>NC_080786.1:150593392-151247767 GCF_028018385.1 Neofelis nebulosa | reverse complement strand
CTCATTTATTTTGTCTAGTTTAACAGTAAATCTGAATTGAGCATACAAAAATCTATGTTAAATACAAATATTCCTGAATTTTTGAATAACTTAACTACTGACATGCTCAAATATTGAGAGGGATATGTGCCAAGACCCCCACTGGATGCCTGAAACCATGGACTGTAACAAACTCAGGTTTTTTCCTATATATACATACCTACGATAAAGTTCAAGTTATAAATTAGGCACAGTAAGAGATTAACAGCAATAACTAATAATAAATAAGAACAATGATACTGTAATGAATGTTATGTATGAGTGTGGTCTCTCTCTCAATGTATCTTATCTCACTACACTGTCCCCAGCCTTCCTTGATGATGTGAAATGACAAGATGCCTGTGTGATGTGATGAGGTGAGGCGGGTGACGCAGGCGGGTGACACAGCACTAGGCGACTACTGACCCTCCGACAGTATGTCAGAAGGGGAATCATCTGAGCTTGGCTGCCGCTGATCACAGGTAACTGAAACCGTGAAAAATGAACCTATGGATGGGGTGCTGTACAGAGCTTCGCAGACGTTATCGTTTCCACACATGTGTTCTGATGGAACTACTCTGAGCCTACTCAAAATGACAAGACATAGGCGGTGTTTTATAGCTCATCATTCTTGGAAGGATTACCTAAAAACTGTCCGAATGTAATGCCAGCAAGACTCACGACGAAGTCGTCGATCCTATGGCATATGGCAAATGGATGTCCTGAAAGGTCAGAATGGTAGTGTGGCCCCCGTGAACCATGCCTCCCCTTCTTCATGCCCTTAAATCTCCAGTAGGCCTGCCGCTTGCTTTTCACAACAGAATGTGGTGGAAGTAATGCTCTGAGGGCTCTGAGCCTGAACCTTCAAGAGGCATGGCAGCTTCTGCTTCCGTACCCTTGGGAGCCCTTTGCCACCACATATGAAGCCTGGCTACTGTGTTGGAGACCACCTGGATAGACCGTATCGATAAAAGTCACATGAAGAGCCTACGTGGAAAGGGAGCAGCCGTGAAACTACACGGAGAGAAAAAGCCATGACATCCCAGCATCCATCCCAGCTGAGCCCAGCCCCAGCCAATTCCCTGCCACGTGAAGACCAGCAGAACAGCCCAGCAGAACTCAGACCAGGTTCCAAGATCATGATCACATAAATGGCTGTTAATGCAAGCCACCAAGTTTGAGTGTTTTGTTACACAGTGGTAGGTAACAATTAAGCTGAGGAATCATGTGATATGTCACCAACTAGGGAAGAGAGGGGTTAGGAATGGATCACAGAGAATCTTAAACTTGGCCCATCTGACAACTGTATTACCTGTATGCATTACCAAATCCTTCATACCACAAGACCAAATTTTAGTAATTTAAAGGCTCAGGATGAAAGCAATGATAAATAATCATCACAGAATCTTAGTGCAGGAAAGAACCTTAGATCTAGACTAAGCCCCTCACTTTATAGACAAGGAAAAAATGGGGCAAAGGTAATGTTCACAGTAAGGGGTGGTGTCCCGACTAGAAGGAAGTCAGCTCTTTGCTCATTCACAGTCCCACTTGATTGGCAAACACGGTAGTTTTACGAAACATTTCAGGTAAGTCCCCACAGAACGTTCTCTAAAATGAGATGAAAACAGTATTTAAATTTGTACTTTACCTGATATAGTCTGAAACTGAATATCAAAAATGTTAAAATAACAACAAAAAAGCCCCAATAATAAAAAATCACTGCCTTTCAATTGTTAACTTACGTTTCGTTGGCATTTAGAACCTTTTTCATTTTCTTCTTTAGTGCTTTTAGATTTTCTTGGATTTCTTTTTTCTCTTGTTGCCATTTTTTAATTTCCTTTTCCAAATCTTCAAGGAACCAATCTAATTCTGTCTTTGATATCTGAAAACATTTTTAGAAAGCACTTAAATAAACAGGAAGATTTACTTAAAAAAAAAAAAAAAAAAAAAAAGCCCCAAAGACCAGAATTGTGGTGGTGTATTAGTTCAATCAATAACTCCAGTTTAGCAGAGCACACTTAGGACCTGGGCTGAGCCTGAGATACAGAATCATATGACACACAGCCTTGGGCCTCACTTGTCCTCACCGAATCAGGCTGGGGGGAGGCTGTCAAACAAAAAGGCACAGAGGCATGATAGACTCTCTGGTATTTGGGAAGGGCTTCTTAAAAACAGTGATTTCTGATTTCTGTCTTTAAAGATGAGATGCCATGTGGAGGGTAGATCCCAAACAGTAGGAATAGTGAGGCAGAGGATAAAAGAGTAAGACACGTACAAATGAAAGCAAGAGGCACTACGTGGCTGGAGTACGAGGTGGACATATGGAAGGCAGGGCAGGGAGAATGGTACCCGAGATGACTTGGGTTCAAATTATAAAGGGGCTTGTGAGTAATGCTAAGGAGGGTGGACTTTAGCCGGTAGATAACACGGAGCCAGTGAAGACTCTTAAGCAAGGTAGTGAGATGAGTAGATTCTGGTTTTAGAAAAATAAGCGAGAGACGCAGAGATGGATTAAGAATGGGTAAGAGGGAAAAAAAAAAAAAACAAAAAAGAATAGGTAAGAGGCCATGTGAAAGTGGTAGACCAAATCAGTGGCCTTCATATTTTCTTGACTGTGACCCCAAACAACAGATAAATTTTAATAACAATCCATACCGTATGTATATATGCACACACACACAAACTGAAAGAGAACTGCCCTTTCGGAGATGCTTTCTGATATTTTTAATCTATTCAATTATTGAAAACAATTCCAGTCACCACCATTAAACTGATTTCATAGCCCATTATTATAACCCTTAATGTTAAAAACTACGTTAGACGAAGGTAGAATTTCTTAAAAATTTCACTGTAATAGTCCAAGTGAGAGACAATAAGGATTATGGTAGGGATGATAAAAAGAAATAAATGAAATTTTAAAAGAAGAGGACAGATAAGACCATATGTCTAAGTGGGATATAAGACCTAAAGCAGAAGTTGTGACCTAAAGAAGAGTTACGGGCACCTGTGTGGCTCAGTTGGTTAAGTGGCCAACTTTGGCTCAGGTCACAATCTCAGAGTTTGTGAGTTTGAGCCCCACGTTGGGCTCTGTGCTGACAGCTCAGAGCCTGGAGCCTGATTGAGATTCTGTGTCTTCCTCTCTCTCTGCCCCTCCCTCACTCATGCTCTGTCTCTCTCTCAAAAATAAACATTTAAAAAAATTGAAAAAAAAAAGTTGACAGAGTTAAAGATAGGTTTCTACCTTTGATGAACAGTTAAAAATCCCATTAACAAAAAAGAGCACAGAAGATGTACTAGGCTAGGAAGCATGAAAAGAGACACATTAACCTAGATATGGATGTTTAAATAAATCTGTGAATAAATATGTGAGAACCCCATAATATTGACCCTGTAGTCATTTTTAAAAATCTTTTTACTTTTGAGTGAGAGAGAAAGAGGGAGTGCGAGTGAGCAGGGGAGAGGGATAGAGTGGGGGAGAGAGAGAATCTTAAGCAGGCTCCACACTCAGTGCGGAGTCTGACAGGGGGCTCGATCTCAGGACCCTGAGCTGGAAACTTAACCGACTGAGCCACCCAGGCACCCCAGGCCCTGCAGTCAGTTTGATGGGACAGAGCAGAAATTTCTAAGCGTTTGACAAAGACTAGAAATCAAAGGAATAAAAATACTGAATTCAAACAGCTTTTCAACATAACCATTTAGAAAGAAACAACATTCTTCTGAGTCTTATTTGTCTATACAACAGACACTTCTATTCTAACAGGCTATTCTAGCACAAGAACAGCACACAATCAAGTCAGGTATGCTTTGTTCCCCAAAACAGCCTTTCCCAATATGGGCAAGTCCCACCCTATTCCAAATCCGCTGACCAGTTGGTTGGTTGTAACCTGGAATGCATTTCCCCATGAAAAGCCATGTTAGAAATGTCAGTTGAATGTCCACCAGTTCCTTCCAGGATGCACCTGGTTACACTGTGAACTGGATGCAAGGAGGTCTACAGGGTTCAGAGGGCAAGTCCTCAGACCATGAGAGTCTATTTATAGAAGACACGGTCTTATCCTGGGTGCTGGGAGCAGAGACGTGGTGCAGGGAAGGCAAAGGGGAAAGTGCAGAATCTCCCCTGAAACCTGCTCGAAAGAGTCCTGTCTGTAGTAGCCTCCGCCTTCCTTCTGACATTTGTTCCATCCTCCAAGGACCCTTCTGCAACACCCTCAAGTTTCACTGGACCCCTGATTTAAGTGCCCCTGACAGAGGGTATGTCAGCCTCCTAAGCACATACTTCAAACACCCTTTCCTTTCCTTCAGGTCTCTCAGCACTCAGAGCCCCTCACCGCACTCGGGGATTCTGAAGAACCCCTTCAGCTCGCCTAGAAGTGTTCACACTTCACTCTCTAGCCTAAATGACTCTAACCTAGAGGCGGTCTACAAACATGCTTTATCTGGCAAGTTCAATGGTTTCTCCTTGCTTTTTAATGTTTGTGTTTTTTTTTTAATGTTTATTTATTTTTGAGAGAGAGAGAGAGAGAGCACGAGCAGGGGAGGGACAGAGAAAGGGAGACAGAGAATCTAAAGCAGGCTCCAGTCTCCTAACCATCAGCACAGAGCCTGACACGGGGCTCAAACTCACAAACTGTGAGATCGTGACTTGAGACGAAGTCGGATGCTTAACCGACTGAGCCACCCAGGTGCTCCCAGGCTTTACTTTTACAAATGCTTCACATCTATTATCAAACTTCATCTTTCCTAACAGCCTGTGGGTAGCCGAGTGGGCAAGGCTGACTTTTTTATGGATAAGAAAATGGGAGGCGGAAGGGGTGCCTGGGTGGCTCAGTCGGTTAAGCGTCCAATGGTTTGTGGGACTGAGCCCTGAGTCGGGCTCTGTGCTGGCAACATGGAACCTGCATGGGATTCTGTCTCCTTCTCTGCCCCTCCCCCGCATGCTCTCTCAAAATAAATAATAAAAAAGACAAAATAAAAAGAATGCTAAGTAGGTAAAGAAAACAAAATAAAAAGATAAAAACGGTAACAGAACCAGAAGTGAGAGTAATATAAAAGTAAATGGCATGAGGCGTTAGCCATTCTTTAGAAAGAGCATTAAAACTTTTCTGGTAGACAAAATCCGAGGAAACAGTGAGCTATACCCACAAAATAAAAACAAGTTTGCTGCACAAAGAAGCCCAGGTAGTGAAAGCAGAGCGAAACAACTTCTTAGGGCCTCATAAAGAGGACGCTGCAGAAAAGTCCCAAAAGACCAGCACAGAGCCTGGCTTATACTGAAGGGAGCATCCAATACATTTTGTCAGATGAAACAATGGATAATATCCTCAACCACATATTAGCAAATATTCAAGCAACAATCTTCACGGAAGTGCAGGCCTGATGTTCTCTGATGTAGGCGGACACAGAATATGCAGCCACAATTCACTAAACCCAGTTAATCCAGTTCTTTGGTGCTCAAACGCACATTGTTTGATAACATCAGCAGAACTATTCTGTACACTGAGATTCAAAGATGACAACAGTTTAAGGGTGCCTGGGTGGCTCAGTTGGTTGGGCGGCCGACTACAGCTCAGATCATGATCTCACAGTCTGTGAGTTCGAGCCCTGCATCGGGCTCTGTGCTGACAGCACAGAGCCTGGAGCCTGCTTCTGATTCTGTGTCTCCCTCTCTCTCTGCCCCTTCCCTGCTTGCTCTCTGTCTCTCTCTCTCTCAAAAATAAACATTAAAAAAAAAATTAAAAGATGACAACAGTTTGGTGGGGGAAGTATGCATAAATGATAATTACTACACCACACACAAAAATTAACTCAAAATGGTCATAGACCTAAATGGAGGAGCTAAAATTATACAACTCTTAGAAGAAAATACAGAAGTAAATCTTGATGACCCTAGATTACGAGGTTTCTAAAATATGACATCAAAAATAAACAACAAAAGAAAAAAGTGGACGATACTGAAATAAAAAACTGTGCTGCAAATCATGCCATCAGGAAGCTGAAATGACAACCCGCAAAATGGAGATCGGACAAATATATTTTCAAGTATGGAAGATGGGAGAAAATATTTAGAAGTCATATATTTAACTAGCAATTTGCACCCAGATTAAACATATATGAAATGCTTAAGACAAATAATCCAATTAATAAACAGACAAAAAATTGGACAGACATTTCTCCAAAGAAGATATATAAATAGACAATAAGCACATGAAAAGATGCTCCACACCACTGGCCTTTAGGGAAATGCAGATCAAAAGCACAATGAGAAATGACTTCATACCCATTAGGATGGCTACAATCAAAAAGATGGTTGATACTAAGCATTAATGAGAATGTGGAGAAGCTGGAATACTCTACTTGTGGGGATGTTAGCTTCTACAATTATTTTCGAACAGTCTGGCAGTTTCTCAAGCAGTTAAATATGGAGTCAGTGTATGACCCAGCAGTTCTGCTCCTAAGCATATTCCCTCAAGAAATGAAAACATATGGTGGTGCCTGGGTGTCTCAGTTGGTTAAGTGTCTGGCTCTTGGTTTCGGCTCAGGTCATGATCTCACGGTTCGTGAGTTTGAGCCCCGCGTTAGGCTCCGTGCTGACAGTGCAGACCCTGCTTGGAATGCTCTCTCTCCCTCTCAAAATAAATAAATAAACTTAAAAAAAAAAAAAAAAAGAAATGAAAACATATGCCCGCAGACATTCATGGCAGATATTCACAGCAGCATTATTCATACAGTCGAAAAGTAGAAAAAAAACCCCATCAACTGATGAGTGGATAAATAAAATGTGGCACTGCCATTCAATACAATATTACTCAGCAGTAAAATGGAATGAAGTACTGACGTGTTACATGGGTGGATGTACATGGATGTACCTTGAAAACATTATGCTAAGTAAAAGCAAGCAGTCACAAAAGACCACACAGAGTGTGACTCCATTTATATAAAATGCCCAGAATAGGCAGATCCATACAGTATATGAGTGGTTGCCTAGGGCGGTGGGAGGGAGGAGAATGGAGAGTTACTGACAGTGGGTATGAGATTTCTTCTGAAGGTGATGAAAACGTTCTGAACTTAGACTGTGGTGATGGCTGTGCAACTGTGTACGTGTACCACAAACACAGAACTGTATACTTTAAATGGGTGAGCTTTATGGTAAATGAATTATATCTCAACAAAAATGTTAACAAAAATAGTCACTGGATAATATAGTGAGGTATTTATTATTACCATTGCATTAATAAGGACCTTGAACCAAAGCTGAGGTTACCATCAGCAACTGCTCCCTTAAGAAAGTGATGCCTGAGCTAGGTGGACCCAAAAAATGAGAAGTGAGCCAGGCTTGGAGAGAAAGAAGGCCACTTGAGGCAGAAGAAACAGTGCTAGGAAAAGAGCCAAAAGTGAAAAAAATCACAGGACAAATGCTATCCAGTAAGTATAGAGGATAATGCAGAGAACTAACTAGTAAAGGAGAAGGTGGATGATGGAGGGTCGGCACCAATCATGGAAGGGTTTTTAAACTCTTGGTTAACTACTGAATGTTAGTGAATTTTGGTGCTGACCTACTATGGCAGAGGGATAGCATTCACAGTCCCATCCTTATCTACACCCTTTGTCATGGGACCATCCAGGTTCCTTCGATAAAGAGCAGTCTCTTTTCTCTACCCCTGAATCTGGGCTGGCTATGTGACTTGCTTTATCTAATGGGATATTAGCAGACCTGACGTCAGCAGAGGCCTGAAAATTTCTTGTGTGACCATCCCTGCTTGTCCTTGCACTTACTGGAAGAAGAAAGACACATAGAGCAGAGCTGGTTGCCCCAATCATCCCAGCTGAGGCCATTCTAGATCATTCCATAGCCAGGTGACCCCACGTATATGAGCAAGTAAGCCAAGAACAACAGAACTTCAGCTGATCCAAAGGTGAAACAGTCCAGCCCAGCCAGCCTAACTGGGATAAACCAATCCACAGACTCACACACTTAACATTTACTATTATAGGTCACTAAGGTTTTGTGGGTGGTGGTTAGTCAGCATTATTATGGCAGCAATTAACTGACACATCCATACTGCTTGTGAAGTGTTGAGAAATATTTTTCAAATGGTTATGGAACTGACATTCTCTTGGGGGAGGACAAAAGCAAGGGATCTAGAGCTTGACACTAACTGTTCTGCCACTTAGTACTGGTATGACTTTCAGCAAGTTGCATTAGCTGCTCCTGCCTCCATATCCTAACAGTAAAATGGAGAAAATACTAGTGTACTATGTAACATTAGTATATTATGATTGTTTGAGATTAAATAATCCATGTAAAAAATTTACAACTGAGTCTGGCACATAATGAGCTACATAAAGGTTAGATCATAAACGCTGAACTCAGGGTGCCTACATGGTTCAGTTAGTTAAGCGTCTGACTCTTGATCTCGGCTCAGGTCATGATCTCACGATTCGTGGGATCAAATCCCACGTCAGACTTCATGCTGACAGCGCAGAGCCTGCTTGGGATTCTTTCCCTCTCTCTCTCTGCCCCTCCCCTGCTTACTTCCCCCCAAAGTAAATAAACTTAAAAAAAAAAAAAAAAAAAAGGCCGAGGGGCACCTGGGTGGCTCAGCCGGTTAAGGGTGTCCGACTGTCGATTTTAGCTCAGGTCATGATCCCATGGTTTGTGGGATCAAGCCCCATTCAGGCAGCATGCTGACAGTGAGGAGCCTGCTTGTGCTCTCGCTCTCTCTCTCAAAATAAATAAATAAACTTAAAACAAAAAAGGCTGAAGTTGGCAAAGATCATGACTGAACGAACAGGAGAACCCCACCTCTACACAGATGTGGGCTGAGGAATTTTTGGCAGGCAGGGCCCAAGATTCTGTTTTGATGTAAAAATAGGACAAAGTTTTAAAATTCTACTCCAGGGGCGCCTGGGTGGCGCAGTCGGTTAAGCGTCCGACTTCAGCCAGGTCACGATCTCGCGGTCCGTGAGTTCGAGCCCCGCGTCAGGCTCTGGGCTGATGGCTCGGAGCCTGGAGCCTGTTTCCCATTCTGTGTCTCCCTCTCTCTCTGCCCCTCCCCCGTTCATGCTCTGTCTCTCTCTGTCCCAAAAATAAATAAAAAATGTTGAAAAAAAAATTAAAAAAAAAAAAAAAATTCTACTCCATTAACTTATTCTAGATCAAAATTATTTTGATTATGTTTTAAGAGCCAAAGTCAACTTAAATACCCATCTTAGCTATATGAAAATCTCATTAAAGTACCTTAAGAACAGGGGAGATGAGCAATAATTGCTTAATGGGTACAACAGGGTTTCTTTTTGGCGTTATGACAATGGTTCTGGAATTAGATAGTGTTAATGGTCATATAACATTGTGAGTATACTGAAAACCACTGAATTACATACTTTGTAATGAATAAAATGATGAATTTTATCTTAATAAATTAAAAAGAACATAAACCCGTGAGCAATACTGCAGTCAGTTATGATCTGCCAACTGCAAGTTAGAGGTAAAACCAACAGGAGATTCTGGCTTTAGAACAGGTATTTTCCTCCGACATAACAGATAACTGGCCTAAATAACTATTAAGGCCATCCTAGCTCATGAAAATAAAACCCCATCAGCTATATACAATAGCTAGCTCAGATTTTTATTGATGCTTTGTATATGCCAAGCACTCTTTAACTGCTTTGTAAACAATTTTTCTGAGTAGGGGCATGAGCGGCATTTTGGGTGGGACAACTCTTCCTTCTAACTATACTTAGTATCTCTGGACAACCCACCCTCGTCCAACCACCCCTGTGAGTCCTCGAAAACCTACGAAGTACAGATCGTATTACTAACGAGGAAGCTGAGGGTCAAAGAGGTTAAGTAAACTAAGGTAACGGAGGTATCAGATAGTAGTGGTGGAGTTCAACCTAGGCAGCCTTCCTGATGCCTGAGCTCGGAAACGTGATTTGCTATCGCTTGTCTAGAGTGCAAAGGGCGGTTGTACCTAGTATGTGGTATCAACCAACTTTCAAGTAGAAGTATTAGCTGATGACCTCAGTGATCTACAGAGTCCAAGACCATGGGAAAGATCAATACAAGCCACACATTTCTTTTTATGTTTATAAAAGATTTCTCCACAAGCTAATTATGAACACAATCATGATTAATAAAGAAATGGCCACAGCTACATCGCATCGGCTCCTGTATAGACAACAACCTAAAAACTCAGATGAGCAATTTATTCTGACAGGACACGGGCCTACATTTTACATGGGAAATCTAACAACCCAACAGGCCTAAAACTGGGGGACTAAATAATGGCTTTTTTAAAAAACAGACCGACTACACTCTTAGGACCCCCCCCCCCCACACACACTTGAAAGCAGACCTGAGCCTCAGTGAAGTTAAAAAAGCACACTAAAAGCCCAGTCCCAGTCAGAGCTGCGGCTCCCTAGCAGCCCTCCACCCGAGGTGACTGAGTCACTGTGAATTTCTTGGTCAAGTACAGAAAGAAAGGAAGATGCCTTGAGAAACTGCACAAATACAGGACCCAGTCAGACCAGCAGTTTATAAAGCTGGACAAGCCTCTGCCAGAGAGAAGCAAAGCTCGCTCACCGGAAGCCCAAGTGGCAGAGTCTGAAAATCTGCTCTCATCACTTAATCAGGTGGCCATAAGCATTCTCATATGGATTCAGTAAAACTGAATTTTACTGAGGTAATAGAAAGCTTATAAAAATATTTTATTTTGTTAAGCCCCCAGACAGCCTACTCAAATTAGTGTTCTATGAGTGACTACTGTGCAGGGTTTTATTTTTGCTCCTTTTCTCCTCTCCCAATCAGAAGATCTCATTCAACCAGGCAACTGACCAGAAAGTCTGGTTTCTTCAATTGCTCTCACCCTTCAAATCTCCCGTGTCTCACCCCAAGTGAAGACAAGTTATAACAGGAACGTGGTAACCATTACAACAGCAGTATTTTAACAGCTACCTTTACAAACTGACCCTTTTGTTCTGGGTGTGCTTAAATACCGATAATACCCTGATTAAAATCCCACTAAGCTAATTTTCTTCTATTTAATATGCTACCACAGTTACTGATCCAGACTTCTGGAACAAATTCTTACCTTTTTTGTGTTTAATTGAAGTATACTTGACATACCATGTTGAATTTGTTTCAGGTGTGTAAGACAGTGAATTGACAATTCTAAAAATTAGGCAATGCTTACCACGATAAGTGTAAATCCTTCCTTTCTTAAATTAACTAACATCCACTTGTTATGCCTGTACAGAAGACCTCAGGTTTTAAAAAGAAACACGCTAAGATTCCTTTACATCTATAATTCATTTCCCCACCAATTCAGTGTGCCTTGCCACTAATTAATATTCCAATAGCCAGTTACCTGTAACTGTAATCCATCTTAGCTGATGGAATTCAAGGTCAATTCAAGATGGTCTAGGTGATTTTGCAGATCGAATATGCCTAAGCTTCATGTGTCAGTCTTACATTTCCTTCAGAGTAAGGTGATGACAATAGTAGTAGTAATAACAGTGGCAGAGGCAATACTTACAGAGCCCTTACACAATACACAGCTGTAAGTACTTTACAAGTATTAATCTACCCCTGTGAAATGGGAGCTATTGTCACCCAAAATTTCCAGATACGAAACTAAAGCACAAAGAAGTTAAGTGACTTGCCCAAGATGAGAACTGGTACGGAATCAAGCTTGAATCTGAACCCAGTTGGTCGGACCCCAAGGCTCACACTATGAATCACTAATGCTACACTGCCTCTCAATATAAACAAGGATTAACTTAGAACTTAGTCACCAGAAAAATTAAAACTAGAACTACCCTACAACCCAGCAATTACACTATAGGTATTTATCCAACGGATACAGGTGTGCTGTTTCAAAGGGACACATGCACCCCAGTGTTTATAGCAGCACTATTAACAACAGCCAAAGCATGGAAAAAGCCCAAATGTCCATCAATGGATGGATGGATGAAGATGTGAGATATATATATATATATATATATATGGAATATTACTTGACAATCAAAAAGAATGCAATCTTGCCACTTGCGACTAAGTGGATGGAACTAGAGGGTATTATGCTAAGTGAAATTAGTCAGAGAAAGACAAATATCATAGGACTTCGCTGATATGAAGACTTTAAGAGACAAAACAGATGAACCTAAGGGAAGTGAAGCAAAAATAATAAAAAATAGGGAGGGGAACAAAACATAAGAGACTCTTAAATATGGAGAACAAACAGAGGGTTACTGGAGGGGCTGTGGGAGGGGGGATGGGCTAAATGGGTAAAGGGCTTTAAGGAAGCTACTCCTGAAATCATTGTTGCACCATATGCTAACTTGGATGTAAATTAAAAAACAAACAAACAAAAATCTCAGTCACCAGAAAACAGATTTATTAAAGAAGCAACTGAGTATAAATAAACGAAAACCCAGATTCACAGCCCTTTTCTTACAAGGCAACATATAGCAGAAGTTCTAAAACACTGCAAAAACACTGCTACTTTAATGTCATACAGAAATTTAAAAAAGCATTATTAAGAAAAAATCCGTTGTTCAGCCAACAATGTTGCTGACTCAGCTAACTGAGGCTACTAAAGTACAGACCTCCTGATCATGCCACATGCTACTAAAGAGAAGTTTCGGACAGAATTACCTTGTTTTCTTCTGAGTTCCTTTTCAACTTTTCTTCCATGTCCTTGGTCTCTTCCGAGACCTTGAGTTTCATCTGCTCATAATTTTCACATGCTTCCTTAAGCTGCTCTTGTAAAACCTGGTACTCCTTCTCAATCTGTGAAAGATCTCCCTAAAAGTTACAAAATTATCTGTTAAAATAGTTTAAAATACCCTTTTCTCATCTTGTTCCAAACAGTCTCTTAAAATAAACAGAAGAGAAAAAGAGGCAGATGAAAATTTACAAGGGAAATGTCATGATAATTCAAGAATTAAAACCTCCTAAACAGTGGTTAGCAAAGCCAACTCTTTTTAAAGTACAATTATTCATATTACTGTAACTCATAATGAAACATTTCAATCTGTCCTATAATTAGTTCTGAATATTTGTCTTAAAAGGGTTCAGTATTACTAAATCAATAGTGTGATGTGAATATCATTCTCCATGATTAACATCAAGAACTATTTATTAGGTTTAAAAAGCTGTATGTACATATGCATTTTAGATATGAACAAAACATATTAACTTTGACCCTACTTTTAAGTGTTTCAAATGGACAGTTGTAAAAATGACAAGTTAAAATATTATCAATGGTTTCCAGTTATGTAACTATCTCTTGGACCAGCTTAAAAAGCAAAAGCAAAAACAGAAGCATATTGAATGTGAAATATTGTCCAACAAGAAATGTTATTTACGTGTTTTTAAAAACCTTTCATTCTGAAAAAAATAAATAAAAATAAAAACCTTTCATTCTGAAGGGAGACTGGGCGGCTTTGTCGGTTAAACGTTGGATTTGAGCTCAGGTCATGATCTGGCAGTCTGTTGAGTTTGAGCTCTGGACTGGGCTCTGTGTCTCAGCCTGGAGCCTGCTTTGGATTCTGTCTCCCTTTCTCTCTCTGTCCCGCCCCCACTCGTTCTCTTTGTTTCACTTTCTCCCAAAAATAAACAAACATCTAAAAAAATTTAAAAAACCTTTCATTCTGCTAAGACAGTCAGCAATCACACCTGTGTGTCTGAAAGGCGTCTGGGTGGGCTGGCAAGTCCGCCCAGTTGCGGCTGACTGCTCTCCCTAGGGCCTTAGTGGCCAAGCCTGGAACTCTATCCCAGGGGCACAAACCTAGGTCTATCTTCCCCCACCTCCTGCACTTCAGCATCTTCCAAGTTTAAAAAAAAGCAGAGAATCAAGGTTTTGAAATTCAGTGATTTATCAGTTAGAGAACTATGAGCTGTGACCAGAGTGACCACACATGCCAGTCTGTTTTGAGTGTCCCAATTTTTATTTGTCCAGACTAAAAGTTTGGCAGCATGAATAGAGAGTCCACGTTTAAATAATAAATTAAATGGTCAACCCCACTACGACCCAGGAGAAAGACTTTATGGTTTTAGACCTTAGTTACCTCTATGTTCATTCTTAATTCAGCAAAAGAATCACAATGAATGAACAACTTATTATTATGTATCAATTTATACGCTCAAGTCACCAAAGGAACAAGAAATTATAGCCATCTCTCTGTTATCACATACAAACTTCACCACAATTCTGTAAGAACATTATTCACACCTTTTAGAGATCAGAAAACCAAAGTTGAGAGAAATTAGGCAACTTCTTAAAGCCCCTGAGGAAAAGCAACAGTGCTGGGGATTAACTGCAAGTCTCACTGGTGGAGAAGCCAACACTCAGCCACACTAATGATAAGGTCCTGAAACTAACTGCTAATTTAACAAGTGTTTTTGAATTCTCCCAATACTGATGAAAAAATGTGAGGGTGAAGAGCATACCTGGTTTAGAACTCAGTATGCTATAAGAACTCAACACCAGATATTCTATACGCAAAAATGTTCACTACAGCACTGTTCGTATGCCTGAAAAGCTGACACAGTCTAAATGTTCAACAGTAAGAAACTAATCAAATAAACTATCATATTCATACAATAGAATACCAAGTCTGCGTTAAACATGATGGTAAAAATCTATATTTACTGACATGGAAAAAATCCATAACATATAAATACCGAAAATTTTAAACACAACATATAAGCTACAATCCTATCTTTTAAAAAGAATTGCTATCGCTTCTCGGCCTTTTGGCTAAGATCAAGTGTAAAAAGAATTGCTTACTTAAATGTAAATGTTAAAATAAGGCCTAAGGGCTGCACATCAAAATGTAAATAAGGGAGAAGGCAACATAGATGATTTTTAATTTCTCCTCCATAATTTTCAGTATTGTTCATTAAAAAAATTAAGAGTTCTACATTTTTTTTTTAAATGTCATTTTTGAGACAGAGAGAGAGAGAGAGAGAGAGAGAGAGAGGGAAGGAGGGGGGGGGGGGAGGGGCAGAGAGAGAGGGAGACACAGAATCCAAAGCAGGCCCCGGGCTCTGAGCTGTCATCAGACGCTTAACTGACTGAGCCACCCAGGCACCCCATTACATTACTTTTTTAATTGGCCAAAACTATAAAGCTATTTGTACCAAGCATAGCAACACAATCTAACCTTACTTCTTCCTACTTAATTATCTATCTGGTCTTGTAAATCATTCCATATCAGTAATAATAAAATTGCTGGACTATAATTCACTTAATGAGTCTAATACTGATGGATATTTAGGTTGTATTCAATTTTTTGCTGACACTAACGCAGATGAAACAAATATGCAAATACCCTTGTTCACTGGTCTCTATACATATATAGGAGTGCAGGTAAATTCCCAATTGCCATCCCCAGAAATTTACATTTTTACATTCTTTCAACAGTGCATAAATGACTTTCTTATTTCAGGTGGAGCTGGGCATCTTTTTATATGTTTAAAAAATCATCCTTATTTTATTGTGGATTGTCTATTCACATCCATTCCCATTTTTGCATTAATCTTTCCCTGATTAATTTACAGAAACTTTGTACATTAAACAAGGCAATTAGTTCTCTATCTGTCCCTATACCGCAAATAATTTTCCTAGTTTGTCATTAGTGTTTTGACATCATGTGTCTATTTGTCCATATACAAATACATGCTATGCGTATGTACACACAGATTATATATGTGTATATATAAACAGATACTCTTTGTTATACTGTTTATTAATCTCATGAAAAAAATTTCCCTTTTTTTCTAGGTAAATTGTGGATCTGCTTTTTAATACTGAAATCTTTGATCTGTCTGGAATTTACTATGGTATATGGAAATAAGGTGGGGACCCAAATTAATTTCTTCTAGACAGGCAACCCGTTTCTCCTAATACCACATATTTAATAAACTACTTTCTGTTCACTAATACCATTTTTATTTATTACACCTTAAGTTTCTATTTTCTTTTGTTCTATTGTCTCTTATTTTAACGTCCTATTTATGTGCTAAAATAGATTCATATTGTATTTCGCTATCTAGATGCACAACTCCCTTTCTTGTAATTTCTTCTCCTTGGGGATTCCTGATGCTTACTTTTCTATGTGAAGTTCAGAATCAATTTGTCCAGTTTCAGATAAACCCTGTGCAGGAGGCAGCCACCAAGGTGGCCCTCAAGATCCTCACCTCTTGGTATTTATACCCTTGTACAATCCTCCTCTACAATGTATCAGGGTTTTTGGGTTGGTCTGTGTGACTAAGAGAATACATAAGAAGTGATAGAAAGTGGCTTTCTAAAGTAGGTCATGAATGCTATTGCTACTTCTACCTTGGATCAACCACTCTGGGGAAAGCCAAGCCCCATGAGGACACTCAAGTGGTCCTACATGGAGGTCCACAGGCAAGGAACTGAAGCCCCCACCAATAGTCAGCAGCAACTTGTTAGCTGTGTGAGTGAGCCATCTTGGAAACAGAACCTCCAACCCGTTACTCCTTGCAGATGGCCAGATGAGCCCTGGTCTATATCTTGGCTGCAAGTCCTCAGCAATCTCCAGAACCATCAGCTGAACCGCTCAACTGCTGACTCAGAAGCTGTGAGATCATAAATGTTTATTGTCGTTTTAAGGCACTAGGTTTTAAGGTAATTTGTTACGTAGCAACAGGTAACTAATACATGTTGTTCATGATTGTACTGGAACTGTGTTAAAAGCTTTAGGGACAACCAGTCTCTTCACAATAATGGACCTTCCTATTCAATACTTTTCATTTACGTAAGTCTTTTGTGCGTTTCTCAGTAGCATTTTAAAGTTTTCTTTCATAGATTTAACTATTTTATCTTTTGGTTACTATTAAAAATGGAATTTTATCTTCTAGTATACTTTGCAACAGATTGTTGTTTATGTATGGAAAAGTATTCTATCCAATCACCTTTCTGAATTCTCTTAGAGTTTGGTATTGCATTTTCACTTAATTGTTTTTTAATCTTCCAGATATACAATGTTAGCCTCCGTAAGAAAGAATACTACACCTCCTCTTTTACAATCTTACTTCTCTTAATTTTGTCAGTTGCTATCTCCAGGATAATAAAATACTAATGGTCATGTTTCACCTAAAAGTGAGATGAAGGCTTTGGCTTGAGAAAAAGATATTAGCATGTGGAGAAGTATTCATCTTTCCCCATATTATTATGAGTTTTAGATGAGAAGGGGAATTGAATTTTATCTAATACCTTTCAGGAACTATGGAGTTGGCCAAATAACTTTTCTTTTTTTTAAAAAAAATTTTTTTTTTCAACGTTTTTTATTTATTTTTGGGACAGAGAGAGACAGAGCATGAACGGGGGAGGGGCAGAGAGAGAGGGAGACACACAGAATTGGAAACAGGCTCCAGGCTCCGAGCCATCAGCCCAGAGCCTGACGCGGGGCTCGAACTCACGGACCGCGAGATCGTGACCTGGCTGAAGTCAGACGCTTAACCGACTGCGCCACCCAGGCGCCCCCCAAATAACTTTTCTTAAGATACATTAACACAATATATTATATTAATAGCTTTTCTAACTGAATCATTCTTATAATGGTGAAGGTTTTTATTATAAAACTTTCTGTATCATTCACATGAATAAGCTCTTATATATAAATTAATAGAGGCTCATTATACCAGTTAAAACAATAAAGCCATTATACTTTGAAAGAAATAAGCTAGGGAAAAAACACTTTTGTTTCTGCCTCTTTCCCAAATTCAATAAAAACAATTTTTTTTTTTGTCATGTTCTAAAGCTTATTGCATGGTAACATTTTATATGGAATTAGCAGATTCCAAAATAGTTCTAGTTCATCATTGCCATCTAGTTATAATAATGAAAACTAAAAAACCTTTAAATAGTTTAATACAATTCTGACTCACCTGTTGTACCTCAAAAGGATCATATGGCTCAGTATTGACCTCTTGATGTGTTATATTCCAGGACACCTTTGGGGAAAAACAAATAATTCCATTAAGCTCAATTCCTGTGGTAAAATAAATCCATTATGTAATGACATTTTAAGACATGCTCACAATTTTTTCGAGGTGTGTTTTATTTATTTTTCTCCAATTTCAATAACTCACACTTTCTACAAATTCTTGTATTAGGAAAGAGCTATCATGTAGAATTGGTAAAAATGAAAATGATTTTGGTTTATTACTCTAACATGTGCTTTCAGAGCTTTCTAGAAAACAGAAAACATAATGAGGTGGGGGATAATCCAACAAGGGTCTAATGAATTCATGCCCGATAAAGTGAACTACAGAACATAAACTTATTCTCATGCTTGTTAGTAACTTTTATTCACATCTCTTTTGTTTCTCTCCACCTGGTTGTCTTTTTAGAGAAACTGGTTTTCGTAAAAGAAACTGGTCACATGTAGCCCAGACTCTGTTTTTTGGGGCCACCTGTGCCAAAAGCATATTTCCTTTCATTCTCCATACAGTAAGTCTATGGGGGCAAGCACCCCACGTTGTGAGGTTTCCTGGTCTAGCTCTAACTGGGTAGGTAGGCTGGTGTGTCAGGGCTTCAATACCAGGATGTGCAAGTGCTACAGAAGTAACTACATCATCCTCAATGGTGCCATTATTAATCATTAACGTGATGGCTCCATCTGCTGATTCCTCTATCTCATTTCTCAACTGGTACAAAACTTGGTTAGGGAAGAAGGGTATTATTTACTAGACCCAAAAATTCTTTCTGAATTACAGATCATGCCCTACAAACGGGTTCATATTTTTAAAACATTTCCAGGCAAAAGCTTTCATAACCATTATAAAGTCAATAATTTAAAACAATTTTAGTAAATGGCAAAAAAAAGATGAAAAGGAAAATTTAACTTCAGTATTGAGATTACTTTTTTCTATTTAGGTCTTACCTGTATAGTAGCCATTTGTCTATGTGGAATATTTGTTACTTCGTCGGTACTTTCTAGATTTACTTCCCACTTGTTGGCAGAATTTCCACAGTGACCTTCATGGCTGTTAGACCCACTGAGGGCTGTACCGTCACCATTCATGCTGCACTGTGTCTTTACTGATACTTCCAAAGATTCCTGAAGGATCTGTGTTTTAGGGGCAATCTCGTTACCAGGAGGAGTATTCTCAGCATTCAAATGAGGACCCTCAAAATATACAGCAGCACTTTCATCTGGTCTGTCACTGGCTACAAACGATGGCGCCACTGGTACTGATCTTTGCAGCTGATATTCAGAAGGAACGTTGGCTAGAGGTGTATAAATGTTAGTGTACTGGGGCAAACTGGGTAACACGTTCATATATGTTGGTGGTGTCTGGGTAATGTCAAATCCCCGAAAGGGGAGGTATGTACAGTATCCTGTGACCAAATGGGGTTGAGACCAGTAGGTTGGTTTCACATCCTCAGAGGCTGGTTTGGGAGAATTACAGGATACTTGCTTGTGACCGGCATCCTCAGACACTGATGTGGGAGAATCAAAAGAGACCTCCTTGGGCTTCTCATCCTCAGAAGCTGATCTAGAAGAATTATCAGACACTGGTTTCGGCTTCACAGCTTCACAGGTTGGTTGGCAAGAATTAGCAGATATAGGTTTGGGCTTCACGTCCTCAGAAGCTGGTGCCGAAGATAACTCAGACGCTGGTTTGGACTTTACATCTGGTTTAAATTCCCTCGCAGTTGGATTCAGTGGTAGTTTAACTCGTAAATACTCCCCTGTTTTTGAAATTTCTTCCACTTTTGTCTTAATGTTTTTCTTCTTTCTCTTTTTCTTAAGCCGTAATGCAACTTTCTTCAATGCAATACAGTTGTCAATCACAACAAAACGAGGACATCCCAAGAGAAAAGATTTCAAACCTCCGGCTTTTTCTAGTATTTGCCGAGTTTCTTCTGGGAAGAATTCATATTCTTCAGAGAACATTTTATTATTCATGTCCAAGGGACCATGCTCTTCCAACAACTGAGAGAAATAACTTGGAAAAAATTTATGTTTACATGTTATTACAAGGAAGTAGTTAAACATGTTCTTTTGAAAAAAGTGTTTCCCCCAAAATTCTCCCAAAGAAAAATACTATTTCACTTCCAACTGATCTCAACACCTCCCCAACAAACATATTAAACTCATATTAAATCTGACAAAAGCTATATGCAATCAGTGAGACTCTAGAAGCAAAATTTTGTTTACCCGTGGAGAATAATCCTTAAAAAATTTGTTGGGAAAAAAACCGAAAAGGGATTAAAAAGTTATTTCATAAATTTCAATTACATAATTATACAATCTATTTTAAAAGTAATGAAAAGAAAATTTATTCAAGAAGAATAACAAGAGTATCAGTAACAAGAATGTCAAATGAGAAGAAATCAAATTTCATTAAAATCCTATTGGAATTTACCTACAGTAAAACTCAACATTTTTCTGTTTAGGAATATGCAATGATTCAGAAGTACTGAAACTAATCATGTCTGATCAATAAACCGATACAAACAAAACAAAAAATCAAATACATCAATATAGCAGAGGATCAGACACACATAATGGGGTGATCCCTTAATCTACATCCAGTCCTAGACTGGGGTGCACTCCAGTTAAGGGGCTATTTTCTTTTCCCATTCTTGTATCAGGCTCCAAGAGCCTTCCTCTTCCATTAGAATCTGGTATCCAGTCTATAACAATGGCAAAACTAGCAACCAAGACACATACTATGCAATTTCAAAGAAATAGAGCCTCCACGTTTTTTCCACTGCCTAAGTAGCAATGAATTTTTCAAACATTGAGGCAGGACAAAATTTAACAAGGGTCCCCAGCCCAAAGGGAAAGCGTGTTATAAACCATATTGTGAATAAAATTTTTATGGTTGCTATTATTTGAAACGCAACACAAAAATGAACTTTAACTCTATTTATACATCTTTCTAGCCCTGAAAAAGCATCTCTGTAAGGGAAACACTGGGTCCAAAATAGCATAAATATGACTTCTTTATAACCAGTGTCTTACAGGGGTTAGCAACCATCCATTGATGCACAGAACAGTGGTACTGGTATGGCTGTTCGGCAGACATGAAAGAGGCCAAAGCTCTAATGAAAGATGCTAGATACAACTGAAACAAGGAGGCTGACTCCACTTCTGCCAAGTTAAACAAGATGCATCTCTCTCATCCTTGCTCCTGTTCAAAGTCTCAGACTCTAAAAGGGATAGATAGTGTTCCTGCACTTCAGAACCAGAGGTAAAAACGGCACACTACATGAGACAGCAGTTTAAACAAACAAACAAAAACCTAACTATACCAGAAAGATTAATAGTTCTTATGCTGTTATCTCATATCTGCAAGTACATGTTTACTCGCGTACATATATTTTCACACTCGGATAGGGACCATCAGGGTCTGAAGTGGTCATGGCTGGCCTTCCATAGTGCCATTACAGGCCACTGAAGGCACAGGGGCAAGGGACAGGATGAAGAAAACATTTGGGAAAGCATTCCCACCCTGGTATGCTGGCGGTGGTCCTTTGACAAATCGCTGTTTTGTAGAAGCTCATGATTCTTCCCTCACAAAGTCATTCTCTTGACAACACAGTGTGATCAGACCAATGATGCAGCTCTCCTGCTACTTGCAAGCTGTGCGAAAGGACTGTGTCTTCTACTTTGTCTGCAATCTTCCACAGTGCTTAACCCTAAGTGGTTAAATAAATCGTGGCTGACTAATTAATACCACGAAAGAGGTGGTAGGAAAAGCTAAGTGCAGAACGCTACCCAGTGAAATACAATTCCCTTCAACTATCTAAAATCATAAATTGTTAGAACTAGAAGAGGGTCAAGTCAATTATACACCAATCAGTCTAATCCCCAGCTTCACAGTGGAATATGTGAGTCAGGATAAAATTAACAGCAGTTATCCCAATATTCTGGATTCCTTGCATAATATTTTTTTTTCTACTCTAACACTCTTGTCATACACAAAATTTTAGTTTCATTTTTCTTTCTTTTACTCACTGGCCACTAAAAGAAATCATTCTTTTTTTTTTTTTTTTAAGTTTTATTCATTTATTCATTTAAGTAATCTCTGCACCCAACATGAGGATCGAACTCACGACCTCGAGATCAAGAGCCACACGCTCCTCCGACTGAGCCAGACAGGCACCCCTAAAAGAAATCGTTCTTAAGCTCATCATCACATGTCTACTTTTGAAAATTCAGAGAAAGAATTGTTTTGAGGTGTAACTTCCTGTAAGTTTTTGACTTTAAAGTTTTATCTCAAAATACATCAGCCTATTTTCTTCCTCATAAAGTTGTTTAATTTCCTCCCACTTGTAACAGTAATAAATTCTTTAAGAAGCAAGGTCCTGACAGTGACACAGTTTAGCTTCAGTTTCGGATGCTTGAAGCAAAGCCTACCATATTTTAAGAAATACTAGTGTAGTTTTATAGCTGTTTCCATGGGGTCATCCAGGTGTTTTCTGGAAATATGAATATGCTCAGCATTTCAACTCTAAAGAAAAACCATAGGGGCGCCTGGGTTGCTCAGTCGGTTGGGTATCTGACTTTGGCTCAGGTCATGATCTCATGGTCAGTGAGTTCGAGCCCCGCATCGGGCTCTGTGCTGACGGCTCGGAGCCTAGAGCCTGCTTTGGATTCTGTGTCTCCCTCTCTCTCTCTGCCCCTCCCCCACTCACGCTCTGTCTCTGTCAAAAAATGAATAAACATTAAAAAAAAATTTAAAGAAAAACCATAAAGAAGGGCCTGGGAGCATAACCAGACTGAAAAGGAAAGAAGCAACTGGGGAAAACAGAAGCAAGGACTAAACTATGGATGAGTAACAGGTTTTCTGCGAGAATAACCAGGTCTTAAATTAATTTCCTATTGCAGATCTTAACCCTCAATTTCTCTTCTTAAGGAAGGTAGCATGCACTACTTAGTAATACCAAGCTCAAAATGGTAACTGCTTGCTAGATTTTCCTGAACCCTTTACTCCATTATTTCATCTACCCTACTCAGACTCGTTGATTTCATATTCACATTTCAATCCCAAAGTAACAGCCAAAGTTATTTAAAAAGAAAAGTCTGTTTCTCTTGTATCATGTCAATGTCAGGAAGACAAGTCTCCCGTACAATACAGAGATACAAGGTCCTGTTACCTTTACTATCATTCCAGCAGAACACCTGTCACCTCAGCAGAAGTAATAATGGGATCCTGGTATCCTCATTACCCAATAAAAGGGCAACACTTTGACAAGCTACATTACTTGTCACTGGACTTAGGAGATGCTAAACAACAGCGTCCATCAGCAAAAGAACAATGACATCAAATAATAATAGGACTCCTTGTCAAATGTAGAACTCTCCCCTTATCCACAAGAGAGATGTTCCACAACCCCGGGATGCCTGAAACCACAGATAGTACTGAGCCCTATACTATTTTTTCCTACACATATATACCTATGATAAAGCTTAAGTTATAAATTAGGTGCAATAAGAAATTAACAGCAATAACTAAAAATAAAATAGAACAGTTACAATAATATACTGTAATATAAGTTACGTGAATGTGGTCTCTCTCTCAAAATTTTATTGCACTATCCTCACTCAATTCTTGCAATGATAGGAGATAAAATGCCTCTGTGATGAGATGAAGTGAGGTGAGTGACACAGGCACTGTGACGTAACATTAGGCTACTACTGACCTTCTGACACCACGTCAGAAGGAGTATCATCTGCTTCCGGACTGCAGAAGACCACAGGTAAGTGAAACCTCAGAAAGCGAAACCAAGGATAAGGGAGGAGTACTGTATACCCTGGAATTCATGATGAAAGATGTGGCTGGAAACTTTTACAGTCCTATCAGCACATACCAGGGTCAGTTTCAGAGACAGAAAATATCTATATTAGCAGCTCAAACTGACAAAACCAATTATTAGTAGTATTCTGAATTTATTTATTTATTTTACTTACTTTACTTATCTATCTATCTATCTATCTATCTATCTATCTATCTATCTATCTATCTACTTATAAAAGGTCCTGGCTGCCCTCAAGTACCAGAGCCTGGGTCCAGCCAGACCACTGTGGTTATTTTGTTTTTTAAATGTTTATTTATTTATTTTGAGAAGAGGGAGGGTGGGAGGGAGAGAAAGGGGGAGAGAGAGGGAGTGAGAGAGGGCGAGAGAGTGGGGGGAGAGAGAATCTCAGACAGACTCTGTGCTGTCAGTGTAGAGCCCGATGTGGGGCTCCAATTATCTCAAGAATGGTGAGATCATGACCTGAGCTGAAACCAAGAGTTGGGACACTCAACCAACAGAGCCACGCAGGTGCTCCAGGATTCTAAATTTAAAATTAAAAACCCTCAGTTAACTTTGTGCACTACACGACAAAAGCCATAAAAATACTTTCCTTCCCCACTTTGTAAGCCAATAAATGATTCCTTTAATAAGCAGAAGGGACACAAATTAAACAACCTGCAATCTTTAACTGGCAGCTTCAGTATGAAATAATACTAGTAGGAATGTTAAACTACTTACTCATACAGAGTTGAACATTTTTGTTTTGGGTTAATGTCCCACAGCTTCTTATTACGGACAACATATTCACTGCTGTGCTGTTCATAGATAGCTTCAAATTCTTCTACATCTTGCCGAAGGTGGTCAGGTACCACAAATGGGCCTGCAGAATTTGGATTGCGTCTGCTGATTAAAAAAAGAAATTTTTTTTGTGAGTCCTAAACTTTGAGATGACCCAGAATATTTAAATTAAAACAAAGATAGTAACATACGACTCAGCCTTACAATGCAAAAAAACACTACCAGATAATTAAATGCAGAAAAGTTACCCGTGTGTGTGTGTGTGTGTGTGTGCGTGTGCGTGTGTAGACATTTATAAACCGTGTGTGTGTGTGTGTGTGTGTGTGTGTGTGTGTATACATTTATAAACCTCCAAGGAAGCACTTTTAACTAACTACTTACTCTTGATCCCAAGAACAAATTTTTTGAAACTCCTGGTTTTAAAAGTATCAATGTTATATTAATTGTAACTTGTTAAAAGATTTTGTTATAACTGCTATAAATTTAAGCTAAAGTGAGACTGGAACCAGTAAAACACTTAACAAAAAGATTCTTTTGCTAAAGTGTACGATTTTGCATTCTAAAAAGATGTAGCAGTTTGTGAGTTCTAAAACAAGACTACCAGGTTTAATCCTGGCTCACACATGTACAAGCTTCAGGTTCTTAGGCACTCAACTACACTGTGCATGAATCCCCTTATCTGTAAAATGTACATGATAACAGTACTTATCTCCCAGGGTGAAGAGTATATTCAATGAATTTGTATGTGTAAAGCCCTGAGAACAGTACCTGGTACATAAGTTCTGTCTAAGTATGGACTATTACTATTTGAACTTAAAATAATTCCTCCATTTAAAGAATCCATGAAAATGTGCAAAAGCAGCTCTTATGACAACTCCTTTAAGAAATGTGGGGGCGCCTGGGTGGCTCAGTCGGTTGAGCGTCTTGACTTCAGCTCGGGTCACGATCTCACAGTCTGTGAGTTCGAGCCCCGCGCTGACGGCTCAGAGCCTGGAGCCTGTTTCAGATTCTGTGTCTCCCTCTCTCTCTGACCCTCCCCCATTCATGCTCTGTCTCTCTCTGTCTCAAAAATAAATAAACATTAAAAAAAAAAAATTAAAAAAAAAAAAAAGAAATGTGAAAAAAAAATGGGTTTCTGGTTCATGAAAGAATATGACAAAAAGGTCATTGCTACTCACTACTTTTACTTTTTCTTATGTCTACTTGTTTTCTGAAAACTCAGTTTCAACAACTAGATGCCACTGAAAATCATTCACATCTAAGATTGAACATCTAAAACACCTTCCTCTCTATTATAGCAAATATGCTAGTAATTATCAGTAGGAAATTCTCTTCACTGAACATTTTAAAGACTATTTCCTAAATCTTTCCCATAGTATCTTGCATATAGTAAGTTCCCAAACTTATCTAATGAATGTCATTAGCCCAATGATTTTAATGTTGTTTGCAGGAATTCTTAATGCTGACAAGCCATATTATAAAATCAACCAAGATGGATCACACTAGGCTGTCATAACAGATGCACATATTTAGATAGTGAAGTTAGAGAAATAAAACACAAGTTTAAATTATGTTAAATTAATACCACTTGCTAAGTTAATACACTTGAGTTAAAATTTGAAGCACACATTTTCAATTTTACTTACTTGTGGTCTTCACCTGAAGTGATAGTCTCATTATTTGGGGTTACTGAAGATGTTCCAGACCCCACTAACATAGGCTAGTTTAAAACACACAAAAATGAAAACAATTTTCTACCTTAAAATTCCATGGAAAAAAAATTAGCATTAAAACAAATGAATGCTTATATAAATATGCATGCAAATTGCCAATATGTAAGACTCATCTAAATTTCCTTGTGAACAGGAACACATAGTAATAAAGTTTCAACACCCATAAATAGGCCCAACTTAACATTCAGGTAGCTTCCAATGCTCAAAAAAACCTCAAATGTCAAAGATAAAAAGCCAAGTTTTAGCAGAACTTACAAAGAGCTGCTCTAATCCTCCTCTAGTATCTATCTGTTCACTGTCTCAACTCCTGCCCTCCTGAGCTCCCACATACATGACAGCCATGAAGAACCCCCCAGAAGATAAATAATGCCCTATATGGCTCATGGGCTTGAAGCAAATCTTTAAATCCTAAAAAAAGTCTTTCTCTATAAAGTACTTCAAAATATCCCCAAGAACTTGTTAATTCTAATTTATAAATTCAATTAACTATTTTAGACAAGAATTAATACCAAAATACTCCATACCTTTGAATCTTTTGGCTTCTTTTTCTTGCCTTTATTTTTTATCTTGGCAGAATTAAACTGGAAAAATGGGGGAAAAAAACAATGAACACTCAAATAACAGCATGATGAAGCTCTGTATAAAGTATATACTGGTTTTAGCCACAAATTGAATATACACAAAATGCTGAACAAAAATAACACTTCATATGTTAGCCCTAGTGTTATGATTTATAATAGAAAATAAGAGAAAGCCTAATAATGACTGTTATAACTAAAATTGCTTCCAAAAATTTTTTAATGTTTTATTTCTCAGAGAGAGTGTGTGTGTGTGTGCACATGCAAAGGAGGGGCAGAGAGAGAGGGAGAGACAGAATCCCAAGCAGGCTCTGCACTGTCAGCCCAAAGCCCGATGCAGAGCTTGATCTCATGAACTGTGAGATCATAACCTGGGATGAAATTAAGAGTCGGATGCTTAACCGACTGAACCACCTCTTGGTCCAACATTTTAATAAGGTGTATGTTATTTCAAGTAATTAATCAGTCTTTTAGAGTAATTCCGATTATATGCTACCACCATTTCAATGACATTCCTTTTCTTTTCTTTTCTTTTTTAATGTTTTATTATTTATTTTTGAGACAGAGAGAGACAGAGCATGAACGGGGGAGGGTCAGAGAGAGGGAGACACAGAATCTGAAACAGGCTCCAGGCTCTGAGCTGTCAGCACAGAGCCTGACACGGGGCTCGAACTCACGGACCGTGAGATCATGACCTGAGCCGAAGTCGGCCGCTTAACCGACTGAGCCACCCAGGCGCCCCAACATTCCTTTTCTTAAGGTAAACTGGACACTCTACGCCTGGCCAACTCTGAGGCACAGTGGACTTAGAAGACGTTTAACTTCCCACTGGGTGTGTTAGTTGTGTTTCCATACTTAGCTGGGCAGTATTTCACAGGCAGATTAAGAAAAGTTTCAAGTACAGATGACCTGATCCTAAAAATCAGTAAATATGCATCTTTCTGTTTGAAAACTGCCACAACCTACTAAGAAAAACAACTCTGGAATTATTTTAACTTAACTTAGTTTAGAGCCATTCAAAACAAAGTCTCTTTGTTTTCCTTACAGAACAAAACATTAGAATTTTAATCATTACAGATAACTTTTCATTTTTAGGCAGGAGATGACTCAACTCCTTCCCTATTTCTGAGACTAACAATTATTAGTTGCGAAACTTTATGGACATTGTCTAATTTAAGCCTCTTGAATTTGCTGATTGCTGATTGTCACTCTAATTCCAAGAGGAAGACTGGCATCAACATTCTATAAATGAGTATATGTTAGCCAGAAATCCTCCATGTTTGGTTCTAGAATGCCACCTGTGATGTAAATAAACACTGGCCTGGGTACTCCTCTCTTCCTTTGGCTAACACAAATTAACACGTTGAAAGCAATCAAATAACCTACCGGCACATCACCACTGTCTTGTTTCCTTAATACAGTACAGCGGCTGTCTGTAGGAAAATACCAATAATTTGTGAGAAAATGAAATTTTTACACTGACAGCACACTAAAGCCTTAAAGAAAATCACTGCAGACACTACTATCATCAACTATATTTTGCTCCTTATTTTGCTTTGACACAAGTTTAGTTTAGAAACCAAGAGCAAATGGCCAATTAAATGGGAACCAACTACAAAGAATCACAAAATGTCAATCTAGTTCAGCATAATTTGAGTGCCTTCTAGATATCAAACTCCATGCTAGGTGCTGTGAATACAAAGATGCAGAGAATAATCCCTGTCATAGATATGCTTGTATTCTAAGCTTATGTTGTACAAATACACAAGCAAGCAAATACGGGCAACCCAGAGTGCCAAGTGCCCCAATAAATACAATGGAAACAAAGCTGATGGAATAATACAGTTTTCAAGGATAAAGGCCCAATGACAGGCCAGGGAGGGCTCAGAGAGGGATGCAATATCAAAATGAGACTTGAAATAAACAAGCAAAGGGGCAGGACGTAGCTGGAGCAAATGCAGGAGCAAAGACATGAGGCAGGAAAAGTACGAGGAGGGTTTGTACACCTTCAAGAAGTGGAGTGTATGTACACAGGGCACATGGGGAGAGTGATGATAAATCACACAGATGATGTGAATTTAATGTGTAGGCAAAACTAAGCAAGTGTTTAACAGAATTGCTACAGTTGTATGAAAGAGATGTTCCAGAAGAGTCACTAGTGGCAATATAAGAGGAAGATCTGTAGTGGGAAGATCTAAAGAACAGACACCAGTTTGGAGGCTACCAGCATGGTCTAATCATGGAACGCTTATTAAGGTTCTGACCTAGGGAAGTGGAGATGGACAGGAGAGGAGAGATCAAAGATAAAGCTTACTGGAACGGGTGACAGACTAGATATGGGGTAATAGGGAAAAGGAAGAATCAAGACTTTTTTCAGGGTTTCCTGCGTAGATACAAGATATACAACAATGTTACTGAGATAAATTTAGGAAAAACAGGTCTCTGGGGATACAGTAAGTGGGTTCAGGCACACTGCTCTTAAGGGACCTTTTAGTTGTCTACAAAGAACTACCAACAGTAAAACAGTATGCAGAGTTCAGGAGACAGGCTGAAACTCTGAATTAGTGATAGGATTGGATGTTTTTATGTACAAGATCAGTGGATTCTGAAAAGTTTTAAGAAATATAATCATCCCTTTAAATGAAAAGAGACAAAATTGAAAATGTCTGGAGTAAGGGTGAGAAGCACAGCTCTTGGAGAGAAAATCTGTTGGGATGGCTAGTCATTTGGTTGGTGGCTTCTGACTCTATGACTAAAAGCAGAGGAATAGTCATAGCATATCTGGGGTACAGAACACAAGAATCAGAAAAAATGCACACAAAGAAAGAATTGTGTCCTTTTTAGTTATTTTGTTGTGTGATCCAAACATGCATCGGGTTTTGTAAGCTCAGTCCCCAGACAGTATTTTACTACCAGCAGCAGCAAACTGACGGCAATAAATTCAGGCTATCAAGAAGCACGTCACCTCCAGCCATGAAGCTGTGTCCTGGAAAAATAAGCCATCTCTATTTGAATGTGCTCCTTCCTAAGACCCAGAACAAAAGCAAGCTTTTCAGTTCCTTATACGTATGAAATTTGTAATGTGTGATACTTCTGTACAAGGCTGGACTTTTTAATGCGCTCTTTAAAACAAAGCATGAAATTTTAGGTCTAACTGCTGACAACATGTAAAGCAAATACTAAGGAATGCTGAGGGATTGGGGTGGGGTGGGAGATTATCATAAGACATACATGTAGTACCAAAGATAAGTTAAAATTAATATAGAATCTAAGAATATTAGAATTTTGAAGCAAAATGGGACCACACAGATGAATGGCTCTAAGTCCTATCACTTCAATGATGAAGAAACTAAGATCCAAGGGAAACTAAGGAATTAACTACTAGTCCTCCTATTCTACCAAACTGGACTCCATGCCACTACCCAAACAGATGACCTGACTCCCTCCTCAACCCCATGTCTCTAATCCCAGGTGTCAACTTGGGAGGTGTCCAACTACCTCCCCGTTCACAGCTTGGACTCCAGTGCTGCACCAAGGGTTCGCCCTCCCCAGGAAGAGCACAAGGGCTTGATCCTCCATTTGAACCCCCAGCACTCTTTCTGATCCTCTCTTATTGAGCTTACGGCCATATTATAGTTATTTGTATATTCATCTTACTCCCTTTTCGACAACATAAGGTCTTGAGGGCAGGGACTAGTATAAACATTTCTGAGTTCCTGGTTAACACCCAGCTCAGGCAGGGGCCTTGAAGAAGTAGTAAAAACAAAGTTTTTAATGAACTGAATTAGAGAAGAAGCTGGGCCATAACCTACTTTTCCTAACTCCCAATTCTAAGTTCTTCCCACTACAACAGATGTGCTATTTATAGATTCTGCAAACATCACCTCCTCTGCAGGGCAATATTTTCTTGAATGTTAAACATCAAACCATTTACTAATAAATTCTGTCCACTTAATATGCAACCTTTGCCCTGATACTGTTAAAGTACCTAAAATGAGAACAGTATGGTACGTAGTCAGTATAATATACCCATCTGAGTATCTCTATAACACTTGGCTCAACAGAGTAAAAAGATTCTATGACAAAAAAAAAAAAAATCATTATTCTTAATCACTAATTTGCCCACATAAGCTGGCTGTACCATAATTCTCACTATTTTTTTAAGTATTAAATAAGCTAGGTCCTTCGGAGATATTTTTCCTCCTTAGATATAACATAAATTAAAACTCAGTCTACATACCCATTATATCAAAGAATTCATCTAAAGCATTATGCAACGCTGGGAACTTGTCTCTGTGTTCTTCTAGCAGCCATATTAAACATCGTGCTTCCTTCAATGATGTTGGCTCACAGAAATAATCCAGTTGCTTTCCTTCTATAGAGGCTAGTTTATGACCATATTTCTCATTCCAGAGAAAAGTCATGATGCTAAAATCAAGCTCCTTAAGAGATGCTCCATAACGAGAAAAAAAAGGTCCCGTGGCATCTAAACCTGTAATAAAAACAAAACCCAAATCAGAAAAAGGGAAAATCATTTACAGTAAAATCACACTCAGTCTTACTGAAAGCAGTTCAATTATAATTTGCTTACATTTTCAGTGAAAAATACATATTTGAACATAAACTTGTTCAAGCTATTTTGCATTTTAGAATATGACTTAACACTGATAGGCTAATGACAATCATTCTTCTCTATTAGTTGAATAAGATGGACCAAAAGCTTCTCACAAAATAGCTCGTATATTAAAAGTTTATAAAGTTATTTTTACTAGACTTAGGCAATGAAAGCAGGTATTAAATTCCTTTAAAAATATAACAACTTTTTCACTAATTCAAAATGATGTTCATCCTAATTAGTGCAAGCTAGCAAGATTTTACAGTGCTTTTCTACATATCTTTCACAGGAACAAAAAATCAGTAATATGCAAAAGCTTCCCAAATGCCTTTAAAACAGGACATGGGTAACCACCCCCACCCAATCCCTCCATCAATGGCTCCTTACCCTCCTCCAAAATCAGGATAGTCACTATTCCCACTGTTACTCCACTTGCTACCCAATCAGAGAAAGAAGTAGCTGCAAACTCGTACTGCTACTGAGGGAGGGGCGGTGAGCCCTGACCCTACCAACAGCCACCAAAAGGCAAAGGTTGGCTCTGTTCTGTCTTCCCACTTGCCTCTGATACAGCATGATCACCTCGTGTTGGCCATGGTTTATCAGTCAGCAAATGAAGCAGACTGCTGAGTCAAAATTACCTTGGATGGCGGTTTCTTCCAGATGAAATAGTTACCTTGCAGTGGTCATGATGCATGAAAAATGTGCTCACTGAAGGGAAGGCAAGAGATGGCTTCTAGTATTAAAATGTTAACCTCTTCCCACACCCTGCATGTGACCTGACCTCTCATGTTAAATATGCACATGATGTGACTCCACAGTATAGACTTTTGTTGAGAAGTAAAATTCCAAGAATTGGAAATTACTTGCCTTAAATATATATGAGTTTTACATCAGGATTATAGTACAGCCTTACTTTAATTAACATGCCTGAAGTAATTTAAATAGAAACAATTTTAAATACTATGCATATATACTTATTAAAATGATACTTTAATCTACAGAATAAATGTGAATTATATCAAAAGGCCACATTAACATTTCCATCAGTGAACTATAAGGCTCAAATGTTCTAGTTTACCCAAAGCAACAATGGCAGGCACTCTTGCCCAGGTAAACATAACCAGAAAGCCTACTTCTCCTGAGCCTATCTTCCAAAGCAGATTAAAGTGAGAATAACATTGTAATTTATTATTTGATTGTTAGTAGATGCTAATGACAACCTGATCACTTAAGAGTGATTTTCTGGGACCAGAAACCCATGCAGACCTATGCTCAAAGTAGCAACACTTAGCTATCAACTATGTTGAGCTTGCTTCTATCCTACTTTGTTTCCACTGACAGAAATTTATCAATACACTCCCCAAACTCTAGAATTCTAACAGCTCCCTGTCCCTAAAAACTCCAGCAGATCCGTGTGACTTGCAGAGGCCTGGCAGGCTCACTCTTTGGACTGCCCTGCTATGGCTCCTACTGGCCTTGTATCCAACTGCTGCCAACAGAGTCATCTACCATTTGAGGCCAGTTGCCATCACGGTCACCAAGGTAAACAGTGCCCTGGTAGGTACCCAGAAAACTCTCAATCTAGTGTTAGACAACAACTCTATCTGCAGCTGCTTTCTGAGGTCCCCGCATGGCCTTGGGCTGCTTGGGGGGAGGAGAGGGTCTTCCTCAACCAAATTAGGAAAATCAGGAACAGTAGTAGCAGAGTTTTATAATCCTATGATTCAACCTCAGAGAATTTTTCTCATGATCTTTAGATACGGATTGCCCTCTGTGATCCTAAGCAATTAGTTCCATCCATTCTTTCCTCTAAGTTTTCTAAGGAATCTGTCTACAGAACTGCACGGTCCCAGAGGGCACTCGGACAGCTGCCTGGGGGTGGGGGTGGGGGTGCTATTTACCCATGACTGTGCCTACTATTCACGTAGTTTACACATTTACAAATAGTAGCAAAATATAGGACTGGATTTTCTAAGTGACTGAACTTTCTTGTGTTTACACCTTTTGAAAAGGTAACTTATCTATAACCGTAATCTATCTATAAAATAACCTAAATTGTGAATTGGGAGGAAACAGTACTTTTAACCAGACAAATTTGTGGTCCTACATTTAAAAAAATCATATATGATGACAGAAAAAAAGAGGGTTCAGAGGCAGATATATCCAGCCTTCCTACTAATAAACAGCAGCCCTCGAGTTCAGTGGCATTACCAAAGCTGTTCAGTTTCTGGATCCAGGCAGCTAATTTGGGCTCCACTTCTTTAAGCTCGCTCAAAACATGCAGAAATATCCTGGTCTTTACTCTATTCTTCTCTTGAATCAAGTGACGAATGACATAGTCCACCGCTTCATTTAGAAAATTTCTGCTAGAAAAACAGGTTGTGTAGTCTTCTGTGCTTAAAACCTTCCAAGAAAGCAATTCTTTGAGAAGCTTGGAAGTGTTCAGAATACCAGATTTTATCTTGTCGGCATACTGCTTTATGCACTGCAGAATTCTGTCATCAAGGAACTGGCAACTCTGAACACTGTCTACAGTTTCTAAGGATAAAGAAAAGTGGTCAGTTAAAGTAAGCAACGGGGCCAATTTGCAAAGACATAAACTGAGAAAGAAATAATATAACATTACATAATAACGTAAAGTACGGTTCAGAGGGATTCTTAATGTTTTAAATAAACTCAAGAAATTTGGAAAATAATTGCTTAGCAATATGTTTGAAAACACAGTCACATTAAACCAAACACATCAGAAGTTAAGTACTCCTTCACTCTGTACCACTCATGTAACATCGAAAAACTCAGTTCCTCCAAAATAGGGTTACTTTCCTCAACAATCCTAACCCAGCCTCATCAACATTTACATTCAATAACTATGTTTAATCACTAAGAATGCAAAGAGTGTTTTCTGGAGTTGAAGGGATCATTTATTCAGTTGAATTCAATTAATATTTGGTAGTTACTATTAGGTTTTTCATCTTATTATTGGATCCTAAATCACAGGATCCCATGGAGCTGTTGATTCCAAGCTGGAAAATTTCTCAGAAAATTTCTCAGAAGTTCATGTTCCCAACCCAGGCATCTCCCTTACAGAGGGCCATTTAGCCCCTTGAAGCATGCAAAATTAAAACACATTCACCAAAGACTTTTACAGTAGAAAAGATAATTTTGATTGGTGAAACATTAATGGAATACTAAATAAAACATAAAAACAAGAGGAAATATTTCATTTTGGGAACAGCCATCACAGTAGAAAACAAGAAAGATTAACTTCCTTCAGCTGAAAACTGAAAGTAGTCCTGGGATGTAATGTACAGCATGGTGATTACAGTTAATAAGACTGGATTGCACATTTGAAAGTAGCTACTAGAAGAGTGGATCTTGAAAGTTCTAGTCATGAGAAAAAAATGTCTGTAACTATGTATGGTGATGGAAGTTAATAGGTCTATGGTGATCATTTTGCAATATATACAAATATGCCATATATACATCCTGTTGTACACCTAAATACACCTAATACAATGTACACCTAATACAATGTTACATTATCTATTCCTCAATTAAAAAAAAAAACCTTAATTAAGAAAAAAAACTTGGTGCCTGGGTGGCTCAGTTGGTTAAGCTTCAGACTCTTGGTTTCGGCTCTGGTCATAATCTCACAGTTTTATGAGCTCAAGTCCCACATTGGGTTCTGCGCTGACAGCACAGAGCCTGCTTGGGATTCTTCTTGTCTCCCTCCCTCTCTGTCCCACCCCCACTCGCATTGTCTCTGTCTCTCTCAAAAATAAATAAATCAACTTAAAAAAAAAGTGTTTAAAAAGAAAAAAGTCTGAAAGTAAATATACTCACAGGAACAGTATAACAACTGAGACATTCCCATGTACATCAGGGAATAATGACAAGATGAACGTAAAACAGAAGGCTGGGTTAGGTTATCTCTATCGATCTTTTATGAACGGTTTCTTTATTTGAACTCAACATTATTTCACATTCAACTAATTCCACATTCAGCTAATTCACATTCAACATTCACATATATCTGCACAGTGGGGTTCAGAGCATTGCTAAACACAGAATATGCATGTCAGCTATTATTTCCACCGTCACTTTGGAGATGAGGACATGGACACAGATTCTGCCCCATGTTAGTGTACCGCTATCCCTGCGTACTAGGATTTTGAATCCCTATGTACTGCTTCCAAATTCAGTGCTCTTTACACCAACTTCTCCCCATCTAGAGCAACACAAGAAAGTGACGGTATTAACATACTAACTGAACTCTTAATTTCAATTCGGTAGCAACACAATGCCCAGTAAGACGGACATATTAAGCAAGAATATATTATTCTCATCATGCCTTGGACTTCAGCATACCTTTCTGCTCTTCAGTTTTGGGCAGATTACTTTCCCTTAAGTCCTCTTCCATCCTTTCTTGTGCTAATTTTTTTGCTTCTTTTTTTTGGAGCTTTCTCTTCAATTTTTTGTCTTCTTTCAGTCTTAGCTTCTCTAGGCTGATAAGCATTTACAGTTAGTGGTAATCCACCTTTGTTATAAACTCAATTAACTATTTCCTTTGCCTATTACAGAAACCATTCTCCAAGCAGTAAGTTAGAATTTGCCCTTTGAATTTAGAACTTGGCCTGCATCTTCTGTTCAATACCAAAAACTGTTGACACATGTTCAGTTAAAATTAGGGTACTTGTGTCACGAAAACAAGAATTCAATGACTGAGTGATTTATAATTAAGGCTGGCATGTATAGGTTATACAAATGTTATTGCCATGTATATAAGTTACTGCTTAGGGTAAACAGAAATAGTAAAAATTACTCGGTAAGAGAATGCATATGTACATTCATTTCAAAGAAAGATTCCACAGTAAAATATTATTTTCACATCCTAATATTAGCCCACAACATTGGAATTTGGTTGATATGGTTTACAAAGAATTCTCTTCAACAAATATTTCTGTTCATCTTTACTTTTGCTTTTTCTTGGTCACAAACGATGAAAAAAATCACTCCTTAGAATGGAAAACAAGAAGCAGGACCAAAAAGAAAAAGAAAAAGCATTGGAATTATTTGATCTAAACAACATATATATAGAGAAGTGAATAATTCTGACAGTATATTGAGTTTTTTCGGGTGAGAAATAGTCATTGGTTCAAAAATATTTGCTGAAGAGAGATAAAAAAAGAAAAATGCTTTTGGAATTAAAGTTTAAACAACTGAGAGCTAAGTGTATAATTTTTATCTAAATGCCAAATCTACTAATCAAACGTCATTTCACAGCATCAAATGTCATAATTTTACTTAAAATTCAAATAATGTTTCTTACTCAAGCTTTTGATATTTAACCATTCTAGGCTAGTTCTCTTTTCAAGTTTTAAATATCCACAAAATTCATTTAAACACCACTTACTTGGGTGTGTGTACACAGCCAATTTAAAACACAGCGTAATTCAGAAATCTGCATTTAACAGAATTACATTCTAATAGACATCATTAAACTACCAATTGATTGTTAAAAATCTTACCTAGAACATTTCTGTTTCAGAATAGGTCTTGGAGGAACCTTTTCTTTTATGACCTTGTGTTCAAACTTTAAATAAAACAAAGACATCCAAAATTTGTCTCATACTCCCATGACATAAAGCACAAAACCACAAGCAACAAGCATTTCAGAAGCACCCGCAATGTTCAATTTGATAGAGAACAGTGGTGATGCTCTGACCCAGACAAAAGCCCAGAAAATTTTAGCAAAACAATTTACTGAAAAGAGGAACAAAAGAGTAGACACACCTTAGGAAGCTTAAAAAAAATTAAGAGTGAGCAGATCAAATAAACTACAAATACCATTAGAACAACCCATAACCCTCCATATTGTGAAGTGAAAGGTAATCCTTCCAAACTCTTCCCCCTCCCTAAGAACCCCACCCTCGTTAATACCCAAAAGTTTACCGAGGATTAAGGAAACAAGATTATCAAAGAGTTCAAACTGTAAAACTGAAATGTCAAAAGTCTCCTCTTTTAGGAAATTAAAGAACGTGAGAATCCTTCATTGCAAAGGTATATTCTCACATCCTAAAATTTCCTATATTTTCTTAAATTAAATAACTTTTTTTTCCTGGAAAACACAAGACTGTACAACTTCTACAAACTTAAATCATATTTTAAAAGGTGGAAATGTTTTGATTAACAATTTGGTAATATTTTCCCTTTATTAGATACTTACTTCACATTTAACTTGACCACCACTGCTGAAAATGATAATCTTAGAAATGATTCCTTCACAGTCAGGGGTAAGACAAATTCCTTGCAGAAAATCCTATTCGATTAAAAAAACAAGTGCTGTATCTCTGCATAAATCTATAGATGCATACCATTTTAATCATCAGAAATAGTCAAGATACATCAGAAACTTCCTTTAGGGAGGCACTGAAAGCCCCTGCCCATTGTCTTCCAACTTTCGGAGCCTCCCTTATAGAAGGAATATACTTCCAGCTGTAGGGCTGACCACATGACTTGCTTTGGTCAATGCAAGATGAGCTGACATAACGTACACTACGTCCACGAGAAAGCTTTAAGAAACACCAAATGGACTAGCTATTCCTCTTCACCCTCTGCCACAAGAACACGTTCCAGTCACTCTTCAACCTCATCTCAGAAACAATACAGCTACGTAGACTGGAGATGCTACAGCCCAACCCTGGCAACAGTTTGCACAACTTTAGGACAATCAATGTCAGCAAGAAATGAACTCTTCTTATTGTAAATTACGAGATATTTGCATTGTGTATTACTTTAATCCATCCTAGTGAAAGAGGACTAATTGACAGAGTGTATTTCAACCCACAGGCATGGTTAAGACCACTAAGGGAGCATTGTGTAACTAGAGAAACTCAATTAATGTAAGACACAGCAAAAGTGATTCAACGCCAACAGTTATTTGTTCATATCATTGTATCGTTACTTAACTATGTGAAACTGCATAAAATGTGAGCATGTATTTCTACCAAACTTGAATAATTCCTCTTGCTAAGAAGACACCGCACAAGCACCTTACTCTTTTCCCCAACAAGAACAGGGGATTACATGAGGCTAAGCAGTGTAGAAAATGTTTTTTTTTTTAAGTCAATAGTTTATACGAATCAGAAACAAATTCTATGAATGCAAATTAGATTACAAAACTGTGCCTTCTTTCAAAGTACACCTAGCTAATGGTAATTAACATTATAACCTTGCTAATTAAGAAAAAACACAAAAAGAAGTGGGAGTACCAAATTTAAGTTGATTGCTTAGTACAAATTATCTCATTACATTTTGGTAGAAAATAAAAAATCTGAAACCCCAATTCTACATCAGAATGTTAACATTAGACATTTAAATTTTTATTTTTAACCATAACATTCCCAATGTAAAAACTGGTTAAACAGTTTATTAAAGGTCTCTATGGTTATTGCCTTTATACCAGTATAAAGTAACAACAAAAACTGATTTTCTACTTATCATTCAAATAATAATTTAAAACTTTTAGTTATGTTTAGAATGCACAGAAAGGGGTTGCCTGGATGGCTCAGTCAGTTAGGTGCCCGACTTCGGCTCAGGTCATGATCTCACGGCTCTTGAGTTCAAGCCCTGCAATGGGCTCTATGCTCACAGCTCAGAGCCCCGAGCCTGCTTCGGATTCTGTCTCTCTTTATCTCTGTCCCTCTCCCCCTCGCACGCACGCATGCTCTCTCTCTCAAAAATAAATATTTTAAGAAATTTAAAAAAACAACAACACAGAAAGGAATTTATATTCACTTAAAGCTTTTTCTGAATATTCTCAGGGGAAAAAAATCAACATACAATAGACATACTAAAAGTTCCAAGCTATTTTGTGAACTTACCTTGTCAATTTTATCATTAAAAGTTGTTGTTTTCAATTTCTTCCAACAGTTCATGTGAAATTCTATTTTACAGTACTGGCAGCAGCTGATTCGTATAAAACCCTATGGGTTTAAAACAATTTTTAATATACATTTTAAAGATGTCTACACACACACACACACTCTCCCTCACAATCACAACACACATATTAAGATAAAAGAGAGAGCTGTCTGCATTCACCTGGCAAACATAACTAGACATCACATTCTCTCCTAGGGAAGTACAATCTTTTTATACCCCAAAATGCCTAGTGCTAGAGACAGAGAACTTGACTGACATATTCATTTCCATAGCATATAGCTGCATTATTCTTTATAATACCAAATATTGTATAAACAGTATTCACCTGATCTACTAACCAGGAACAGTGGGCAGCTACTGTCTTGAATAAAGTAAGGCCAAGTAACCTTAAGATCTGGTTTCAGATTTAGGTCTCTAGGAGTGAATTCAGTGGTCACAATGGCCCTTAGATTCTTAGGCTCAAATTTTGTAAGAAATTAGAATTGCAACAAATCAGAGGTAACAACGTCCTTTTCTTTCCAGTGTTCCTAAAGAACATAAACAGTGGCTAGAAAGCTGAAATAGACTTAGCTAGCCTGCCTTCTCAGGTCACTCCCTGCCCTCAGAGTTTCTTTAGTGACTGGCTCTGGGTCCCTATGTGAGATGATATAGACCGAAGAAGTCCAGGGGATGGGGTAAAGACAAGAGACAAGACATAAAACTACTGGCAAGCCAGAGAACTTAGGTACCTCCAATTACAGAATCTGTTTTGAATCCATTTTAAGGCATAATTCTGCAAGTTACTGTCCTACCGTATGTTCATTATGTACCTTAAAGTCTGGATCAGTTATATATATCTGGATTTTAGAATATCCACGGCACTTCTGATAGCAACAAATGGCATCTGGCACTGGAGGGAACCTGCATTCTTCAATAAACTTCTCTAACAGCATCTAAAACAAAAATAAACAAAAATAATATTATAACAACACTATATATTATATTATATTATATATATTTTTTATTATAACAACACAATATATTATAACAACACTAATTTCTCAGTCCTTATGATTTCAATAACCTCTTGCCATCAAAACATTTTCAGCATAGGAATGACTAAATGTTTTTTAGCAAAGAATAAACTACATATAACTTTTAAAGTTTCTCCTTTCAGAAGGAGGCTGAGACATACCCAGAGATAGAGTCAGAAAAAAAAAAAAAAAAAAGACTGAACAAAAGTTTCAGAATTTCAATGTCAGAATCAAAATCTTATCCTGTGTTATTATCATCAAGGCTCGTTTTACAAGGTTAGCTCTTCAAGTGTCCTTTAGGCATTCAGAGGGGGTCAGAGGAGGCAGAGTAACCCTGAGGAATCTCCCCTGCTCCTCCTTGCCAGAGGCACATCACCTGGGATCCTATCACCCTCAAGCCTCTTGTGCATTCCCTGGAGAATTACCCCACTGCCACTGACGCCCCCAAGAGACCTGGGCCATGCTTCCAGTGTTGGCTTTCTGTTATCAATAGCTCCTCTGTCTCCATCCCAATTTACTACAAAGAGAACATTCGATGATTTTTTTTTTCAACAGTTTCGTTGAGATATAATTCACATAGCATACAATCCACACGTTTAAAATGTATATGGCTCAGTGGCTTTCAGTATGTCCACAGGGTTGCACAACCACTGCCTCAGTCTAAAGTTAGAATGGATTTATCACCCAACCAAAAACCCCATCCCTCTCCATTTCCCCCTACTCCCCCAGCCCCTGGAACTACTGATCTACTTGCTGTCTCTAAATATAGATTTGCCTATTCTGGAAATTTTAGATGAATAGAATCCTAAAATATGCAATCTTTTGTGTCTGGCTTCCTTTACTTAGCATGTTTTCAAGGTTCATCCATGCGGTAGTACTTATCAGTACTTCATTACTCCTTATGGTCAAATAATACTCAATTTTATGGGAGGACCACTATACAATTTTATGAATGGTTTATGAATGGTTTGGTTTAACTATTATTCATCAGTTGATGGACACGAGCTATTTCCACGTTCTCACTATTATGAATAATATTGCTAATAAACATTTATGTACACATTTTTGTGAGAATATATGATTTCCTTTCTCTGTATATCCCCAGAAGTGAAACTACTGGGTCATGTGGTTACTCTATCTTCAACCTACTGAGAAGCTGCCAGAGCATTTTACGTGTCTCCCAGCAACGTATGGGGGTTCTGATTTCTCCACATCTTATAAACACTTGTCTTCCTTCTTGAATACAGCCATCCTAGTGTGTGAAGTACTATCTCACTATGGTTTTAATTTGCATTTCCCAGATTGCTAATGGTGTTGAACATGTCTCACATGCTTACTGGCTACCTGTAGAAATGTTTGGCAGATAGAGGTATTCAGATCCTTTGGCTACTTTTTATTATTTTTTTAAATTCCAGTATAATGGCTACTTTTAATTGGACTGTCTTTTTATTATTGAGTTGTAAGAGTTGACCCCTGTGCTTTTAAAAGCTTCAGCCAAAAGCCAAGTTCTGTACACACACCAAGTTCTCCACAAGTAAAGGCCTATTCTAGTCAATCCACATGTAACTTAGTCTTTTCAGAAGTAGCAAAGCATTCCATGCCTCTGGATAGGAGACTAAATTTATTTTCTAAGTCCTCAAGTACCATCTTAACAACTATAGTCACCACGATGAAACCATGATGCCATACCTTTCTCTAAGTATAACCAGTGAGTCATACTCCCTAATAACGCATGATCTCAGGGCACCTGGGTGGCTCAGCTGGTTAAGCATCTGATTCTTGGTTTCAGCTCAGGTCATGATCTCATGGCTTTGTGGGTTCCAGCCCCACACAGCCCAGAGCCTATTTGGGACTATATCTCTCTTCCTCTCACTCTGCCCCTCCCCCACTCACATGGTCTCTGTCTCTCTCAAAATAAGTAACTTAAAAAAAAATAATAATGCATACTCTCAAGTCAGAATGCCGAGATTCAAGTCCCAGCTCCACCATTTCCTAGCTGTTTAACCTGGAGATCATCATTTAACCTCCCTAACTTAATCTACAGTAAAATAAGAATATTCCTAGTACTCATCTTGCAGGGTTGCTGTACAGATTAAAGGTATGATAAATGCAAGTTGTGTGACCGGCACATACGAAACAGTTAACAGATGTTAGTGATTCTCACTAGTCTTTAAAGGGGAAATACATGTGGGGATGCTGAGGACAGGGTGTCCCTACCTTTTTGTCTCCTGATACCTGGGTCAGTCAGTGCAAATTAGTTTTTGCAGTTAGAAGCTCTTTAGAGTTAGTTAGAAGTTCTCGGCAAAAATCAATGGTTACCTTTATTTTCCCTGGCTGAGTCTCTTCAATAATCACATTACTTGTGGGCCAAGTTAACACTCCAGGAAGGCGACAAATCAAGGTTCTTGCTTTCTCAAAATGATTAAGAGCTTCTAGAAATCTAAAGTCAGAATTATGAAGAAAGAAGATATTAAAGCTGTGATAAGAATTTTCATTCCCCACAATAAAAGTCACAGAGATTTCAAGTTTACTAAGAATACATCTGATAAATCACTGTAGAGAAATATTCAATACAACCTATATTTTCTTTAAAAAACACAGGCATGTTGAATCACTATTATTGTACACCTGAAACTAATATAATACTATAGGTTAACTAACTGGAATTAAAATAAAAACTTTTTAAAAAAGCATTATCATTGCTTACTATAAAAGTAATATAAATTAAAACACAAATCTGCCTGGACACTGGCTTTATTGTGGTAGGTGCACACTAGTCCTTTTAAAGTTGTAATTTATTATTTAAAGTTTCCAACAATTAGGAGTGCCTGGGTGGCTCAGTCGGTTAAGTGTCCAACTTTAGCTCAGGTCATGATCGCACAGTTCTTGAGTTCAAGCACCGTGCTGGGCTCTGTGCTGACAGCTCAGAGTCTGGAGCCTGCTTTGGATTCTGTGTCTCCCTCTTTCTCTCTCTCTCTCAAAAATGAATAAGCATTAAAAAAAATTTTTTTTTAAGTTTCCAACAATTAAAACAGAAAACTGAACAATTTGGTTGTTCCATTTTTATTTGTTTTATTTACTAATAAGTTAGGTTCCTGTAGAGAAATGGCAACCCTTCATTTAAATTAATCATACTTTTTTTTTTTTTTAACTCTATTAGGACATCTATAGTAAAAATCGCTCTTCTGAAAAAATTCTAAAGAGACTGTGTATGCTAGACATCTTCAACCATAAAGCAGTATTTTAAAAGAACAAATGTGTATGTAAACTTTTAACTATATGAAATGTTTTAGTTATGGTTTATGTTTTTAAAAAATGTCAATCGATTTCCATAGTCCATTCAGCAAAAGAATACTAAAATATTGGATTATAAAGTTAACCAAGTCTTTATAATTCTCTTGAGACTAGAGAAGAAAGTTTTCCTGCTTTCTCAAATCTTGAAATGATTGCCCAATTTAAGAACCTTTTTTTTGCCTATGGGGAAGAAAAATTCACCTGCAGAAAATTCACCATCCACCGTAAGACAGTTCACAGAACTTTTACCAGAAACTGCATATCACAACAGCAAACAACCAGCATATTAGACATTGAACCCCACACCAGATTATTTTGAAATCAAAATGTAAATGATTTTCAAAATAGCAAAGACTTTATCATTTATCATAATTCCCATGATATTACACATTACGATCTATTCCTAGATCTTGTGAATAACTGCATATGACCACTGCATTAAAAAGGGTATATCCTAAAGGCACCTGGGTGGCTCAGTTGGCTAAGTGTCTGACTCTTGATTTTGGCTTCAGGTTCTGATCTCACGGTTTGTGAGATCTAGACCCGTGTCAGGCTCTATGCTGCCAGCACAGAGCCTGCTAGGGATTTCTCTCTCCCTCTCTCTGCCCCTCCCCTGCTCATGTTCTCTCTCTCAAAAAAAAAAAAAAAAAAAAAAACTAAATAAACAAACTTAAAAAATAAAAATAAAAAGGGTATATCCTAAACAATTTATGCTAAACTTTGAAATTAACTTCACTTGCTATTACTACACAGATGATTGCTAAACCCTCACTTCCCCTCCCTCTACCTGATTCTTAATATAAATCGGCCTGGTCACAGGAACTTAACTTTGGGAAGTTAAAGAACTTTCTTTAATCTTTAAAAATATATAAAAGAAGTCCTAAGCACACTCCCAGAGTGGGCTTCCAAGAGTACCAAAGGCCTGATAAAATTTCCCCTAAAAAGACAGATTAAAATTTAAGAATTAAAAGCTATGAATGATATCCAATTAGTCAACAATTATTTCTTCATAAAGTAATCTAACATACCTACGATTATATTGAGTGCAAGTGTAGAACAGGAGATTTTGGGTTTTCTTTTTGTTACTGTTATTTTACAGTTAATTATACTGCTTTATTGTGCCAAAAATATGGAACACTTCACAAATTTGTGTGCATCCTTGTGCAGGGGCCACGCTAATCTTCTCTGTATCATTCCAATTTTAGTCTATGTGCTGTGCAAGCAAGTACTGAACAGAGAGCTTTTTTAAAGCCCAATGCATAATCCTGTTCCCAAAGGGTCATATGGCAATTTGGGAAGATAAGATATGAAACATTTGGAGAACAACTACATATTAAACTTTGAGTATGGATTCCAACTATAAGGACAGCTGGGTGGCTCAGTTGGTTGAGCGTCCAAAGACTTGGTTCCAGTTCAGGTCATGATCTCACAGTTTGTGGGTTCGAGTCCCCAGTCAGGCTCTGAGCTGACAGCATGGAGCCTGCTTGGGATACTCTCTCTCCCTCTCTCTCCCACTCATACTCTATCTCTCTCAAAATAAATAAACTTAAAACAAAAAAATGATTCCAACTATAGAGTAAGTTCAGAGAACAAATTTTTATTTCTAACTCATGATGTCTTTGAACAGATGTATATCTCATATTAAAACCATATTTATACGGGTTTTTGGTGGAAATAGGTATTTTGGTAACCAAAAAATCATATAATCAGACTTATATAGCATTAACTTATATCAATTCAGTCACCATTTGTAAGTGACATATACTAACAGAAAAAATACACAATCTTTTGTGTCACATTACCTTATTCCAAACGTTCTTATAAGATTCAAAAAAAGGAAGCATTAGATGCTGAACTGACTGGTCATACTCAATTAATAATTAATATTGATATAGAAATGCTGCTCCTCCAAGCAAACACAATTATGATAGTATGCCACAGAGAAAATAACAATGTAATTCCAGAAAAGGGACAACCACCACCTTAGACTTCAAATGAGTTATCCACCCTGAGCATAAAAAAGTACAATTCCTACTAACCTGTTCTTTTTCAAATATACTTTTCCAATTCCACAGTAGGCCAAGCAATCAAGTCCCTCATTGGGATAGTGTTCAATCATCCTCTTAAACTGGTTTTCAGCTTCAGATAATTCCTTCAGTAGCAATAAAAATAATGATCATTTAACACTACAAAAGAAAGACTAGAACAGACTTTATCTGAAGGTTGGTTCTTCTTGTGTAGTATTACAAACTGTATATCCAAAAATTTCTATGGCAAAATCACGCCTTCGGCATTTTATTTTCTTAGCAAACATATAAATTTTGATCATAGGATACTCAGAGACACAACCAAAGTGATCCAGCTTCAGAATGAAACATGGGTGCAGGACACATCAGACAACCAACCAAACGAGCATTTACTAACACACACACAGAGGGCCCAGTATGTGCTGGCTAAAACTAAAAGGTATGAATTCATGGTATAAAGACTGACTAGATGCAAACACACCATGACCTATCTCCTAGTAAGTGCTGCTCCGTTGGCACTCCAATGATGTTACCACAATGTTTTGTGGCATAAGAAAGATAAATACTCAGTCTTAAAAATAGCAAAAGCTTTACAGAACTTAGAGTACATTCTTCTGAAAATTCCCAACAATGGAAAACTTCTATGCTTTGAATTTTGTTTTTGAAAAAATCCAAAAGACACTTAGCTCAAGGCAGTCCTGGTAACCCCATTGTGGGTGAAAAAGGAAATGTCACTACAAAATGGGATTTCATTAAAGCTTTGAGGCCAGTTCCAAAGGAGGCATTCCAAAAATGTTTTAAGCAAGAGCTCTCCTGGAGTAAATACGCTGCTTACTTCTGGGGCTACCCCGAGTGATGATATTCTTTTAAATGTCCAAGTTCTACCATGTCTGGTTTGTTTTTTTAAATCAGTCTCATTAATTCAAAGTAAATCACAAATGTAGTGAACTATTTCTTCAATTTTGATAAAGCAAAACATGGTTAAGATATTATCACTCTACCAAGAATAGAAGAACTGAGATCATAAAGTCCTATCTCCAACAATCTATTAGAAAATAGAATTAGACAGGCCTTAATAGAAGATATTCATCTGTCACATCAAGAACAAGGAAAGAAGGCAGGGTGCCTGGGTGTCCGACTCTTGATTTCAGCTCAGGTCATGATCTGTCTGTGAGTTCGAGCTCCACGTCAGGCTCTGAGCTGACAGTGTAGAGCCTGCTTGAAAGTCTCTCTGCCCCTCCCCCACCCTCAATCAATCTCTCTCTCAAAAATAAACATTAAAAACAAAACAAAAATAATAAGGAAACAAGCATGTAACAAGGAAAATGAACCTCAGACGGTGGACCACTGTGAGAGTGGAACATAAAAGATGACTTGATCCTTATTAGGTAGCAGGCAGGGGGGCTTCACTCAGCCAAAGAAGCTTGGAGCCCAAGTTGATAGAAAGGATATATTATACCTGAGGTAATTCTACAGCAATTTTGAAATTTTGGCTTTTATTGAAAACTAAAAACCATGGAAAGCAAAGTACAGTTGACTCTTGAAAAATGCAGAGGTCATAAGTGTCCCATGCAATTGAAAATCCAAGTGTAACTTTTGATTCCCCAAAAACCTAATTACTAAGTCTACTGTTGACTGGAAGCCTTGCCTATAACATAAACCACTGATCAACATGTATTTTGTATGTTATATGTGTTATATACTGCATCCTTATAATAAAGTAAGCTACAGAAAAGAAAATCATAAGAGAAAATATATTCACAGTACTATACTATATTTTTCAAAAAAATCCACGTGTAAGTGGACCCATGCAGTTCAAACCCATGTTGTTCAAGAGTCAACTGTATAATGCTGTGTGCACTGTAGTTAAGGAAACTTTGCAGGAGAGCACTGAAGGACCATGAGTAATGAAAACCATGTGTGCTCACGCCTATACACTGATTCTATGTGCTTAAGGGAAGCTTGTGCTCCAGAAGATAATAAAATACCCAAATACTTAGTAGCCAGAACTAAAAGAACTTAACACAAAGTTGAACTCTCCTTTCTTAATCTCCCCAAGGCCATTCCTTCCTTCCATCACTAAATGCAACCATTATCTCAAACTTGATGTAGGGCTAGCCAGTGTTTTTTTACCTTTACAAAAGGCAGAGATAGTCATAAACAATATCTACTATTGTTGCACAAGTTTTCCAAACTGTACATAAGTGGTTATCACAATGTTTGTCATGTTCTCTAACTTGTCTTTTTCACTCAACATGTTTCTTAAATCTGTAACGATATAGTAAGTGCTTTACTTTTTATACAAGTAAAAAGTAAATTTCTACTGGTCGTCTGGCATAGCTTTTTTCTAACGGGATCACAAACTAATTTTTCTTAAAAAAAAACAAAAACCACCAACAGGTATTTCAGAAAAAAAATACCAAGCAAGTACACAGAAAGAAATAAACCAAAGTGGCAAAACTATTTTTCACATATCTTCTAAAATGGCATATTTTAACTGTTTATCATCTCTGTTACAAATCTTACCTCCGGCTGTCCTATCCCAAGGAGAGAAATAGCAAGTCCGTAGACTACTAAGACATAGTTAATCATGGCCAGGTTCAATTGCTGTCAAGAAAAATGCTCCAGTTAAAAATTTGAACATAATTTTGCCTAATCTGCACAAACCTGGTAGCCACAATAGAAAAAAAATGTAATAAAATCTCACTAACTGCTATGATTGGGATAAGACCAAACAGAAATAGAAAATACATTTTGCAAAGATGTGCAGTTATACTGAAATCAAGTATTTAAGACGCAGAACCATTATCTCAGAGTTCCTTGAAGGCATGGTTTGTGACAGATTAGAATAACTGAAACCATACTGTTTTGCATATAAATGGGTACTAGTGACAGATTAAGACATTTTCCTCTCTTATAATCTTGCATAAACGATTCACCTAGCTAATTCTTTCTGGATGAAAAGATGTGACTAACGTGAGTCCAAAACCTGGATTTAGTGCTTTTGCAGGAGGAGAAGCCAAGCGTTCTAATGAGCACTAAGCAGAGAGCAAGGAGAGAGTCTAAACCCAGGTGGTATGATGTGTGCAACCATAATGGCTGAATCGGAGCATGACCGGCTTCTCACAACCTGGAGCAGATTCAGGCAATCTCAGGTGGGTCTAAGGTACAGTAATACAATGACCTTAAAGCCTTCGTTCTCATCTACACATTCACTTGAAATGCTCCTGCGTTGATGAGCCAGTTATAAGACAGAAATTTTACCTTTATTTTTTGAGGATCTAGACCATTGAGCAACTCCGTGAAGGCCTGTGCGGCACTGCGACAGCGCTGCTCCAGCAAAGCCGTGTAACCATCCTGGATTAAGCTTCTCAGCATTTTCATTATATTAGCAAAATCCTGCAAAAGAAGAAATTCTACTTCAGTAATCCAGAGCTATATGTGTTCCGTCTGAAACTTAAGATGCCAAAGTTCATCATAGGGCATTTATATTTTACAACTGATCATAAACCCCCAAAGTTATGCTTTATGCGTTATACTTTCTCTACATGGCACCTTTAAAGCAAAAACCTAAAGGTACTACTTCACCATCTTATTTTCTTTTTTTTTTTTTTTTTTATTTATTTTTTTTTTTTTATTTTTTTTTCAACATTTTTTATTTATTTTTGGGACAGAGAGAGACAGAGCATGAACGGGGGAGGGGCAGAGAGAGAGGGAGACACAGAATCGGAAACAGGCTCCAGGCTCCGAGCCATCAGCCCAGAGCCCGACGCGGGGCTCGAACTCACAGACCGCGAGATCGTGACCTGGCTGAAGTCGGACGCTTAACCGACTGCGCCACCCAGGCGCCCCACCATCTTATTTTCAATACTCCTACTGCTGCTGACAGGAAAGGGTGGTTCATTTTACACTGTATGGTTCTAAGCCTCGCTCACTTCTCCAGACCAAACAGACAGCATTCAGAAGTTTTAACGGCACAAATGGAGAATACCAGCCACCAATTTAAGTAACTGTTTGGCTGGCACTAGAATTAGACAAATAAGAACAAGAAATCAATTTTCTGATCACTATCAGACTTTAACAACTGCCCTCGTGCTCTGGAATTAAACCTTAATTCTTAGCAAGAAATGGCTATTTCAATCTTTGGCTCTGCTTCTGCCTAACGTGCTTGAACAGAACTCAATAAAATTATCAGGAGAGATTTGGTTAAATGCAAAGGGAAGAGCCTAAGAATTAAAAAAACAAAAGTACTATAAATATAAATGTACCTTGAAATAAGGTGAGAAAAAATGGTACCTTTAGATATATATGTGAACATACATCATAGAAGCTGAATTCAAGTTTTAGTTACATGGCAATAGCTGTCACAAAAGTTCCATAAAAACTAGAGAGACAAGACTACAAGGTGAAGCCTAGACTTCCTCACTCCTTGACATACACGTGCACACCACTGAGGAAAGCAGAAGATGCAAATACGTGTGCAATATTCCTCACTGTTCCTAACAGTAAAGATCCAAAAGGAGGCCCACTGCACAAAGCACAAAGGGAAGAGCAGTTTGGTCACAATTAACAAAAGCTGCCTACTGGCTTTCGTCCAAGGAGAACTTTCCCCCAGAATACACACGGAACAGAGAAGCTCTCACATAAACTTCGTATTTGCTACAGTATTTAATAAAAGCTCGAGGACAGCTACATTTATGTTGATATGAATTTTATTTTATTATTTTTTTAATGTTTACTTATTTTTGAGAGAAAGAGAGAGAGAGAGAGAGAAAGTACAAGGGGGGAGGGGCAGAGAGAGAGGGAGACACAGAATCTGAAGCAGGCTCCAGGCTCTGAGCTGTCAGCACAGCTTGAACCCACGAACCACGAGATCATGACCTGAAGCAAAGTCGGATGCTCAATCGACTGAGCCACCCAGGTGCCCCAAGATATGAGTTTTAAAAGTTATAGATGATGATGTGCTATCCCCACAAATTAGTTACTAGCCCTGAATGTACTGATTCCATTTTAATCTCTTTCACATTCTAGAAAAGAGTCCCTTTTAACTCATGCTTCTGTTAAAAATTGTTTCTCTCAGTAAATACAATAAACGACCATGGAGTACTAAAAGCTCCATGAGAGCAGGCTGGGTTGCAATGCCATATACCCAATGTCTCTCGTTCTTCAGGACAGACAGGGAGGGGCCTAACCTAAAGTGTGTTGAATGAACAATGGAAGGCTCAAAAATAACTACCACATTTATTTAAATAACCTTGGATCTTTCACAGGCTGTCTCTTCTATTTAAGTCTTTCATAGTTTCTAGAGTCAGTAAATCAACATAAAAAACCATAATTTTAACATCTCTGTCAGAAATTCTAATTTTTTTAAATGTTTTATTTACTTTTGAAAGAGACAGACAGACAGATCATGAGTGTAGGAGGGACAGAGAGAAAGGGAGACACAGAATCCAAAGCAGGCTCCAGGCTCTGAGCTGTTAGCACAGAGCCCGACGTGGGGCTCGAACTCATGGATGATGAGATCATCACTTGAGCCAAAAGCTGGACACCCAACCGACTGAGCCACCCAGGCGCCCCTAACTGCCAGAAATTCTAAAGATGCTTCTATGCAACTGGTTAGAAATGTTTTCATAAACTGCTTGAAACATGCTTCATTCCTTCAGTCTTTTGTAAGATATTTGTCATATATACCTAAAATAGTTAATTGAATTTTTAAATGACCCCCATATTGGGACAAGTATTATATTCCATGTTAATACACATTTTTAAGAGTGAAATTTAAATCCAATATTCTATTTTAGAAGAAATAAAACTACGTCTACATAAAGAACTGGATGACCAGAGCAGATGCATATGAATCACATTTACCCAAAAAAGATCATCTTTCATTTAGTACTACATAATGTGTAAGTGTTCAGTGACTGGAATAGTCACCGGCCAAGGTTTCATGAATTGTGGATTGCATCAAGGTTTTTATCTCTTCTTGAATCAGTTTTTGTAAGTTGGGATTTTTCTAGGAATTTATCCATTTCATCTACATACGCTTTCAAATTTCTTGGTATGATGTCATTTATAATAGTATTTTGATGTATTTGTAATATTCAAGGATCTGTAGTAATGTATCCTTGTTCCTTCTTGAAATTGTCTTATGATGTCTTCTTTTCTTCTTCCTTAATCAGTTTCAATACCAGTGTATAAATTTTATTTATACTGACAAAGAATCTATGGTTATCTCTGTGAATCCTTCCATTACATGTCTTTCCATTTCATTCTTGTCTTTTTTTTTTTTATATGAAATTTATTGTCAAATTGGTTTCCATACAACACCCAGTGCTCATCCCAAAAGGTGCCCTCCTCAATACCCGTCACCCACCCTCCCCTCCCTCCCACCCCCCATCAACCCTCAGTTTGTTCTCAGTTTTTAACAGTCTCTTATGCTTTGGCTCTCTCCCACTCTAACCTCTTTTTTTTTTTTTTTTTTTCCCTTCCCCTCCCCCATGGGTTTCTGTTACGTTTCTCAGGATCCACATAAGAGTGAAACCATATGGTATCTGTCTTTCTCTGTATGGCTTATTTCACTTAGCATCACACTCTCCAGTTCCATCCACGTTGCTACAAAAGGCCATATTTCATTTTTTCTCATTGCCACGTAGTATTCCATTGTGTATATAAACCACAATTTCTTTATCCATTCATCAGTAGATGGACATTTAGGCTCTTTCCATAATTTGGCTATTGTTGAGAGTGCTGCTATAAACATTGGGGTACAAGTGCCCCTATGCATCAGTACTCCTGTATCCCTTGGATAAATTCCTAGCAGTGCTATTGCTGGGTCATAGGGTAGGTCTATTTTTAATTTTCTGAGGAACCTCCACACTGCTTTCCAGAGCGGCTGCACCAATTTGCATTCCCACCAACAGTGCAAGAGGGTTCCCGTCTCTCCACATCCTCTCCAGCATCTATAGTCTCCTGATTTGTTCATTTTGGCCACTCTGACTGGCGTGAGGTGATATCTGAGTGTGGTTTTGATTTGTATTTCCCTGATGAGGAGCGACGTTGAACATCTTTTCATGTGCCTGTTGGCCATCCGGATGTCTTCTTTAGAGAAGTGTCTATTCATGTTTTCTGCCCATTTCTTCACTGGGTTATTTGTTTTTCGGGTGTGGAGTTTGGTGAGCTCTTTATAGATTTTGGATACTAGCCCTTTGTCCGATATGTCATTTGCAAATATCTTTTCCCATTCCGTTGGTTGCCTTTTAGTTTTGTTGGTTGTTTCCTTTGCTGTGCAGAAGCTTTTTATCTTCATGAGGTCCCAGTAATTCACTTTTGCTTTTAATTCCCTTGCCTTTGGGGATGTGTCGAGTAAGAGATTGCTACGGCTGAGGTCAGAGAGGTCTTTTCCTGCTTTCTCCTCTAAGGTTTTGATGGTTTCCTGTCTCACATTCAGGTCCTTTATCCATTTTGAGTTTATTTTTGTGAATGGTGTGAGAAAGTGGTCTAGTTTCAACCTTCTGCATGTTGCTGTCCAGTTCTCCCAGCACCATTTGTTAAAGAGACTGTCTTTTTTCCATTGGATGTTCTTTCCTGCTTTGTCAAAGATGAGTTGGCCATACGTTTGTGGGTCTACTTCTGGGGTTTCTATTCTACTCCATTGGTCTATGTGTCTGTTTTTGTGCCACATTTCATTATTTTCTACTTCAATCTTTATTATTTCCTTCCTTCTCCTTTCTTTGGGTTTATTTGCTGTCTTTCTTTTTTCCTAGCTCCTGGAATAACTGCTTCATTAATTTAAAAGTTTTTGGGGGTGCCTGGGTGGCTCAGTCGGTTAAACGTCCGACTTCAGCTCAGGTCACGATCTCGCGGTCCACGAGTTCGAGCCCCGCGTCGGGCTCTGGGCTGATGGCTCAGAGCCTGGAGCTTGCTTCCAATTCTGTGTCTCCCTCTCTCTCTGCCCCTCCCCCGTTCATGCTGTGTCTCTCTCTGTCTCAAAAATAAACGTTAAAAAAAAATTTTTTTTAAATAAATAAATAAATAAAAGTTTTTGTTCTTTTCATACATACGTCTAGCTTGATAAATTTCCTTCAAAGTTATCTTTTAGCTATACCCCTTGCATTTTTTTAGAAGACTTTTTCTCTTAGTTTTAGGTTTACAACAAAACTGAGGAGGTACAGAAATTTCCATTATACCCCTTGCCTCCTCAAATGTACACCCTACTATCACTCATCAGAATGGTGTATTTTACATATCTATTTTTTTATTGAAGTATAATAAGCATATGTTATACTAAATTCAGGGATACAACACAGTGATTCCACAATGCTTAACATTATGCAGTGCTCACCACAATAAGTGTAGTTACCATCTATCACAATCCAGTTATTACAATATTATTGATTATATTTTCTATGCTATACTTTTCATCACATGGTTATTTATTTCATAACTGGGAGTTTGAACTTCTTAATCCCCTTCACATAGTTTACCCATCCTCTCACCCTCTCCCCTCTGGCAACCACCAGTTTCTTCTCCGGATTTATGGGACTGTTTCTGTTTTTGTATGTTGTGTGTGTGTTTGTTCACTTGTTTTGTTTTTAGATTCCACACAGAAGTGAAATCACACGGTATTTAACTTTCTCTTTTTCACTTAATGAAATCTGGTCTAGGTCCATCCATGTTTTAAGAATGGCAAGATTTTATGCTTTTTTTAAGAATACTCCACTGTATGTATACCATATCTTCTTTAACTCAAAATAGTATATTTTTCACCAAACACGAACTACACTCACACATCTTAATCATCCAAAGTCTATAGTTTACCACAGGATACACTCCTCGTGTTGTACATTCTATGGGTTTGGACAAATGTATAAGGACATATAACTATCATTATGATATCATACAGAAAATTCTCACTGCCCTAAAAATCCTCTGTGTTCTGCCTATTCATTTTTCCCCCTTAATGTTTATTTTTTTATTATTTTTTAAATTTCTTAAAAGTGTTTATTTTTGAGAGAGAGAGACAGAGTGCGAGTGGGGGAAGGGCAGAGAGACAGAGAGGAAAACACAGAATCTGGAACAGTCTCCAGGCTCCAAGCTGTCAGCACAGAGCTCAATGCAGGGCTTGAACTCATGAACTGTGAGATCATGACCTGAGCCAAAGTCGGACACTTAACCGAATGAGCCACCCAGGGGCCCCATCTTAATGTATATTTTAAAATTACTTACTAAATACCATAGAAAGAATTTTATACATAAAGTTATCTGATTATGGTTAAATCATTCAACGAATAAAAAGTTCGCTCTTTGACAGCTTTCAGGTAGGCATAATAAAACTGCAAGCATTTAAACCTTTCAAAATAATTTAAATCTTAAAATATTATCTTAAAAGTTAAAACTTTGGAAAGCAAAGAATCCCAAATCTTTAAATCTTTGGGAACCAAACAATTTTTCAGTGTCAACCATTAGTTGACAATTTCTGGTTAAAGTAATTATCAAGTCTGGGTGCCTGAGTGGCTCAGTCAGTTAAGTATCAGACTCTTGATTTTGGCTCAGGTCATAATCTCATAGTTCATGAGGTCGAACCCTGTGTCGGACTCTGTACTGACAGCACGGTGCCTGCTTGATTCTGTCCCTCCCCTTTGCTCTCTCTCCCAAAATAAATAAACATTAAAAAAAATCTGCTTTAGCAAGTTAATATCTAAATTAGTGATAGTTTTGTTTCTTAGCAGTCATATAGAAAATTGTATGTCCGTAACTTAAATTATAAAAAATAAATCTTAGAGATGTATGTTAGACTTAATTTATATGAAAAATATTTTGTTCAAAGACTTTGCTTTTTTAAATTAGAAATAAGCCTTTTCCTTTACCTGGTGTGCAGCTCTGGAAGACTTAGAAAACTGTTTTTCCAAGATGTTTTTCAAATCTACTGGTAAACTCCCCTGTGAAGTAGAACTAAAAGAGAAAAGTGTTTTGAGTTATTTTAAAACAAAACACTCCTGCTTATAGAAAGAAAAGAGTATTTACTAAAAGTCATTTTTTAAAAACTGAAGTAAAAGTGATATACAATGTTATATTAGTTTCAGGCATACAACATGGTGATTTAACAATTCTATACATTACACAATGCTCACCACGGTAAGTGTGCTTACCACTTGTCACCATACAACATGATTACAGCATTATTGATTATATTCCCTATCCTATCCTTCTCATCTCCATGTGAAGGTCATTTCAAACACTGAATAAATGGAAAGTCACAAATTCCTACATAGAAATATTATTACCAAGAGGGCAATTCTCCCCAAATTAATCTCTAAATACAATGACATCTCAATAAAATCCCTATAAAACTGGAGGTGGAGGGGGACCAGAAGAATTGATTATAAAGATGACACGGGAGAACTTAAAAAAAAAAAAGAAATTGGGGGGATTTATGATCATCAAAAGTTATTACAAATCTACAGTCATCAATAACAACACAGCTTGAAACAAGAAATGTGCCCATTAAACATTGTAAAGATGCTTCATCTCATAGGAAAATCTAATAATATGACAACTGTTTCAGAAAGTCTGATTTCAAATGCTGCTGAGGGTAAAGAAGATTCAGGTACTCTGGATAGTGTTTTCTGACACTAAATAGTTGTCATTTTTCCATACCAATTCTCCAACATGGAGTGTTCAGTAATTCAATTCCATTTTGACACAAACTCTGGAGTTAACACAGGCCCCACAGGTCAAAGGCTCAGTCCCACAAAACTGATCCCACTTCAGACACAATGCCCTTCCCCATACTGTCAGCCACAAGGAGGCTCTCAGGCTACCCTCTACTGCCTGGCAGATTACAAACTCAAGAGGTTTCTGTGACCCTCCCTCAGGTTCAACAATTCCCTAGAATGACTCACAGAACTCAGAATAGTGCTTTACTTATCATTACTAGCTTATCACAAAGGCTGTAACTCACAATGGCCAACAGAAGAGATGCACAGGAAGGTACGCCACCCCATGCCACCTTCTCAGCATCTCCATGTATTCAGCAACCCAGAAGAAGCTCCCTGAGCCCCAGTGGTTTTAAAGGCTTCTATTAAGGTTATTATTACATAAGTATGAATGATTATATTACTAGTCATTGGTGACTGAACTCAATTTCCCACTCTCATCCCCTTCTTGGAGATCAGGGGGTAGAGCAGAGAGTTCCAACCCTCCAATCACATTCTTGCTCTTTCTCATGACCAACCCCAATCCTGCAGGTAGGGGCCCAGCCTTAAGTCATCTCAGTTTAAACTCAGGTAAGGTAGAGAGGAGCCTGTTAGGAATAACGAAAGATACTCTTTTCACTCCAAAAATTCCAAGGATCCTAGGTGCTCTAAGCCAAGAACGGAGGACAAAGACTATATATATACACACATATACATATATATATATATACAAACACACACACACACACACACACACACACACACACACACACATATACTCACACACACCCTCCCACAGCTCAGTAGGAATGCTGAACGGTACTCATTTTCTAGGACAATTTGGCAGTATCTATCTAAGTTAAAATTACACATTCCCTATGACAGAGCAATTCCACTCTAGAAATTTCTTCTTCAAATAGACATCTACACTGTGAAATATCCTGCAGCCATAAAAATGAAGGATGTAGATCTCCATGATCTGATGTGTGAAGATATGCAAGATATTTGAAAGAGATAAAAAAGCAAGATATAGGCCAGAATGGTCTTAACAACAATGAAAATGATGGTAATAACAATAATGATAGTTAAGGTAAACTGAGCATTAACCATGTTCCAGGGCTCTAAATGTTTCATGCGGCTATCCTACTTAATCATTAAATAACCCCATGAAATGGACATAATCAAATAAGAAGACTTCAATTTGAAAACAAAAACAAACTATAAAAAAAACATTTTATCTTTAGCAGAACAGTTTAAATTATAACCATGCATTCAAAGAATGTCCCTGTATGTTTTTGGTTTCTTTTGAGGGTTGGGGAAGGGGGGAGGGGAGGACTCAGGATTTTCTTACAGAATAAGAGAATAACATAGTATCTATGCCCTTGCTTTAAATTAAATTTTGTAGCAGCATTAAAAAATGATCACCTTTTTTTAATGGGGCTTTACTAATTTCTCTATTAGCTCAACAGAGATTGAGCCAATAGAAAAGATTCTTTTGCTTTGATATTCAAATCCTTCTTGAGACATCTGTCAAGGAATCAGCCTTAAATGAAGAGAAAGCCAACAGCTGGTGTACCTTTGGCAGAAATGCTTTTGCAGGGTCTCCAGCATCATTTTCACTGACTTCATGAACTTCTGTATCCATTGCAAGATTTACAAGTTCACTCACTCTGCAATCAATCTGTATCTTTGCAGGCAATGGTGGGTTAATTGTAAAGATAGGTGGCAAGAGTTCCTATTGTTAATTCCGGGAAGGGGATGTTTGGTAGAACTCACTTTATATGTAGTCACTTTATTAGTGAACACTTTCCTCTAATGACAGCTGCTTAAAAGGGCCCCTGAATATACACACACCCATGCCTGTATATGCAGAGTAAGCTTCCAGGTGGCCAAGAACTTGTTAACAGTGAGTACCTAAAGGAAGCCACAAGAGAAGCAATTGTGGGAAAGGTGAAATAAGGTGAGCAGGGAGAAGAGGTAATTTTCACTTCATACTTCTTTTTTCTTCTCATGAGCATGTATTTTGAGATTTCTAAGAATTAACACTGCTATATCTCATATTATATGCCTTTCAGACATTACTAACATTCAGGATTAATAATATTTTAGCCAAATATGGCACTCTCCTAAAGACATGCCTTTGATATTTGAAAGGAATTTTAGTACTCATCATAGCTACTACTTGAAAGAGACATACTCCCCTCCCCTTTTTCTTTTTTCTTAAGAGGAGGATATTTAAGGGGGAAAAAAACCTAGATAAACAACATACCTGAACTTCTCCAATTCATTGTTTCGAGATTTTTGTTTTCCTTTATATTTTGGAGGCTGACCTGTGAATACAAAGTATTTGTTCCCGAAATCTGTACACAACAATCAACAAGCCTGAAAGCAAATCAACTAAAACTATGTACATTGGAATAAGAAAGCAAAGCAAGCAATGTTTTATGTGAGTGAAACTACAAACAAGTAAAGAAACAGCTATAATGTTTGTCTGTATATGCTATAAAATTATTGTGAACATAAATTACAATGATATTATTTAGGCCTACAGTAGATACAGAGAGATAAAGGCCACAGTTCCTCTTCTCAGGTAGTTTACAATCAGATGGGAAGAAAAGACAGTCACCAGGATTACATGACAATCACTTTTAGAAAAGAAGATATGGCATGTTGCTATTGACATATTAATTCCATGTTAACTGGTCTTATAACTCATAGAAGTGGAAATCACTTCAGGTTGAGTGTCTGGGAAAAGTGTTAGTGGGAATGCAGCATTCATATTTAGCTTTAAGAAGCAAGCAGGATTTGGATAGGATGGGCCAAACTCAAGAATGACATTCACTTTAAGAGACACTAAGTAAACCTGTGTGATTTGGGGAGTTGGATAAGAAGAGAAGGTTGGAAAGGGGCTGCGAAGGCTGGCTGGAGTGAGCGATCACAGGTCCTTTGCTTCCGATACTCGAGCTGTGTGAGTCCAGACTTTGACCCACAGGCTGGAGAGTAGGAACCACTATGTACTTTGGAGCAGGGAGGCAAATGCACAAAGTTGTGTGGAAGACAGCACGGCAATACGGACAGGGTGTATGTGATGGGAGCTTTGGGGAGAGACAGCAGAGGCAAGTCAGAACCTATGAATTAAGGAGGGGATGAGAGCCGAAGTGGTTTGAGTGGCCTCAGAAAACAAAAGAGGCTTCCAGAAAGGCAGAAGAGTTCTAGTTTGATTCCTGCTGTCCAATATAGGGCAAATCTATGTAGGCTTAACTAGGACCTCAATTTCTTTGACTGAATACAGATACTGAAGGTGGTATTTAAATTATTTACTTAAAAATGTGCTGATAACAGCCTAAGAAACATCAATAAATTAAAAGGTGTTTTCCAAAAGAAAAGTTTTGTCCTCAAAGATTTTTCATGCACTATTAGAGTCACATCAGGTAAGACAATCACCTGAGTCGCCCTCTTTATCATTCTCCAATGAGCTAACCAAATGGGAATGGCTAGTGGTAAATAGCTGGGTATATGGCACCAGAGTCTAAGAAAAGACAGAACTGCAGGGAAAAAAGACAGAAATGGCTGCCAGAAGCAGAAAACAAATGAACCAACAAACAAGAAAAAGGAAAAGAGGGCAGCAGGATCACTAACTACGTCACTAATCTCACCACAATAATTCTGGAAGGAGCACATGAAAGTCTGAGACAAAATCTGTATCTAACAAGCAACCTTGCGTCATCAAGAATAGCTGTATTTTCCTAAGCTCTGTTTTAAAAGGCAGGGAAGCATATGATCTACTGTACAATAATTTTCAACAAAATCTGGTCATATAAAGGGAGACTGAGAAATAAGTGAAGCATCAATGTTTGCTTCTCTGGACCCATCATTTCCCAATGATGTCGAGTAAATGGAGTCCTGTTGGGTGTATGTGTATTTACTAGATGCATAAATAAACATATACATTAAGCACATGCAAGTTAAAATAATAAAATAAAATAAGCCTAAAGCATCCATTCTCAGCATCACTCCTAACAGGGTGAAAATTAGTTATTAGGAGATGAGAAAAATCTTTTTATATATATAAAGCACAGATGTACATACAGGACATAAAAAGATAAACAGTATCCGTGGTAGGAGGGCAAATAGGAAAAAAAAAGTCTAAAAAGCCTCCTGGGTTGGGGGGTGGTGGTGGTTAATTAAAGTTGAAAGACACTACCGGCCTAATAGGAATTAGGTAGCAGATGAAGAAGAGTTTTACCCTTCCTTTCTGTGCTTCTTATATGAATTTCCAAAATTCAATTTATTAAATATATGAAAATACTGAGCATTGACTTCAAGTAAATATTCAATGTTTTCTTAACATAGAAATATTATAAAGTAGAAAAGAACAAAAGCAAATACAAGTGAGGCTTGTACAAATGTTGGGCCATGGAAGTTTAGGAACGCTACATTAATTCAGCAACAAATAAGGAAAACACTTACTTGATGGTGGTACAAATTCAGGATGACAGTCACAATCATCTACCTTCAAAGCTTCATCTACCACCTAGCCATGAAAATAAAATTAGTGAGATTAAAAAAAAAAAAATACAGCCATAAAGAATTCAATAGCTAAATAATAAAATAGAACAGAATTTACCCAAGTGCCTAAAATAACCAGCTGGTTATTAGGCCTAAATGAATAAACAAACAAGATGACCATTCTATTTCCAACACCTGGCATGATGCCTAACAAGTCTGTTCAAGAAGTGTACTTAATAAATACTATCATATCTTTCCTTATGCTTCTTTCCCTGAGTACAGCCTCCGAGATATTCATTATTAACAATAAAAGGACTATACAGGGAGTTGGCAAAGCTCCCTTCAATGCCTCCTAGCCACCTACTCCAAAACACTATTTTCCTTTTTTCCTCTCAAATCCTAGAAAGAAGTATGAATGCGTACTTGGTGCTACCTGCTGAATTTTTAATATGCTACTGTTCAGAAGAAAATGGAGATATAGACGCTGATCACAGAGGCGGACTGGAAGGCCTAGAGGCGCCCTCGCAAAGCATCAGACCTTGGTGCTGGTGCACACAGCAGGGAACGAAGCCTGGGGACCACTGCTGGGAAGCACCACGGAGGCTGCAGCAATATTTCGGGCAGGGATGGGGATGGCAGGCCTCCCAGGCCCAATGCAACACAAGCCGGTGGGCAGGCTGGTGTGGTGCTAGAGGCCAAGTAGATACAAAAGGGGAAAGGGAGGAAAAGAAAAATCCAAAGCACTGTAAGCAGTGGGGTGACATGGCCACCAGACCCCATTTCACCCATTCCTAAGTGGCTGTTTGATTGAGAGACATGTAAAGCAGGAAAAGCATACAAAAAGAACTTATCCAAGAGGAAAAATGAAATTTAGAAAAACAGATTTTTGAAAACACACAAATGTGATTTCAAAAGAAACTGTGACTATCATCTTCATGTAGTTGAAGGAGGTAGTTGGAATATTTACTAAAAAAGAAAATGAAAAAAAAAAGAAAAGAAAATCATTCTCTTGGTATCAACAGGCAAAAACGGATTTGCATCACCAAAATATTTAGCTTCCATTATCACCAAAATATTGTAAAAACATGAGACTTTCTAAACTTGAAATAATTTTAATTTTAGTTTTTAAGTAAACCTACCTTTAGATTCTGATTACCACCGTTTGCCATTTCGTGGTTAGTTTTTCTGGAATCTTTTTCAGTTTCCACGAAGTTAAGTGAAGTACTAAATGCAGGTGCTGATAAACTAGGTATGTAGGCCCTGAAATGGGGAATAAAAGAAATACCAAATTTTTTTATACTGATTAGTATGCATTTTTTAAAATAATTTTTAAAAATATTTATTTATTTTGGGGAGAGCACAAGAGGGGGAGGGGCAGAGAAGGAGACAGAGGATGGGAAACCGGCTCTGTGCTGACAGGTTGACAACAGTGAAGTGAGCCCAATGTGGGGCTCAAACTCACAAACCGCAAGATCATGACCTGAGCCATAGTCGGATGCTTAACCAACTGAGCCACCCAGGTGCCCCTGATTAGCATGAATTTTAAAAAAGTTATCCTTCAAAGAAACAAGTTTTAGCAACTATCACCTTTTTTCCCTTGAAAGCACGGTAATACTGTTTTAGAAAGAATCTACCTCTGAGATTGGGCTTTATACATAAATGTTATTTTCAATTTGGTAGTGAAAACTCAAAACAGATTAAGAACAGTTTAATAATATATACTGGTTTCTAATATTCAAGTAAGTCTCCCTGTTTCAAATTTAACAGCTTTAGGGGCGCCTGGGTGGCGCAGTCGGTTAAGCGTCCGACTTCAGCCAGGTCACGATCTCGCGGTCCGTGAGTTCGAGCCCCGCGTCAGGCTCTGGGCTGATGGCTCGGAGCCTGGAGCCTGTTTCCGATTCTGTGTCTCTCTCTCTCTCTGCCCCTCCCCCGTTCATGCTCTGTCTCTCTGTCCCAAAAATAAATAAATTAAAAAAAGTTGAAAAAAAAAAATTTCAAATTTAACAGCTTTAGGGGCGCCTGGGTGGCTCAGTCAGTTAAGCATCCGACTTCGGCTCAGGTCATGATCTCATGGTCCGTGGGTTCGAGCCCTGCGTCGGGCTCTGTGCTGACAGCTCAGAGCCTGGAACCTGCTTCAGATTCTGTGTCTCCCTCTCTCTCTGACCCTCCCCTGTTCATGCTCTGTCTCTCTCTGTCTCAAAAATAAATAAAACATTAAAAAAATTTTAAAAATAAAAAATAAAATAAATTTAACAGCTTCGATATCTTAGATATCTAAAGCATGGAGGAAAAGGCATAATCTCTTTTAATTTCCCAGTAACAAACGTAGGACCCAGGCTGCTATTTGTTTGTGAGCATATTAAAATCTGCCTGTTGCTTATTTCTAACAGAAAGTGTCTTAGCCTTTGAAAAGATACTGGGAGGCTGGAGACAGATGTTTCCAGGATAGCAGCTAAGACTTAAAGGTACAGACTGTCCCTATTCTCTGCTGCCAGGATCGTCACTACAAAAACTGTTCCCATACGAGTAGAGTGAAATGAAAGTAATATTACACAGCTCTTTTCCCCTAGGCTTAGGCTACAGATCTCCCATAAATACATACAAAAATGGTTCAGTAAAACAGTCCACAAAACAAATGTGACAATTCATGGGTCACCTGATCTTAAGGCACAAACCCGGGTCCTTCCCCTCCCCAACTTTACTGTGGTTGCCATTAGCTACAAAGCATCATACATAGTGATTCTTAAACTTACAAGGCAAAGCCATCCCAAGTAACAGCTACAGACCTGAGAGATGTTAACTCACCTGCTTTCATAAAAAGCTTTAATTGTATTCCTAGTTGGTGTTCGACCTATAAAAATCAATCACACACACACATAGTAATCAGAGGATTAGCAACACATACTTTAAAGAGATTTAAAATTTCCTTTAAGCTGACAGAGCATCAAATTTACAGAACTGGAAAAATAAACCTGAATAATTTTGTATTTCCAGATGTTTTTAGTTTTAGGATGGCTTCACCAAACTGTTATACAGCCTGATTTGACATCCCATTACATGTGATCATTGACTAGCTGCAGCAGTATATAAATCTGAACCAGAGATGGTATCTGTCTTCAAGGAGCTCACAATCTTGCAATCACGTTAAGTTGGATGATAACATCTCAGCTCAGCTTCCTAAGACAGTAAATACCCAAAGAAGAAAAAACAGCAAAGACCTATATGGTGAAAGTATAGAGTAAGGAAATTTCGGGCATTGGAGAAAACAAAATCACTTAGGAGAAAAAACGAGAGAATGAAAATCTTGAATTCCTAGCCCACACAGCCGATTTCTGGTATGTGTACATATCCATATAGATGTATATATGCATATGTGGTCAGCATGCTATAGAATGAGCCACACACTTGGTGTGAACATCAAACAACTCTACTGAAGGGTTCTTTCTTTAGGAAGTAACTATAACCATAGAAGAAAAAATTTTAAACAATTTTATTTCAAAAGGCTTCACTTTATTCAAAATCTACAGAAGAACAAATTATAATTTGTTGTTGTCTGTTTCAACTAAAAGATACAAATCATTTGTAATTACCTAATGGAATATAACACTAATGTACTTCTACACAGATAGAAATGGAAAACTTAAGTGACTTGACCAAGAAAGCAAAACAAAGTTAAGTACAAATCACCTGAGAATTGATTATGGTTCTCCATTAATCCAAGAAACCCACCTTCAAAAGTTTTAAAGGGAATTCGACTGTAACCAAAGAATCTTAGGTGAAATACCTTGCAGGTCTTCTATTTGTTTTTGTAACTTTACATGCTGCTGAATTAGATCCTTGATTCCCTCAGGGTCATTTTTACAGAGTTTTTGAGCTTTTATGTTTGCTTGCAGGGCCCAGTCATATTCCCCCAGCATAGAAAGAGCAGCACAATAACGATAATGACCCTGTTCCAAAAGATAAATTTAATTTTTTCTCAAAAATATGCTTAAGTTAAAGAAAATAGATAAGGAAAAATATTTTGCTTAAAAACTAATTACTTAAAACGTTAGATTAGGACCCTATCAATGAAAATTTTTTTAAAATGTTAATACCTCTCAGGAAATAAAATTACTTAAATGAGCTAAAATGAAAAGTAATGAATAGTATTTATAATAATTTTAACTAGAGATCAGTATTTTTGCTTAAGAGATTTTTATGCCCACAAAGAAAATAATTCAACCTTTATTATATTTTACTAGTAAAGAATGCAATATATTATTTTGTGCCAAATAAAGTACAAAAAAACATTCATTACATAGGAGTAACTTAATTTTTTTGAAAATATTTTAAGGCAGTAATAGTCTCTAAGTCATTACACTCTCTACACTTTGGAAATCACACAGATTTTAGAGCTGGAAGGAAAATCAGCTTATACAGAAGTTTTGCAACCCCTCTGAGAGCATGGCTACAGATAAGGGGTACACCTAGGCTAGACCTTCCATCCACCTCTCTCAATCAGCTTTTCATTTTTTATCTCTAGGTGTAGTTCTTGGCTTGAAGAAAAGGTCCAAAAACCATAGATCTACTCAATTCCAATGATCGGGGCTTCCTGTTTTGTTTTGTTTGCTATAGAACCACAGTCCTGGCTGGCCCCATTTACGCACTCTGGGAAATCTTCTATATCAAGGATGAACATTTTAATCTAGAAAGCTAGCATTACCAAACTTGGGGCTAACTCAACCACCCCCCTCTTCTACCTACTCACAAACTGAGCCCCTGCTGTAGGTGCAGTATCTCCACTTGGGAACTGACGTACCTGTGAAAGAGGCTAGAAACTGCCCTAATGGCACATTTGTGTAGAGGCAAACCAAAGAATCCTGACCTATTGACTCTGGGCCCACAGCTCTTTCCTCCTTACTCCACATTTTACAAAGAACATTCTCATTCTATAAGAAACTACTAAATCAGAGATAAATGACCCTTTTAAGAAAGATGAACTTTTCACTAAAACAGGCTGTAAACAACCATGAGGACCTTTGTTTATGCAGGTTCGGTGCATATATATAATCCTACTCTGGTGCACCAACCCAATCTGTGAGTTCTGAAGCATTTTTATAGCCAGACTATTTAGGCTCAGATTAAAGATCCGAATTCTGATTCCATTTGCTTAAACTCTGCTTTTCCTCAAAAGGCATATGAAGATAGATCTCTCAGATATGCTACAAAACCAAAATCCTATCCCCTAGGAATATTCTAACTTTGAAATTTAGGTAACTGCATAAAAATTCATAGCATTAGAAATTATGAGATTATAAACCATACCTGCTAAATTTGTAGAAAGCGCCTTTTCTTTCTCTTATCCGCACCCTCTCCCCCCCCGCCCCCGGCAACTGTCCTCATCTGCTGCTGGGTCCTCTTCCCAAACTCTATAAAACCTACTATAATGTCTATCATTTGAGAAAGGAGCTTATTCAGGTATCGCTGCTGAAGTTATGTGAAGGAAGCTTAAATTAAAGGTAACTCAGAGCTTCCTGAACCCAATTGCAATACAAAGCTTTGCTCTTCTTTGACACTACCTCATTGTGTAGCACATATATAGAAACTCCCTGTTGTCCATCTGCCGAGCAGCCCCTCTTTTCGGGTGCCACCACGTCCCTACTCTGTATTGTAATGGCAGGGCTGGGACTAGCGCTCCATCTCAACAATAAACAGGGAAGAGTGCAGCTGTGATCCAGGAGCCTGGCCAATCGAAATGCACCGTTTTCCAGGTTGTAGGATCAATCTGCTGGTGGGCACACGGCTCAATCGGGATCAGTCTGAGGCATCCCTCAGGTGTTCTATACAGATATTAAAAGAGGTTCTCCTTGCACTAGAATTAACAGCTATTAAGGATATCAGTTTGGGGCTCCCACTACATGGTAAAAGTCCTTTTCAAAATGAAGCCAGGAGAGCCTACGCTCTAATTACCACTTCTGCTCAAGCTGCAGTAACAGAGATTTGGATTTATGCTCTTGCCTAAAACAAACAAGGACAAAATATATGGAATAAAGGTTTGTAGACGTTGAATACCAAGCAACAAAAGAGAGTGATCCTCGAGACATAAGAAACACACAAAATAAACCCTATGACTGCTCCACCTTGCTGAATGGAATTTCTATGCCATGGCACAGGGCAAAGGAACCCAGGCAGAGCCCGCAGTCTCAGTTCAAGAGACAGCACCAGCAGTCCAGGAAAGCCAAGGCAGTGCAAATTCACAGGGCAGAAGACCAGAGAGGAGACTGCTCCACAGAGAACTCCAGAGATCCTACACAGTCCACCTGCATTGAGACTTCAACTGAGTACTAGTCAGTATGTGCATGCAAGGCAACCACCCAAAACCCAAATCAAGGAAAGAACCCCTTGAAAGCCAACAGTCAGCACTCACACAGGGCCAGGAATAATTCCTGTTTCCACCAACCAAAGTGGAAAACATCATAATTCATAGAATAACAGGTAGAGTACTCAGAAGAATTTTGCCCCAGTTGTGAAGAAAAAGATAGCCCTTGACCAAATACCACTATGGTCCCACCTAACAAAGCTTAAATCAAGACTCGGAAGAATTACACTGTTTCCAAGTAACTTTACTGTATCCTAAAACAAACCTCAAAAATATTTACAGATACACAAAAATATCAGTAACAAACAAGGTAAAATTCACAATGTCTTATGTCCAATAAAAAATTACTAGGTATGCAAATAAGGAAAATGTGATCTACAAGGAAGAGAAAAAAAAGTCAACTGAAAATAACTCAGAAATGACACAGGTGATAGTGTTAGTAGTTAAGAACATTAGAACAGTTATTATAAACATATTCTATATGCTTAAGGAGCTAAAAGAAAGACTGAACATATTAAGATGTGAAATAAGTAAGAAATACTCAAAATGAAACTCCAAAGTTAAAGCATTTAAGATGAAAAATACATGGGATGAAAACTGGGGCAGATTAGACACTACAGACACTATTACCCAAAAAGAAACACAGAATGAAAACAGAGGAAAAAAAGACTGAAAATGAAAAAAACACATGAAAGCAAAACTGAGAACAGGAAGAAAATGGATGCAGACCTGGATCAGGCCATGCCTGAAGCTGATCCCTAGACTTTTCAATTACATGAACCAACTACTTAGGCCAAATCGGAGTTAGATTTGGTCACTCACAAAATACACCCCCTCAATATTAAAAGGTTCTTGTGGGCATCTGTGAGGCTACTGGTTTGTATGCTATATGACAATATCAAAAGACAATGCACGGGGATTACTGACAAATGTCTGTTGACTATAAACATTCCCACTCTTTGTGATACAATGATATACCCTCTCTTAAGCTTGAAAGCATGTGTAGGACAGTTGACGTTGTACCAGTCTTCTCTATCTGGAAAGAAGGGGGAACAATGGCTCACCTTCACAGAATCTAAAGAATACCTTCTATACAGGTTTATACCCTAGAGGCATGACTCAACAGACTCAGGCTCATAGTTAATCTAAAGTAGAAGTACAGAATGCACCTTGTACAGTCTACCTTTGCTTTTGCAGTTTAGGCTGCCCTTCAATGAGCACTCCTTTCTGGTAAAATAAAAGAAAAAATGACCTAGCTGTACTTACCAAATTTTTTTAATACTTACTAGGATTTGTGTTTAGCATCTATATAAATATTTTTGCCATCATCACAAAATAACCCTATTTAAATAAAATGAATGAACCCACATAATTATAGTCAACTGATCTTTGACGAAGCAACAAAGGCAATACAATAAAGAGAGCCTTTTCAACAAATGATGGTGGGACATCCACATGCAAAAAAAAAAAAAAAAAAAAAATGAATCTAGACCTTACACTCTCCACAAAAATTAACTAAAAATGAATCACACACCTAAATGTAAAATGCAAAAAACGGTGATAACTTTTTCATGGATCATGAAAGAAATAACTGATAAGCTGGACTTAATTAAAATTAAAAACTTCTGCTCTCTGAAAACTGCTGTCAAGAAAATGAGAGGCCAAAGTCCAGGAGCAAATATTTAGCAAAGACACATCTGATAAGGGCTGTTACTCAAGAATATGCAAAGAACTCTTAAAAATTCAACCATAAGAAAACCCACTTAAACATGGGCCAAAGATCTTAACAGACACCTCATCCAGGAAGGTATACAGTGGCAAATAAGCACATGAAAAGATCATGTCATTAGGGAAATGCAAATTGGAACGAGATTCCACTGCACACCTATTAGGAAGGCCAAAATTCAGGACACTGACACCACCAAATGCTGAGGATACGGAGAGGCAGGAACTCTCATTTGTGGCGTAGGAATGCAAAAGGTTACAGCCACTTTGAAAAACAGTTTGGCATTTCCTTAAAAAACTAAACACATTCTTGTCATGTGATCCAGCAATCATACTCCTTGGCATTTACCCAAAGGAGCTGAAAACGTGTCCGCAAAAAAACCTGCGCATAGATATTTACAGCAGCTTTATTCCTAATGGCCAAAACTTGAAAGCAACAAAAATGTCCTTCAGTAGGTGAATGGATAAATAAACTGGTGCATCCAGGCAGGCAGTATTATTCAGCACTAAAAAAAAAGCATCATCAAGCCATGAAAAGACATGGCAGAAACTTAAAGGAGTATTATTAAGTGAAAGAAGCCAATATGAGAAAAGCTACATACTGTATGATCCCAACTCTGTGTTCTGGAAAAGGTAAATCTATGGAGACAGTAAAAGGATCAGCAGTTGCCAGGGACTGGGTCAGGGAAAGGAGGATGGACAGGCAGATCGGGAGGATACTGGGGAGAGTGAAAATACTCTGTATAAACCATAATGATGGATAAATGTCATTATACCTATGTCCAAATCCACAGAATGCCTAACATTTAGGGAATGAACACTAAGAGAAACTAGGGACTTGGGGTGATTATAATGTACCCGTGTAGATTTATCAATTCTCAAATTGCACCAGTCAGCCGGAGGATGCTGATAACGGGGGAGGCTGACAATGGGGAAGGCTATGCATGTGTGTGGACTTATAGGAAATTACCTTCCTGTTTATTTTGCTGTGAACCCAAATCTGCTCTAAAAAAATAGTCTTAATAAATAGAAAAAAAATTAAAAAATAAAGTCTTTTTTTAAAAAGTATTTTCTGCTCAATAAATTAATCCAGAAATAAACACTCTACAATGTAACTGTTATAATGTAACAGTCTTCAATGTAATTCAGAAAGTTGTAGTACTCTTTTTTCAATCGATACTAGACTGAAATAGCAAAAGGTAACTCCAGAAAACCAACTTCAGGGTCTGGGTTTCGGTGTTAAGAATTCTATCATCCATACACTCTGTAAGTGTTTACAGAGCACATGCCAAATGCAGGTTCAGTGATCAACAAATTTCTGGATCAAGTACAACAATGACTGGAAATAAAAATAGCGACAAACTGATCATTCTAAAACAGAAGCAAATCCAATGCTGGATTCTCAATCCAGTTTTGTCTTTACGTGCAAAAGTCCCTTTGCCTTTCTGGAATTCAATATCTTCATCTGTAAAATGAGGCATTTAAAAACAGACTCCAAAATTTGGATGCAGAAGTCCACCTGGGGAATTTCACAGTCCCCAGACTCTGATACAAACTCCTTGGCCACATGAATCACAACTTGGGGGACTCTAAAATTCTATGATTATATTCACTCTGGTTTAAAAACAAAAAGCCAAGAATGAAGTCCGAAACACATGTCTTTCTGTGTCTTATCTGAAGCTCCACTTAAAAAAAAAAGTCAGGGGGCGCCTGGGTGGCTCAGTTGGTTGAGCGGCTGACTTCGGCTTAGGTCATCATCCCATGGCTTTTGAGTTTGAGCCCCACATCGGGCTCTGTGCTGACAGCTTGGAGCCTGGAGTCTGCTTTGGACTCTGTGTCTCCTTGCTCTCTGCCCCTCCCCTGCTCATGCTCCCTCTGTCTCTCTCTCTCTCTCTCTCTCTCAAAAATAAACATTCAAAAAAAATTTTTTTTTAAAGTCAGGTATTTTTATGATTTAGGAAAATACAGTGATCAATATAACACCCAGAAATAAATGCTAAGATTTTGTTGTATTTGTTTTGCATTTTTTTTTTAATGAAAGAAATAAAACCATACAGATATGGCTGAAATCTTCTTTGGACCCTCTCTCATTGTTCCCTCTCTAACTGCCCAGAAGCAAACATTATCATGAGTCTGATAGATATCTTTCTGGCCTACATTATGCTTTTACTGCTTTTTTTCATTCAACACTGTTTTTTAATTTTTTATGTTTTGAGACAGAGAGAGCAAGGGCAAGAGGGGGAAGGGGGGAGGCCACCGGGGCGGTGGGGGGGGGGGGGGCGGAGAGAGAGAGAGAGAGAGAGAGAGAGAGAGAGAGATAATGAGAATCTCAAGCAGGCTCCATGCCCAGCGCAAAGCCTGATGTGGGGCTCGATCTCACAACCATGAGACCATGACCTGAGCCAAAATCAAGCGTCAGATGCTTAACCCACTGAGTCACACAGGCACCCCTCAACACTGTTTTTTAAATCTATAAATGTTGGTAAGCCAGTTAACTTATTCCAACTGCAAACTAGTATTTGGTTCGTTCATTCACTAAGTCAACAAATATTTACTATTTACTAGTAAGTGCTTACTATGTGCCAGGCAGCTTGTCAGGCAGTCTAGATTCAAGAGTGAACCAAACAAACAAAAAAACCTGTCCTCATTGAGCTCACGTTGTATAGGAGGACACACAGTAAGCACAGTTGAAATAACACACAGAGTTGTTCGATAATGATAAATGCCAAGAAGAAAAAAAGTAAAGCAGGGAAAGAGGGCAGCAAATGTCTAGGCAGGGGCAGGCTTGCCATTTTAGTAGTACAGCCAGAAGTTTTCACTAAGAAGACAATTTTCAGTAAAAAATGAAAGGAAATAAGAGAGCTAACTCTGGGGAAAGGCATTCTAATTCTAGGCAGAGGGAAGAACAAGTACAAACTGGGAGTGCCTGGCATATGTAAGGAACAGCGAGGAGACCAACAGGTCAACACAGTGAACAAGGGAGAGAGGGGTAGGAGTGACATAATGGGTGTTTAAGAAGAGGGCCAGATCAGATGAGAGTTACAACTCTGATCAAGTGAAAATACCACATCCATCACTGCTTCATCAATGGATATGTAGGTATCTGCAGTTCTGTGCCATTAAAAACACCACCACAATGACCACTCTGTATATCTCCCCATGCGCACATATTGCAAGAATGTTTGTGGGGCACACACACTTAGAATCAAATAATCACAACAGCATAAGCATATGATTGTGCTCTCCAAGTTGGCTGCAACCAATTCTCACCCACCAGTTTACGGAGGGTTCCTGTTAGTACACACATGCACCAGCACTTGGGACTGTGGGTCTCTTTAATTTGCCAATCTAAAGTACCTAATAATACCACATTGTTTTATTTACTCATGTATATGAAGGTCTGTTTGGAAGCTCTCTACTCTGCTCTCTTGGTTTCATTTTTCTAACTGTACAATTTTAATTTCTAGGAAACAAAACATAACTTATTTCTATTGTCCATTCAGGATTTCTCTTCTGCAAAGTGCCTATCTATTTCGCTGGCCCATTTTCTACTGGGTTTCTTATTTATTGTAGTTCTTTGCATATTCTGGACATAAATCCTATCAGTTATATATGTTATCTATATGACAAATTATCTTCTCCCAGACTATGATTTCATTCATGGTGTCTTTTGACATACAGTAGTTTTTAAGTTTGATATATTCAAATTTACTAGATTTCCCCCACCCCAGATTTGTGCATTGTGTATTATTTAAGAAATCCTTTCTCACCTCAAGGTCGTAAAGACAGTCTCCTATAATTCATTCTAGGTTTTAAGTTTCATTTTTCATAGGAAGGTCTTTGACCACTCCAGAAAATGCAGATACTGACATCTCAATCACTCAAGTACCCTCCAGACCCTCAACACTCCTATGGGCTACCTGTCCTCCTCAGACATGCAGGACCTCACTGTTGTGTGAAGTATCCTTTCTGATCATGGAACTGAAGATTTCCCTCTCACATTCTTGAGCTCTGCATTAATTTTATCCAGCATTTTTACATATAAATTCACATCCTGTACACAGATTTCTCACAAAATTATACGGCATTACTTGCTGAATGTAAATATAAAAGAAATCTACCTTTGTCCAATTGCTCTTTAGAATAATGGCTCTCTTTCCATCACCAAGTGCATTTCTGAAAAGAAAAATAAATATTCATTTTTATGTATTTAATAAAGGCATTATATATTGTGTATCTATTTGTACTTCTTGACTTTTCCAAAAATAACCTAGTTTAAAATAATTTTTTAACTTTTAAAAATCCATATATGTCCATTATAGGAAATTTGGAAAATACAGAAAAGCAAAACAAAAGGAAAAAGTCACCCAGAGTCACAATCGCAACTACCCAGGAATAACTACTTTTCTTATTTCTGGAGTTATTTCCTGCACATATCTTATCTACATCTATGCCAAACTTGTTATTATTTGCCTGGTTTTTCTGCACTATTTTTGCGTGTCAGCCAGACTTCTGATCTCCAAAAATATAATTCCCAGATCTTTCACACATCAGCTAAGCTGCAGCGGACAGAGCCCGAAAACTGAAACACAGATGGAAGTTAAATTCAGTACAATCGCTAACTCAATTTGGGATTATTTAGGAAGTTCTTAAACTCTCTGGCCTGCTTTCTCACATGTAAAACGAGGGTGATAATTATAATTATTGTAAGCCAATCACAGCAATCTCACTCTCCTTTGCACTGACTAGTTTTGAGGTAGTCCTATAACCCAGAGCTGGCCAATGAGAGCTCAGAGGGCTCATCACTCTTAAAAAGAGATTACAAGGAAGAATAAAGCTAGGTAACTTACATTGCCAGATAGCAGTAGCTTCTACCAGACTATATACAGTTAAAAAAAAAAAAAAAAAGTCTATCTAAAGACAGATGACCTGACCAACAGATTAGTACAAACAAATCAGAAACAGATGCTTACATATAATCACCTGATCTACTTGACAAAGATGAGCACTGCTGTGCATGGAGAAAACATACATTCTTAAGAAACAGGGATGAGTCAATTAGACATCCATGTCCATCCTGAACCCTACCTCACACTAAATACAAAAACCAACTCCAGGTGGACTATACGTCTAAGTGTGAAAGTTAAAAAATCAAGCTTTTGAAAGAAACAGAACATTCTGGTGATGTTAGAGAAAGCAAAGGTTATAAACAGAACCCAAAAAGTGCTTATCATAAAGGAAAAAACTGATACATGGCACTATATTGAAGTTAGTGTCATCTGTTTGTGAAAACAAAACATCAAAAGTGAAAAGGCAAGCCACAGAATGTGAGAAGCTATTTGTAATACATATATTTGACCAATGACTCATATCCAAAATAATTTTTTTTAAAACCTAATGAATAAGACATTCAACTCAAAAGAAAAGAAAATATCCAAACAGGAACTTCACAAAAGAGAATATCCAAATGGTCGATAAGCGTATGAAAAGATGCTCAACTTAAATATCCTTGATCAACTTAAGGAAATGCAAATTAAAATCACAGCAATGTGTCATTACATACCCATCAGAATGTCTAAATGAAATGACACAAAATAGTAAGTGTCAGTGAGGACGTGGAACTGAAACTCTCATATACTGCTGGCAGGAGTATAAAATGATACAACCAGACAGGAAATTATGTAGGAAAGCTGCATATAAGCATACTTTCGTCCCAGCAACTCCACTCCTTAATTATATTCTCAACAGAAATGAATACGTATGTTCACAATGATACTATCTGTAAAAGCCAAATACTAGAAACTACCCAAATGCCCATCAACATTAGAATGGATAAAATGTGGTATATTCATGCAATAGATGAACACTTTACAACTACATGCAACAATATGGATCTCAAAAACAATGCTGAATGCCAAACATAAAAGAGCACATACCATATGATTATTTACATTGCACAAAAACAGGCAAAACTAACCCGTAGCGTTGGAAGCTGGGATAGTAGTTATCCTGGGGGAGGAGGTGGGCAGACTGGGAAGAGGAAAAAAGCAGACTTCTGGGGCTGTGATCTGGGTGCCGATCTTACACATGTAAGGTGCCAGGACCTTACACATGTAAGGTTTCTGAAAATTCAACCTATATACTTATGAATCATATGCTTCGCAGTACGTGTACTTTTCTTTTTTCTGAAGATTGCATGAGCCATTCTTTTGCTGGAGACTAGAATGTCCAGTTTAACGTCTGAAATACAGTAGCCAGACTAAGGTCCAAGTCACATAGTGGGGCTAAAAAAATCCCAGGTCTTTGAGGACATTGTTGAGCAACTAAATACACAACCCTAGAGCCATGTTCTTCTGGATTTTTTGAACGAGGTTAAGTTTTCTTCACCATTTAAACAGGGTTTCCTACTATTTGCAACCAAACACATCATGACAGAATGGCATATCTCGTCTCATTACTTCTCTCCCTAGATACTTTTAACAGCTGCCTATACTGTTACATTTCCTCTTATCTCAACCCACTCCAACCCAGCATCCATTCCAAGCTTCCCACAGACAGATCTCCCTATGGGAACTAGAAGATGTTCATATTGCTCAATCTAAATTCCATTTGGCTTCTCAGCAACAGGCACTACTGGCCACTCTCTTCCTCTTGCTTTCATGACATCACGCTTCCAGTTTTCCTCTTACCTCTCTGGCTACCTCTTAACAGTCTCCACGCAGGTTCATCTTCCCTTAATTGGCCACTATTTGTGTCCCTCAAGGCTCAGTCCTAGTTCTCAGCTCATCCTCACTCTAGACCAGTGGGTCTCAGCCTTGGTTACACATGAGTACTATATGGGGGGGGGGGGGGGGGCTGCTAGAAGCCCAATTAATCAAAAATCTCTGGGTTGGGGGTATTTCTTCCAAGCTCAATTCCAGGGCGCAATAAAAGTTGAGAACCGTCTCCCCAAGCAACCTCACCCACATCTACAACTTCAAATCATCTAGGTTAACTATCCCAGTATTTGTCTCCTGCCCAAACCTCTCCCTGGAGTGGCAGACCCACCTAACTCATTGCCGATGTGACATTCCAACTGGAATCCTTCAAGGACACTTTAAATCAGGATGTCCAAGAGTGAAGTCAAGTTCTATTTCCTACAAATGTATCTCTTCTAGTGAGCTCAGTATTACAGAGTAAGCCTATAATCTATGAAGTGGCTGAAGGCAGAAACTTCATACTAGTTCCAAACACCAAACCATAAGCAACCTCTGTCCCTTCTACTTTCAAAGTATGTCAAATCCTTCCGCTTCTCCATTTCCACTACCATTACCCTGCTCCAAGCTACCATCATCTCTGGCCTAGAGTACTGCAATAGCCTCCTAACCCACATTCTTTCTGCATCCCCTCCAAACCCATTCTCCTCACTACAACTAGACTGATCTTTTTAAGGTATTAATCGTGCCATCTCCCCTCAATTTAAAATCTTTTACTCACTTCTTGATGTTCTTAAAGGCCAACAGTCTTAATGAAGCCTACAAGACCCTCCCTGGTCTCGCCCCTGACCACCACTCCCCTCCTCCTCTGTATTCAGGCCACCCGGCACACTACTAATTCCATGAATACAACATCCTCCCTCCCACCATTGGCCCACCGTCTAGAATACAGTGGGAACTATGTCCATCATACTGGCTGAATCAATGTTGAATGTTACTGTTATTATAATTAATATAATATACAATACTACAACCATAGTACTATATTACAATCACGTTGTAAATACTATATTCATTAGTGCCTGTGTATATAAATATATAAAAACACTAACATTTTCACATTTACTAGCACATGACCACATCCTCCTACTAAAACAAACTGGGCATAGTAAATTACATGGGGTTACTGCTCATCCAACCTAGTACAGCCTGAAACCTAAACACTCTGGAGAGCAGGTATGCCTTTAGGAACAGCAATACCCTGAACAATACATCTCTGAAAACAGGAAACAAGAAATGCAAATGGCTACTTACTCTTAAAGACTGTGTGACATGGTGAGAGTACTGAACAGAGGGTAAGGTAAGAGAGAGTTCTAGCCTAGATGATCCAACTGAATACCTGTTACATGGCAAAGTGTTCTCTCTCCAGCCCCTTCACCTATTTCTTCATATATGACGTGCTACATTTTGCCTTAAAATGTTAGGAATGAATACGTATTGTCCCCTCCTCTAGCTTCCATGTGGATTTGCTAGATGAACCATTTCTGAGCTATCTCCTTCCCCACCCCTAACTTTTCCCCGGAGGATGAATAATAACTACCTAGTGGAGGGGGAGGGGCACAAATCATAGTGGCGTAGCCTCTTCTTTTTCTCTTTGGAATCTTCTACTGAACACCATCATAACACCAGATTCCCTTTTCCTCCAAGCTTAAAGTTCATAAAGGTCGCTGTAGCCAGTTCTGTCTGTGATCATGGATGAGTAAATCACTTAGCTATGAGACTATCCTGATAAAGCTCTGTTCTCTAAAAACTGGATCAGCATTAGAGGTAAGACTGGATCACCATTTGCCTGTCTTCTGTTTCCATCTCTTAACTGATTCTGGACTTGGGAGGGACAGGGGATGCTATTTATTGACTCTCTCAAATCACAATATATGTAAGGACTTTGCAAGACATAAAAGGATTATCACTTTTTTCATTCCCTATTATAAGTCATCACTATCAGGGACTGACCAGACCAACAAAGAAATAGTAATACTCCTCCTCAAGTTCACAGATCTTACAACGAAGCAACAAAAGCAGGATTCAGATGTAATGGTCATTCACTGCCAAATAAGCAGTGACTGATAACCATCAACTGAATAAACACATACACTATAATATCAAAAGTTATCATCTGGAATTAAAATTATATAAACTCTTTCATCCAAGTAAAAGCAATCAGCAATTTCTCTACAGATATACTTGTACCTGAGTGCAGAATATAAGTAAAAGGATAATCATTACAGAGCTGTAATATTTTTAACTAGAAATAATTTATATTCTAATACAAACTAACCAAAGCATGAGTAATCCATTTTGTAAAAGGCTATGGAGCCATGAACATAAACAAGGGTGTATCTCTATATACACTGACATGCAACAAGCTCCAAGATTTAAGTATTAGGTGGAAAAAAGTGCAACAGTGTGTACAGCATGCTCCTATGTTAAAATATATATATTTTAACACACACACAAGGAATATATTTTAACACACACACACACACACACACACATGAAAATTACATTGAACCAAACGAAACTGCCTATATTCTGACTTATAAAAATGGCAACTGCATTTGATTCAACATAATAAGCGCTTATATAGGCATAAGACGTTATGGAAACACATAAGGATCTGAAAAGATGAATTAGGGCAGGGGTCTGAGCTTGGCAAGAGTTTTCAGTTCATTCTTTTGTACTCTTAGCTTATGATGTGCATTACTGCTTTTTAAAAGCACAAAGAAGACTGAAAAAATAAATTCAAAAGCTTCAAAAGCAAATTCAGCAGCTTGTAAAAATAAAGAGCCCGCAAAAGAAAGAGAGCAGCATGAGCAAAAATTCACCAAACCAAAACACTCACAATGACATTCCCCACACACACTAGGATTTTTTTAAACAGGCTCTAGGCCCAATGTGAGGCTCAAACTCATGACCCCAAGATCAAGAGTTCAAGAGTCACACATGCTCTACTGACTGAGCCAGTCAAGCACCACACACTAGGATTTTTTTAAGTTCTCGCAGGAACATACAATTGACTTGATTTATACCTCTGGCCTCAGAGAAATTCAGAAAGACACCAAAGAAACAAAAACAAAAAAACAGAAGTCATTTAAAGTCTATCTTCCTGCTATTAATCACAAGTTGGATCTAAAAGAAGAGAACGTATTATGATGGGTAATTAAATAGTGAAGGTCAAAGTAAATACCAACTTTAAAGCTCGATAATTTTCCAAAGTAAATTAAAAAAAAACATCCAAGGCTAAACTTTCCCTTTCTCCAATTACATTTCCCCTTACACAGTTTATCACATCCCATCAAAGAATGCAGATTTCCACATGTGAGTACCAGAAGGAATGAAACAGTAAGGAGGCACAGCCTAATCACATACCTCGCTTAAGTACCATAACTACAGAAGCCATAGATATGTCTAATTGCTTTTTCTAGATTCTCCTTTAAACCAAAAACAGCTGATTACTTCAATTAAAACTACCACTCTAGGGGCACCTGGGTGGCTCAGTTGGTTAAGCATCCGACTTGAGCCCAGGTCATGATCTCACAGTCTGTGAGTTCGAGCCCCGCGTTGGGCTCTGTGCTGACAGCTCAGAGCCCGGAGCCTGCTTCAGATTCTGTGTCTCCCTCTCTCCCTGCCCCTCCCCTGCTCATGCTCTCTCTCTCTCAAAAATAAAAACATTAAAAAAAAAACTATCACTCTATAATGCTCTGTAACTGCCAAATCATATTTGAAAAGTAAACTTCTGGAAGACATGAATAAAAGGACATCTCAGCCACACCAGGCATTTTGGGGTACACTGCACAGTCCTGAGCCTGAAGTATTCAGCAGATGCTGTAGCAGGAGATAGAGTATTTCCACACACACCACCCCCCTCACCCCAATCCCGTTCCAAGGATTCCCCAAGTGCGACATCTGCAGACCTGGAGGTGCACGTGTCTGATGAATGGGAAGAGTTCAGGTGGGCTCTTGGCCTCACCCACACTCACCCAAAGGTGCCCGGATTTACAAACTGTGACTATCTGGCATTAAAACCACACCACCACCACTTTGACCATTTCTGAATGAAGCATTTTCCCCACACACCTCACATCTGGCTCCCCACCTTTGGTCTTAAAATACCTATTATTTCTCTTCTTTCAAGATTACTTTTCACTTATTTTATCCTTGATGTTTAGGGAACGTTGCTTTTTTCTTTTTTCATCTTATCATGTGCATTTTCAATTTCACTGTATCACTTTTTATCACATATTTCAAGTATACATAAAAGTACAAAGAATAACATTAATATAGTCAACACCCATGTACCAGCTTAGCAAGATCTTAACATTTTGCCACATTCACTTCAGATCTTTTTGCAGAACTTTGTTACAGTTGACATCCACTGTGTATCATCTTTCTTATCTCCGATCCTTTTCCCTCCTTCCCTCCCCAGGAGACAGCCACTCCCCTAGTGTTTAACATGCCCATGCATTTTAAAAAGTTTTAATACACACTATGTATTAATTGTGGATATGTAAGTCATTTTGCATATTTTGAACATTATATAAATGGCATCATACCATACAAATCATTCTGCAACTTGCTTTTTCACTCAGCATTGTCATCATTTTAACTGCTACATAAGATTCCATTGTATGAATATACCATCATTTGTTTATCCATTCCCCCACTGATGGACATTTGAGTTGTTTCCATTCCTTTACTCTTACAAACAATGCTATCGTGAAGGCTTGCACGTATCTTCTTGGGGACACGTCTGAGTTTGGAGGATATGAGCCTAGAAGTGGGCTGCAGAGTATGCACATCTTCACCTTGCCAAATTGCTGTCCAAAGTGATTGCACCAATTTATATTTTCTCCGGCGGAGTACGCAAGTTTCCTTTGTTCCACATCCTCTCAAACACTTGGTATTATGAAGCTTTAAAAATTTTTGCCAATCTGATGGACATGAAAAAAAGACTCACGGTTTGTAATCAGCATGTCCTATAAGGATATTAATGTTTATTGACTATTTGAAGCATTTATTTTTAATTTTCTTCTCAGCTTTCACATTACCCTTTGATTCTACCATCACCCGTCCATGGGGATTAGTAGTAGAGACCTGCATCCAGGCTGTCTGGGTTTAAATTCTGGCTCCATCACACCCACCTAGTATCTGAGAACACTTTACTCGACCTCCCCATTCCTGTTTCCTCATCTAAAAAGAGTCAGGAGCAACCACCTCACGGGGTCGTGGAGGGTTGTTGAGCCTGTGTGTGTAAAGTGCTCAGAACAGTGCCGGGGGCGGGGGTGGCTGGAGGCTTTACCCTCAGGTGTCCCACAGCTGCTCAGCCAGATTCCCATGACAGATCTACCAAACCTCAGATGTGAGACCTTCAAAACATCTCAACCACGGTAACTCAGCTAAAGGGCATGGGTCCTTCTGCTGTCAATGACACGAGTGAATCACTGGCAACGTGTTCCTTCCTGAAGTCACACTATCTACACTATCTATTCACTTAATCAGGAATGAAACGTACTGTGGACTCAGAAAACATCCCTAGGTTACTGAGCAAGTCATGTAAACAATGTGTGAGAAGGTGGGAAACACCAACAAACCCGTGTGGCACAATATTTCTGACATTGGCATCCAATACATATTGGTGATCACCTAAGAAGGAAATGCTGCTGACCTGCCTCTAGTGAAAACTTCGATGGTGTCGAACCACAAGCTAGACCATCAGGAAGTCAGTACAAGGATGGACACGCAACCCTGCTTTTAACCTTTACCTCACCAGGCTACCTGGCTTCTGTATTTCTACTTTGATGCACCTCGTTTGCAGCACAGTTTTAAGAGGATCCTCCTTGAATGTCTAGCATTCAACACTCGTGAAAGAGGGCAGAAACCCCCTGGCTGGCCTCTCAGCTCTCGGAGCTCCCCTATGCAGAGCGGATGACCTTTTGCCCAATCAACATTTCGATTTTCACAAGAGGCTAGCCAAGTTGCCAACCTATTCATCTTGAAAGCACACAGATTCACCATCAAACAGCATAGGATATCTGCAATTCTGGACCTAGCCAGATGCAATTAACTAAGGACATTTGTAGCTCATTTCTTGTCAGAACCAGTTGAGGACAGTGGTATTGATGGAAGACTGTGTCAAGCCCATCCATTCCTCTAGTCTAGATAGCCTCGGTTTATCCACGGCTTAAGCCATCTAAAAGCTGCATAACGTTAATACAGCGGTATTCTCCGAGGTGGTTGGATTACTGGTGATTTTTATTTTCTTCTTTTTAAACTCTCGTATTTTCCAAATTTTCTACCATGAGAATGTGTTCTGTTTATAATAAAAGAAAAACACATGTTATTTTTAAAAGCTACATACTTGGAACATACTCTCTTCCCCACTCCCACCCTCCCGCATCCCAATGTAAGCACTTTAACTAAAAAATCAGTGGTATCAAACTCTCTGCTTTCATCAGAAAACACCACAAAAAAACTGTGAAACCCAAAACTGCACTTTCAGAGTTTTCTGCTTTCACAGAAAAGTTGTGGAGGTTCTTTCTTGTCCATCACTCAATTCAAGTTACTTGTAAGCCATCTAAGACATTTCTTCCAGAACTAAACATCAGGAAAATTGTTTCACCCGAACAACTTCTGTCCTCCTTCTTCATGAACAGTGAAAAATCTCGTGTAACTTGTCAGGTTTTCTCCTTTTATTTTGGCAATAGAAAGGTCAAACACAAATATGAATTATAACTAATAACTTCACAGGACTTTATGCCTATGCAGCTTTACTCTGAGGATCCCCAGCTCTAAACTGGCTTTTTAGTTTGTCTTGTTGTGCTTGTAATATTCTTCTACTGAGTGCATATATTCCTGCAGCCACTCTAAGCCCATCTTACAGTATGGCAGGATATAACTAAACGTAATAGCATATACTGTTCACTACTAATGCTTGTGATATTATCCTAAAAATTTTTAATTGAGGAACAACAAAATCATGGCACAGTGTCAACAATCTTTCTCAACTAATACATAAAATCTCAATGCAACATAAGAAACTAAGACTGAATTACATAAATCATAATTCAAGTCTCATAGCTAAACCAGTAAATATCTTTTCTTTCTTTCACTTATAAGTGAGATTTACTTAATTTTTTATATCAAGATATAGGAAAGAAACAGCAAAGATTCTTCCAGAATTATAAAGATCAATTAAAGGAGCAAAAGGAGGTAACACAGGAACACCTGGGATTCTCTCTCACTCTCTCTGCCCCTCTCCCACTCGTGCTTTCTCTCTCAAAATAAATAAACTTAAAAAAGGGGGGGGGAGTAACATAGATATTATAAACACAAACTTTGATACCATCAGATAAGATCTGTGTTCAAATCCTGACATCACTACTTACTAATAGTATGAGCCCCCCCAAATTTCAACGTGGAGAATAACATTACCTATTAAGTGTGTTATGAGAATTAAGAAACACATGTAAAAGTACTGAAAAAAGCATACGTGTTATCCATTCAATCAACAGCTGCTGCTGTCATTGTTGTTCTACATAAAGCCTATAGAGCCCCTTTAACCATTTAACTATTTCTGCCAAAACAACTGAAGGATTTTCTTGTCTACCTGCAAAACAGAAATATTTCTCAAAAATGGGTAGTTTAGCATAATAGCTCAGTGACCGGGGTACTCTAACCAACTTACCTAAACTGTCCAGTGCGAAGAAAACAAAGAGCTCGGTTACCATAAAGAAGGTGATTTTCAGGTCTTTAAAAGAAATAATGTTTAGTCAGGAAAGTACATTACATACAAAACAAATAAAAAGCACACAGAAAACATAAGGCATGAAAAACTTCTCAAAACCTTTACATCTATGTGGCAGAGCAGAAGGAATATAGGATTTGGAGACCTAATTGGCTAAGTCCTGGTTCCTTCACTTCCTACCATAGTAACTTTATTCAAATCAATCTATATTTCCCTGTATTCAAAATGTTCTACTATTTCTGCCTAGCTCATAGGGATGCCGTCAAGATAAAATAAGGCATAATAAAAAGTTAGCAAACCACAAGTGTGGCATAGGTACAAAGGACAGAATTATACTCACATAAGTCAGGACTATACCGCTTTGACAAAGAACTCTGAAAGTCTTTAAACTACAATAATACTTTAAACAGCTTCATTTCACATTTTATCCTTTCTAGTTTTATCTGTTTCTTTCCTCAGAGCAGAGCAGCCGCCTTCCAGGTGTGGTGTGCTACCTTGAGTCACTCATTCCCCATGGAGATGGGCAAGGCACGAAAGAGAGTAGCTGTCTACAACACATCCTCCAAAGGCTGCTACAATACTAGGTGGCCCAGCTAATATGTCAGTAGGAACCAAATATGAGTTACACATGCAGGAATGCTACAAAATTCTAGCAGCTGAGCAAACAGAAGATGAGGTAGAAAAATACACACCTTCTCTCAACAATCCCAACTATTATCCTTTAAAAGTTCCCTCTTAAGAAGCAAAACTTCCCAAATGGGAATTTTTAATGGGAATCTTAAGTATTAGTAACTAACCCTTTTTGATCAGTTAACAATCTGGAAGATATCAGCTAAAGGCAAAATGAGAACAAGAAAAAAACAGATGACCCTATACTGGAAAGCTTGAGAGAAAATGGGGTAGGGTAGAAGTAATATTCACAATCCTGCCTGACTTGCTTGAATTCTACTGCTCGGTTAAGTTCATCGACCCAGGCCATCCCTAATACTTCTGGTGCCTAAGGGCGAGAACATCTATTCCACTTGGCAAACTGAAATTACTCTCTAATTCCTTGCCTTGTTTTTATTTCTCCTGACTAGCATTCTAACTTGATCTGCCACACAAAAAGGATCTCGTTCTATTTTGCTCTTACCTATATTCAATGGCTCTGGTGTAATAGATAATAGCTATATCAAATCTTTGTTTTGAAAACTCTTCATTTCCTTTCATTTTCATTAGTTCTCCTTGCTGAGAAACCAAGGTGAAAGAAGACTCATAAATTAAATGCAAAGGCAATCAAGAACCCACTATCTAGGAAAAATAGCTCTAGGTTTTTGTCATTGGCAACAGAAATAACCTGGGGTATTATTTATGTGGAAAAGGGGAACGCAATACCCAATATGTTGGTATATATACTTAAAGAAACCAGTCTCTGACGATTCAATGCTAACTTTGTTAAAGGAATATTAAAAAGTAAAACCACATTATGAATAACTACTAATAATTAATCCCCTTGTGTATAGTATTTGGCAGGCCCACTTTTAAATATACCTACTGAGCCTGCCACACAGCAGGGAAAAAAGTAGATGCAAGAGTTAGAAAATGTGATATTATTTAGGGGCACCTGGGCGGCTCAGTCAGTTGAGTATCCAACTCTTGATTTCAGCTCAAGTCATGATCTCGCAATTCCGTGAGTTCAAGCTCCATGTAAGGCTCTGTGCTGACAGTACAGAGCCTGCTTGCAATTCTCTTTCTCCCTCTCTCTGCCCCTCCCCTGCTTGTGTGCTAGCGTGCACGCACTCTTTCTCTCTCAAAATAAATAAACTTAAAAAAAAAGAAAATGTGGTATTATTCAATAACCTAAGTGCCAAAAAAACCCCAATAGATAAATCAGTAACATATAGGCAATGTTGAATAGATTAATTGCCAAAAAACGAAGCAGAAAAATTAGTAAGAATGTGAAATCGAAGATGCTACAGATGCAACTGAAACTTTTCACTTCAAATACTTACAGTTTCAGAATAAACAGAGTAAAATAAACTGGATCACATAAATGGCTTTAATTAGTGAATTAAATAGAACATTAAATATTTTCCTAAATCCTTCTTTAAAAATTTAGTTGAATCTTATTTAACTTGAGCACCCAGCTGGCTCAGTTGGTACAGCATGTGACTCTTGATTTCAGGGTTTAAGTTTGAGCCCCACACTGGGTGCAGAGATTACTTAAAAATAAAATCTTTAAATAAAAAAAAAAATGTATTTCCTATGATTAAATTCTATGGCATGTGAATTACATCTTAATAAAAGCTATACCAGAGAAAATCATACTTCCTCAACTAAGTAAAAGCCTTTCAATTTAAAAAAATCAAATTTCAGTTTATTTTTTTATTTTTTATTTTTTTTTATTTTTATTTTTTTTTAAATTTTATTATTTCTAGTATCTTTTTTTTTAAATTTTTTTTTCAACGTTTTTTATTTTTGGGACAGAGAGAGACAGAGCATGAACGGGGGAGGGGCAGAGAGAGAGGGAGACACAGAATCAGAAACAGGCTCCAGGCTCCGAGCCATCAGCCCAGAGCCTGACACGGAGCTCGAACTCACGGAGTGCGAGATCGTGACCTGGCTGAAGTCGGACGCTTAACTGACTGCGCCACCCAGGCGCCCCTCAAATTTCAGTTTATAATTAACTCTTAAAATATGTACAATTTGATGTTTATGTTATTCAACATTATGTGAATTTAATTTAATAATATATAAATATATATTTTAAAAATATATGTGTAACATTAGAAAATTCTGATCAAGATGTTGTTTGCCTGTTCCAAAAAAATAAATATTCCAATTAAAATTTATTAAAAATTTCCCTCAAACCTGTTTATGAATTTTATAGTTCGTTGTGTGCTGACAGTTTTTTTGAACTTCCTTTGAATGTTAATAAAAGTTCTAACAGATAAATCTTAAAATATACTTACAAGTAAATATTTATTCTCACCTCTATACACTCCACACAATTTTGAGTTTTAAATTCTTCAAGCAAATTGCAGTTTTCTGTTATGACTTTAGTTATGTGATACTTGTCTAAATTTTATTTTTAGGAGAGAGTGAGAAAACAAATTGGTACTGTTAATGTTCTAAAACTTAGGTTATGTAAGTCAATCCATACAGTCAATTAATTATTATACCTTCTAAATAACATGTTTGTTGTAATCTTTTACATGTACCAAATAATACAACTGAAAATACACAACTGAAAATGTTGTAGAACACATTATTAGATTCACTGCTTGCTGTGAGTCTCATCTGTTTTATGTCTAGCATTAAAAAAAAGCACTTATTATTACATTAGTTCTAATTGTAGTTTAAATAAATGTTCGGTCATGATATTCCAAACAGGTCTCATAATTACTCAAGTCAGTTCCATAATTACTCAAGTTACTGAGCATGTATGGTGAACCTGGCACAATATTCAATAAAAATGTCTAATAACAAAAACACGGAAAACTCTCTAAAATGTATTTAATGTAACAAATAATTTTAAATATCTTAATTTAACATTCTGACTCTCATGAATGAAATGTTAAGATGTTATTTGAAATACCATTCTTTTAAAAATTTGATAAACTAATTAAAACACAGTAGGTAATAACCAAAACTTATATTAAAAGTATACCAAGACTTCATTTTCTATATTTTTAGCTATTCTATAAAAAATATTTTTTAACGGATAGTAATTTTATCCCAACAAAATCGTAGTTAAGCCTCTACCAAACACATACATTTCCAAGGTGAAAAAAGTATCTAAAATCTAAGATTTAAGAAAGAATTCTGAAAGGTCACCAAATAAAGTAATTAATAAGGGATAAAGTAAGATTACAGGATAAAAACCTAGGCTTTGAAATTAGGGAATCTTGACCTCTCACCTAGGCCGTACTACTCACTAGATTGCAGAAATATCACTTAACCTCCCAAAGCCTTAGTTTGCTTACTTCTAAAATAAGGACAACAGCAGCTACCATAAGACAGCTATTGTAAAGAAGAGAACAGAGAAAGAGCGTTGGAACCGAGTCCACATGGGTGCCCGATGTGATACTGCTCCTCCACTTTTACCATAAAATCTACCCTGTAATTAAAGGCCTCCAGAACAATGAGGAGAACCACCTCTATCAACCCAGCCTTCATGTTTAAGCTTAATTTCTCTCTACCACTTACATTAAACAGCATAAGACTTGACCTCTTCTCAGTAGGGATGGCAAATTACCAGTCATCATCAACTAAGGAGCCAAATATTTTCTGCTTCAAGGTCCCTATAGCTAGGGGCACCTGGGTGGCTCAGTCAGTAAGTGCCCAACTTCAGCTCAGGTCAGGACCTCGCAGTTCGGGAGTTCCAGCCCCGCACTGGGCTCTGTGCTGACAGCTCAGAGCCTGGAGCCTGCTTCAGATTCTGCATCTCCCTCTCACTACCCCACCCCTGCTCACGTCCACGCGTGCGCACTCTCTCTCTCTCTCAAAAATAAACATTAAGGGGCGCCTGGGTGGCGCAGTCGGTTAAGCGTCCGACTTCAGCCAGGTCACGATCTCGCGGTCCGTGAGTTCGAGCCCCGCGTCAGGCTCTGGGCTGATGGCTCGGAGCCTGGAGCCTGTTTCCGATTCTGTGTCTCCCTCTCTCTCTCTGCCCCTCCCCCGTTCATGCTCTGTCTCTCTCTATCCAAAAATAAAAAAAAAATAAAAAACGTTGAAAAAAAAAAAAATTAAAAAAAAAAAATAAACATTAAAGGGGCGCCTGGGTGGCGCAGTCGGTTAAGCGGCCGACTTCAGCCAGGTCACGATCTCGCGGTCCGTGAGTTCGAGCCCCGCGTCGGGCTCTGTGCTGACAGCTCGGAGCCTGGAGCCTGTTTCGGATTCTGTGTCTCCCTCTCTCTCTGCCCCTCCCCCGTTCATGCTTTGTCTCTCTCTGTCCCAAAAATAAATAAAAAACGTTGAAAAAAAAAAAAATTAAAAAAAAAAAATAAACATTAAAAAAATTTTTTTAATTAAAAAAAAAGATATGCTTCAAAAAAACTGCTAACATTCAAATTATTTAGAGAAATATATTTCACAAAGTAAATAAATATATAAAGCAGTTTCATCATACAAAAGATTAACAGTCATCAGGGAAATGAAAATTGCAATCTCAGCTCTTATTTCTCTTTTTTTTTATCTTTATTTTTGAGAGAGAGAGACAGAGCATGAGCAAGGGAGAGGCAGAGAGAGAGGGAGACAAAGAATTCGAAGCAGGCTCCAGGTTCTGAGCTGTCAGCACAGAGCCCCATGTGGGGCTTCTGAACTCAGGAACCGTGAGATCATGACCTGAGCCGAAGTCAGATGCTTAACCGACTGAGCCACCCAAGTGCCCCCTTATTTCTCTTTTGAATGAGAATACATAAAGTGCCAGTTGTGATCTCTTTTTCTGGGTATTATATATAATAACATGACATTCATTAGGTAGGATTTTTAGAAGTATGATGTCATAAAAAACATTAAGACAGGAAGTACAGAAGAATAAAACTATAAGCTTAAAGTTCTCTTATTCAGGCTTTTCTCTTATTCACAAGAGAAAAACATTTTTTTAAATCCTAAGATAGGGATGCCTGGGTGGCTCAGTCGGTTGAGGACCTAACGTGGCTCAGGTCATTATCTCACGGTTCATGAGTTCAAGCTCCATGTTGGGCTCTGTGCTGACAGCTGAGCCTCGAGTCTTGCTTTGGATTCTGTGTCTCCCTCTCTCTCTGCCCCTCCCCTGCTTGTGCTCTGTGTTTCTCTCTCTCTCTTAAAAATAAACAAACATTTAAAAAAGTCCTAAGATAAATAACCACACATTCCATTTCCCGAATAATTCCTTTAAAAACTGAGTCAAGAAACAATTTAATGCATGTATACTTACATTCAGTGAAGAAAATACTTAACATAGGCCAACAATTGTCAACCGCTCCTAATTTAGGTAGAATTGTTACATCACCTGTGTATTTCACCCAATTCAAAGCTTCTTCCATTGCCAAGATTTTCTGTATCAAAAAGATGGATAAAGAATGTGATTTGGGTATTAACTCTAAATTTACATGTGACACCATATATGTAACATATAGCATTTTAGATTCTTGATAAAAACTTACACGATCTCCTACTTTCATTACACTAGCATGCAACTTAGAACAGCTGGACCCCGATTTGTAAGTTAACAGATACCATGGACTCACACGTTACATCTTTAAGTAACCTCAGGCCACCCTCAGAGAACAGGATGCTGCTTCAATGATTACAGACCTGGAAGCTGAGGTTTACAACCTGGCCAGAGGATGCTCTGTGTAGCACTAAAGTACAATAACAAAAGGTGAGTGAGGGGTCTCAGATCTCATCTAAACTAGGACTTCCACCCTTACCACAAAGTGAAAGGTATCGAGATTAAGGTTCATGAAAGGGACTGTGTATTTTAAAAACATTTTTGGAGGGCACCTGGGTGGCTCAGTCGGTTAAGCACCCAACTTCAGCTCAGGTCATGATCTCACAGTTTGTGAGTTCGAGCCCCACACTGGGTTCTGTGCTGACAGCTCAGAGCCTGGAGCCTACTTCAGATTCTGTGTCTCCCTCTCTCTCTGCCCCTACCCCGCTCATGCTCTGTTTCTCAAAAATAAACATTCAAAAAAATTTTTAATTTTTTAAGTTTGAGAGAGAGAGAACACGCACAGTGGGGGAGGGGTACAAAGAAGGAGAAACAGAATCCTAAGCAGGTTCCGTACTATCAGCACAGAGCCCAACGTGGGGCTCGAGCTCACGAACTGTGAGATCGTGACCTGAGCCGAGATCAAGAGTTGGACGCTTAACTGACGGAGTCCCCCAGCACCACAGGACTGGGTATTTTAAATGGTCTGTGGCAAACAGAGAAGAGTAAGCAGATAAACAACAGGAGAAAAGCACAACTGCTCAAATGAGCATTCAGTGCAAAGATCTTAATGAAGAGTCAGGAGTTCACAAGAATGTTATTCATACTTCTGGTCTAAAATGACTTCAGGGATGCCTGGGTAGCTCAGTCAGCTAAGCGTCTGACTTCGGCTCAGGTCATGATTTCACGGTTCGTGAATTCAAGCCCCACATCAGGCTCTGTGCTGACAGCTCAGAGCCTGGAGCCTACTTCAGATTCTGTATTTCCCTCTCTCTCTGCCCTCCTCCACTTGCACTCTGTCTCTCTCTCTTTCAAAATTAAATTAAAAAAAATAAAAATAAAAACAAACTATATATACATATATATATACACATATATATATACACATATATATACACGCACACATATATATACACATATACACACACACACACACACACACACACACACACACACACACACATATATGGGCGCCTGGGTGGCTCAGTCAGTTGAGTGTCCAACTTTAGCTTAGGTCACGATCTCACAGCTCGTGGGTTTGAGCCCCGAATTGGCTCTGTGTTGACAGCTTGAAGCCTGGAGCCTGAAGCCTGGAGCCTGCTTCAGATTCTGTGGCTCCCTCTCTCTCTCTGCCCCTTCCCCGCTCATGCTCCCTTTCTGCCTCTCAAAAATAAATAAAAACATTAAAAAAATACATATATATGAAATGACTTCAGAAGTAGTGGAGTTATCGATGCTGGCATCAGGCTTAAGGGAAACAGGTAGATGTTTATTATGTTACCAGTAGCATTAAAAATTGGATTATTATGGGGCGCCTGGGTGGCGCAGTCAGTTAAGCTCCGACTTCAGCCAGGTCACGATCTCGCGGTCCGTGAGTTCGAGCCCCGCGTCAGGCTCTGGGCTGATGGCTCGGAGCCTGGAGCCTGTTTCCGATTCTGTGTCTCCCTCTCTCTCTGACCCTCCCCCGTTCATGCTCTGTCTCTCTCTGTCCCAAAAATAAATAAATAAATAAAAAAACGTTGAAAAATAAAAATTGGATTATTGTACCTGGAGATTATCTAGTAATTACATATCCAAAATGTTCATACTAGAGACCTAGTAATTTCATTTGGGAGAATATATGCAAGGTAAATAATCTAAAAAAGAAAAAAGAATCAACTTGTAAAAGAAGCTCAAAATTATACTACTTACACAGGAGGGAGAAGAAAATGATGCAAACCTCCAGAGTAAGGAGATTTTTTTAAGCAAAATACAGAAATCGGTACTACCAAATACTACATGTAAAACACTAAACATGTGAACTCGACCCATGGGCAATGACCAGCGAGATGACTGCCAGTTACTGGTAGTTGTTGTGCCTGCTTCCCATATCTAACACTTACATTTTCTATTTTATAACCAATTCTCAATAAGCCTCCAATAAAGAATGAATCGTTCTGCAAAACAAAACAAAACAAAAAAACACAGTTATTTCCTTATTCAATGAATTACACTTGAATTTTCCAGGGGACAAAAAAAACAAAAAAACAAAAAAAAAATCCTACATTTCATGAATACTGCTATGTGTTCAGAGTCCACTTCCTACAAGTACTTTCATGCCCCATTTACCTCCTAAGAATCCTGAAACAAGAATTAAGAAATAGTCTTAAATTGGCTTCTAATAATAAAATGACTCAGTGTACCTTTTAGATGTATGGATTTTAAAGTTCATTCCAAGAGAGACAGACTGCATGAGTGGTGTAGGGGCAGAGAGCAAGAGGAAGAGAGAATTCCAAGCAGGCTCCGAGCTGGTGGAACCCATGAAACCAGGAGATCATGACCTGAGCCGAAACTAAGAGTCAGACGCTTAACCAACTGAGCCACCCAGGCACCCCACACCAAATTTTTTATAAAACTACATTGGCTGGGGCACCTGGGTGGCTCAGTTAAGTGTCCGACTTCAGCTCAGGTCATGATCTCAGTTTGTGAGTTTGAGCCCTTCATCAGGGTTTCTGCTGTCAGCGTAAAGCCCGCTTGGGATCCTCTGCCCCCTTCTCTCTGCCCTTCTCCTGCTCATGTTCTCTCGCTCTCAAAAATAAACATTAAAAAAAAAGAAGCAACTACACTGGCTGACAGAAGTTATAGCAAAGGATTATCAGCAGGAAATAAATATCAGAATGTCTTTTATTTAAGTTTACAATCAGAATAATACCAAGAAAAACACTTGGTTCCATAACCAACTGAAGTAAGAAAAATTACTAAATGGCTTTCACAGGGAAAAAAAATAACCCTCAGTGCAGTACAGGGATACTACCTCAAATACGGCATAATAAAAGTTTACCACAAAGTAGTAGTATTTATTGTGGTGATAGTGACAGTGGCATGATTTTATAAGAGAGAACCTTGTCACTTTCAGCGACAAAAGTTCCTGTGAACCAGGAGCATACTTTCATCTGTGCCAAATTCCAGTTTCTATTCTTTACTGACAAGGAATAGTCCTGGATCTCATCATTCATGTCAGAGCCATGAAAATAGCAGTCCATCTAATCTCTCAAATACACAGCAAACTCATGGGTAGCAGAATAATGTCATGTTAAACCAAACTGAAACCATAACCCGTTAGCCACTATAAGTTACTAACGTGGCCCTGACACCCTATGAGTATTTATATTCTTTAGATATGGGGGATTCTATCACTTACCACAACTTTCTTTGCCAAATCCACAATATCTTCCATCAATTCTAGATGTTGTAATTTCTTCAAACTTATCTCAGAAGCATGAGAATTGCTTAAATACAAATTCATTTTTAAAACATCAGGTTCTTATATATAAAAATTCATTGACTTTTATACTTTACATTATACCTCAATTTAAACTATTTGGAAAAAAAATTCTCTCTTCACTCTAGGTAACAGTAAGTTATTTATTAAATGGACAAAATTCTGTACTTTTTTCTCTCTTCTGTATAACAATACTCTTATTTATAAACAAGCATATTAATTTTCCCTAGGTAGGTTTCAAACCTACCATCTATGCTCTTCAGATATTCATTCATTACGTTACCATGATTAGTCAATCATATCTAAATCCAAAGCATTAACTTTTTCCACCTTATTACATTACAGTGAAGGTGAACAATATATAAGAATAAGACATAAGAATAAGAACAGGGCTTCCATTGTACTTGGTGTTCCTTAATAATGGGCAACATGCTTACAACTGTTTACACAAAACAAATAACATGTAGTAACTTACCCAGCCTCCACACAAGGATGCAACCTTGATATTACAGAACTGTGCTGACGTTGAAACAGAAGTGGCCAGAAGATGTGTATCTTAATGGCATCACAGTAATCTTGCAGGACAGAAACTGGTTTACTACACCACATATTGCAGATATCAAATTCTTAATTAGAAAAAAGTACTCAATTAATATTTTGTGCCTCGTTTTGAAATAAATCAACACTGTTAATAAAGGAAAGGCTACAACAGATATGGAAAGGTAAAAAAGAAGGGGTGAGCAGGATAGGTGAAGGGCATTAGGAGGTAAAACTTCCGGTCATAAAACAAATCACAGGGCTGTAAAGTATAGACAGGATGAGGGATATCGTCATCAGCAAGGTAATAACTCTGTATGGTAACATATGGTAACTATTATGGTGAGCATTTCCTAATGTATATAAATGTTGTACACCTGAAACTAATAGAATACTGTATACCAACTATACTTCAACTAAAAATATATAAATCGGGGCACCTGGGTGGCTCAGTTGGTTAAATGTCTGACATGATTTCAGATCAGGTCCTGATCTAAGGGTCATGAGTTCAAGACCCACAGTGGGCTCTGTGCTGGGCATGGAGCCAAATTAAAAAACAAATGAGCAAAAAACAAACAAGCAAACAAAAACATAAACCAAGGTGCCTGGGTGGCTCAGTCGGTTAAGTGTCCGACTTTGGTTCAGGTCACAATCTCACAGCTTGTGGGTTCGAGCCCTGCATCGGGCTCTGTTCTGACAGCTTGGAGCCTGGAGCCTGCTTCAGATTCTGTGTCTCTCTCTCTCTGCCCCTCCCCTTTTTGCGCTCTCTCTCTGTCTCTCAAAAATAAATAAACGTTAAAAATGTTTTAAAAAGACATAGATCAAAAAATAAAAATGACAGATATGTAGGACTGGTATGTTGATGCGAATGGATGAACCTCCCATTACAGTCTTTTAACAAATTAAAATACCAAGTTACTCACCTAAGTTTCTCTCACTTTGGGTAAAATCTTTATACTGCATCCCCTAAATAGAAAAAAATTCTTTTGATTTGTATCTGGTGAAATGCAAAAATACAGCTTTCAATTTTTAATGTAAGGATTATCAGTACTAAAGTAACAAATTTCAGTGCCCATTTACTTATACACTTTGATTACACTATCCTTACTCAGTGGTGAGCCTTTAAGCCTTTTTTCAAAGCGTTTCATTTCCCCTGAGTCTGTATCTATGGCTCTCTCTTGAGAACCATTCTAATCTCCAGTCAGAAAACCTTATTTCCTCATCACTCATTCTCTGGTATTGTACATTCTTGTTGAGGCACTGCTTACTTTCCCCTCTGAAATCACATTTGTACCTCCTGTAAAACTTGCGTACCACAGGGGCACCTGGGTGGCTCAGTCGGTTGAGCGTCCAACTTCAGCTCAGGTCATGATCTCACTGTCCGTGAGTTCGAGCCCCGCATCGGGCTCTATGCTGGGAGCTCAAAGCCTGCAGCCTGTTTCAGATTCTGTGTCTCCCTCTCTCTCTGTCCCTTCCCCACTTATATGTGCGCACGTGCGCTCTCTCTCTCTCTCTCTCTGTCAAAAATAAACATTAAAAAAATTTTTTTAAAAACTTGTGTACCACAAAAACATCTTTACTCCCATAGCTCTAAATCAAAACACCTTTAAAAAGTAGACATTAAAAGTTCTCAGAATAAAAAAAGATCTTTAACTACGAACAGTAATGAACGTAGTTTTAACTAAACTTACTGTGGTGATAATTTGACGACACGTACGTATTTCAAGTCATTATATTGTACGCATGGGAAACTAATACAATGTTTTAGGTCAATTATACCTCAATAAAATGATAAACCTTTAAGAAGACACAATGTTAGGGGGACCTCGGTGGCTTAGTTGGTTAACTGTCCGACTCTTGATTTCACCCCAGGCCATGATCTCACGGTTCCTGAGATCCAGCCCCACATCGGGCCCAGGCTGTTATCACCGAGCCTGCTTGGGATTCTCTTTGTCCCTCTCTCTCTGCCCCTCCTCTCACTCTCTCTCTCTCAAAATAAAGAAATAAACATTAAAAAAAAAAAAAAAGAAGAAGAAGACACAATGTTAAAGAATCAACAAATCTTACCACCCCATTGCAGTAAAGTTGAGTCACGCGAACACAATCGTTGGACATAAGTTCAGGAGCAAGGACACAATCGTCCACATAAGGGCAATCTTCTAACAAGGCATCATCTACTACAGTGAAATCTCCCGGGGCAAAATCATCCATGCTGTACCATCCTAAGGAAATAACACAAACCCAAATTAGTAATTAAATCGTCTGAGATAATATGAGAAGCAGTTTTCCTGGCTTCTATGGTATATTAGAAAAATCCTTGGACCTCAGGCCTCCTCAAAATAATCAATAAGGACACTGAGCTCTGGAAGATTCTCATCCTCAGTCTGCTATTCTTTCCCCAACTCTCCTCAAGTGATCAGTTTATCTTTCTTTTCTTCCTTAGACTCACATAGTCACCATCTCTACTCTGAATTTATCTGTTTGCAGGTCTCCCTTAGCTGGGAGATAATTAAGGGCATTTTACTCACTTTTGTATGTGCCTGGCACATGGTAAGCCCTCAAATAATTGTTTGCTGAATGAACAAAAGACATCTTTCCACCGCTGCCCTCCTACACCATCCGCTTTCACTGCATCCTATAAAATATGCCATTTCATCACACACAAACTCTACCATATTCTCAACCTCCTGGCCAGAAGTAAATCCTGACTCCACCGGCTGTTCACATTCTGCTACCCATCCCTCCGTGTGCGTTCCTGTCTTGGACAAAGAGGCAGAGCTGGGGTGGTCCTGGGTGAGACTGTCAATCTCCCAACTTCCCACAGCCGCATCCAGACTTCCATCCTCCTAACAATCACTGCATCTCTCACTCTCACAACTACCACACCACAGAGCACTGCTAGATTGCAAAGGTAGGCAAAAACCCTCATATTATCAACAGCCTCGTATTTTCAAACATATTAACTATGTTTCAAAAAGAAGCATTTCAATGGGGGGAGAGGGAAATTAGGGCTGGAGTTTCAGACTAAGGCTTTTTTCCAGAAGGAAGTTCAATAATAAAGATTTATAGCTATCGGAGATTAGCTACAAAACCTAAGTATCACTGAAAAATGCAACATGGTAGTACTTCTAACTCTCGCCCATGTAACGGCCGTCTTTCCCTCTCCTCACCAGCACCATCATGAACACCGTTTCTTACACCTTTCCACTTCACCACTATCGCCCCGCTCCTGTTAGGACAAACAAAGCTTCTTTTTTCCTAAGCAAGACCACCGTCAGTCCTTGAAATACAAACCTGTTCTTTTAATTCTTCTTGTGTCCAATTCGCTGTACGAAAACCTCACAGTAGCAGAAGTGAAGAACAAGAACCATCTTCCTAGCAAACTATTCATGCTATTTGTCACACGTTGTACCAAACATTTTCACGTACACCATCCCACTCATCCTCGCAGCAATTCTCAGGTCCGATCATCACCTCCAGTGTGCAGATAAGAAATATGCTTAGCACAATTAAGTAATTGGCTCAAGGTCACCAAGCTAGAAGGATTTAAACTTAGGTCCTCTGATTCCATAGTCTCTCCTCTCACACACTCTTCCTTGTCACTGCCACCTGGCCAGTTCTTGCTGGTTGCCATGTTTAAGAACACTGGCAATCCTCACAGTGTTCCCCTCTCTCCTCCAAACTCTCACCAACCCAGCCACACCAAGGCCTGTATACACGATCCCTTCAGGACCCCAGCCTTACCATTCACCTCCTTGACTAAAATGATCTTCACCACCTGTGACACCAAGGCTCTACCTTCCCAAGGCTACACCCCAGATCACTGTGCAGGTTTAAGCCAGTTTTTAAACCTTTAACTTTGATTCGCTCCTTTCTGACCACAACCAAGAGTCATACAGCTCTTGTGTCCCCTGCCTCCTACCACAGACATTCTTCATCAAGAATTCTTCCTCCCTTTTCTCCCATTCGAATCCTTTCAGCTTTCTGCAGCTGGCTTTCCACCTCTGTTATTCAAGGAAAACTGCTTACAACAAGGTCATTAATGACCTTCTACAAGAGACTGATTATCTACTATGTCTGGAACCTGAACTGTCTGTATGAACAAGGTTTCCAGAGTTTGGAGAATTTAACTCCAAAAGCGAATGACTGGAAAAAATAGACATTTTAGCACCCAAGGTATGGCACATAAAGTGGGACATATGCTATCCTGGAAAATATATACACTTTTTAATTCATTTGCCTTACAAACATTCTGTGTGTGTAGAGCCAAGAACTCTCTGTCATAGCCCACACATCGCCATCACGGCATCGGTTATAATCCAATTAATGTGCTCATACCCAGGAGACTGAGCCACTGTGACAGCATGCTGGTCATTCACAGCCTGGCAGATCTCACTGACATCACACCTGACTCACCACACCCTATACCAACTATTCTATGATTAGACACTGGTGTACTTTTTATTTTCTGTCTTGTTTTAACCAAAGAGGCAATATGGCACAGTGGTTAATTAAGAGCATGGACTCTGGAACCAGACTGCCTGGGCTTGAATCCTGGCTCCCTCATTTCCTGAGTGTGTGATCTTGGGCGAGTCACTTAACCTCTCTGTACTTGGCTTTCCTCACATCTCCAATGGGGATAGCAATACTAGCTGTTTGATTAACCAGTAACACATTTATAGTGCTTAGAATAGTACATGGCATATAGGAAATATTATAAATATCAGCTATTGTTAACATTAGTATTAGATGCATATTTTAAAAAATCCACTGTTTGGATGCTTCCAGCTAAACGGTCTACCTTAACTGCTAAGTCCAAAGAGCACTTTTCAGCTTACAACTTACTTGACACTGTTGACCACTTCCTCCTTCTCAGAACTCTTCATATGGACTCCAAAGACCATCTTCTCCTGGTTTTCCTCCTATTCTTCTGGCTGCTTTTCCTCAGTTTCCATGGGCTCTTCTTCTCCATTCCCCGCCACCCAAATGTCACCTCTCTTTTTTTTTTCAGGCTTACTCTCTCCTCGGTGACCTCATCCACCATACCCAGGGCTTCAAAATAGTACTTTCTGCACTTCCATCATTTGCACAGCTTCACCATGATTTTTGCCATTTCCACATATCACATGTATTTTTATTTATTTAGTAGTTCTCTTTTATTGGGCTCACTTGGCCTAAGTGGTAATATCCATGATATCACAGATTTGACATACAGTTTACATTTTTCATACACATTAAGTTATTAACTATTACAGAATCCATGTGCCACTTTAAATTATCTCAAACTGCACTGAAACAAACAACGGCCGAAACGGCCAGAGGCCGAAGTCTCTAATTCCTCCAGGCTGCACTGCATCTCTATAGTCCCCGTCAACAAGATGTCCCACAAATTTCTCAGATTAAGTTCAAAAATAAACTTATCTTTTTCTTCAAAAACAAACAAATGAAACGAAGTTCTCTCCTCTTTCCGTATGTTACCAGTCAACTGTTCTACATGCCACATGGTTAAGCAAACCAGCGATCCGGAGGCAATCTGGACTCCCCAGTCTCTCTCAACATTCCTCTCCATCTGACCACAAAGTCCTGTCGTTTCTACCCACCTATGAAATCTAAAATTAGCACCCGTACACCTGTTCATGCCAATGACACTACCTTCATTTTCGCTTCATCTTTTCTTCTCTGAACTAACTTAACAAGCAGACTCCCAGCTGGTGATTTGCCTTCAAACCTGGCACTCTCTAACCTGGCACTCTCTAAAACTCTGATCGTAACATTTTACTGCTTAAAATCATTCAATAGCTTCCCTTCACCTTCAGAATAAAGTCCAAACTTCGTACTGCAGCTTGGAAGGTCTTTCATAATCCTGTTTCTGCTTTTATTTCCAGTCACTCCACAACATGCAACACAGAAGACATTCATACTCAACTGCCTCTGATTCATAAACAAACCTTCTTCTACAACCACCTAAGGCCTACCAGTCTGGGAAGCATTTCCTGATCTTTTCACTACTACTACCAAGTTCCTTTCTGCACCTCTTCTCCATAAGCCCAGAGCGCCCTGCCCACATCTTTTTGACAGCAGTTCTCACACTGGTCATCACAGGCTTATCTTTGTAGGCTGAGAAGGTATGCTGTGCGCTATTCATCTTGATTCCCTAGCTCAGTACTTGCCAAATTTTTTATTCACGCTCCCCAAGTAGAAAACTTTGCTAACTCCACTTGCTACCTCTACTACTGTTATTCAGTATTTTTTTGAGAATAACTCAACTTTTAACTCAGATCTAAGCTTGTTTTAATAGAAAATTTGATACCACAAGAAACCTTACACTTGGAAGGACTTTTTTTTTTCTAATACACTCAAGTAAGAATGTAAAGGACTTCTAAAACCATCAGTTACAATGAACTAATAGGGGACTCTCACTGCAAAACAAAGTAGATCCTCGATTCTAAAATTTTTTAAATTTTGCTGAGCTTATAGAATTAGGAATGTCTAAAACCACCCTTCCCCGCAAAAGCAACAAACCTCTGGCTAAAAACTAAAGCTGAGAGTCAAGAGCTACAAGTAGTATTGCCAAGAGCAGCAACGGACACAGCCCTGGGCCAGAAGCAAAGTGAAGACACCGAAAGTGGTCCAATGTAAACTCCCTGGCTCCCAACCAAACATGATACAAATCCTATCAGAAGAAAAGGACCTCCAAATCAAACTTTCAAGATCCCACGGAGAAAGATCAATCAAAGAGTTCATAACCAAAGATCATCAAGCATAGGAGGTGACAACCCAACATGAGAGATAGACAACAGAAAAAAACAAGGAATAAATTTAGATCCCTAAAGACATCAGACATTGGGACTGCCAGATACAGTCCACAGAATACCCATGGGTTCAGAAAAATGAGGAAGCAACATGAAAGAAAGACTTGATGTATCTGAAAAAAGAACCAAGTGGAACTTTTACAAATAAAAAATATAACGGTTAAGAGTAAAAGGAAAAAAATGGACGCATTATAGAGAAGACTAAGCACAGATGAAGAGAAATTGATGAACTAGAAGATATGGCTGCTAAAATTACCCAGCACTGTAAATTCTGATAGGGAAACAAGGAAATGAAAACTATGAAAGATGAAAAATACCTAACCTGGAAACAGTTCAATGCATACACATTCAACTAAATTTCCAAAGAGACAATATTTATTACAAGGCTCAGAATCTTCTAGACCTCTTGAAAGACAAAATTCAGAATCCAACAAAATTCAGAATCAAGAAGCGTGTGTATCCAAAAGAGGATAAACAAAAAGTAATCTCCATTAGACTTAAAAAGGAAATGACATAGCACCAAAGACAGAATATCCAATGCAACCAAAAGAAAAAGAAGTTTCTTCAAAGTAGCAAAAATAAACGCACAGGAGGCTTTCCATGTAGAATAATATCTTCACCATGTGGACAGAAAATAATCCATCAACCTAGAATGTGTATACCCATCAAACCTCTCTCAAGAACAAGGATAAAATCAAAATAATTTTATATAAAAATTGAGCTACCAAGAGACTTGAACTAACTTCTTAAAAAATACCAACTAGGGGCGCCTGGGTGGCGCAGTCGGTTAAGCGCCCGACTTCAGCCAGGTCACGATCTCGCGGTCCGTGAGTTCGAGCCCCGCGTCAGGCTCTGGGCTGATGGCTCGGAGCCTGGAGCCTGTTTCCGATTCTGTGTCTCCCTCTCTCTGCCCCTCCCCCGTTCATGCTCTGTCTCCCTCTGTCCCAAAAATAAATAAAAAACGTCGAAAAAAAAAAAATACCAACTAAAAGACATAAACTGACTGGATTGAAAGAAAAATCCAGTAATATATGCTCTGTAACAGACACCTAAAATGTCAGGGCATAAAAAAAGTGACAGCAAAATAAAGGAAAAGGATATTCCAGGTAAATTACCACCAAAAGGAAGGTGAGATAGACTAAATAGATACTAACACAAAAAGCTAAATTAAGCATGGAGAGGATCACAGCATAATAGAAAAGATTCAATCCATCAAGAAAATAATGTTAAACTTTTACATCCCTAATCAAATAATCTCACCACACATCAGAAAAGTTGTTAGAACTATAGGAAGTCAGTTAGAAAGTAATAGCAGGAGATTGCACATATCTCTCTCAATTAATGACCAGTGAAACAAAAATTAATAAAGACAGTCTGAACAACACAATTTGCAAGTTTGATCTAACAGATACATAGCAATTAGAAAGCACATACTTGTCACAAGTACACACTTAACAGTTATTATTCACTATGTACAAGGCCACAAATTGAGAGCAAGCAAACATTTTTTGGAAGACAAAATACTACATTCTCTGATAACACAATTTAGGAGTGAATAACAAAAAGAAAAATGTTAATGTAGATACTTTTGAAAATTAAAAAAACATGTTACATGTTTCAAAGAAAATTTTAAAACGTGTACATCAAAGAAGAAATCAAAATGAAAATTTTAAAGTACTTAGATTTGAAAGTTAATGAAAACATTGTAAGTTAAACAATGTTAGCTAAGGCAAAAATAAATTTTGAGTTAAGTTTACAGCCTAACACACTTATACTAGGTAATAACAATGGCTGGAAATTACTAAGTTAAACATGGAATTTAAGTTAAAAAAGTAATATAAGCCCAAAGAAAGAAAATGGAAGTAAATAAACGAAAAGGAGTCAATGAACAACAACAAAAATTTAATAGAACTAATTATGCCAAAAATTAATCCATTTCCAAGATTAGTAAAATAGACAAATTTTTGGCAAGATTAATCTAGAAAAAAGAAAAGTCACACACAAATACTCAAAATGAGAAAAGGGGGTTGGGGCGCCTGGATGGCTCAGTCAGGTAAGCACCAACTCTTGATTTTGTCTCAGGTCATGATCTCAAGGTGAGTGGGATTGAACCCCGCATCGACACTCTGTAATGACAGTATGGGGCCTGCTTGGGATTCTCTCTCTCCCTCTCTCTGCTCCTCCCCTGCACTCTCTTTCTCTCTCTTCCAAAATAAAAAATAATAATAAATAAAAACAAATGAGAAAGAGAACATAACTACAGATAAAGCATAAATTAAAAAGGGAATTAAGAGGGGCACCTGAGTGGCTCAGTTGGCTGAGCGTCTGACTTCAGCACAGGCGCAGGTCATGATCTCGCGGTTTGTGAGTTCAAGCCCCGTGTTGGGCTCTGTGCTGAAAGCTCAGAGCCTGGAGCCTGCTTTGGATTGTGTCTCCCTCTCTCTCTCTGCCCCTCCCCTGCTCATGCTCTGTCTCTCCCTCTCTCTCAAAAATAAATAAACATTAAAAAAAAAAGGGGGGGGGGGAGAAATTAAGACAAGACCATGAACTTGATGCCAATCAACTTAAAGTTTTTGTTGAAAAGACAAATTTCTTAAACTTACCAAAACTGATTAAAAGCAATGGAAAACTTGAAGTCCTACTATTATTCCATTGCTAATTACTACCAAATTATCAACCATTTACAATCTTTCTACAAAGAAAACATTAGATCCAAATGATCTTAGAGGTAAATTCCACCAAACATTTAAGAAACAAATCACCCCAATCCAAACTGTCCTAGGGAACAGAAAAAAAAAAAGAACTATTCTTTAATTGTATAAGGGTGGCATAACATTAATGCCAAAATCAGACAAGATAGTCAATAAAGAATAATGATATGTGATTTCACTCATAAACAGATTAAAAAAATCCTAATATTAGCAAACTCAATCCAGTAGTTCATAAAACAAAAACAAAAACAAAACCAAAAAACAATTCACTAAGATCAATTTGGGTTTATCTCAGTAAAGAATACAAAAGAGAATTAAGAATTTTAAAATGTATTAACTGAAATCCACTACATTTAACAGATTAAAAAAGAAAAACTACAAGATACTCTCTCTCAAGTTTTTCTGTCCCATGCAGAAAAGCATGTGACAAACCGCAAAGACTTCCCTAACTTATAAAGAGTTATTTACGAGAACTTAAATATTTTTTTTTTTTAATTTTTTTTTTAACGTTTATTTATTTTTGAGACAGAGAGAGACAGAGCATGAATGGGGGAGGGTCAGAGAGAGGGAGACACAGAATCCAAAACAGGCTCCGGGCTCTGAGCTGTCAGCACAGGGGCCCGATGCGGGGCTCGAACTCACGGACCGCGAGATCGTGACCTGAGCCGAAGTCGGCGCTCAACCGACTGAGCCACCCAGGCGCCCCGAGAACTTAAATATTTTTAATGCAGAAACATTCCCTTTAAAATCGGGAATGAGACATGTATATGTCCACTACAATCACTTTTAATGAACAATCATCATCATCACTTCCATTGAACATAGATGTAAAAGTATGCCAGCATATTAAGACAAGAAAAAAATTTTTAAGGAAAATAATTGAAAGGAAGAACAAAAAGTGTATTTGCAATGACATAATTATTCACATAGAAAACTCAAAAGAATTACAGAAAATATATTAGAAACAATAAAAGTTTATCAATTGGGTGGCTAAAGACTAATATAAAAATCCATTAAATTTCTATTTGCTAACAGTAAACACAGAAAATAGAATCTTAAAAAATAACACCATTTATAATTGAAACAAAACCAATAGAAATATTAGAATGAATATTTTAATGTTTAATGTTCTCTCTGTATAAAGTTACAAAACCAAATTAAAAGACATTAAAAACCTAAATAAATAGAAATACATACCATTTTCTCAGACAGGAAGGCTCAAAATTTTAAAGATTTCAATTCTCCCTCAAAGTGATCCAATAATTCCAATTAATTCCCAAAGAGTTTTTCATGTCATGTGACAAGTTGATTCTTAAAACAAGAACAGAGGTCCAAGAACAGCTGAGACTCAAAACCCCCTGCCCCAAATAGCAAGATTTCTGGTAAAGCTATAGGATTAATAATTATAACAGCGTGGTATAACACAGAGATAGACAAGGAAACAAGTGGCAAAGAAAAAGGGAGCCAGAAACAAACCCATGCTGGTGAACAGAGGGACAATTCCACCTATGATATGAGGACAGCTGTAGCCACATGGAGGAAAAAAAAATGAATGTGGATCAGTGCCTCACACTATACACAAAAATCAATACCAGATGGATTATGAATTTAAATGTGAAAGACATCATTTTAAAACTTCTAAAAAGAAACATAGGAGAACGTCTTTATAATTCCAAGGCCAGGTAAAGTTTCCAATTAGATTACATTAAAATTAAGAACTTCTGTTCACCAAAATACACCATAAAGAGTAAAAAGACAAGCCATGAACTGGAAGAAGATATTTACAATGCATACAATCAATAAAGGATCACTGTTACCCATTTGTTAGTTTTAAAAGACAAAAGAAAAATGGGTAAAAGATACGAGCAGGCATGTCACAAAAGGAAAACCGTTCATAAACATATGAAAAGATGCTCAAACTCATTAACAAAGAAATGCAAGTTAAAATCACAATGACACATCATTTCATACCCATTTGATCAGCAAATATAAAGAAATCTGATGATGATAATAAGTGTTGGAGTGGATACAGATCAACCATAACTCTTACACACTGCTCGTCCAAGTATATAAATTGACAAAACTGCTAGTCGAAGTACAAGGTGGTACAACCACTTCAGAAAACGATTTGGTAAAGTTGAACATTCATACCCCATAATCCAGCAATTTCACTTCTAGCAAATAGCTCACCACAGTGGTATTCCAACCTTTTTTTACTCACAAACCACAAAAAATACTTCTAATCATTTCACACTAAGATGACACCTAAAATGCTCAGTCTAAGTTTAAATAATTGCAAAGGATGAATTTCTTGTGACATTTAAAAATAAAGCTGACACATCACTGGCTTAAATTGTTATAAGTATTATTGCATACGACTGATCAACAATAACTATATACACTGATAATTGAAGATAAGTGTTAAAATGTACTGCAAATGCAGTCTTGAGGAAATGGGAAGTGCCTGGATTTAAAAAGGCTTTCTCTAACAACATACACTAGATTTTAAATTATCTCTTTGTTTTCCATGGAGTTTTTCCACTTGGAACAATGCCTTCGTCAGACTCCACGTGGATGAGTGGTATGCCTTCCTTATCTAAGGTAGAAGTGCTACTAGGAAAGGTAAGGTGAAAGTGGAAGCAACAGGAGGCCTCTATTACAGGCCTCAGGCGTTACCAACGTCAGGAAAGAGTACACATGGAATTTAATCATCTAGAAATGGAGGCATTAATATCCGTGGTGCCTAAGTACTCCCTAGAAATACCTTCATTACTCCCCTGAGGGTCATACACCCCAGCATGAAAATTAGAGAAATTCTTGCAACTGTGTACCAGAAGATATGTATGAAAATTTCGTAATAGCAACACCTAGAAAGAGCCAAAATGTTCATCAAAGAAGAATGCATACACTGTGTTATATTCGCCGTGGAATATTACACAGCCTTAAAAAATGACTTACATCTATACTCAGTATCAGTGATTCTTAGAAACAACATTGAGTGAAACAACCAAGTCTCAGAAAACTGTATGCAGAATTCCTTTTTTTTTAACTCAAAAACCACACAATACATTGTTGAGGGATATACATATATCTGGCAAAATTATATTTAAAAAGCAAGAAATGACACCATTCAGGATAGTAGTCACTCTGGAGTTGAGTACATTCGATATTGGTCATTTTGATTCTTGGATTGGGTGTATTGATTGGTATTCATTTTATTATTTTGCTTCATAACCTGCATATATATTACATATATTTTGTTTTTTATTATCTTTATTTTGTTACATATATTTTGATTGTATCAAATATTACATTAAAAAGGAAAAAAGATTTTTCAAAACCATTCATCGTATTTTAAAAAGCAATTAAATCGCCTCAACTGCCACTAGAGAGGTACATATACATATCACGGAAATTACTAACTTTACATCAACCATAGGTGCAAAATAAATTTTTACTGGAATTGAACTTATGAGGACCACATGAGATAAAGACTGAGCAAATTAGCTGTGAGAGATGAACCCATCTGACACAGAGCTGGAGCAGTAGCCAAGGTGGCTGCAAGCAAATTTAGCCATACACTAAAGTACAAGGAAGCTGGTCAGTAAAGAGAAGACAAAAAAAGTTAAAAGTCTAATAACATAAAATATTAGCAAGGATGTGAGGAAATAAATGGGTGTCCTCACTCAAAACCAGTGAGTGAAAATTAGTACAACCACCTTGAGAGCTTGTGTGATATTTAGTAAATTGAAAATGCACATAACCTATCTAGCAACTCTGCTACAGGTGCATTTCCTAGACAAACTTCCAAATGTGTGCACATGCAGGCAAGTACAAAGAGGTTTATTGCAGGACTGTTTTAGAGTCAAAAACCAGAAACAACTTCAAAATCCATCAATAAGGAAATGGATAGATTATGGTATATTCATACAATTGAATTCTTTACCAGTAATTAAAATGAACCAAAGGTAACACAATTATCCAATTTATTTATATATAAATCTCAAAATATTATGCTGATCAAAAAAAGCAAGTTGCAAAAGACACTTATCATTTAACACCGTTAAAATTTAAAACACATACCACTACATATTGTTTACGGATTCACTGTGAATCAAGCATAAAATAGGAACACGGTGGCTGCCTCTAGAGGAGGCAGAGGAGCTCGGAGCACCTCCAATATCTGCAATTTTACTTCTTAAAAAAAAAAAAAAAAGGATCTGAAGTAAATCTGGCAAAATAATTACATTTGTAAATCTGGGTCATGGACTGGTTAGATCCCCCTACGTATATTATGTGTGAATCATTCCAGAAGTTAAAAAGAAAAAGGGAGATTAGGCAAAGGTAAGAAAACTGAACAAATGAACAGAAATAAACAGACACCAAAACACAGCTTTTGAGCGCAGAGCACGAACCTTTGAGCAAGAGGAGGCGTAGAAGGTAGGGTCTTTAACGGGTTTGAAGTCTCTTTCCCTGGGTATCCTTGTAATAAATCCCATTTCGCTCAGGATAAAATGCAAATTTCTTGCAATAAAAAAATGTCCTAACTGAAGCTGTAACTATAAGGAAACTGCTCCCAAGGGAGGAGTAAAATCTGTAAGAGGTCTACCTTGACTCCCCTCGCCAGGGTGTTGGGCAGAATCAAGTGACGATTTATGTGAACGCCATAAAACACTACACGAACCGTTAAGTATGATCAAGAATGCCCAGGAACAGCTAAAATATATTTACCCAGCTGGCGTGTACGTATATTTTGGAAGCAGTCTGCAGTTGAAGGGCTTTGGGTGTCTAGGGCGCTTCTGGAAAAGGCACTCTGCACGGGTACCAGCCAAAATTCGCCTACGCCTAGGCTCGATTTTGGGCCCTTGGCTCCCCCCTTATTCCATCCCCGGAACAGGCTGGTTCGACAGGCCACACTTGTCGTCAACACTATAGAGCAGCTGGCCAGACCCGCTGCCGTCTCCCCTCTTCCCACCAGCGTTGGGGGCGGGAGGATGCTTCCAAAAGAAGGGAGGGGGGAGCGTTTCCCTTCCCTGGTCCCTTCCGGGGAAGGAGGCCACCACCCCCGGACTCGACTGCCATTCTCACGAAAGCAGGTGGCGCAGACGTAAGGCACACAAAACACAGAGGATGGAGCGTGCACGAACGTTCACGAACACTCGCGAACGAAAACGCGCACAAGGGGGAATCATACATTCGACAGGATCCGGGCGCGACACGCGGGCGGGTACACGCTAAGACGCACACCTGGGCGGGAGATGCCCCCAGGACAGGGTCACGACTGCAGAACGCGCGGCCACGCGAGGAGTGGACCCGCACCCCCCGGCGAGGGACGGTGACACAACGAGGGGCCACCCACACGGGCCACAGGCGCCCACGCCAAGAAGAACGGTCGCGACACAAAGAAGCCGAGAGTGGACACACAGGCGCGTGCTTGCACGCCCGGGCCGAAGGACCCCTCGCCTATCAGGGTTGTCACCCTCCAGACGAGAGTGCGCGGGCGGCAGGGGGATGCGCACACAAAGGGGCTACTCCCACCCTCGCACAGACGCCCGGAGGGGCCCAAGCTTGCAGAAGGGGACCATAAGACAAAGGGGACACACCCACTGGGGCCGAAAAAGGCGGCCACACCCCCAGCGCACCGGCACCCCGACCCACGCAGACACACCTCGGGCACCACAGCTAGCGACGCGGGGCGACGCACACACACCCACACTCACCACACACCCACGGGGGGGGTGTGGAGGGCCCCTCTCCCCGGGCATCTCGGCTGCAGCACGACAAGGTGACACATCCGGGAGCCCCGCCGCGCGCCAGATGTGCACTCACCGGGGCCCGCCGCCCGCGAGCCTCGGACGCGGGCCGCCGCCGAAGCCGCCGCCTCGGGCCCTCCACGTCAGCCAGCGGGCGGGCGGGAGCGGGAGGCAGCGCAGGCGGCGGGCGTATCACGTGGGCAGCAGCGCGCATGCGTAACCGTGCCCCCCCGCCCCCCCCCTTCCGCGGCGGCGAGCGGAGCGATGCAGCTTTCCCCAGTGCTGGCTTGCTGCAAGCCGGCGAGGGTCGCCGTGCGCCTGCGCCTGGGGTGGCGGGGAGGCGTGGGGGGAGCGCCATCGCGACCCGGCCTTTCCTTCAGATTTTCTTCTCTCGCACCCCCCCCCCCCCCCGACGAGGCTTCCCGGACAGCGCTTGCGCAGGGGACTCGAAGCTGAGGTGGTCGAGCTGTCGGGAGGGGCCTGAGTGGACGCTTCAAGGACCCAAGGTCGAGGGCCAACCCCCACCCCTAGCCTCGAATAAGAAACAAGAAGCTCCTCCGAGAGGGCAGGGTCCGGTCCCGGGTGCCCCGGGTGCCGGGGCCCAAACCTGGGGAGGAGCCCGGCCCTGCCCTGCCCTTCCGCAGGGAAGCGAAGCCTGCAGGGCTGGAGCGGCGTCTGTCCCTCCTCTGCGCTCCCTTCCCCTCAGCTGCAGGGTGTGCGCGCGCACGCGAGGTCCGGGGGCTTGTGCGCGCGTGCAAGCGGTGTGTGTTGGGAGGTGTGTCCGCAGGTTGGCCGCGTGCAGTGGTTTAGGCTAGGGGAAAAAACTGCAGAGGCTGTGCCCATAGCAAAGCAATGAGGCTACGACAGACCAGTGACGAGGGGGAGGAAATCACTGACGATGATTGTGTTTCTTTCCCACAGATTGTCCAAAGCCACAGGGAAAATGGTGGAAAATTCACCGTCGCCATTACCAGAAAGAGCGATTTATGGCTTTGTTCTTTTCTTAAGCTCCCAGTTTGGCTTCAGTAAGTACTTTGATGGCCAGGGCCTTTTTCTGGTGTTCAAGGACAAGGAAATTACTGCATTTGTTCTTAGAATGGGCCCATCTGAACTGTGATTCTTTTCTACCTATGTCTTTAAGAAAACCTGAAGGGAAGTTGTGTTTGGTGTTGTGTATGCCAGGCACCAGCGTAAATAGTTTAACTCAACAAATATTTAGATAGCACCAGACAGGACTGCAAAGTGGATAAAACCTGGTCCCAGTGGTCATAGTCTTCTGGACAAGGCAGACAAGTAAATTTACAATTAAGAGTGTGAAAAGAGCCATGGGAACCCAGTAGAGCGACATGAAATCAACCTGGGAAATCAGGGTTAGCTTTCTCCCCGACAATAACCAATAAGAAGCAAGACGTGGGAAGGTTTACTTTTTTTTTTTTTTTTTTTTTAACGTTAATTTATTATTGAGAGAGACAGAGCATGAGTAGGGGAGGGGCAGAGGGGGAGACACAGAATCCCAAGCAGGCTCCAGGCTCTGAGCTGTCAGCACAGAGCCTGACGCGGGGCTCGAACTCACAAACCGCAAGATCATGACCTGAGCCAAAGTGGGACGCTTAACCCACTGAGCCACTCAGGCGCCCCTAGACGTGGGAAGGTTTTGAATGAAGGGTGTAGAGTGAGTAATTTGGTGCGGGTGCAGCCTGTGGGAGCTAGGAAGTGAAGAGAATTAGGCCAGAGAAGCCTGGGTGCTTCACATCCTGGATCTGGCTCAGTCCCTGGGGAGGATCCGGTTTTCCAGATAAGAAAACTGATGCTCACTGACACACTAATGTGCCCACGGTCACACAGCAGGACCCATATCTCTCCTCTAAAGGATGTGGGGGGATGCCTCGGTGGCTCAGACAGTAAAGCATCTGACTCTTGGTTTTGGCTCGGGTCATGATCTAGTAGCGGTTTCCTGGGTTTGAGCTCCGCCTCCGCCTCTGCGCTGGCAGAACTGGCTTGGGATTCTCTCTGTCTCTCTCTCTCTCTCTCTCTCCCTCCCCCTCCCTCTCCCTCCCTCCCTCCCTCTCTCCCTCTCTCCCCCCTCCCCCTCTCCCCCTCCCCCTCCCCCTCTCCCCCTCTCCCCCACTTGTGCTGTCTCAAACTTAAAAAAAAATTTTTTTTTAATAAAAAAAGGATGCGGGAATTGTGAGGAAAACTTGAGAGAAAATTGGGTGTCCCCATCCAACATCTTGGAATTTTGTAGAAACCAGGGAGGTGAGGGAGTGGTGGTGTTTCTGAACCTTAACTGCATCAGTACAGCCAGCCATGCTTTTGGCTAGGGTAGTGTATGGAGTAAAGATGTTCTAACTTGAGTTCAAATCGTGACTCCTCTAGAGACGAGCTGTGTCACCTGAGACCATTTGCTTAACCTCTTGAACTTCCAGATTCTTCATCTGTGAAAAGGTGGTGGTCAAGTTTACTGAATGTTTATTGCGTGCAAGACAGTCCTGTGAAGTAGATATTACTATTACTGTCCTCATTTTAGAACGACAGTCCTGAGGCACAGGGTTTTAGTAATGTGTTCAAGCTAATATACCCTGTAAATGATACAGCTTGGAATTTGAACCCAGACACTGGGTTGACTTCACCCTGCTGCCTCTCACGGGTCTTGTGAGGATTAATTGCTGTGATTTATGCAAAGCAGTTAACATATAGGAACATAATTACTTAAGTGTTAGCTGCTGTTACTATTATCATCAACAACATCATTTTTAAAAATCTCTGTTTTAGTATTAGAAAGATTACAAACTATACAAATAAATAAAGGCAATGACTTTAAGACCTAAATCCAATAATACCCACTACTTTTAATTTTTTGAGGAACCTCCATACGGGTTTTTCAGAGTGGCTGCACCAGGTTGCATTCCCAACAGTATAAGGGCCACACCCTTGCCAGTATTGCTTGTTTTCTTTAATTCATTTTAGCCATTCTGACCGTGTGAGGTGGTATCTCATTTTAGTTTTGATTTGTATTTCCTTGATGATGGGCCACGTTGGACATCTTTTCATGTATCTGTTAGCCATCTGTATGTCTTCTTTGGAAAAATGTCCATTCTTCTGCCCATTTTTTTTGACTGGATTGTTTGTTTTATGGGTGTTGAGTTTGATAAGTTCTTCATATATTTTCACTACTAACCCATTATCAGATACGTCATTTGTGATTATCTTCTCCCATTTCATAGACTGCGTTATGAGTTTTGTTGATTGTTTCCTTCGCTGTGCAGAAGCTTTTTATCTTGACGAGGTCCCGGTAGTTTATTTTTGCTTTTGTTTCTCTTGCCTCAGGAGACCTATCTAGTAAGAAATTGCTACAGCCCACAACCAAAAAGTAATGCTACAAATTTTTGAGTACTTACCAGATGCCAGGCACTGTGATAGGCAAAGGAGGAGCAAAACATTCAAAACTTACCTGCTCTCCTAGGGTTTTCATTCTAGTATGGGGAGATAGCCAGTGGACAAATTAAGTAAGTACCACATATATGATGTCAGATGATAACATGTACCATGGGGAAAAATGAAGCAAGAAAGGAGGCTAAGGTTAATGGGAGGAGGTTGTTGTTTTAAATACAGCAATCTGGAAGCACCTCCCTGAGAGATGTGATTTAAGCACAGACGTGAAAAGTGCGAGTTAGCTGTGGGGCAGTCAGGGGAAAAAGTCAGACAGAGAACAGCCAGTACCAGAAGCATTTAGAAGAACGTGCCTATGAGTTTGAGGAACCGATGGAGGTGTAGGCTTGAAGCCTGAGAAAATGAGGTAGAAAGTAATAGGACAGAGGTCAGAGGCTGTACCCAGCAGTTATGATAAAAGAAGGTATTGGGTACAAAGGGATTACATGATTCTCTCTACATTTAAATATTTACTGAATTGAAAACAAGCAATTTTCTTAGTCTGCTTAGGCCACTGTAACAATTCCATAGACTGGAGGCTTAAACAATCAACATTTCTTCCGGTTCTGGAAGCTGGGAGGTGCAAGATCAGGGTAACAGCATGGGTGGTTCTTGGTGAAGGCCCTCCTCCTGGCTTACAGACAGCCACCTTCTTGATGTGTCCTCACAGAGTGGCGAGAGAGCAAGTGGAAGCTCTGGTCTCTTACTTTCCTTACAAGGACACTAATCCCAGCATGGGGCCCCACCCTCATGACCTTTTCTAAACCTAACTACCTCCCAAAGGCCCTGCCTCCAAATACCTCCACATTGGGGATTCTAGCTTCAACATACGAATTTGAGGGAGATATAAACCTTGGTTCCATAACAATAATTATAGATTTTGATAGTAACTTAGAAGGAAATAAAGGAAAATGATAGGAGTCAGGAGGGGGTGGTGGGTGGCACACAGCTGGAACAGCAAGTGATGGAAAACGCCTCATTGAAAAAGAGGGTATTTGAGCCAAGAAATGAATGGAAGAGAAGGAATCATCCATTGAAAGAATCAAATGAAGAACATTCCAGGCAGACGGTAATCACTGCACTCACTGTCAGTGCAAGGGCCCTGAGACTCCGCCTGGAACAGGAACATTGCGCAGCAGGACTAGACATTGGAGAAGTGAGCAGAATGTTGAAGTCCTTGCAAGAAAGGAGTTTGAATTTTATTCTAAAGGCACTTAATTTATTCTAAGGGTTTGAGCAGGCAAGCAATATAGTCAGATTTATATCTTTGGAAGATCACTCATTGCTGTGTGGAGAATGACTGCTCACGTGTTCTCAGCCTTGAAATTACTAGACACCCACTGGAAAAACCCGGAGTCGTTCTTCACTTACACTTTTTCTTCTCCCAACTCATTCATCTGCTCCTGCCGCTGAATCTGGTGGGGCTTTCTACTGCCTCTGCTCTTCCACAGATAGATCCCACACACACAACCATCACAGTGACTCATTTGGGACGCAGACCCAACTCCTCTACTTAAAACCTCCGGTTGGAGTGTAAATGGTTATTTGTCTTCGTAGTTTGCTAGATCTTGAAAGCAAAAAAAAAATATATATATATACACATATATACATATATGTGTATACATGTGTGTATATATATGTATCTCCGGCTGTCCTCATTGCCTAGAGCATAAAGTCCCAAGTTCCTTGTACAACATATTTCATGATCTGGGACCTGTTCACTTTTCCGGCTTTATCTCTCAGCACTCACAGCCTTATGCTTTATGCTGCACGTACTCTAAACTCCTTAGTTTCCCCCAGAAGCATCACATTCCTCTTCACTTCCATTTTAACTAATTCTCTTGCTGCTGCCTGAAAGCATAGTATGAACACACTGCATGGGTTCACAGTCCAGCTTAGGCAAGTTACTTAAATTCCCTGTGCTTTGATTTTTCTGTCTGTGGCTTATGAATAATAATAGCATGCACCTCAAAGGATTTGGAAAGGGTCAGACAAGATACTGTATAGGAAGTTCCTGCCATTACGTTTGACTCATTACTGTCTCACACACTAGTTTGTTTTTTTGTTTTGTTTTTAATTTTTTTTTACATGTATTTATTTTTGAGAGACAGAGCACAAGTTGGGGAGGGGCAGAGAGAGAGAAGGAGACACAGAATCCGAAGCAGGCTCCAGGCTGTCAGCACAGAGCCAGACGCCAGGCTCGAACTCACAAACCATGAGATCATGACCTGAGCTGAAGTCAGATGCTTAACCGACTGAACCACCCAGGCGCCTCTGCATTTCTTTAGTCTTAAAAGCCATTACAAGCTTCAAGCTGGTCCCTTGCCATCTTTTCCCTCTACCATCCAGCCACACTAAATGCCTCACCAGATCCTTCATGCTCTCTCTGTGGATCATGGCAGGGAACATCGTTTTCTCATATTTCCTTCCTTCCTCATCTGCAGGCCCCAATTATATGCATCTTTAATCTGGCTAATCCGCTACTCATTATTTAGGCCCCAGTTTAGTCATTTCTTCCAGGAAATCTTTCCTGACCACTAACATCACCTCCATCAGCACTAGTGTGGGCTAAGGTCCTCATATGTTCTTATGTCATCTTTTATTACTCATACCACTTAATCATAGTGCAGTGAAAATATCAATTTACTTCTCTCCGTCCCCCTCCCCTAAGTTTTATGCTCGGGGAGGACAGAGGCCATGTCTTTTGGGTTCACCACCGTTTCTCATGCTCCTGATGTAGAATATGACTCATCATCATTGATACCGATAGTTCGAATTTTATCTCTGCCCCTTACCTTGGGCAGATGATGTAACATTTCTAAGATTTCATTTACTCAGCTGTAACAATGACATACACACATAGGATTGTTTTAAGGATTAAATTAAATACTGCATGTAAAATGCTTAGCCAACAGTGAGCGCTTGGAGGTTGACTATTGTTTTTACATATTAACAACAGTAAAGGGTGCCACAAAGACTCCACTTGAGGGAAATAAGATTGTATTCTGGGAGATGGGGCAGAAGCCCAACAGGTAGTGGGTCCAAACAAGGGTAGTAGATACGTTCACCTTTGAGCAACAAGTGTCTGTAATCATTTCAACCCTGTGGGGACGAAGTGTTGAACAGCTACTGTATATAAGGCAAATTGCTAGGTTCTGTAAGGATCACTGTAACAGCTAAGATGTGATTTATATCCTGGGGAGCCTGGGTGGCTCAGTCAGTTAAGCAACTGACTCTTGATTTCAGCTCATCAACTGACTCTTTTTTTTTTTTTTTTTTTAATTTTTTTTTTTTTCAACGTTTTTTATTTATTTTTGGGACAGAGAGAGACAGAGCATGAACGGGGGAGGGGCAGAGAGAGAGGGAGACACAGAATCGGAAACAGGCTCCAGGCTCCGAGCCATCAGCTCAGAGCCTGACGCGGGGCTCGAACTCACAGACCGCGAGATCGTGACCTGGCTGAAGTCGGACGCTTAACCGACTGCGCCACCCAGGCGCCCCTCATCAACTGACTCTTGATGTCACTGTTGATGGATGGGACTAAGCCCAACATTGGGCTCTGCGTTGGGCTCTGTGCTGACTCCATGGAGCCTGCTTAGGATTATCTTTCTCCTCTCTCTCTGCCCCTCCCTCCCTCAGACACATGTGCTCTCTCTCAGAATAAATAAACATTTTTTAAAAAAGTGATTTCTGACCTTACATTGCTTAAAATATAGTATAAGACTTAAGACATGTTTTAAAACAAAAAAGACTAATGGGGGGGGGGAAGAGTAGCTTAATGAGTATAGAGTTTTAGATTTGCAAGATGGTAAAGTTCTAGAGATCCATTTCACAGCAATGGAAATATACTACTTTAACTTGTAAGTATCATAGGAATGATATAGATAAGGAGCTAGAAGACTGAAGGGAAAGAAAAGTCATTTTTGAGGTGATCAGGGAACCTTCACAGGAGGTTTTATGTTATCTAAACCTTGATAGATTAGATACATGCCTTACTAACTTCTCTTTTTTCTTTTTTTGTTCCCCTTTTCTGCAGTACTATATCTTGTGTGGGCTTTTATTCCTGAAACTTGGCTAAACTCCTTAGGCTTAACCTACTGGCCTCAAAAGTAAGTTTAATGATTTTCTTAAATAAAAATGTATTAATGCTGTTTCTCAGGATCATAGTTTTTCCTTTAGACTTCCCAAATCTTAAATATTTATTCTTTTTTTTTTTTTTTTTTTTTAATTTTTTTTTCATCGTTTTTTTATTTATTTTTGGGACAGAGAGAGACAGAGCATGAACGGGGGAGGGGCAGAGAGAGAGGGAGACACAGAATCGGAAACAGGCTCCAGGCTCCGAGCCATCAGCCCAGAGCCTGACGCGGGGCTCGAACTCACGGACCGCGAGATCGTGACCTGGCTGAAGTCGGACGCTTAACCGACTGCGCCACCCAGGCGCCCAAATATTTATTCTTTTAAGATCCATAAAAAGCCATATAGAAATCTAAAGCTTTTTAAAGGACATCACTGATACACCTTTAGTTATAAATGGTGAGGTGGACACAACATCATTATCTCCATTTCCTCCTGACATCTTGCTCAGATAACACTACAGAAAAAAACATTTTAAGGTATAAACCCATGGGAACAAATAATGGGATAGCAGGTAAGAAGTATCAACAGAATTTAAGGAAATGGATTGCAGGTAGGTGAGTGGTAACTGACTTAGTTTCCACTTTTTCCATGTTGCTATGGTATGGAATGATACAGGATTGCAGCTTTTCATCATGAGACCTTGTAGAACGATTTGTCTAATCAAAAATAAAATTAAATTCAAAAAGCATGTTACCTTGGTGATGGACTCTTGAGAATGATGACTTTTTAGGCAGTTACCTACTTTAATATTTTCTTCTGCAGGTATTGGGCGATTGCATTGCCTGTCTACCTCCTCATTACTATAGTAATCGGTTATGTACTCTTGTTTGGAATAAACATGATGAGTACCTCTCCACTCAACTCCATTCATACAATCACAGGTAAATGTACCTCAGAGGGAAGTGTGGGGGAATGGAAGAGAAAGAGTCAGCAGTTTTATCAAGAAAAGCAACCGAGAATAGGCTACAGTAGGTGACACACACTGGCCCGGTAAAAAGAACCTGGGAGAAATAAATACAAAGTTATACCAGAGGAGATGTTTACATGGCAGAAATAAATTCTAAATCTGCTGTTTATAGCATGTGTATTTTCCCATAAAGACCACAAGTACATAATATATTCCTTAGCAACTGTTCATGAGAAAAACAAATTTTATCCTAAACAGGCAGTGTTGATCAAGGCAGGCAAATCGTTCCATGTAGACCTTGTCTAGGAGAGCAATGTGACAGTGTGCCCCCTCCTCAGGACCCTTGTGTCCATCTGACCCCAGTTCTGTAGATAAAGAGCCACAGCAGGTTTCTGTATTTTTTTTAAATTCCCTTAAGTCTAACGATCAAAGTAAATTCCTGAGCTTGCTCAGATTGTAAGAAGTGTTTTTTATTATACTTATGGTATTAATCACACCATATTGCTTGGTATGATTTTTTTTAACTTTTCAAAGCTTTTGTTTCATGAGTCTCTACAATATATTTTGAACCAGTTACAGTATTTTTATATTTCTTTCCTGAGAACCTACTGTATTTCCTGAATTCTTGCCTGGAATTACCGCAAATAGACAATTTGTACAAAGGGGATGTCCTTAAGTTTGCATGAATGATTTAATAGTTTGGGGATATTGGGTTAAATCTGTTTTCCAAGCCTCAGTCTAATTCTGTCCCTATGAGAAGTGTGCAAGTGGGACTTTAATCATCACTGTACAGTTGAATGAAATATTAATTTCTTACCCTAGTTAGATATAGAAAGGACTTTCCTGATTTTTATTCCAGTTGGGACATTTCTTTTAAAGAGAGCATTCAAGTAGTCTTAATTATGTTAACACGGTTTTTATTATTATGCAGATATTAGCTCAGTAAACTATGTGGTGGATCTCCATAAACCACAGAAACCGTAGAAGAAATTACTTAGGTAAGCATAGCTTTTTGTCCTCTTCTTACAGATAACTATGCTAAAAATCAACAGCGGAAGAATTACCAAGAAGAGGCCATCCCGGCATTAAGAGATATTCCTATTAGTGAAGTAAACCAAATGTTCTTTCTTGCAGCCAAAGAACATCACACCCAAAACTAAATTGTATGTAGACTAACAACAAGCATTTATTATAAAAGTTTTTGATGTAATAATTTTGACCATAATTATTTTCACTCTCTTGTTAAAACATGATATTGAAATGTAAAAAAATAAGTTGAGCCTGTTTTAGATAAAGTTCCGTTAATATTGTAAATATTCTTGGGGCGCCTGGGTAGCTCAGTCGGTTAAGCATCTGAGTTCAGCTCAGGTCATGATATCACAGTTCGTGAGTTCGAGCCCCACATTGGGCTGTCTGCTACCAGCACAGAGCCCACTTCAGATCCTCTTTCTCCCCCTCTCTCTGCCCCTCCCCGTCTTATGCGTGCACACACGCTCTCTCTCTCTCAAAAATAAACATTAAAAAAATGTAGATGTTCTCAAGTATTAGTTATTAATGGACAAAATAAATAAATACTGCATTACCACATACCAGACTTTTTGAAACATAAGTATCTGTAAAATCAAGAAATCCCTCCAGAGAGACATTTATGCTGTAATTCTTTTTTAATTTTTTTTTAATGTTTATTTATTTTTGAGAGCGAGATAGAGACTGCAAGCAGGGCAGGGGCCGAGAGAGAGGAGACACAGGATCAAAAGCAGGCTCCGGGCTCCAAGCTGTCAGCAGAGAGCCCGATGTGGGGCTCAAACTCACGAACCGTGAGATCATGACACGATCCAAAGTCGGCCAGTTAACCAACTGAGCCACACAGGCGCCCCTCATGCTGCAATTTTTAAATGGCAATTATGTCCTTTCTGCCGTTTGTTCTTGGAGGCCCAGAATTCGAACTCTGATTTGGGAGAAGGGTACATTTAATTTGTATGTTCTTGCCATCACATTTGTGTCTAAGACACAAAGCAACATTTGTGGAGTACTTCCAACATACCAGGTATTTTTCTAGACGTAGCGATGAAAAGATTCTCTCTGAAAGAGCCTACATTTTAGAGGCAGATTGAGACAGACTAAGCAAATAAAATATTTGTGATGAGTGCTATGCAGAGAATTGAAATAATATAATGTTCTAGAAAGTAAAGGGATGACTACTTTAGATTGGGTCAGGGAAGGCTGCTCAGAGAGAGGCAGTTGGGACTGAAATTTGATTAGCAAAAACAGGAGCCCAACAGAAGGATCAGAGACAAGGGAGACCTTGCAGGTGTGAACCAGCCAGGGCAGAGGCCTCCAGGTGAGAAGGAGCTCAGCGTGTCCTGAGGACGGAAGGCCAGCAGGGGGCCTAGAGTGCTCTGTGCCAGGGGGTGTGGTAGGGGGAGCCCGGAGAGGCCAGCGACACGGCAGTGGGCTTTGTGGGCCAGTGTAGGAAGTCTGGACTTAAGGGTCTGTGTGAGGAGTTGGAACCCTTTAGACACTGAGCGATCGGGAGGCTTTAAGGGAAGGCATGACATGGCCTGATGTATGTTTTTAAAAAGTCGCTCAGGCTGGTGGATAGAGGATGGATTCAGGAGGGAGAGTCCCGGATGGGGCAAGAGTATGGAGCAGAGTTGTGGCGGTGGAGCTGGGGAGGAGTCACTCTGCAGCCTTTGTCGGAGACGCAGCTGACTGACTGTGCGAGGGAGGCAAGCTGCTGAGACAAGTTGTGATCAAGGGCCCCTCCTGGGTTCTTTTGGATCAATGAGTAGATGGTTCTACCTTTTGCCGAATCAGACAGTATTTGGGGGAAGTGTAGGTGAGGAGGTTGGAGAATTTGGTATATGAGTTACTTGGACTGATGCCACCTTGTGAACATCTGTTTGCATCCACGTGAGATTAAGAAGCTTAAAGTTTAAAAAACAAACCATGTATAACTTTGTAAGAGTATACTCACAGTTGGCCAGTCTTAGCAAGCATTCAAGGCCTTCTAACTTTGAACACACTAAATCTCTACATAGAGGTGGAGCTACCCATTTTTGTGCAGATTTAACTATACCTTCTGTAAAATGAAAAAAAAAGAAACTATTAATTTTAAATAGTTGAGAAAACTAGGACTTCCATTTCAAGGACAGTATCCCTGCCCAATGAGCACGAGATGGATAACAGGAATCTGCTATTTCTGTTCTGTTGTTTGTCCCATTTCCTGTATTTTTATGGTAAGAGCATCTCACCACATTTAAGAGCAGTTTAAGAGGACCAGTCAGGTCCATCCAGGATAGAATGGTAAATAAATGGTGATCTGTTTATGCATTGAAAAACCCTACAGCCGTACAAACAATGAATCACTGCTTTATCTAACAACAGGAATGAATATCACAGATATATGTTGGGGGAAAAAACAGATGTAAAAGAATATATACTATATGTTTTCATCTACATGAAATTCAAAATCAGGAAAAACTACTCTGGTGATAAATATTGGAATGGTGATATTAACTAGCAGAGCCATGAGGGAACCTGCTGGGGGGGGGGGGGGGGGGTTGTTGAAAATGCCCTGCACCTTGATATGGGTTGTAGTTACTTGGGTATAACAATCATTGTGTTAATATCATTTGACTTAATGCTTTTTAAAATTGAATTATGGTTTATATACAATGTTGTATTCGTTTCAGGTGTACAAGTTAGTAATTGGATAGTTTTGTACATTACAAAATGCCCACCACAGTAGGTCACCATATAAAGTTATTACAGTATTATCGACTGTATTCCCTATGCTGTATATTACATCCCTGTGGCTTATTTTATGAGAAGTTTGTAAGTTAGAAGTTCCTTCATCCCCTACACCTGTTTCACTAGTCCCTTCAACCAAGAAGTAACTTACACATCAATAAAAAGGTAAAGAACAGTGCCGATGCCTCATCCCCAGAAATTTTAATTCATTGGTCTGGAGTGGGACCCAAGCAGGGGTAGTTTTTAAGGACAACCGGACACTTAAAACATGCAGCCAGGATTGAGAACTTCCTGCCTTAATTCATTGGATTTAACTGAGCCTGCGGTCAACCAGGGAATGGTGTTAGCTTTGAAAGAACAGGCAGTGTTGGAGCAGCCCTCCCACCTTTGTGAGACTCCTCCCTGGATCAGCATCACTCCTTTGCATTCCCCTCAGGCCAATGATAGGCCTATGAAGGTGTTGAAATGGGTGAGAAAGGGCCCTTCATTAACTGCAGTACCCCACCTCGCCTCCAGCCCCCTATTAACTTTTCATTCTGTTTCCCAGCCCTGCTGTTCTTACACTTCATAAGACATTTTGTCTGTATGTCGCTTTTTCTTAGATTATGGGATGCAGTTCTTTCCAGGGTCTTGGTTTAGTGCAGCAGTTCTCACCATTTTTTTTAAACCTCAGGACCCCTTTATATTCATAAAGAGTGTTCCCAAAGAGCTTTTGTGTAGGTGGATTATATTTAGAAATTAACATAGGAATTTTTAAAATATTTGTTTATAAATAATATACCCATTACATTTTGACATGTTTAAATAACATTTTATGAAAAACAACTATATTTTCCTAAAAGAAACTTAGTGAAATGAGTGGAATTGTTTTACATTTTTGCAAATCACTTTAAATATCTGGCTTAATGGAAGACAGCTGGGTTCTCCTGTCTGCTTCTGTATTCAGTCTGTTCCAATACCACATGTCACAGAGCTTCTGGAAAACCACTGCACACTTGTGAGAGAATGAGAGTGGAAAAGACAAATAGCATCTTAATGGTTTTATGAAATTGGTTTTGACCTCATGGACCCCCTGAAACAGAGTCTCCAGACCACACTTGGAGAACTACTGGTTAGTGGGCCTCAACTAGAAAGAGACAGAGAGAGAGACTGTGTGTGTGTGTGTGTGTGTGTGTGTGTGTGTGTGTGTGTGTGTGTGTGTGTAGGATACGGTGTTGCACTTAGGAAGGATAAGTATCTTAATTGAATACCTCTAATGGCCACTTCAGATCTGCTTGGTTCCACGCCTTATTCCAGCCACTGATGCCCCTTTGATCAGCCACAGGTGCCCCTTGACAATGCACCCTGGAGAGAGGGGAAGTCAACCCCCAGAGGATGCCATGGAGCTCCATGTGGGGCAGGCGTCCCTCCCCCAAAGAAGCAATTGTGAGCTTCATTTTCGGGAGCTCCTCAGGAGGCCCTGGGAGACTGAGCTGTGGTCACCATGGCAATGGTGAGCTCAGTAGCGCATGCCTGAATTGGCTCTTCTCAGTTTTGCTCCATTGCTGCCCACTCTTCCCTAGTGTCACTTTCCAAATAGACTGCCTACGCACAAGCCTTTGTCACAGGCTCTGCTTTCATGAGAACCCCAGGCTGAGATGGGGCTTTTCTGTAAAAATTTTGCTTCAGTTGCAGGGCCGTGATATGTAATGCATTTCCCTGCTGCATGCTGTAGTTTAAGAAAAAGATTTGAGGAGTGCCTGGGTGGTTCAGTTGGTTAAGAGTCAGACTTCACCTCAGGTCGTGATCTCACGGCCCACTCCGTGGGTTCGAGCCCCGCTTTGGACTCTGTGCTGACATCTCAGAGCCTGGAGCCTGCTTCTGATTCTGTGTCTCCCTCTCTCTCTGCCCCTCCCTGGCTCATGATATCTCTCTCTCTCTCACTTTCCCTCTCAAAAATAAACACTGAAACAATTTTAAAAAGAAAAAGGTTTGAAAGACACCATGTTTTACAATAAGCCTAAATAATAGCATAAAATACTCCCCAAATGTCAGCAATATAAACATTTTCTGATTTTGGCAAAACCCCCTCTAGTAATTAAATTATCAACTAGAATTATATTATAGAAGTCCAGATATGAAATCACCTAAATGAAAAGCCAACAATTCAAATCCAAAATTCTTCCCTCCCTAATTTCTTGACCTTACCTGTCTTACTGAGAAGTATCTCAATCAGGAGGCTGGGTTTTCTACAGAAGCCGATGCCTCGGGGCTCATTAGAGGGGTGTTACTCCTTAAGCAAATTGATCCAGCCCATAATTTCTTCTATGTGCCACTATTTCAAAGAGCCGATGGGACAAGCAGTATCATATTACCAGGCCCATGCCCACAGAACTTGGAAAACTCAAGTAAATCCAGTGCTACTGCAGTTATCCCAGACCCAGTGCATTGGACAATACAGACCGCCCCCCCCCCCCCCATCCTAGGCAATCACTTCAGCGCAGACTGGATGGGATGTGGGGAAAGGGAGGCAGAAACGAAGAGATTCTTTTTGGTTTGTCTTCCCAAGGTGCAGGTCAGGCTGTGGCCGTTGTCAAGATTCTCCTCGTTCAGGGTAAAACTCAGGTGGATTAACCGTAGCACTATATATATACTATTTCAGAATGGGCAGACGTACTTACCCCACCTTTCCAATCGGTCTAGACACAACAAAAGTTCAGCACTTGGAGATAACCACCAAATCAGAATGGAGCCATGTAGACAGAGACCGTGGATGTCTCAGTGGTCACCTGTGTGGACTTATGACCAGGGACCAAATGTTCCCTACCCCTCCATTCCTCACCACCACATAAGTCCCAGTGTTCCAGAAATGCAACGGAAACCTCAGGGACCGAAGGAGCCACGGAGTTCAAAATAATGGCGTTACAGAAACTGAGTTATAATTGGTGAGCAGATGCTTTTGTGGATCTGAGTTTTCCCCCTGTGAATCTGTTTCACGTGATGCAGGGGAAAAACTCCAGTAACTCAATACCTGTCTCATCAGGCTCTTTCTGCAAATCCAGTGTCCAAGCTCTGCTGTATAGGTCAGTCACAGGGCCATATGGCCAGGGCTGGATGATGCCAGTTACAGCATCAAATGGCACCCTCCAATTGCACCATAGTTGGCCAGGCTGGCCCACTTGTGTTATAAAGCCTGTTCACCCTGCTCCTGTGGCTGCTTCTAAAGGCCCCATCCTGCCTTCTGACACTATAGTTTCCAGGACCCCCTCTTTTGACACCTCTCAGTGAACCACAGTTGACATGCACACCACTGGGGTGAACACAACACTCGTCGTCACTGTTCTGTGAAGGACAAGTGCCTGATGGGAATTCAAATACATTGTCCATTGGGGCACCTGGGTGGCTCAGTCGATTAAGCCTCCAACTTAAGCTCAGGTCATGATCTCACCTTTTGTGAGTTTGAGCCCTGCATTAGGCTCTGTGCTGACAGTCAAGAGCCTGCAGCCTGCTTTGGATTCTGTTTCTCCCTCTCTCTCTCTGCCCCTCCCCAACTTGTGCTCTGTCTCTCTCAAAAATAAACATTAAAAAAAATTTTTTTAAACACATTGTCCACCTTAATACTGATGGAGCCAGATGTTCAAGTGCTGCATAAAAATGAAGCCAAAACCCAGCTTTCTTCCTTAAATCTGATGTGAGGAGGGCTGGCCTGCAGAGTTAGACACGGCCCAGCCATCTGCATGCACAAGACAGCGTGGTGCACCGCGTCCTGTGTGGTCCTGGCAGATAGCAGACAACTCTTGTGCAGTCAGTGTGGCCATTTCTCACCCATCAGATAAGTCACACACCTGTGAGTGTTGAGTGTGGAATATAGTGCAGGAGTGTGTTCCCCCAATGCTTTCCCAAGAAGGCAGACTGTTTTAGTCACTGAGGCAGAAATATGAGCAGAAGGATGATGGTTTCCCTACTCTGGCCACTTAGGTTGTCTCCTGTTTTCCCCTATTAGGAACAATCAGTGGAAATCTTTGCGGATAAGTTTTGTGAAATTGTGCCCTTGGGCTAGGTTCCTGACATTGGAATTGTTACAGGATCAAAGGGCTTGAACATCTTGAAGATACTTAAAGGGAGGAATAAGCCCACCAACCCAATCAATCAAAGGAGGGAGGCGGAGCACAGTGAAGCGAGGCTTTAATCAACGTTCTCGCAAGAGCAGGTGTCTGACGGATAGGCACACTTGGGGCAGTTACAGCAGATAATTTATCTCCTACTGTGTAAGTCCCTCCCCTGGTTCCTCATTGGCTGAGCACTACAGAGGTAAGTCCCTCCCCTGGTTCCTCATTGGCTGAGCACTACAGAGGTTATAGCCTTACCTGGAAGTCGCCTATGCCCATAGAAGGCAAAAAGTAGTCTGACTGAGGGGCGCCTGGGTGGCTCAGTCTGTTAAGCGGCCGACTTCGGCTCAGGTCATGATCTCGCGGTCCGTGAGTTCGAGCCCCGCGTTGGGCTCTGTGCTGACAGCTCAGAGCCTGGATCCTGTTTCAGATTCTGTGTCTCCCTCTCTCTGACCCTCCCCGTTCATGCTCGCGCGCGCTCTCTCTCTCTCTCTCTCTCTCTCAAAAATAAATAACATTAAAAAAAAAAGTAGCCTTTTTGGAACAAAGGTACATTCTCTGAGGTGACAGAGACTTTCAGTCCCTCCTCCCCTTTGTTCTTTGGCGCATGCTCTTTGCAAAGCCTGCAAAAATAAGCCCATGAAACAGAAAGGGAAAGAAAAACCAGGAAGTGAAGTGTCTAAGATTTAGGACTCCATTGTGGAGAGGGGGGAGGGGTTGTACATATTTCCAATAGGTTATAAACCTACTGTTAAACCTACTGTTAACTAGACAGCGTGGCTTTTATTTGGTGCTTCTGAAAATGAGTCCTCTCCCTTACTTCTCACACTTAATATGTGATGTCAGACTGATCTTCAAAAAGGTCATATCTATTAAACACACTCCCTACAGTTCACTGCTATACTGGTGTGATGGTTAATTTTATGTGTCGACTTGACTGGGCTAAGGGATGCCCAGACAACTGATAAAACATTATTTCTGAATGTGTCCACGAGGGTGTTTCAAGAAGAGATTAGCATCTGAATCAGTCTAGGTAAAGAACATCCAACCTCTCCAGTGTGGGTGGACCTCCAGTCCTTTGAGAGCCCCGGATAGAATAAAAAGTGGAGGAAGGGTGGATTTTTCTCTCTCTTCTTTTTATTTGTTTTTAATGTGGAGCCTTTCTTTTTTTTTTTAAGGTTTTTTTTTTTTTTTTTTTGAGAGAAAAAGAGAGCGCGAATGGTGTAGGGGCAGAGAGGGAGAAAGGGAATCCCAAGCAGGCTCCATGCCCAGCTCAGAGCCTGGAGCCTGCTTCAGATTCTGTGTCTCCCTCTCTCTCTGCCCCTCCCCGTGCACGCCCTGTCTCTCTCCCTCTCTCTTGAAGATAAATAACATTTAAAAAAAATTTAATGAGGTGCATGGTTACCTAGAACAAAGCGTTCTCTCCCTTGCAGCAAGACAGCACCACCTGAGTTTCTTCTGGGCAGTACATTGGACGGGAGGGGAAGGAGTGTGTGTCACTTTGGTAAGGTGTCTTTCAAGGACATATCATGCCCTGCTTCGGCTCTCCTCATTTCTACTGTCCGGGGTGTGGATTTAATGACTGGAAATGGAAATGCCCCTTAGACCATGAGGTGCCCTTAGGAGTTGAAGCCACACAGCAGCAGAGCAAAAAGATTGAAAGAGCCCAAATCCTGACATCATACTAGCCCTGGATGGCCAACCTCTGGATTTGGACAGAGAAACGTCCTTCTATCTGGTTTCAGCCACTGTTAATTTTGGGTCGTCCAGTCACAGCCATAGCTAAACCTAACAATGCAGTTGCCATCAGTGTTCAGGAACAAACCTGTCATCTTTGTCCTGCTGGAATAACCCTGGTGATGGCCAGAATGGGCTTGGAGGTCTATTTTCAAATTTGAAGTGGCCAAGAACCACCCGAGGAGCTGTTAAAATGCAGGTTCCCAGCTCTAGTAAGTCTGGAAGGCCCTGGAATCTGCATTTTTAACAGGCCTCCTTGGAGGCTCTGCTGGGAGGAGGCCACAGACCCCCTGTTGATAATGACCCTTGAAAACCACAAGCCTCGGTAGGAAGGGCCTCCAGGCTGCAAAGTCTCCTTGATCTTCACAGAAAGTTCCATTCACTTCTCCTCCAGACACACGTGCGCGTCACCCCCTAAAAGAAACCTGGACCCTCTGCCAGTCTCTCCTTGATGGTATGGGAAGGGAAGACACTGTATGTTTTTCTTAGTGAATCTACAGCAGCAAAACATGAGCAATCTGCCACAGTGTGGCCGGGGAAGTATTGCCTGCTCTGCTTTTGCTAATGGAGTAAGTACACGAATGGTACGCAGTTTTAATCTGCATATTTGAATACAACTAGGCTCAATATTTTATACAAAAAATATTACAAACATTTTTATACAAAAATTTGTATAAATATATAAATATACCTATTTTTATATAAAAAATAATAAATATACCTTCAAATGGCCAACTTCCAGGAAACAAAGCAAAAAGACTAGGGCTTTGGCATCAATGAGTCCTGAGTCCAAATCCCCGCTCTGCCGCTTCCTGCCAGTGTGACCTTGGGCAGGTCACTTGACCTCTCTGACCTTCAGTTTCTGCATCTGTCAAACAACACCCATTTTATAGGATATAGGGAAACATGTTTGGCACATGGTAGGCCTTTAATGGTCGTCCTGATTCTATCTCACTCTTTTCTTCATGCGGGCCACTGTCTATAATCTATGCCATTTCTCCACCCATTCTTTTTTTTTTTTTTTTTACATTTTATTTATTTTTGAGAGAGACACACAGAGAGAGAGAGACAGAGAGAGAGAGACAGAGCACAAGTGGGAGGGGGCAGAGAGAGAGGGAGACACAGAATCCGAAGCAGGCTCCAGGCTCCAAGCTGTCAGCACAGAGCCCGACGCGGGGCTCGAACCCACAAACCGTGAGATCATGACCTGAGCTGAAGTCGGACACCCAACAGACTGAGCCACCCAGACGCCCCTCTCCACCAATTGTTGCTACTGCTGTGTTAGTTTCTTAAGATTGCTATGACATATTGCCTTGAATTTAGTGGCTTAAATCAACAGGAATTTATCCTCTCACTGTTCTGGAGGTCAGGAGTCTGAAATCAGTTTCACTGGGCGGAAATCAAGGCGTCAGCCGGGCTGAGCTCCCTCCTGAGGCTCCGTGGGAGACTCCGTCCCTCACGTCACCCAGCTTCTGGTGGCTGCTGACTCCAGTCTCTGCCTCGGTGGTCACATGGTGCTGTGGACTGAATGTTTGTGTCCCCAAATGTTTCCTAAATCCTAACCCCTAACCACCAATTTGGAGATGGGGCCTTTGGGTGGTGATTGCATCATGAGGATGGAGCCTTCATGAATGGGATTAGTGCCCCTGTAAATAGAGAGACCCCAGGGGTGCCTGGGTGGCTCAGTCGGTTAAGTGTCCGACTTCAGCTCAGGTCACGATCTCACAGTCTGTGAGTTTGAGCCCCGCGTCAGGCTCTGTGCCAACAGCTGAGAGCCTGGAGCCTGTTTCAGATTCTGTGTCTCCCTCTCTCTCTGCCACTCCCCTGCTCATGCTCTGTCTCTGTCAAAAATAAATAAATATTAGGGGCGCCTGGGTGGTTCAGTCGGTTAAGCGTCCGACTTCGGCTCAGGTCACGATCTCGCGGTCCGTGAGTTCGAGCCCCGCGTGGGGCTCTGGGCTGACGGCTCAGAGCCTGGAGCCTGCTTCTGATTCTGTCTCCCTCTCTCTCTGCCCCTCCCCCATTCATGCTCTGTCTCTCTCTGTCTCAAAAATAAATAAACATTAAAAAAAATTTTTTAATAAATAAATAAATAAATAAATATTAAAAGAAAAATTTTTTAATAAATAAATAAAACGTGAAAAAAAAAATTTTTTAATGAAATAAAGAGACCCCAGAGAGCTCCTTTTCTCCTTCTTCCATGTGAGGACACAGTGAAAAGATGATCATTATTTTAATGTTTATTTTTGAGAGAGAGAGAGGGGGACAGAGGATCTGAAGCAGGCTCCGTGTTGACAGCAGAGAGTCGGAGGCGGGGTCAGAACCCATGAACGATGAAATCATGACCCGAGCCGAAGTCAGGCACCACACAGGTGCCACCCAGATGCCCCGAGAAGATGATCACTTATGAACCAGGGCGAAGGTTCTCACCAGACCCAGAACGTGCAGGCACTTTGACCTTGGACTCCCAGCCTCCAGAACAGTGAGAAATAAGTGTTTGTTGTTAAAGCCGCCCAGCCAGGGTACTCTGTGACAGCAGCCCGAGCTGGCCAAGACACATGGTATTCTCTCCTGCATGTATCAAATCTCCCTCAGCCTCTCTCATGAGGACACGTGCGGGGCGCCTGGGTGGCTCTGTCAATTGAGCGTCCAACCTCTGCTCAGGTCATGATCTCGCAGTTTGTGAGTTCGAGCCCCGCATCAAGCTCTCTGCTGTCAGCGCAGAGCCTGCTTTGGGTCCTCTGTCCCCCCTCTCTCTGCCCCTTCTCAACTCGCATGCGCATGTGCACGTGCACGTGTTCTCTCTCTCAAAAGTAAATAAACATTAAAAATAAATAAGGACACTTGTGATTGGATTTAGGACCCACCTAGATAATCAAAGTTTGTCTCCCCATGTCAAGATCCTTAATTTGTCTGCTCCCAAACACCACCTGCATCACCATCGCAGATATAAACCATGTGCGGGGTCACCAAGGCACTGGGCAGGACTGGTTCTCGGGGACAGTGCATGCAGGTGCGCATAGAATTCAGAAATGACACAAGCAACTCCACATCCTCAGCGAGAAAGGCCCAGTGCATGAGTGCGACGTGCTCACCCCAACAGAGTCAGAGCAAGAGGTGAGTGCTGGGCTTGCTGCTGGGTCCTGAGCATCTGGGTTGACCACTGGCCCATAGGGCTGACCTGTCACTATTTATTTTTGAGAGAGAGAGAGAGAAAGAGAGTGTGAGTGTGAGTGGGGAAGGGGCAGAGAGAGAAGGGGACACAGAATCCAAAGCAGGCTCCAGGCTCCGAGCTGTCAGCCCAGAGCCCGACACGGGGCTCGAACTGGTGAACTGTGAGATCAAAGTCAGATGCTTAACCAACTGAACCACCCAGGCGCCCCGCTGGTCTGCTGCTTTTAATAAAGTGTTTATATAGCAAAACAAGACAAGGCTTAACTTTGTCACATCTTCAGAGACTGTTCTTCCCTTATAGGATGACATTCACAGAGTCCAGGAACTGGCACCTGCCAATGTCTTTGGGGGCCATTATTCAGGCTACCCCAATCATATATCAAGGTTGGCTTAAAATCCATGTCAGGAAACAGAAGAGAAAGTATTCCCTCCAGCCTGAGGATGAAAACCCAAGTGCTAAGGTTGGCACAGCACGACGAAGAAAACTCTTCATCTTTGATGGCACAGTGTGCCACAGAATACCCCAAACCCAGAGAGGGCCGATGCCATAAGTGGACTGTGTTAGATAATAAATCCCTCTTGTGACTCAGAGAGAGAGATCAACATGCCCATACACAGTATTACTCTTCTCTCTCTCCTCTGCTGTCTCTCTCTACCCCCACCTGTCCCGTCCCCTCACCCCCACTTGGCTGGACCACCACACTCATAGAAACCCTTTCCGATTTTGCCCCTGTCCTCAGGAAGAGAGCCTGCAAAGTTAAGAGTTTGGGTTTTGGATGAGAACACAAGCTCTCGAGTCCTCACGTCACCTCCTGGGTGGAGTGGGAGGCCTTGGAGAGATTTCCCCTCCCCCCACCCTGAAAGCTCCGTTTTCTCACGTGCTAGAGAGATACACCTACCTTGAGATAATCTTGAGGGTTGAATCAGGTAAAGCGGACGAAAACCCTGGAATCACAGATCCTGGCCCACATCTGTCCCTGCTGCTCCCTGTCCACACCCCACACCCCGTCCACACTGTGTCCATCTCTCTCCAAACGTCCTCTGTGCTACACACGAGGGGCCACGCACATACTTGGTTTTTACTTCACTTCCTGAGAATTTGGCTGATTCATCTTGGGTCCTGGGTTTCTAGCACCGACAACAAAGTATATGGTTATGGAGTGAAAAAGGAAAAATTCAGAGGCTCCTAGCTGGAATCATCAGAAGCATTATAATTAAATGGTTTGAAGGTGGAATGAGGGAGATATAAACTTTTCTCATATTTTAAGGAGTCAAATCATTTAAGGCCCTAAATATTTAGAATGATCAACATGGAGATCTTGTAACGACCCGAAATGTCTAGAAAGCCATCATTATTTGTCTTCTACTTTCAAATTCTGGTGCCTTTTAAGATTTTTTTTCCCCCTGAATTTACTAAATTTATGAAATCACTTTGAAAGCTACTTCAGACTGAATTCACTGTCATCTCTGAACGAGAAGATTAAATTTAATGTACGTGAAAGACAGATGAACTGCCGTGGGACAAAAAGGCAATCAGAAATAATGGCCTCTGACCACAAAGGGCCACAAATTAAAGAATTGTCAACCCAAGATAGAGATTCTATCAGTGACGAATCTGTCATTTCACTTGCCTACCGATCTAGCACAATTATGGGAAAACTAACAGAAGTGACCTGAGTGAACAGACAGACTGGGGCCATTTGTTTCTTAAGTGAAATTTCCAGGCACCTAGCCCCAGCCTGTGCTTTTCCATCACTGCTGACTGGCAGTTGGCAGAGAGAGATGACCTTTACTTAACCTTGAGAATAACTCTATTCCTTCCTGGCCAGAATAAGGAATGGGTGTCAAGGCCTATTGACAATCCATTTGCAGGAGTTACTGAATGTTTGGTCTAAGTGGATGATATCTCTGCCTTTCTGAACTTTATTTTACAAAATAAATATCTCTCCTAGGCCATCTTGGAAGTTAGAGAAGGCCACACACCATGTACGGATGCCTGACAAATTTAAGAGGTAACTTTTACCTGTTTTGTTTTGGTTTCAGGTTGTTTCTTGGGTTTTTTTCTCGCTCAAACATTCATCTGAATGAATATAGAGAAATAACCAACTTTCATCTGCCACTTCTTATGGGAAGACAATCTACTTTCGTTCTTTTGGGCATTTAGAAAATGTTTGTTGCTGTCAGCAACCCAAAAGGTAAGTGATTCCAAAACAAATGCTAAATCAAGCACTGCTTCTCGACTTAACTCCTTTTCCCCCAAAATCCCTGTGTAATGATTTGTTCAAAGATCTGAAGTAAACGAAATCGGATCAGATATCCCATCCCTCAAAGAAAATGGTTTCAGTGAAGTTAAATCCCCAAACTTGCCCTCTTTTTCACCTCTCCAAGCCATCCTTATCAGAAGCTTCTTGTCACCAATAAGATTAGTGGTAGTTAGTGCATTGGGCTAAATCAGATTTTTCATGTTGGATTAATCATGAAAATGCCAAGAACCAAATAACTTATGTGATTGAAAGGTGCTGAAGAGCCCATCAGCCACACAGTCTATGGATCAACAGACCATATCAGAAATGCCCTTGATTAAAGTTCGTAAGATTTTGGCTAAGATCATTTCATGATTATAGCATTTTAAATCTACATAAGTAATGAATGTGGAATGGTATCTAATGACGGATACTTTAAATATTTGCATTGTTTTTAATCAGTATCATTTATTTTAAAAGTAATACACATGCATCATAGAGATTTATTTATTTATTTTTATTCTTTATTTATTTTTGAGACAAAGACAGAGAGACAGGGTGCGAGCAGGGGAGGAACAGAGAGAGAGGGAAACACAGAATCCGAAGGAGGCTCCAGGCCCTAAGCTGTTAGCACGGAGCCTGACGCGGGGCTCGAACCCACAAACTGCAAGTTCATGACCTGAGCTGAAGTCGGACGCTTAGCTGACCGAGCCACCCAGGCACCCCGAGAATTTTTAAATTATAGAAAACAAATAAAACTAAATCAACCATAACCCATCACTCAAAGATATTTTTAATTGTCTTCTATAAGCCCTTCTACATGTGTGTGCAAACAAACAAAAAACAAAAAAATACTGTGAATATAATTTTGTGTGCCTCATTTTTCAAATAACATTACATTATGAGCAGTTAATAATTGCATAATATTGTAGCATATGGATGCACCATAATTTCACAAATTCTCTATTAACGGACTCTAAGGATGGTTCTGATTTTCATTTTTATAAATGTCAGTGTAACAAATATCGCTGTATAGAAATCTTTGTTCTTATCTCCGATTATATCTCTTGGAAATGTATTTGAAGGGTAAGCGATATGAAATTTCTTAAAGCTCTTATTACCTATCGCCAAATTGCCAGGAAGCTAACCTCTGTTTTTACATTTCCACCAGCAGAGCGTGACTGTTCATTTGTCAACATCATGTATTGATAACCTATTTATTTATTTAATATGCATTTTAAGCTTTAACTATTCAAGAAAATGATAGTAGATCTTCTATGATCATTTTCAGAATAACTAAATAAGTTCAAAGAAATTTGAAAGCAATGATCTCTTAGGAATTTAGCGAGACTTATTTAACATGTAAACCAGAGCCAAGAGCTTCCTGGCAGGTCTAGGAGGTAGAAATGACTTATCTGTAGGGCATAACTTAAAGTTTCACCAAACTCATGCAGGAAATCCCCTTCACATACAAAGTAATTATTTTACAATAATGAAAAAGGTTATGGGGCTAGTTCAAACTTTGAACCCACCTAAGTTATCTTTTGCAAACAATGTGCAATAACTCTCTGGAATATACAAAGACCTTCACCTGCAGTGAAAAGAGCCTAGCAAAGTCTGTTAAAGTAACAGAATGCAAGGAGACGACAATGATCTCATTTTAGACACAAGCCAGTCGTTAAAGACGTATAGACCATCCTGTTCAATAGATCTCAGTTACATTTTTGTTTAAAGTTTATTTTGAGAGAAACTATGTGCATGCACATGCAGGGAAAAGGCAGAGAGAAAGGGAGAGAGAGAATCTCAAGCAGGCTCCATGCTGTCAGTGCAGAGCCCAACACAAATGGCAAAATCATGACCTGAGCCAAGATCAAGAGTTAGATGCTCCACCGACTGAGCCACCCAGGCACCACATTTCTTTTTAAAGAATACAGAAACCACAATTCTAGAATTATGCTTAAATTATATAATTTTCCTTTGGGGGACTTACAAGATACTTTAGAAATATTTAGAACCTTAGCATCATTGTCGTTATGAACAGTTGTTGAAGCACAGACCGGTTGATAGAAGGCCAGATCAACCAACCATATTACCCAATCCCTATTCTAATTTAAAAAAGGAGTGCACACCTGTGATGAGCACCAGGTGTTGTATGGAAGTGTTGATTCACTATATTGTGCAACTGAAACTAATATACTGCATGTTAACTAACTGAAATTTAAATGAAAACTTTAAAAAAGGAAAAATGATGGATTGGAATCCTCTTTTCCATTCTTTAGGTTTTTTCCCTGGTTGCAAAATACAGTATCTTTTAAAAAAATATTTATTTATTTTTGAGAGAGAGAGGAGTGAGTAGGGGAGGGGCAGAAGGAGGGGGACATAGGATCCAAAGTGGGCTCTGTGCTGACAGCAGACAGCCCAATGCAGGGCTTGAACTCAGAAACCAGGAGATCACGACCTGAGCCAAAGTCAAACCGACAGAGCCACCAGGCACCCTGCAAAGTGTAGTATCTTTGAGAAAATTCTTCTTTATTTCTTTTAAAGATTTTGTTTTTGTTTTTTAAGTAAACTCTATGCCCAATGTGGGGCTCTAGCTTATGACCCTGAGATCAAGAGTCTCATGCTCTAACGACTGAGCCAGCCAGGTGCCCTGAAAATCCTTCTTTATTTATTTATTTTATTTATTTATTTATTTATTTATTTATTTATTTATTTATTTTTTAACATTTATTTTTGAGACAGAGAGAGACAGAGCATGAATGGGGGAGGGTCACAGAGAGAGGGAGACACAGAATCTGAAACAGGCTCCAGGCTCTGAGCTGTCAGCACAGAGCCCGACGCGGGGCTCGAACCCACGGACTGTGAGATCATGACCTGAGCCGAAGTCGGACGCTTAACCGACTGAGCCACCCAGGCGCCCCTGAAAATCCTTCTTTAAATCAAATTCCATCCTGGCAACATTTTGTCTCAACCAGTAAGTGCCCAAGGTACAAGAAGTGTCTTTTTTTTTCTTTAATGTTATTTATTTTGAGGGAAAGAGATGGAGGAGGGGCAGAGAGAGAGGAAGACAGAAAGAATCCCAAGCAGGCTCAGCACTGTCAGCACAGAGCTCAACGCGGGGCTCGAACACATGAACCATGAGATCGTGACCTGAGCCAGTATCAAGAATCTGACACTTTTAACTGACTGAGCCACCCAGGTGCCCCACAAGAAGTTCCTTTAAAAAAGGTTTGCAGACCTTTACAAGAAAGCTGTTGTTTTTTTTTTTAACTTTTTTGTTAACGTTTATTTATTTTTGAGACAGAGAGAGTCAGAACATGAACAGGGGAGGGTCAGAGAAAGAGGGAGACACAGAATCTGAAACAGGCTCCAGGCTCTGAGCTGTCAGCACAGAGCCAGACGCGGGGCTTAAACTCACGGACCTTGAGATAATGACCTGAGCCCATCTCGGGCGCTTAACTGACTGAGCCACCCAGCTGCCCCAAGAAAGCTGTTATGAAAATCCCTGTTTCAGGACTGGACTTTAGTAGAGATACTGCCATCACGATGTCCTGGATCCAGCAAATAAACCCTCCCGATGGAGTCCAGGATGAAGCGGTCCCTTTTTGGCTGTGCATGTGTTATCGGAAAGGGCAGGTAGGAAGCCCTGACGTGACACTTAAAGCACTTCAATAGCTTCTCCTTACCCTTCAAATGCACTCCTGGGATGGGGGCCTCTGCCTGCCCACCCCGCCTGCCTGACCTGTCTCCCTTTGCTCCGCCCACCCCACCTGCCCCGCCTGTTCCCCTTGCTCCGCCCACCCCACCTGCCCCGCCTGTCCCCCTTACTCCGCCCACCCCACCTGCCCCACCTGTCTCCCTTGCTCCGCCCACCCCACCTGCCCCGCCTGTTCCCCTTGCTCCGCCCACCCCACCTGCCCCACCTGTCTCCCTTGCTCCGCCCACCCCACCTGCCCCGCCTGTCCCCCTTGCTCCGCCCACCCCACCTGCCCCGCCTGTCCCCCTTACTCCGCCCACCCCACCTGCCCCACCTGTCTCCCTTTGCTCCGCCCACCCCACCTGCCCCGCCTGTTCCCCTTGCTCCGCCCACCCCACCTGCCCCACCTGTCCCCCTTGCTCCACCCACCCCACCTGCCCCACCTGTCTCCCTTGCTCCGCCCACCCCACCTGCCCCGCCTGTCCCCCTTGCTCCGCCCACCCCACCTGCCCCGCCTGTCTCCCCTTGCTCCGCCCACCCCACCTGCCCCACCTGTGTCCCCTTACTTCTGCCTCCACCTCCCCTAGGTTCTTTTCTGTTTTAGCCCTCCAGGTTCTCACTCCCCTCAGGGTCTTTGTATCGTCTGTTCCTTTGCCTGGAAAGCTCCATCCCCAGCTCTGCCTGGTTCTCTTCCTCCTCACCCTTTAGGTCACATCACACACCACCCTTCTTAGACCAAGTTTTTCCTGTTATTCTCCATCATGTTTTTCATGGCACAAATTGCAATTTGTAATTTAGAGCAATGCTTCTCAAAATTTCTGGAGTATAGGATGAATTTTTCTAAATTTCCATCCCATTGCAGATCTATATTTTTGTAAAATATATAAGAAATGAATTACTAGAAAAATAAAATGAAAAAAAGACAAACAATAGAAGCCAGATTTTTTTTTTTTACTAGACTCAATGAACATAAGATTACTCTATCAAATCACTATAGAAGTTTCTAGGGGTGCCTGAGTGGCTCAGTTGGTTAAACGTCATGATCTCACAGCTTGTGAGTTCAAGCCTCTTGTCAGGCTCTGTGCTGACAGCTCAGAGCCTGGAGCCTGCTTCAGATTCTGTGTCTCCCTCTGTTTCTGCCCCTCCCCGCCCCTCTCTCTCTCAAAAATAAACATTAAAAAAATAAAAATAAATAAAAAAAGAAGTTTCTAAACACTTCTCTCAACTTCTGTGTTACCTCATCTCAAGCTGGTAACACAAATCTGTGGCCCAGCTCTGGTCCACAGACCCTACTAGCCCATGCAGCTGTATAATCATTGGTTTGTCCCCATTGGACTATTAACTCCATAGGGGAAGGGACCTCATCTGTCTTATTCACCACATGTCCCTAAGGCCTAAAATGGTACCTGGCAGGTGCTAGGTGTTCAACACATTTCTATTGAATGGCGTGAGTGGTTGAATGAACAACCGGTCACTATAAAAGAGGGTGTGTAGAAAAGAGGGGTCCGATGGGTGGATTGGCTGGGTTGGTCACTGTTGGCCAAGTGGCTGGGTGCTGGTGGTGAAGTCTGCAGGCATCATGGGGGACCAGCAGGGGCCCAGGAATGACTCAGCAGTGCTCTCCCTGCCCAGGCTCATGAGAGGCCCCAGGAGCGGGCTTTGCCAATGTAGCAGCCTGGTTTTATCCCAGAGTAGCTCTGCTCGGCCTGTGCCCCATGTTCCGACTGGTAACCCTCTGATCTCTGATCAGATTCCCTCTGAGGACCCCGAGTAGAAATTCCACTCAAGATCCATTGCCGTGCACTGGGAGGGGGCAACGGGCTACCTGAGGGGAGTTTCAGAGAGTTAGTCTGGGGAGTCAGGTTTGGGTGGAGTCAGCTGGCGGTCAGCGGCCCTCTGCTCCGGAGTGGGCCATGCAGCCTCGACACTGGGCCCCAGAGGGAGGCCAGCAGGGACTCAGGCCCGAAACAGAGACAGAATCTGCAGGGTGGGGGTGGGGGAAGCCGCTGGTGGGCTTGCAAAGGTGGCCCCTGCTGTGTAGGGAAACATGAATTGAGGAGAGAGCTGGCTCAGATAGAAACCCACAGCGGAGATAAGGCAACTAAACTTTTCTGGACTTAGCAGCCTGGCCAGGAGAAATGTTGTGGGCAAAACACACAGTACAGAGAGAAACAGGCAAGGGGGGGCGGGGGGCTGGCCCCAGGGGCCTCCAGGACAGGACCGGGAGGTAACGGCGAGGTCACACAGGCCTGAGCAGCCAGGCCTCCTTCTCACGGGGGTTGGGAGACAGCCCGGGACCAAGAGGCAGCTGCAGAAGAAAAGCCTGCAGGAAGGAGAGAAGAGGGAAGCGGAGATGTGAGGACGAGGATAGGAGGGTGGGCCGGGCCCCGCCACTGTCTGAGCAGAGCCACTGGGTCCGACATTCAGGTCAAGCCATGGGGTAACCTTGGGAGACGTCCTCAAAACTCCCTGTTTAAAAGGCCCCTGGGAAAGGCAGACAGGCCGGGAAAACGATCTTGTACAGTCTCCAGGGAGTCTGTCGTGTGCCCAGATTTCCTACTTTGTTTCTTTCTGTGTATTTTCCTGCGGCAGTGAGCAGCAAGATGTTTCAAATAAAAAAGGCCTACTGTTTGGGGCGCCTGGGTGGCTCAGTCAGTTGAGCATCTGACTTCCCCTCAAGTGATGATCTCACGGTGGGCGAGTTCCGGCCCCACATCGGGCTCTCTGCCGTCAGGGCAGGGCCCGCTTCGGATCCGCTGTCCCCCTCTCTCTGCCTCTCCCCCTGCTTGTGCTCTCCCATAAATAAAAAAATTAAAAAGCCTACGTTTAAGTTGACCTATGGGAACGTATGATTTCTGTAGGTAAATGAGAACAGCCGTTTCACATGGCTCCACCTAAGGTATTGAGTCCAGGACAGAAAGCAGAGGGGAGTCAGGAAGACACATTCCATCGTCACTCAGCCCAGGATGGGCGGTGGAACCTGGTGCCACAGGCCACAGAAAGCAGTGGAGCTTGGAAGAGGCACGGTGGCTGCATCGCCCAGTGCAGAGGGAGGGAGGGACAGGACAAGGGGGCAGGCCTAGAACGACAAGGAAGACAGGGGCTTCTCTGGCAAGAGGATGGGCTCCGGGCGGTCGGCACCCCGGGCCAGGCCCTTCCAGGGTGTCACGTCGGCCCATGCACCTGGCTTGTGGACACAATGGTGTAACCTTAGCCACAGTGCTGTGTCTGTGATGTAAGAAGCGTAAGTCTGCAATGCTCTTAACTGTGTGGCCGTGGGCAGCCCTGAGCTAAACGTCCACCCCCGAGTGTTGAGGATGCCTGTTCCGGCCACTGCGCAAATAGAGTCACCCACTCTCGGAACCCCCAGAAGTGCTGGTGAAAGGGGCCAGCTTTCCGAAGGACAGACCTGAGGCCCCCATGTCTATGCCAGTAGTCCTCCCCCTCTCTGAGGTGGGAGAAACTATAATCTCACCTTCCGTTGTCACCCCAGATCTTCCCTTTCTTCCTCACTGATGTCAGGCTGGTAGGCAGCAGAGGCAGAGAACAGGGTCACTTACTTGCTGCAATGCTCATTCACCTGGAGCTGGACAGACACTCTCTTGTTCTACTCTTGAGGTCCTTCCTCAGGCCAACCCGTGGCTGTGGGTTCCTTGCTCCTCCCTCAGCACTCTCTGACAGGGCCACCCCTCCTGCATGCCACCAGCAGAGTCCCGGGGTCTTGGGCACTGCCCCCAAGTGTCTCCAGCAAGGGTTGAACGGTTTTCTCATCTGTCAAGCGGGCACCATAGCAGTCATGACATCATAGGGTCTCGTGAGACTGTCACAACAGAAGTCCTTAGAACAGCATCTGGCACATGGTAGGTATTCTATCGGTGTCATATGAGTATGTATTACTCTTGTTGAAAAAAACATAACATCTCAGGGCAGGAACCATGAGATCATGACCTGAGCCAAAATCAAGAGTTGGACACTCAACTGACTGAGCCACCCGGACGCCCTATTCCAAGTTTTTATTTAAGTTCCAGCTAGTTAACATACACTACAGTATTAGTTTCGGCTTCTATAGGTCTCCTTATTTTAAACTTTTGTGTGGAGGGAACATCTATAGGGTAGGAATGCAGCCAGGTGTCAGGAATGCAGCGGAACCAGGAATTGACCAACCAACAGGTTTCTTGGCTGCTCATCTCTGTTCCTCCAAGCACATCTGTTTCATTTCTCATCTCTACAGATCAACCTTGTCTACTGCAGGGCCAGACGTGTCCACTCTCAACTCCGAAATGCTCGTGGTATAGACCCACCCACGTTCCTAGGTTGGCTTCCCTGGTGAACTGAGGGATGGTCCCCAAAGAAGAGGGAAATGATTGTGAGTTGGACGTACCCCCCCCCCCCCCCACAAAAGATGTCTACTAGAGGACAAAAGAGAGCATCAGTAGGAATTCATCGCATGCCGATATCAAAATGACAGTCGGAATTTCTGTCCTTTCTGAAATGAAAAAGCAAAAAACTAAAACATTAGATGTCACTATCGGTACAATTAAATCAAGATATCTCTTGGACTAATGCAAAACGATATTTTCTTTTATTTGGACCTGAAGTTGGAAGCCATTGCACTCCAAATAACAACCAAGGCACAATGGCATAAAGAAAAGGCACAGTCCTAATCTCAAGGGCTTGGACTATTCAGAAGCTATTTTAAAATTTCTGAAGTTATTTTTATTGCATCTACTGTTACCTTCTTGTTGCATTTTAAATATTTCATTGGATGTATGAGGTGAAGAAGATTTCTTTTCTTTTTTTTTGTGTGTGGGTTTTTTTTTTTTTTTTTTTTTTTTTTTTTTTGAGACAGAGAGAGACAGAGCATGAGCAGGGAAGGGACAGAGAGAGAGACACACACACACAGAATCCGAAGCAGGCTCCAGACTCTGAGCTGTTAGCACAGAGCCCAACGTGGGGCTCAAACTCGTGAACCCGTGAGATCAAGACCTGAGCAGAAATCGGACGCTTAACCTACTTGAGCCACCCAGGCATCCCAGAAGATAGCTTTTCTGAGTGATGCACTTGGAAATGGTCAAACCATACTGAAAAGTACTCAGGGTGATCAAAGTAACTGACAAATAAAACCGCTATTCCTGTGAGCTTTGTGGCTTCCCTTGTGCACAGAATAATTGTGCTCATTTTCCTGGTTAATTGAGGAAATCCTCCGTGTATCTCCTATTTTTATTTTAGTTTTATTTGAAAGAACCAGCAGAGAAGCAAATGGAAGAGTAAGAAAGAGCAATTCATTAAACCTGGGATTCTCAGGGCACCTGGGTGGCTCAGTCTGTTAAGTGTTTGACATCAGTTCAAGTCATGTTCTCATAGTTCATGAGTTTGAGCCCCACGTCGGGCTCTGTGCTGACAGCTCAGCCGGGAGCCTCCTTCGGAATCTGTGTCTCCTCTCTCTCTCTCTCTCTCTCTGCCTCTCCCCCGCTCACATCCTGTCTCTGTCTCTCAAAAATAAATAAATGATTTAAAAATTTTTAATATAAATAAATAAATAAGTAAAATTAAAATTTGGGGGGAAAAATGTAAATCTACAGAAACCAAAAGCAGATTTGTGGTTGCTCAGGGCTGGGGTGGGAGAGGAAGGAGCTGATAACTAAAGACTGTGGGGTTTCTTTTCGAGATGATGAAATGTTCTAAAATTTACTGTGGTGAGAGTTGCACATATTTGTGAATGTACTAAAAAAACCACTGAGTTGTACAATTTAAATGAATGAATTACAGTATATGTGAATTCCATCTCAATAAAGCTGCTAAAAAATTAATGGTTGGATGGTTGGATGGAAGAAAACTGGTTTTAAAACAAAAAGCTATCTGGAACACCTGGGTGGCTCAGTTGGTTAAGCATCCGACTCTTGATTTTGGCTCAGGTGGTGATCTCATAGTTTGTGGGATCGAGCCCCATATTGGGCTCTGTGCTGACAGCACGGAGCCTGCTTGGAATTCTCTGTCTCTCCCTCTCTCTGCTCCTGCCCCATTTCTCTCTCTCTCTCTCTCTGGATTAATAAATAAACTTAAAAAAAAAAAAGCAATTTAAGTCAGCCACATCTGTATCATCTTAAACATGGAAAACTAGGAAGGGCTGGTTGACTAACTTGGTCTCTCCCTCTCTCTCTCTCTTTTTTAAAAAAATTTTTTTTTTTTAGATGAGCTCCCTGCCCGATATGGGGCTTAAACTCATGACCTCGAGATCAAGAGTCATATGCTGTACTGACTGAGCCAACCAAGCACCCCTCACCTGTTCTCTTGATAAAGACTTCTCCTCTTGTATTGACAAACCCGCTTTCTAATGGTGAGTGAATTTATATTCATTGCATTCTTATATGTTATAAGGATGTATACTTCTTTTTAAGTTTATTTTTATTTATTTTGAGAGAGAGCGAGTAAGCAGGGAAGGAGGCCTGGAAAGAGGGAGAGGGAGAGAATCCCAAGCAGGCTCCACACTGTCAGCGCAGAGCCTGACGTGGCTCAAACTCATGAACTGTGAGATCATGACCTGAGCCAAAGTCAAGAGTCAGACGCTTAACCGACTGAGCCACCCAGGTGCCCCTAAGAATATATATTCTTATGCAATAAATAATTATTTTAAAATGTTAAGTTAGCCCAAAATATGGGATCCCAAATAATTACTTTCCATTTCATAAACCTAAGCAAGTAGGTCATTATAGCTGTCCTATATGTCTTTGTATTAAATATTTGCCATTTTACAAATAACAAGTTTTCCACAAAACATGTTCTGGGCAGAGCTTTAGAACACGGCCATGGTTTATCAAAACATGAAAAGTGTGACCGAATTCAGGGAGCCCATCTGACTCAGAGAACATAATTTCTGTTCAGCCACTGGCAAATGAGAACGTCAAACATTGTGGCAATTTTTAAAGCTAACCAAAGCGGACAGTTAAGAGCGTATGGTAACTTCTCTTAAAGCTGAAGCCGGTCTCTTTGGGACACTAGGGTGTTGTAAAAAAGAAAGAAGATGTAGTCATCGCTTCCCGTCTAAACACTAAGACATAATGGACACTATTCCAAAAGCCGCTCCTTCTAGGGACTAAGTACCTTGGAGACCTCAGAAAGAACAGGCAGCAACAGGAGGAATCCAAATAGAAAGAAAATAAAACTGGGGCGCCTGGGTGGCTCAGTCGGTTAAGCGGCCGACTTCAGCTCAGGTCATGATCTCACGGTCCGTGAGTTCGAGCCCCGCGTCGGGCTCTGTGCTGACAACTCAGAGCCTGGAGCCTGTTTCAGATTCTGTGTCTCCCTCTCTCTGACCCTCCCCTGTTCATGCTCTGTCTCTCTCTGTCTCAAAAATAAATAAATGTTAAAAAAAAAAAAAATTTAATAAAAAAAAAAAAGAGAAGAAAACTGAGACCCCCGCCCCCTCCTGCCACAGCCTGGTCTATTAAGGGTTGTAAAAACCCCGAGGTCCAGGAATTCTGGTGAGCCCCTCAAATTCCCAAAGGCAGGCAGGAAGCTAGAAGTTTCCTTGTTTTGAGAGAAAGTTTTCTCCAAATCCCAGTGGAAAACCAGTCCAGAGACCAGGAAGTGAAACTGATGTGGATGCATTGTTTGTTGGGGCAAATCCTCTGAATTTCTGAAATTAACCTGTGCCACGAAAACATCCTGCTGGAAGGCTGTGGGTTGAATCAGGGTTCCCTTGGCTTAAATTCAAATCTGAAGGTGTCAGGTCAGGGAAGGCTATGACACAGGGTAGTTGATGAGCCCAAGGCCACCCCAGAAGAACTGGTTGTAGACAAGGCCTGCAGGCCCTCCTGGGAAACAGCCACGGAGCTCGAGAAGACAGCCAGGAACCGAGAGCCTCAGCCTGGTATCCTGTGCAAATAACTACCTTAGACTTTTTACTAACCCCAAAATAAATTTATTTCCAGATTGTAGGGGGAAATGGAACAAACATAATGCTTTCTCTGAGATCCAAGCCAAGGCAGGGATACAATCCTTGCTCATTTAGACTCCCGCCCAGGCGCAGACAGGAATGCCAGAGAGCTCACAGCGGCCTCATTTCCTGAGGGCTGAAACTCACAGGAGATGGTGTCTTCAGAAGTTATGTTTGTGAGACATCACACTCCAGTAACTTCGTGACTGATATTCAATTGTCCTGCCTATGACAGTGTTTGTTCAGGCCAACTCTGACGAAGAATGAACGTGTGTTTATATTTAGAAAATTTCTGCATTTGAGTGTGTTTACTCTTAAATCACTTCAAGTGGCTTTCTTGATTTTAGCAAACTAAAATGATTTATACTAAAGCTAACCATACACATACCCTATGACCCAGAGACTGCTCCTAGATACGTACTCAATAGAAATGCACACACATATGCACAAAAGGCATATTCAGAAGAATTCATAGCGGAATTATCCATAATAGCCAAAACCCTGGAAGCAATCCAAACATCCATCGACAATAGAATGGGTAAATAGTGATATACTCCTACAATAGAATACCCTAGAACAATGAGTGACTCTTAGGTACACAATCTTGAGTAAAAGAAACCAGACACAAATAAGCACACACTGTATGGCAAATTTCAAAATTGGGCAAGAAAAATCAGTGGCATTAGAAGTCAGAATAGTGGCTATCCTTGGGGAAGGGAGTGAGTGTGTTAGCCAGGGGAACACATAAAAGGAGTTTCTGGGGTGATGATAATCTATTTCTTAACCTGGCTTGTATTTAAAAAAAAATTTTAGCGTTGTATTTATTTTTGAGAGAGAGAGAAAGAGAGAGAGAGAGAGAGTGTGTGTGCACGCACAAGCGGGGAAGGGGCAGAGAGAGGGACAGAAGATCCAAATCGGGCTCCATGCTGACAGCAGTTAGCCCAATATGGGGCTTGAATTCATGAACTCCTGAGCCAAGTCAGGATCACCACCTGAGCCAAAGTCAGACGCTCAACTGACTGAGCCACTCAAGGCATCCCCCTGGCTTGTATTTTAAAGGCTGTGTTCTATTTTAAAATTCATCAAGTACCGGGAAACCCAGTTAGCTTAGTTGGTAGAGCGTGGGACCCTTGATCTAGGGATTGTGAGTTCAAGGCCCATGTTGGGTTGAGACACTACTTAAAAACAAAATCTTTAATAAAAAAAAAATAAAATTCATCAAGCACTTATGATTTGTTCACTTTTCTGTATCTGTTGTATGCTGATAAATGTATTTTAAAAAATATCTTTTAACGATCTATATGGTAGGTGTAACTATTGAATCAGTATATTGTTTGTGGAAAACTATGTAAAACTTTTGCATTTGCAGGTGTAGTGGATGTACTTGGAGAGACCCCCAAATTATGACAGCTGGTGACCATTATTGTTTGGTATTGTTAGTAATGAGCCCCAAGTCTTACACCTAACTTAAATCTGGGTCATAACCCTACCACATTGTTCAAAAATGTAATCTTGGAGTTTAAAGTAACTTAAGATACTCACAGAAAGATCTAACTTCCTGATGGCCTGGATCTCAGCAAATGATCTTCCATTCGTGTCTTACTTTGGAACTGAAGTCATCATCCTGAACATACACCTGAGACCTCTTCACCTTTTTGTGATGGATGGCTCAGAGGTCACTGCAAGTGTGCAGAAGACAAGGCCTTGAGAAACCCAGAGAGTCAAAAACGAAGGGTGTCAGGGAAGAAACCAAATGATTTCTTTAGAGCTTTCTCCTTTGAGTTAATTTTTTTTTAATATGGGTTTTTTTTTCATGCTAAAAAAAGATTACATAATTTGTTTAGTGGCTTAATGGCCAAAGAAAAGATACAAATACTGTTTTAGTAGTTGAATCTCAGCTCTTTAAACGGCTTTATTGGGGTGTGCTTATGTACCATATATTTACCCAATCATGGCACTGCACAATTCAATAATTTTAGGAAATTTTTTTTTTTTTAAATTTTTTTTTTTTTTCAACATTTTTTATTTATTTTTGGGACAGAGAGAGACAGAGCATGAACGGGGGAGGGGCAGAGAGAGAGGGAGACACAGAATCAGAAACAGGCTCCAGGCTCCGAGCCATCAGCCCAGAGCCTGACGCGGGGCTCGAACTCACAGACCGCGAGATCGTGACCTGGCTGAAGTCGGACGCTTAACCGACTGCGCCACCCAGGCACCCCAATAATTTTAGGAAATTTATAGAATTGTGCAACAATCACCATAATCCAGTTTTAGAACATTTCCATCACCCCAAAAATTTCTTTGCACCCATTGTCAGTCAATCCCTGTTGTAGGAGGGCACTCACTCCCAGCGCTAAGCAAGCATTCTGCATTATACACATATATATAATGTATAATGCATGTTATATAGCCATATATAATATATAAATATATATTATGCATTGTGATTAAAGACTTGCCTTTTCTCTTTTTTTTCTTTTGTTTTTTCTTGGTTACTTAGATTTATGGTCAGGGCCTATTAATAAGAAACAAGCATGCCTTGGGGCGCCTGGGTGGCTCAGTCGGTTGAGCGTCAGACTTCTGCTCAGGTTATGATCTCACAGTTCGTGAGTTCGAGCCCCGCGTTGGGCTCTGTGCTGACAGCTCGGAGCCTGGAGCCTGCTTCTACTTCTGCATCTCCCTCTCTTTCTGCCCCTAGCCCACTTGCATGCTGTCTCTGTCTCTCTCAAAAATAAATAAACATTAAATAAAAATTAAAAAAAAAAAAAGAAACAAGCATGCCTTTCAATCTGCTGAGGAGCTCAGCACAGTGGGACAGAAGGCAGAGGGGAAATCACATGCTTAAGACAAAGCTTTTGATTTTCTTTACCCATAATCAGAGAGTACAATCTCCTTCATGGAGCAGTTTATACGAAATCTCATTATAGGAAGACAGAGGAATGGAGAATAGCTGGGGTGTCCTAAAGCAATCGCCTGTGTAAGTTGGCCAGCATGAATTTGGGGGAGCTACGGCAGTTGTCTAGTTAGCAGGAGTATCTTCTACGAGTCAGTAACCCCAACAACAAGTGCTCAGAAATGTGCATACGGAAATGTACATCCTCAAACAGGTGTCCTCCTCTCTGGTCTTCCTCCCGGGGTCCCAGCCACTGTGAGAGCCTCCCATCTGACTTTCCTGTGCCCAGTCTTGCGTCTCTACAGAAAGAATGCTCAGAACACAAACCTGATCCTATCACCTTCCTGTTCAAAGCTCTACAAGGCTCTTCTCCAAAGCCCTCTGTGGATCGGCCGGGCCCCTGAGCTTGCTGCACAAGACCCTTCGACCTGGTTCCTGAACAATGACTCTCTTTCCGAGCACGCTGCAAGCCTTCTCTTGACATTTCATGTAATGGAACCACGCAGGGTAGTCTGTGGTATCTGGATTCTTTCACTTGGCACAATGTTTTCACGGTCCATTCATGTGTCAGCATGTTTTACTATTGCATTTCATCTCTTTTTATTACTGAATTATATCCCATTGCATGGATAGACCACATTTTATTGATCCATTCACCAGTTGATCTACATCTGGATTGGTTTCAGTTTGGGATTCTTGCAAATAAAGCTGCTATGGACATTGGTATCCGTGTCTTTGTGTGGACAAATGTTTTCACTTCTCCTGGGTAGACACCTGTGAGTGGTAGTGTTGGGTTGTGTGGTAAATTTATGTTTACCTTTTTTTTTTTTTCTATTTGGATTTTTTATTTATTGCAGTAATATTGATAGACCAGTTAAATAAAGCACGAGCCTCCAAGCATTGCATATGCTCATTTTATACATTTATAAATCCCTCCATTTAAAAATATTTACTGAGTGTTATAATGTTCTAAGTTTTGTACTAGAGAGAAGACTCAACTTGAAAAGAAGCGAATGATGTGACACATATAATGAAACTTAAGCAAGAATTCTTTTTTTGGGGGGGGATATTTTTCATTTTATTCTGTTTTATCAGGTTTTTTTTTCATTTACATCCAAGTTAGTTAGCATATAATGTTATAATGATTATAGTATAGCATATAGTGTTATAATGATTTCAGGAGTAGATTCCAGTGATTCATCCCCTACGTATAACACCCAGTGCTCATCCCAACAAATGTCCTCCTTAATGCCCCTTGCCCATTTAGCCCAACCCCCCCACCCACCTCCCCTCCAGCAACAGTTTGTTCTCTGTATTTAACAGTCTCTTATGTCTTGTCCCCCTCTCTGTTTTTAGATTATTTTTGCTTCTCTTATGTTCTTCTGTTTTGTATCTTAAATTCCATATATGAGTGAAATCATATGATATCTGTCTTTCTCTGACTGACTTATTTCGCTTAGCATAATACCCTCTAATTCCCATCCATGTTGTTGCAAATGGCAAGATTTCATTCTTTTTGATGACACAGTAATACTCCATTGTATATATATATATAGACCACATCTTCTTTATCCACTCATCCATTGGTAGACATTTGGTCTTTTTCTGTAATTTGGCTATTGTCCATAGCACTGCTATAAACATTGGGGTGTACGTGCTCCTTTAAAACAGCACACCTGTATCCCTTGGATAAATGCCCAGTAGTGCAGTTGCTGGGTTGTAGGATAGTTCTATTTTTAATTTTTTGAGGAACCTCCATATTGTTTTCCAGAGTGGCTGCACCAGCTTGCTTTCCCACCAACAGTGCAAAAGGGATCCTCTTTCTCCGCATCCTCGCCAACATCTGTTGTTGCTGGAGTTGTCAGTGTTCACCGTTCTGACAGGCGTGAGGTGGTATCTCATTGTGGTTTTGATTTGTATTTCTCTGATGGTGAGTGATGTATGTTTAACTTTTTAATGAAATTGCCAAACTGTTTTCCAAACCGTTAACCATTTTACGTTCCCACCAGTGATGTATGAGGCTTCCAATTATTACTGCACATCCCCACCAATACTTGTTATTATCTGTCTCTTAAAAATTGTAATCATTCTAGGGACGCCTGGGCAGCTCAGTTGGTTGAGCGTCCGACTCTTGATTTCGGCTCAGGCCATGATCTCATGGTTCGTGGGTTCCAGACCCGCGTTGGGCTTTTCCCTGACAGCACGGAGTCAGCTTGGAATTCTCTCTCCTCTCTCTCTGCCCCTCCCCCTCTTGCGCATGCACTTTCAATCTCTCTCTCAAAATAAATAAATAAGCATAAAGAAATTTTTTTAATGTAATCATTCTAGTAGGCGCGTGACAGTATCTGTGGTTTTAATTTTCATTTATGTCATAGCTAGTTGTGTTAAGCATCTTTTTTAAATATTTCAAACTATAAAATAAAATCTGCTTGTAAAGGTTACTGTGTAATGATATAATGGAATATTACAATAATATCATATTCTAGATTTGCCCAGCAAACTCCAAGGCAGTTGAAGTTATTTTTATAAATACCCATCATTTTTGTAATCATCATAAAAAGTTAACCTATTTATGCGTTGGTGTTTCACCAGCAATTCTACAAAAATGAGTCACACAGACAGAGAAAAACAGGTAGTTTTTCCTTTTGCTTGGGTATATTATCTTGCTATCATGGGGTGGGGAGTGGGGGGAGAGATGATAAAAATAAGTTGCCCAAACAAACAAACAAACAACCCCTCTGATTTCAGTTGGTTGTTCAGGGTCTAAAATAAAATAATGGAAAACTCTTAGTAGAGTCTATATAATTAGCATGGCAGGGATGAGCTACAGAAACAGCTAGAAAAAGCATCATGTGACCCGTGGTTGGCGTACAAAGCTGCCCCATCACGGGGAAGTGGGGACGGAGCTGGGCCTCATTGCTGGAAAGGGGACATGTTGCCGGATGCGGGTTCTGTTCTCAAACTTGACCCTTGTTGTAACTGAATTTCCTCTGTATGTAAAGGCATCAGATGAGTTCAAGAGCTTGGTTGAAACCTTACCAAATTCCTGGAAACTTCTTGGAACTTGCAGAGAAGAGTTCTTAGACTTTCTCCTCCAGGATAGAATGTTCCAGATCTCTTTTCACATTTCCATTTCACAACCCGTTTCGTTGCTAATGAAGTAAGCTCCTAAATCCTTTTACAAAATCTCGACTCAAGAAAAATGAAGAGCCCACTGCCCATGGTCACTCACTGGGCACCTCAGCACTCCTGAGCTCTAGGCCATTCATAAAGATCTAAAGAGGGGCCTCTGAGTGGCTCAGCTGGGTAACATCTGACTTCAGCTCAGGTCATGATCTCATGGTTCATGGGTTCAAACCTCATTTTGAGCCCCACATTGGGCTCTGCTCCGACAGTGTTGAGCCTGCTTGGGATCCTCTCTCTGCCCCTCCTGCACTCGTACACACTCGCACTTTCTCCTTCTCTCAAAAATTAAATTAATTAATTAAAAAAAAAAAAGGTCTCAAAGAAAAGATTGGCCTTGTTGGTAATGTCGTTCTTTTCCTCTGGAACTTCCTGGTCCATGCACCTTCACCCAACTCCTTATGTTATTTTCTGGCTGGAGGAGACCAGACATGTTCAGGACAGGCTTCTAAAAACTGTGCTCTTGTTCCTGCTCCCACATGTACACACAACGGAATCGGGCCCCTGTCCACCAGTAGACGGGTATGGAAACAGTTGAAGAAGTGTTATTTCTCATAGCCCCAAGCTGGAAACAAACCACATACGCACCACAAGGAGAGGGGATGGACACATGTACAGCCACGCAGTGGGGGTCTCTTCAGCAGAGAATGAGACCCCTACAACTGCCCACACAGTTTGAAAGAATCTCACAAACGAATGTCAAGGAAAGAAGCCAGACAGGAAAGAGCACATGTCCTGTGATCCTACTGATCCCAAGTTCAAAACCTGTCAAATGGAGTCTATAGTGTAAGAGGGGGTCATGACTGGAAGGGAGCACTTATCCTAGGTGGCTAGTTGTGTTTCCTTTTTTTTAAAAAAATGTGTTTTTTAATGTTTATTTATTTTTCAGAGAGAGACTGGGAGACAGAGCATGAGTCGGAGAGGGGCAGAGAGAGAGGGAGACACAGAATCCAAAGCAGGCTGCAGGCTCTTAGCTGTCAGCACAGAGCCCGACGTGGGGCTCGAACTCATGAACCGGGAGATGAAGACCTGAGCTGAGTGAAGGTAGACACTTAACTGAGCAACCCAGGCACCCCTAAAACTTTTTTGAGGTTTTTTTTTTTTTCAATTTACTTATTTTGAGAGAGACAAAGAGAGAATGAACAGGGGCAGAGAGAGAGGGGCACAGAGGACCCGAAGCAGGCTCTGTGCTGACAGCAGAGAGCCCGATACAGGGCTCAAACTCACAAACTGTGATATCATGACCTAAGCTGAGGTCAGACCCTTAACAGACTGAGCCACCCACGTGCCCCTACTTGTGTTTTCTATTTGATCTGGAGTGCTGTTTGCGTGATCATATTAACCTTGCAAATACATATCAAGCTTATGCCATATGTTTTCACAGGTGTCATTCTTCAATAAAAAATTTACAATGAAAAATTAGCCTGGAGGGAAGAAAGGATTCTTTATTTCTTAATGTTAGTATTTATAATAAAATTGCTATGAAATTTCCCCTAAAAAATGTATTTTTCAATATATTATTCAAATAGACCTCTGGAATATAAAGAGAAATAATAATCTTTTATATAATTTCAGAGAGAGTTTTATGCCTTACTTTAAAATCTACCTAAAATGTGGGCCCCTGGGTGGCTCAGTCGGTTAAGCATCCGACTTCGGCTCAGGTCATGATCTCACAGTTCTTGAGTTCGAGCCCCGCATCGGGCTCTGTGCTGACAGCTCAGAGCCTGGAGTCTGCTTCGGATTTGTGTCTCCCTCTCTCTCTGCCCCTCCCCTGCTCATGCTCTGTCTCTCTCTGTCTCAAAAATAAATAAAAACATTTTTAAAAATTCTAAAATCTACCTAAAATAAAATCTCTACTTCCTTTGTAGAAAGCCCACCAGAATTTACTCCAAAGTCCCGAAAAGTAAAAATCTGTGAGCCTACTGGCTGGTCAGTGGTACATATTTTATTTTGTTGCAGCCTTCTTCGAGGACTAATGTTGTTTCCCCTGAGGGAAGATAATGTTATTGAAGATGGACTGTAAACCAGGTGGTGGAACATTCCACTGGGGAGCAATGGGTCAGGTGCAGCAAGGCCCTGCAGCCTTATCTGTCTCTCTCCAGGCCAATAACAGGAATTTGCAGAACAAGGATTTGCTTATTTCCTGATTCAGAATGAAATTTTCTCTGAGCTAGTGTAACTGGATCATATAGAAATCAAATCTGAGTTGGTGAAGCCATTGGCACTGTGCCTTAACCAAGTCGGGGCGTCTGCACCGTGGGTGCACACAGCCCAGGGGAAGGCGCAAAGAAATCCATAAGGAATATTGGGAGTTCTGGAGTTTTAGAAGTCTAAAAAAATGTTTAAATAATTTAATTTAACCTCTATTAATTTATTTTATTAAAAAATTTTTTTAACGTTTAATTTTGAGAGACAGAGTGTAAGTGGGGGAGGGGCAGAGAGAGAGGAAGACAGAGTCCAAAGCAGGCTCCAGGCTCCGAGCTGTCCGCACAGAGCCCGACGTGGGCTTAAGTCCATGAACCGTGAGCTCATGACCTGAGCTCAAGTTGGACACCCAGCTGACTGAGCCACCCAGGCGCCCCTCACCCTTGTTAATTTAATGCACAGATCAACACTGGTACCTTTGCTTGGCACCTGGTCATGGATCATACAAGCAAGGTCTCGTGAGACAGGAAGAGGGTTTGCATAACAGCAGGTGATGGAGTCACCTGTACTTACTGGGCCCAGTATATTGGCGTATATACATGTGTGATGACGTAGATTTATAGGTTGTGTTAACCAATTGTAACTAAATTAACGCACACCACAAAGACAAAGCGTTTTAAAAATAATTCTGCCCAATTATCACAATTCAACAAGAAAAAGACAACCCAGTTAGAAAATGCACAAAGACTGGAATCGACATTTCATCAAAGAAGATATACAGGGGCGCCTGGGTGGCGCAGTCAGTTAAGCGTCCGACTTCAGCCAGGTCACGATCTCGCGGTCCCTGAGTTCGAGCCCCGCGTCAGGCTCTGGGCTGATGGCTCGGAGCCTGAAGCCTGTTTCCGATTCTGTGTCTCCCTCTCTCTCTGCCCCTCCCCCGTTCATGCTCTGTCTCTCTCTGTCCCAAAAATAAATAAAAAATGTTGAAAAAAAAATTAAAAAAAAAAAAAGAAGATATACAAATTGCCAGGAAGCACATGAAAAGTGCCCATCATTAGTCATTAGGGAACTGCAAATCAAAACCACAGTGAGGTATCCATTCAGACCCACTAGGCTGGCTGTAATCAGAAAAACAGACAGTCACAAGCATAACCAAGGATGCAAATTGGAACCTTCATGTGCTGCTGATGGGAATGGACAATGGTGCAATTGCTTTGGAAACTTCTGGCAGTTTCTCAGGCATAAAGAGCTATCATTTGGGGGCGCCTGGGTGGCTCAGTCAGTTAAGCATCTGACTTCAACTCAGGTCATGATCTCACAGTTTGTGGGTTCGAGCCCCGTGTCAGGCTGTGCTGACAGCTCAGAGCCTGGAGCCTGCTTCGGATTCTGTGTCTCCCTCTCTCTCTGCCCCTCCCCCATTCATGCTCTGTCTCTCTCTCTCAAAAATAAATCAACATTAAAAAAAAAAAGCTATCTTTGACCCAAGAATTCCACTCCTGGGGATATTCCAAAGAGAGATGAAAATATTATGTCCACACAAACCCTTGTACACAAATGTTCATAGGAGTATTATTCATAAGAGCCCCAAAGTGAAAACCCAAGTGTCCATCAACTAATGAATGGGTATATAAGATGGGGTGTAGCCATACAATAAAACGTTATTCAGGCCATAAAATGCAATGAAGCTTTGATACACGCTTCATCATGGAAGAACCTTGGAAACATTATGCTAAGTGAAATGAGCCATACATAAAAGGCCACATGTGGTGACTCCATTTACACGAAATGCCTACAAAAAGAAATCCAGGGGGACAGAAAGTAGATTAGTTGTTGAGAGAGGCTGGGGTGAAGCCGGCAATGGGAGTGACCAATAGGGGCTAATGGATATGGTGGGGTTTTTTGGAATGATGAAAATATTCTGGAACTTGATAGTAGGGGGTGGTTATGCAACTCTTTGAATATGCACCAAAAACTGCTGAATTGTTACTCTCTTAAAATGTGATTTTAGGAGTGCCTGGACGGCTCAGTCAGTTAAGCATTGGACCCTTGATTTCGGCTCAGGTCATGATCTCACAGTTCATGAGTTCAAGCCCAGTGTGGGGCTCTTTCTTCACTGTCAGAGTGGAGGCTGCTTGGGATTCTTTCTCTCCCCCTCTCTCTGCCCCTTCCCTGCTCATGCTCTCAATCTCTCTCTTTCAAAATAAATAAATAAACTTTTTAAAAAATTGAATTTTATAGTATGTAAATTATAGATCAAAAAAAAAATTTTTGCCCAAGAAATTGGGTTGAAAATAATACAGGTAATCGACGCACAGGCAAACCACAAGAAAATGACAAAGCTGAAACCTGCTTTTCTTACAAGCTTATGTTCAGCCACATAACAAGTAAGAAGCTGTGATAGGAAGCGAGCAAAAAATAATTGAAATTCTCAAGAAAAAAAAATTGGGTTATTAACACAGGATCATTGAACCTCAAGCAAGGCATAGATAGTACCTCAGATTTTACTGGTATGTTTAAAATCACGTGAACCTCAACCTAGCAGTCTACCAAATTTCACCGACCTTAACGATAAATGTTTAGATTATTTTGCAATTTCTTGTTTAATACAGAAGTTCAAAAAGAAATATAGCCCTGGAGAGGATACTTTTTCCTCCTACCACAGTAACAGCGGTTAAAATAGCAAACAGAGGGGCGCCTGGGTGACTCAGTCGATTGGGCGGCCAACTTTGGCTCAGGTCATGATCTTGCGGTCCGTGAGTTCGAGCCCTGCATCGGGTTCTGTGCTGACAGCTCAGAGCCTGGAGCCTGTTTCAGATTCTGTGTCTCCCTCTCTCTGACCCTCCCCCGTTCATGCTCTGTCTCTCCCTGTCTCAAAAATAAATTAAAAAAAAAAAAAAAAGTTAAAAAAAAATTAAAAAAAAAAAATTAAAATAAAATAAAATAAAATAGCAAACAGAAAACAATATGGCCACACATTGAAATGTGTTCTTTTGTCGGCAAATCCGCTGGAAGGCTCATAGAAAATGCACTGGAGACGTGAAGAAACAAATATTACAGCAAATTACCCAGCGTGGGAGGCTTGTCACACAGCTGGGTGAAAGTACAAATGTTTCCAGCGGGCTTCAGCCCCTGGTATTTGCAAGATTCTGTTTCCATAATCACATTCATTAGGAGCTATTTTTTTGTGAGCTGCTAAAAGATGTCTCATAGAAATCAGCCGGAACCACAGATTACTTATTCAAAATAACACATTTAATGGAAACCTGGCTAATTGTAACCACTGTTGGAGTGGCTGACTTGATTCGAATTTTTTAAAGATTCCGGAGAAAAGGTGTATAGATGGTACCACATGTGATCTCTGTTTTCTACATCATTATCAGGCAAGCTGTTGCAGAAAATGAAGGAGAAATGTAGGTTTTAGAAAACGCCATCGGGGCGCCTGGGTGGCTCGGTCGGTTGAGCGGCCGACTTCGGCTCAGGTCACGATCTCGCGGTCCGTGGGTTCGAGCCCCGCGTCGGGCTCTGTGCTGACAGCTCAGAGCCTGGAGCCTGTTTCGGATTCTGTGTCTCCCTCTCTCTGTGACCCTCCCCCATTCATGCTCTGTCTCTCTCTGTCTCAAAAATAAATAAACGTTAAAAAAAATTTTTTTTTAAAAAAGAAAACGCCATCAAGGTGACTTTTTTTTCTTTTTTGTAAACGAATGGAAATGGAGGTCAAAACAGCCAAACATCAGCAATTTCAAATGGCTCCATATAATGTATAGTTTATAAGTGAATATATGGCAGACCAAGTTTGTTTTCTTGATGGGAAACGGGCAACTGGGCCAGATCTTTTTTTCTCAGTAAAACTGATTTATTGAGAAAACTAAACAAAGCCAAATGTGATGACCGAAGCTTCATCTCAAGCATCCGATGAAGTGACAGTAAGGGTAAGACTTCTAATGTTTTTCTGTTACAACCTGGCAAAGTAGGACGCCATCTGAAATCCTTTCTGAAATAAGCCCAGGTAGAATTGTTTTAAAGTTTGAAAAAAGGCACTTTAAACAAGTAAAATAATCATATTAACAAAAAAAAATTTTGAAGAAAAAAATCTGAAAAGAGGAAACCCCCCCCCCCCAAAAAAAATCAAACAATCCGATTAAAAAATGAGCAGAAGGGGGCGCCTGGGTGGCTCAGTCGGTTAAGCGGCCGACTTCAGCTCAGGTCATGATCTCGCGGTCCGTGAGTTCAAGCCCTGCGTCGGGCTCTGTGCTGACAGCTCAGAGCCTGGAGCCTGTTTCAGATTCTGTGTCTCCCTCTCTCTGACCCTCCCCCGTTCATGCTCTGTCTCTCTCTGTCTCAAAAATAAATAAACGTTAAAAAAAAAAAAATTAAAAAAAAAAAAATGAGCAGAGGATCTAAATAGACATTTTTCCAAAGAAGACATTCAGATGGCCAACAGGCACACGAAACGATGCTCAGTGTCATTCACCATCAGGGAAATGAAATCAAACCACAAGGAGATACCACCTCACACCTATCAGAACGTCTAGTATCAAAAAGACAAGGGGCGCCTGGGTGGCTCAGTTCGTTGAGCGTCCGACTTCGGCTCAGGTCATGATCTCATGGTCTGTGGGTTCGAGCCCCACGTCTGGCTCTGTGCTGACAGCTCAGAGCCTGGAACCTGCTTCGGATTCTGTGTCTCCCTCTCTCTCTGCCCCTCCCCTGTTCATGCTCTGTCTCTGTGTCTCAAAAATTAAAAAAAAATAAGACATTAAATTTTAAAAAAGACAAGAAATAGGGGCGACTGGCTGGCTCAGTCAGTAGAGCGTGTGACTCAATCTCAGGGTTGTAAGCTTGAGTCCCACGATGGGTGTAGAGATTACTTAAAAATAAAATCTTTTAAAAAAAGACAAGAAATAACAAGTGTCAGGGAGGATGTGAAAAAAAAAAAAAAAGGAACTCTTGTGCACTACAGGCGGGAATGAAGATTGGTGCAGCCACTGTGGAAAACAGTTATGGAGGATCCTCAAAAACTTAAAAATAGAATCCAGTAATTCCACAGCTCCGTATTTACCCAAAGAGAGCAAAAACACGAATTTGAAAAGACAGATGCACCTCTGTGTTTCCTGCAGCATTATTTACAACAGCCAAGACATAGAAGCAGCCCAAGTGTCTGTGAAGAGATAAATGGATAAAGATGTGAGATAGAGATAGAGATAGAGATAGATAGAGATAGAGATAGATAGAGATAGATAATGGGATATTACTCAGCCATAAAAAAGAATGAGATCTTGCCATTTGCAACACTATGGATGGACAAATACCATATGATTTCACTTATATGTGGAGTCTCAAAAACAAAGCAAATGGCCAGACAAAACAGACTTTTAAATACTCTTCAATGGTGGTGATTGCCAGAGGCAAAGTGGATGGGGGATGGGTGAAATAAAGGGGATTAAGAGCTACAAATTTCCAGTTATTAAGAAAGAAAGAAAGTAATTTTTATTTTTATTTTATTTTAGAAAGAGAGAAAGCATGGGACCATGGGTGCGGGACAGGGGCAGAGGGAGAGAGAGAGAATCTCAAGCAGGCTCCACACACAGCATGGAGCCCTATGCGGGGCTTGATCCCATGACCCTGGGATCATGACCTGAGCCAAAATCAAGAGTCAGATGCTCAACCGACTAAGCCACCCAGATGCCCTACAAACAGCAATTTTTAAAGAGGTAGACAAATAAAAAACAATTGATGTTGGGTATTTTGCACAGAGAAAGCAAAACAGGAGAGGGTGCATTTACTATGCAAATGTATACTTTTTTATACTGTTTGGATTGTTAAAATATTTGCATATATTACTTCAATTTTTTTTTCTTTTTTGATAGAGAGACCAAGCACAGGGGAAGGGCAGAGAGAAGAGGGAGACACAGAATCTGAAGCAGGCTCCAGGCTCTAAGCTGTCAGCACAGAGCCCGATGCGGGGCTCAAACCCATGAACCACAAGATCACGACCTGAGCTGAAGTTGGATATTTAACCAACTGAGCCACCCAGGTGCCCCTAGCGCCATTTTTTTTAATATTAATGGACTTTTTGAGCATCGAGTTTACAATCCTGTCTACATTCTTTTTACACTTTTATATTCTTAAACACAATTAATATCATTTAAAGAGTTAAATATGAAAACACTCTGACAAACTTTTAAAAACTTTAAAGCAGGCACTAATTAAAATCTAAAATTGTCTTAAACATGGAGTGCCTGGATGGCTCAGTGGGCGAAGCGTGCAACTCTTGATCTCAGGGTTCTGAGTCTGAGTCCCACATGGGTGTAGAGATTACTTAAAAAAAAATACAATATAAATAAATAAATAAATAAAATTATTTTACACAAAAAAGGTGATTATCAAACATTTTTCTTTCAAAATATTTATTTCAAGTATAAATTTATATAATGTACTATATATAGGAAAACAACCACATGTAAGATAGTTAAGTGATAAACTTGTGGAGTACACTCATTTAATCATCAAAATATTTAAAAAAATGGAAATAATTTTATATTAGATAATTTGATTGAAAACAGTGTTATTCTATTCAAGTAATAAGCCCATACCAGTCCCCAACTAAGAGTTAAAGCTCTTCTCTCCATTTATTCATACACTCAGCCCTTAGACAAGAATCACAAATTTTTATCCAGAATTGTCCCCTAAAAATCCACATTTAAAATTTCTGTTACTCTTATGGAAATTATTCAGTTTTATTTATTTTTCATAAATATTTTCGGAATGCCAGTAAGCAAATACATCAACCCTGGGACAACAGCTTCATCATTTTTACAAAAATAGAAATCGCTAAATAAAGAGTCCGAGGTTAAGTGAGAGGCACAGGTGGGGTAGTAACCTATACTGGAATAATCTGTCACTTGATGGCACAGTGACAATGGTAAATGGTGCTTTGAAAGTTGGTCCCAACTAATAACAACCCATGTCAACACAAACCTTCTCCTGGTCCTGGAATCCTTTCTCAACAGTGTGCATGAGTGCCCTGAAGAGAATCACCAGGAGAAGGAAAAGTTAAAAGCTAAGTTCTGGCTGTGAGTGGCGTCCTGGCCAGAGGTAGTCCCCGACCCCCAAACACCAAGGGAAATGCAAGGTGTCCTGGCACGGCTGTCCCCAGGAGTGCATGTGAGCCAGGTCTGGTGTAGGAGAGAGACCCCATTTATTTGGGTGAGGAACACTCTGTGCTCCCCAGAGAGTCACCATGAGGGAGTAGACCCTTACCACTGAGGCCACCGTGTCCTACAGACCTCCATCCCAGGTTTGTGAGCTGGCCCTTGCCCTTCCCTCCTGGGCCATTCTCCGCCTGACCTTCTGTCTCCTGGCACTGAAGTTCGGAAGACTGGGTTTCCTCTTCTTGTTCTTCATCGTCTGAATCGGATTCATCGTTGTAGAAGTGGATTGTGGCTTGCACCGGGAAGCTGGCCAGCACTTTTTCCCCAGAACTCTGCAGATACTCTTGGCGCTTTGAAATGGGTAAATAAAGTCTAATATTCAAGAAAAAAATACACCATTAATCACCCCGAAACAATGCTGAACTCCATCGAGAGGGTCCTCTTCCCTAAAAGCAGCTAACTCCCAATCTCCCTCTCTGATCTTGCCTTCACTGTGCCCGGAGTGTTTTCTTTTCTTTCTTTTCTTTTCCTTCCTTTTTTAATTTTTTTCTTTTCTTTTCTTTCTTTCTTTCTTTCTTTCTTTCTTTCTTTCTTTCTTTCATGTTTATTTATTTTTGAGAGAGAGAAAGAGAGACAGATTGTGAGCTGGGGAGGGCCAGAGAGAGGCAGAGACACAGAATCCAATGCAGGCTCCAGGCCCTGAGCTGTCAGCAGAGAGCCTGACGCGAGGCTTGAACTTAGGAGCCATGAAACCATGAGCTGAGGCCGAAGTCAGACGCTTAACCAACTGAGCCACCTAGGCACCCCGAGGTGTGTTTTCTAAGTCACCAGAACACAAGACTGTGGGCAGGTGGAGAGAGCTGGTGAGGAACCCTACACCAGTTCAGAAATGAGCTAAAACGTGAGTGAGAAAATCAATTTAGACCAACACAGGAAAAAGGGTCTGCTTCCGTGAAGGTAAGGGGGAATTAAAACACCAAGTCTCAAGATGAAGAGTCTCACTCTGATCGAATGGAGAACTTGATTTATCCTGGAGAATATATGTCCTATTTAGGTTAGGTCCCACTCTCCCTAACATCCCTGAGCATGGGGAACATTGTAGCCCTTTGGGCCCTGGAGGAAACTTGACCCTGAGGCCCCAGTCTAGAGAAGCAGCTAATCTTTCTGGACGTTGCTATAGAAAAGTGATAGGGGTGGGTTCCTCACTTTGCCAGTACAGAAGATGGGAACCCTGGTTACTTGTCTAGTGTAAAGAATAGGAAGAAAGAAAAGAAGGAAGGAAGGGAAATAACCTAAATATATAAATTTGGAACCTCTAAATCCAGGTTTTATAGAATTTATGATTCCAGTTACACATGGGAAGTATTTAAAATACCGCTCACTCTCCCCATAATCCTTTTTTCTTACCATTTACTCACTAATTTATTGGCATTTTCCCCTGAGGTCTCCTGAGGAACTGAGAGGGATTATCAACTGATCACTACTTAGTTGCAAAGCTGATTTATTTTTTTATATTTTTAAGTAATTTCTACACCCAGCACGGGACTCGAACCTACAACCCCGAGATCAAGAGTCACACACTCTACCGACTGAGCCAGCCAGGTGCCCCTGTAGAGCTGATTTCCATTTCCCTCTTTTTGGATGGAGGAGAAAAGAGCAGAAACACCCTGCTATAAATAATGCGTGACAATTCTGAACGTCCCAAGATTTCTGATAAGCCAGGGATTCTCAGCCTCCAGGGGACATGTGGCAACGTCTGGAGACCTTTCTGGTTGCCACAACTGAGGGGAAGCTATTAGTATGTGGTGGGCAGAGGCCAGTGATTCCACTGAACATTGTGTCATGCCCACAACAGCCCCTTACAACAAACAACCATCCAGCTCAAAGTTCAATAGTGCTGGGGTTGAGGAACTCTGCAACAAACAGAAGAAAAAAAAAAAAAATATATATATATACATGTATATATATATACATATATGTATATATATACTTTATACATATACATATATGTATATATATACTTTAAATATATATATTTCTATATTATATAAATACAAGTAATGTTATATAAAAATATAAATTTAAATATAAAATATAAAAATGTAACATATTTCTATATTGTATAAAATATAAATAACATAAATTCTATATTCTATAAAATGTATAAATAAAATATAAACTACAAACATAGTTTAGGGTTTGGCCATATTTTCTCTTACAAATTTTTTTAATGTTTGTTTATTTTTGAGAGAGAGAGAGCAAGTAAGCAGGGGAGGGGCAGAGAGAGAGGGAAACACAGAATCTGAAGCAGGCTCCAGGCTCTGAGCTGTGAGCACAGAGCCCGACATGGGGCTTGAACTCACGAACTGTCAGATCATGACCTGAGCCGAAATCAGCGCTTAACTGACTGAACCACCCAGGTGCCCCCAGGGTTTGGCCATATTAAAAGTTAGCTGTAATGCTGAAGTAATTGCAGGGGAATGCGAATTAGTAGGATATCTGGAATTGCTTTAAAATATTCTAACAACAATTAAAAAAATAGGTTGGAGAAGGTGATAAACACCAGCAGATCTGAAGACGGCTGATAATTATTGAGGCTGGTGACAGGCATGTGGGTCCCTGTACCGTTCTCTCCACTTTTGTCTGTGTTTGAAATTTTCTGTAATAAAAAGATAAAATTGTGCTCTCAGTTTGTAACGCATGCCTCACCAGTCACTGCATTTTCAATGAAACAAAAATTGGGGAGCAGCCCCAGAGGGTCCGCGGCCGGCAGGTCCACGGGTGGATCGTGCAGGTGGACGCTCACAGGGCAAGACAGAGGGTGGCAGGTTCATCCCCCATGCACATTGGGATCACCTGGGAGACCGTACGAATACAGACACCTAGGCCTTTCCCAGAACAAATGAGTCAACACTCCCAGGGGAGTCCCCCAGCGTCTGTATTTTTAAAGCTTCCCCAGTCCCGTGGGGAATAAAGACCACAGGTGTAAGGGACACTAGGAAAGCTTCCCTTTTCCAGAAATCACTCTTTGACCAGTCTGAAGGTCTTTCAAGTGCATCTCTAGCAGTTAGTATCTCTGGGTTTTACTAGAGCTTTCAGTTTTCCAGGATAACCAGGGTAAAAATACTATCATGAGGAGTAGCACAGACTAGATTCATTCTGCTGCAGGAAATGAGAGATGGGGAGAGAAAGAGACAGAGAAACAGTTAAAAAATCCTGAGCATGAGCCACCTGCCTAAAATGGATGAAATATAAGAGGGATACAGTAGTGAGGGTCCTGATCCCCACCAGGAAGGACCATGGCAGCACAGAGAGGCCGGAGAAGCCAACGGTGGGAGAACCCTCCAACCAATCCCTTGTTCGGTCACACACATATTTTCAAGGTCTACTTTGCTCTAGACAATATGCTAACTTATATTCTGGGAAAGAAATAGAAATGTACTTAAGTACTTAAGTAAATAAGCAGATACACATATACAATTCATATCCAATTAAATTTAACACATGACAGGAGCACCTGGGTGGCTCAGTCGGTTAAGCATCTGACTTCAGCTCAGATCATGATCTCACGGTTGGTTGATTCGAGCCCGAATCATGATCTCTGAAGTCAGCACAAAGCCCACTTGGGATCCTCTGGCTCCCTCTCTCTCTGCCCCTCCCCTTCCCCAAAATAAATATAAACATTAAAAAAATTTAACACAAGACATAATATGTAATGAGAGGTATAAACAAAAGACATAAAGGAAAGAGGTCAATCCAATTTGCAACCGGAACACTGAATGAATGAATGAATTCCAGAAATGCAACAAAATATCCTTGAAGTTCCTTTGGGTAAGAACTAAATACAGAAGACTATACTGAATTATTTTCCACTTTGTTGAGAATGTACACAGGTGAGGACACTAAAGTATGCTTATGCTTCTATTAAAAAGAAAGAACATATTTCTTGCTGTGAAGTCATGTTACCTTACAGGATGCTGAAACCCAAAGGCACCCTTTGATCCCGGAGTTTGCCGGTCATCACCAGGTTCAAGCTGCAAAGACAGACACATCAAACACAGATATAGTCTGTCTGAAGTAGCATCCTGAAATTCTAAAAAAATATAATCTAAGTGGTCTGCCCTTCTTAGTATCAATACCAATTTTAGAGACAATGTAAACACCTTAACAGTATTTGTGGGTTTTTAAAATTTTTAATGTTTATTTTTGAGAGAGAGAGAGAGAGAGAGAGAGAGAGAGAGACAGTGTGACTGGGGGAGGGGCAGAGAGAGAGGGAGACACAGAATCCGAAGCAGGCTCCGGGCTCCCAGCTGTCAGCCCAGAGCCCAATGCGGGGCTTGAACCCACGAACCGTGAGATCATGACCTGGGCTGAAGTCAGATGCTTAATCGACTGATCCCCCCAGGTACCCCTCATCCTCCTTATTCTTAAGGGGAACATGGATCGAGTTCTCTATCTTCTTTTTTTAAAAAAAATTTTAATGTTTTATTTATTTTTGAGAGAGAGACAGAGTGTGAACAGGGGAGCGGCAGAGAGAGAGGGAGACACAGAATCCGAAGCGGGCTCCAGGCTCCCAGCTGTCAGCTCGGAGTCCGATGCGGGGCTCGAACTCATGAACGGCAAGATCACGACCTGAGCCAAAGTTGGACGCTTAACGTTTAACCACCCAGGTGCCCCAACCTTAACAGTATTTGATAAGTCTCTCTTCCTCTTCCTGTTGACAGTGATGTCTTGGGGACTGTGAGGGATTCAAAGATGGAAAGAGGAGTCCGTCTGACACAGTCCTTCAGTTCAGGGTTTTTTTTTTTTTTTTTCTTTAAGAGAGAGAGAGAGAGAGAGAGAGAGAGAGAGAATCTCAAGCAGGCTCCATGCCCAGTGTGTTGCCTGATGCAGGGCTCAATCCCACAACCCTGGGATCATGACCTGAGCCGAATTCAAGAGTCAGATGCTTAACCAACTGAGCCACCCAGGTGCCTCTTCTTGTCTTTGAATCATCTGTTTGCCTACGTTCTCTCTGGATGGTCTTTTCCTATTGATTTTAAACCTGAGCCACCCACGCGCCCCCAGTTCAGGCTTTTTAAATATAATTGGAAAAGACACACACACACTGTCAAATAGCCGCACTACAAAGCATCATATAGCAAGATGCCAGCAATTCTAAGCAGGGAGGAGGGAAAGGTTCATGGAAGGCCTGGCAGAGACCTCAGTGGCATTTGAATGTGTGATTCTGAGACCATTCCTGGCAGAGAAGAGCATCAAGTTCTGACGGGCACAGATGGGGAAGAGTGAGAAGCCCAGTGTGGAATGAACGAGAAGCTGTGGTAGTAAATGGGCTCCAATAGGAAGCTGAATCCTCATTACAGGACTCCTTGAATACCTATTTTTTTGTTGTTAACATTTATACATTTATTCATTTTTGACAGAGAGAGACAGAGACAAGCAGGGGTGGGGCAGAGACGGGGAAACAGAATCTGAAGCAGGCTCCGGGCTCTGAGCTGTCAGCACAGAGCCCGACGCGGGGCTCAAACTCATGAACCGTGAGATCATGACCTGAGCCAAAGTCAGACGCTTGATTGACTGAGCCACCCAGGTGCCCCTTGAATACCTATTTTTGAGTCTCAGTTTCATTCTGGAGGCAGCAGTAAAGACCACTGCTGATTTTGAAGTCAGGAGTTCAATAGTCAGACTTGTATTTAAGGATAACGGTGGCCCCTGGGAGTAGTGCATAGCCTAGGTTGGGGAGGTAAGGGCCCAGAGGCACATAGCAAGAGGTAATAAAGATTTGGACAGTGACAGGAAGGGAAAGGAAAGATGGATTTCAAGGGCACTTCAGTAGTATTCAAAAAACCCTGTGACCACCTGAATATCAGGAGTGGAGGAAAGAAAAGCTAGGCTGAGCAACTAAGGACAATAGAGATAAGACACAGAGAGAGAGAGAGAGAGAGAGAGAGAGAGCGCGCCAGGCTTGTCCACGCTGTGACCAGAGTAGGTGCTAGTGAGAGAAAGGACAATCACTCTTCCGGTCCAGGGCTGACCCCTTTCTGCCCATTCTGTGAGGTCCTGAATCTCAAAGAATTTGGCCTGAACTGTGGCCAGATTATCTAAGGAGCTGAGAAGGCAGAAATTGCCATTTGATGTTAGAGCTCTGAAAGTTTTAGTTATATGGAAAGCACGAAGTGGGGTGTCTTGGGACAGACCATCCGGGGACAGCTTGAAAGTGAGCTGAAATGGGCTGGGGCCATGGATCAGAAACCCCAGCCCTTGGGTTGCACGGAGCCAGATCGAGAGGGAGACAAAATCTTCTGGAGTGTGACAAGGAAGGAGTCTGAGGACTGTCACCAACGATCATCACATCCTTCCATCCTGCAGTGATATGTGTGGTCTTTGTGAGCAAACGTCATTTTATATATACATATATATGTACATACATATATATTGTATGTACATACATATACATTATATGTACATACATACATATAAGTGTGTATATATATATACACACACATATGTGTATATTTATATTTTTTAATGTTTATTTATTTTTGAGAGAGCGAGAGAGTGCACATGAGTGAGGGAGGGGCAGAGAGAGAGGGAGAGAGACGATCCAAAGTGGACTGAGCACCACATGGGGCTCAAACTCACAAACTGTGAGATCATGACCTATGTTGAAGTTGGACGCTCAACCGACTGAGCCACCGAGGCACCCCAAACGTCATTATATTTTACCAACCATATTTCTTTCCAATATGCTGTGCTGAGCTAAGTTAGGGAGAGAAAATGAGGCTCTTTGAGCAAAACCTTCTCCAAAATGAAGTTCACTTTTTGAGGACTCCAGAGAATCGTGTCTGTGTTGAGCTTTATTTGTCTTTATTTATTTATTTTTTTTTTAAATTTTTTTTTCAACGTTTTTTATTTATTTTTGGGACAGAGAGAGACAGAGCATGAACGGGGGAGGGGCAGAGAGAGAGGGAGACACAGAATCGGAAACAGGCTCCAGGCTCCGAGCCATCAGCCCAGAGCCCGACGCGGGGCTCGAACTCACGGACCGCGAGATCGTGACCTGGCTGAAGTCGGACGCTTAACCGACTGCGCCACCCAGGCGCCCCGATTTGTCTTTATAAAATATCTCTAATTGCTCGCTCCACCACAGGAAGCAATCCTGGGCTGTCAGAGGTGATTTTATATCCGGCGATGGCTGTGTCTAATACAACAGTGCACACACTTTGGTGGTACCAAAAGGCAGTGTCAGTACAGAGAAACAGCTTCCTTTAAAGCAAGTAATTCTAGGGGCACCTGGGTGGCTCAGTTGGTGAAGCATCCGACTTCGGCTCAGGCCATGATCTCTCGGCTTGTGGGTTCCAGCCCTGCGTCTGCTTCAGATTCTGCGTTTCCAGAGCTCTCTCTCTGCCCCTCCCCCACTCAAGTTCTTTCTCTCTCTCTCAAAAATAAACGTGGAAAAAAAAAAAATTTAAACAGAATAAACTGAGTAATTCTAACCAGACTCTGAAACATTCAATACACCTTTAAAAACTGTAAAACTTTACCCACAAACATACACAGCTTTAAAAACTTTATGCCAGGGGGTCTGGGTAGCTCAGTCCGTTGAGCACCCGACTCTTGATGTCGGCTTAGGTCATGACCCCAGGATCAGGGGATCGAGCCCCATGTCAGGCTCTGCACTGAGCATGGAGCCTGCTTAAGATTCTCTCCATCCCCCCCCCCCCCCGCCCCTCTTCCCGACTCATGCTCTCTCTCTCTCTCTCTCTAAAAAAAAAAAAAAAGGAAAAGAAAAGAAACTAAATAAATAAAAATAAAAACTTTATGTCACAAATACACTCTAATTAAAGATCCTTTTCTGATGACAGAAATGTCTAAACATTCATATTTTGATGATGCAAGGGGAACAGAAATGCATACAGGGTAAGTATGTCAATGTGTGTGTCCTTAAGAGTAAGAGAAGAGATACAAGCAGAGGCTTTCATGAGGGTCTCCCACTCTCCTCCCCATGCAGCCTCTGACTCCAACAAAGTGCAAGTGCGGGGAGACCTGTGAGATGGGAGGATGGGCCCAGCTCCTTTTAGGGAATCACCTCCCTTGCAAGGTGGGCAAGTGGCAAGGAGAGAAATGCAACAGAGGTCAACGAAGGATTAGACTGTCGTTGATTTTCCCCAGGCAGGAGAGGCAGACAGCCCCCAAGGAGAGGGAGGGATACCAAATGGGTGAGGGGGAGTCCACGGCTCAGGGCACAGGGCCTCCAATCCAGCCCTACAGTTTCTCCAGAAATACACAACAGGGCCCGGGAGGCAAGGAGTTCTCCCGCGTCGTCGGGAGAGGGCGCTGTTGAGCAAGAAGCGGTCCCTCCCGGTGCCGGGCGGCGCTCACCTGGCCCTGGCTCCCGCTGACTTCGCCCCGCCAAGTGGGCTCTACAAAGAGCTGTCCAGGCGCGCAGGGCGGCATGCGCTACAGCCCCCACAGAGCACCTCCCCGCCAAATCCATGGACACAACTGCTTTATCCAGTGTGCCATGCTAACGATCAACTAGAAAGTTGCTACACCTTAACAATTTTCTCACAAATAGCCTTCTCGTCATCATAGGAAAAAATCCACCTGCCTTGCGTTAATAAATGTGCTACAGTATTTTTATTCTTGCAACAACCGCTCCATATACATTTCATTTAACAAAAAAAATCGCATAATTGTAAACTATATTTTCTCCCTCTCCCAAGCACCTCTTAAATCTTATATTTAAGAACGAACTTAAGCTTGGATGCAAAAGACGAAATTATTTTCCATTATTTAGATATTGCATGTGTTTAAGACTAATTTCGGCTACAAAATCATTAATTTGATGTAGATTGTATTTTTTTCATTCTTTAAATCATAGCAACTGAATTAAAAACTTCCATTATCCAGGCTAATTTAATAAAGTAGTCTGGATATCAAAATACAGTCCAAGGTCAGCTTTCCCGCACCTGAATTTCTTATCATATTACAAATAACTGCACACATAACATATACCACATGTTACGTAAATTAAATACATGGTCCTTCCCAGCCTGATTAGCTCTTCAGCATTATAAAAGTCATCAACTTACATTTGAAGATTTAAAAAAGGAAAGGTAAATTCTATGAAAGCAAGCCATTACTTCAGTAAGTATAAAGCCATTTAGTTACCAGTGCAGGAAACAAAAGAATAGTGGTGGAGATTAATCTTTACCCACAAAGCCCTCAGCCAGAGTGTATTTGCTCAGACAACATGAATTACCCCAGGAGTGCTTGCAGACTGGGCAAAAGTCCTTCAGAAAGGGCCAGATGGTGGGCTTTTAACAGCAACTTCTGGGCACCCCAGACTGGTCTCTGCCCTTATTTGCACTGTGGTACCAGCCCAGCAGTAATGGCACCCTCAGCTTTTCTCTAAGGGGAGGGGAGGCAGCCAGAGACAGCCAACCCCTCCTCTCTCTACCCGCTGGTTTGCAAGGGGAAAAAACAACATAAAAGAAATCTCCCTTTCTTTCTCTCAGAATGCCCTTGAGAGAACTAGGCCATAGCTAGGCTTTGCTTTTCAAGAAAGAAGCAAGCAGGGGCGCCGGGGTGACTCAGTCGGTGAAGTGTCCGACTTTAGTTTAGGTCACAATCTCATGGTTTGTGGGTTCGAGTCCCATATCCGGCTCTGTGATGGGAGCCTGGAGCCTGCTTCTGATTCTGTGTCTCCCTCTCTCTCTCCCCCTCCCCCACTCATGCTCTGTCTCCATCTTGCTCTCAAAAAATGAATCAAGATTCAGGGGCGCCTGGGTGGCGCAGTCGGTTAAGCGTCCGACTTCAGCCAGGTCACGATCTCGCGGTCCGTATGAATCAAGATTCAGGGGCGCCTGGGTGGCGCAGTCGGTTAAGCGTCCGACTTCAGCCAGGTCACGATCTCGCGGTCCGTGAGTTCGAGCCCCGCGTCAGGCTCTGGGCTGATGGCTCGGAGCCTGGAGCCTATTTCCGATTCTGTGTCTCCCTCTCTCTCTGCCCCTCCCCCGTTCGTGCTCTGTCTCTCTCTGTCCCAAAAATAAATAAAAAACGTTGAAAAAAAAAATGAATCAAGATTCAAAAGAAGACAGAGAGAGAGAACCAAGCAGGAGCCCAATCTATGCATGTGACTCAGGTCTGATTAACAGCAGCCTCACCCAGGCTCCCAAACCCAAACCCACAGGCACTTCTGTATTAGACCACCGAGAGAGGGACAGGCCTTCATGGTCATTTTTGAGTTGGTGCCACTTTCTGGCTGAACTGTTGGATACCACAATGCCCCCCTTAACCTTACCGGGTTTCCAGTTGCGGGCAGCTCAGTTTCTTGGGGTGTCAGGATCCAAGGTCTCCATGGTGTGGGGCTGGAAAGGCAGGGACCAGAGATGAACCCCAGCATTTTCTGCTCTTTCAAAATTATGTCATAAGGGGCACCTGGGGGGCTCAGTCAGTTAAGCATCCAACTCGATCTCAGCTCAGGTCACGATCTCATGATTGTGAGACTGAGACCCATGTGGGGCTCTGCCATGACCATGCAGAGCCTGCTTGGGATTCTCTCTTTCCCTCTCAAAACAAACAAACTTAAAAAAAAAAATAATATCGTAAGAGTTATCATTCTTATCAATTCTAATGTTTGCCTGAGAAAGGATCACTGGATACCCCAGAAAGTTCTCTCAAGTTCTCAGTCTGTGGATAAACCAGTACCATTTGGAAGGGGTGGGGGGGGGGGGTCTCTCTCTCTCTCTCTCTCTTTTTTTTTTTTTTCTCCTTGCTGCATTATCAGTTCTCTGCCTTCATTGGGTTTTGAGAAGTCCCAAATCTGATGCAATGATCAGAGGACACATTAGTTGAGGGATTTCTCTCCCAGCCTGACTGGATTCTTCCGTTGATTCCCCACTGTAGCTGGCTACTTTGTGGCTCATTAATTTCTACCGCACCACCCGTGCTGTTGAAGGATCTTGACTTCGCCAAGACCATTCCACAAGGCATCTATCTAGGATGCAAAAGGGGCAAATGGTTTTCTCCTGTCAGGCTGCCTAGCCACGCAGCCCCTTCCACATTAACCTCCTTGGCTAATTCGATTTTAACTGTACTACCTTGAAAGGGCTGAGCCCCAAGCACTGGGCCAACCAAACACTGTCACCAAGCCTGTGACAGTCAACATGAGGGGACTCCTGTTAGACACGCCGAGAGGCCCCGAGACTTCAACGTTCCCAGCCCAGTGATTTCAGATCTATGGATGGAAGCGTTGGCCCATTTCCTCGCGGGGCGTTCCTGGGCCTCCGCGCTTCGGCGCTGTACCCCGAAACCCGGAGGACTCTGCGTCCCTGACTAAGGTTAAGGGACTTGCCCTGCGTCGCCGTCGGGCTCCGGAGCTCCGCCCGGATTCGGGGGGACTCAGCGGCGCACGGGGCATCCCGCTCTGCGCCCCCCTCACCGTCGCACCGCGGGGACACCCTCACCTCTCCGGCCCGCGCGGCGGCGGTGGCCTCCGGGGACCGTCGGCGGGGCAGTGACAGACGCGCCCCCGCGCCTCCCGGGCTCCGGCCGCCGCCTCGGGTCTCATGGTGCCCGCACAGCCAGCGCCCCTCCGGCGGCGCCAGCGACTCGGCCGCGCCTCTAACCGCTCGGGCGAGGGCGCTCACCTACCAGGGCGCTCGGCGCCAGGTTTAAAAACGGGGGCGGGGCGGGAGGGGACAGGGGAAACCGGGGAGGGGGCGGGGAGGGCGCGGGAGAGGCTCGGGGAGGGGACAGGGAAGGAGGAGAGGGGGAAGGGACCAGAAAAGGTCCCGAAGAGGCGCGGCGCGGGGGGGGGGGGGGGGGAGTGGTGGTGGGATATCCTTGGAGAGGACTCTGGAAGCTCCGGGCAGGGGTGTGGCGGGGACAAAGGAAACCCAGGGAGGGTTGCCAGGGCGGGGGCGAGGCACCCCGGGGAATGGGCGACGGGAAGTGTCTCGGGAAGCGCGGGGAAGAGGACACGTGCGGGGGGGGGGGTGTATTTCTGCAAGGAACTCACCCTTATGGGTCAGGGGTGGCGGGACCCTCGCCCGAGGGTGTCCCCCGCCCGCTGCGGGAGGGGAGGGGCCCCTGGCTTCTTCCCGCGGCCCCTGGGGTTCTGGTTGCCGCGGGAACGTCTGGGTCCCCAGATTTCCGCAGAACCTCACGTCCGCCACTTTTAAGCGGCAGGGCGATTTTGGGGGGCGGCTACGGAAGTCTGGGAACCCGCGTGGACCCGCCCTGCCTGCGGTGCTGGAGCGCCCGGGACGCCCCGACGGCGCTGCGCGAACCGGGTGGGGTGGAGACGCGGCGACACTTCCAGGCGGGTGGAAGGCCGCGGAGAGGAGAGCGGGAGGACAGCGCGCTCCCCGCCGTCGCGGGCCTTGCAGAGGAAGGTGGCCCCGCGTGGGGGTGCGTGGGACTTGCCTCCGGTTACCCCGGGGGCCGCGCTTAGAAAGCGCCTGGATGAGCCTGGCCGCTGCCGGACGCTGAGGACACGTCCCCAGGCTGCAGGGCTGGAGCGGGACGCGGGAGCGCGGCCGCCACCGACACCGGCGCGGGGTCAGGTGGGAGGAATGCTGGTTTATCAGTTGCCCGGGGCGACAGAGCACTGAAGGCCGCGGGCCGGCCTGGGGGCCCCTTGCTTAAATAGCGTCTGTTCCTCGGTGCCCCACTGACTCTGCATTTGAGAACTGGAGCTTGCTGCCTGTGATTTAAACTAATGGGGGTGGGGGGGGGGGTGGGAAAGCAATGAACTTCAGAGATAAAAATATTTCCACATTAAAAAAATTATATATATATATATATATATATATGTGTGTGTGTGTGTGTGTGTATTTCCATATTTTCTTTCCTTAAAAGCAACAGATTTTGGGGGCTCCAGGGTGGCTGGGTCGGTTGAGCAGCCCCGCTTCGGCTCAGGTCATGATCTGTGGTTGGTGAGCTCAAGCCCCATGTCCGGCTTCGTGCTGACCGCTCAGAGCCTGGAAACTGCTCGGGATTCTGTGTCTCCCTCTCTGCTCCTCTCCTGCTCACGCTGTCTGTCTGTCTCTCTCTCTTTTAAAAACAAATAAACGTTAAATTTTTTTTTAAAAAAAGCAACAGATTTTTTGGCAATTATTTGGCAATAATTAAACCTAATTAAAGGCAGAGGGGGGAATTAATAACTAAGCTTACTATATAACATTTCATACAAACGACTAAAGAGGACACTGAGTATGTAACACGAGTAGAGGAAATCAAAGAACATTGGCAGACATTACAACAATAAAATGCTATATTTAACGTTGGGCAACCTTAAAATGGGTGCCTTAAAATGAGTGTCTTTCATATAGCCTGTGGTAATGTAGTCAGGTTACCTTTCTGAGAAAGCATGACAACGTAAATCATGTGCCTTAAAGATGGTCACCTCTGCTCAGTAATTCTCCTTCTGGGTCTATATTAAAGAATATTAGGGGCGCCTGGGTGGTTCAGTCGGTTAAAGCTTCTGACTTGAGTCTCTTCTCTGCTTCTCTCTCTGCCCCTCCCCAACTTGCACACGTGCTGTCTCTCTCTCTCAAAAAAAGTAAATAAACATGAAAAAAAATTAAGATATTAATTAACAGAGATGTTTATGATAGTGTTATTTACAATGTTGAAAATATGTCTAAACATATGGCAATGGCTAAATCAGTGACGATGGAATATCACGAAGGTAGTAAAAAGGTTTATTGAAGCATGCAACTATGTGGATGGAACTGGAGGGTATTATGCTGAGTGAAAGATGTCAGTCAGAGAAGGACAGATATGTTTTCACTCATATGTGGATCTTGAGGAACTTAACAGAAGACCACGGGGGAGGGGAAGGGGAAAAAATAGTTACAAACAGACAGGGAGGGAGGCAAACCATAAGACTCTTAAATACAGAGAACAAACGGAGGGAGGATGGGGGGGTGGAGGTGGGGGAAAGTGGGGGGTGGGCATTGAGGAGGGCACCTTTTGGGACGAGCACGGGGTGTTGTATGGAAGCCAATTTGACAATTATATATATATATATATATATATATATATATTTTTTTTTTTTTTAAGTTTATTGAGTTTTGAACAGCACGGAGAGATACATCTGTATAATGTCGAAAGAACAAAATTGGATGAGTAGAACCCAAACCATACAGAGGCTACAAATGACAAAACAGAAGTGGCCACTGACTACTGGGATTACCAAGGATTTAAAACACTTTAAAAAATGTTTTCTAAATTTTATTTAAAAAAATTTTTTTTAAATGTTTATTCTTGAGAGAGAGCACGCAAGAGGGGGAGGGGCAGAGAGAAAGGGAGACACAGATCGGAAGCAGGCTCCGGGCTCTGAGCTGTCAGCACAGAGTCCGACGTGGGGCTCGAACGAACTCATGAACCGTGAGATCATGATCTGAGCCGAAGTCGGACGCTTAACTGACTGAGCCACCCGGGGGGCCCCAAAAATGTTTTCTAAATTTTAAACAATGAGCATATGTTTTTGCATGGGGGTAAAGTACACATAACAATATTTGCCATTTTAATCATTTTCAAACCCAGCCCCTCGGCCTTAAGTGCATTCACACTGGTGCATCCATCAGCATCGTCCATCCCAGAACATTTGCATCATCCCCAAGTGAAACTCTGTCCCATTAAACACGACCTCCCCATCCCCACTGGCCACCACCGTTCTACTTTGTGTCGCTGTGGCTCTGACGATTCCAGGCACCTCATACAATTGGGATCATTTGCTCCTTTTGTGGGGCATGTAATTAATTCATAAACTATCAACTTAATCCTCATCCCAACTCTGCAAATACGCATCATCCTCATTTTACAGATTAAGAAACTGGGGTTCAGAGAGGTTAGGTAACTGGGTAAAGTCACCATCAGGTTAGAGAACCAGGACTTGTGCTCCTGAGGGCACGTGGGCTTCAGAAACGGAATGCTGCTAAAGTCAGCTTAAAGGACAAGAAGGGGGTGCTCCGTGACTCAATAGGTTAAGCATCCAACTCTTGGTTTCGGCTCAGGTCATGATGTCATGGTTCATGAATTCGAGCCCCGCGTCGCATCGCATCAGGCTCTGTGCTGACAGGGCAGAGCCTGCTTGAGATCCTCTCTCTCTCTCTCTCTCTCTCTCTCTCTGCCCCGTCCTTGTTCATGGTCTCTCTCTCTTTCTCTCTAAATAAATAAATAAATAAATAAACTTAAAAAAAAAAAAAAAGGACAAGAAGGACCCAAGACAGCAGCCTCACACAGTAAGCACTCTTTCATGTCTTTTGGTTTGCATTTTTCTTCCTTCTGCCGAGCATATGTAAGACCCCATGTCCTGGCAGAGCAGGGACGATGAGAGCACAGATACAAAGCAGTATTGGATTATAACCCAAAGTATACAATAAATATCGGTGAGTTCATGACGATACCAATAAATATTGAGTGAGGAGAAAAAGCAAATCTCCCTAACAGGAGAGCTCTAAAGGACTTATGCAAATATGCCACCCTCAAACAGGTGGAATATAACTCCACAAACTATAATGAAAATGAATAGCGATGCATGTTTTTGCTGAAAATGTACTTAATGAAAAACGAACTCATTGGCAATATAGAATAAAGGTGGTAGTGGGTTTTGGGTTTGTTTTTTTTTTTAAGTTCTTTTTCTGCAGGTAGCGGAATTAAAATACAGTAACAGGGGGCATCTGGGTGGCTCAGTCAGTTAAGCCTCTGACTTCAGCTCAGGTCATGATCTCATGGTTCATGGGTTTGAGCCCCGCGTCAGGCTCCTGCTTCGGATTCTGCGTCTCCCTCTCTCTCTGCCCCTTCCCCTGCTGTGCTCTCTCTCTCTTGCTCTCTCTCTCTCTCTCTCTCTCAAAAGTAAATAAATAAACATTAAAATTTTTTAAAATATATATAATAAAAAAATGAAAAAATAAAGTACAGTAACAAATAAACTCCTGTTGAGATGGTTGGGAATTCAAAGGGCTTTTGTCTTATCAAGTATGTTTCAATTATTTCTTCCACTTTTTTGGGTCCAAGGAAGATGTTTATGATAGAGGAAGTAATTTGCCAAAGGGTATAAAAATCTTAAGGGTATAAAAATTTAATTAGGCCCTTGGTTGATAAACCAGGGGAAATTGCGTAACTTCAAGTGTATGAATTCCTGCCTGGGAGGCGATGTGGGAAACAGATAAAATTGAGGCTTTATTTCTTGCTCTGTTCTCTTTAATTAAAAATGCTTTTTTCGTTTGCTGACTTTCAGCCGTTGCTTAGAAACAAAGAGTAAAGATGTCAACCCTCAGGGTTTCCGGCTTGCCTAGGAGGAGGATACCAAAAGTCAAAACATCTCAGTGGGCAGAATATTTTTACATAAACAGTGTCGAAGACAAGCAGGGAAATGGGTGTTTCCTCTCCTTGTGTTTAGACCGACCCTGTTTCCTGTTCTCCTCTCCACAAAGTGCTCCGCAACTCCCAAAGCTGATTTAGAAGCTACAAGACGTTGTTATTGCTGTTGCTATTATTTTCTAAGAGATCTTTTGTGTGTTTTTAAAAATTATTATCTTTTATTTTTTTAAGTCACGGTAAGATACAAATAACGTAAAACCTACCATTTATTGTAGTCGACACAATGTTACCTGAGTTACAGGTATACAGCATGGTAATTCACCAACTCTAAGGGATGCTGTGCTCACCACAACTGTAGCTACCCTCTGGCCCCACACAACACTATTACAATAGCATTGATTGTATTCCTTTTATTCCTGTGACTTATTTATCCCATAATGGGATGTTTAAGTCTTTTTATTTTTATTTATTTTTTTAATGTTTATTTATTTTTGAGACAGAGAGAGACAGAGCATGAATGGGGGAGGGGCAGAGAGAGAGGGAGACGCAGAATCCGAAGCAGGCTCCAGGCTCCGAGCCGTCAGCCCAGAGCCCGACGCGGGGCTCGAACTCACGGACCGCGAGATCGTGACCTGAGCTGAAGTCGGACGCTCAACCGACTGAGCCACCCAGGCGCCCCCGTTTAAGTCTTTTTAAGTGTATAGTTCAGTGCTATGAAGTACATTCACACTGTTGTACCACCATCATCACCATTGTCTCCAGAACTTTTTCATCTTGCCAAATTGAAACTTTGTACCCATTAAACAGTAATTCCCGTTTCCCTCTCCCTCTGCCCCTGGTACTACTTTCTTTTCTATGAATGATTATCTAGATGCATCATAGAAGTGGAATCATGCAGTTGTCGTCCTCTTGTTTCACTTTGCTTCAATGTCCTCAAGGTTCATTCAGGCTGTAGCAGGTGTCAGAATTTCCTTCCCTTTCAGGGCTGAATAATATTCCATTGTATGGGTAGATCCATTTTGTTTATCCATTCATCCCTCAACGGACACAGGTTGTTTCGGCCTCTTGGCGATTGTGAATAAGACGGCTATGAACAGCATTCATCTGAGCTCCTGCGTTCAATTCTTTTGGTATATATTCAGAAGTAGAATTGCTAGATGATATATATTTCGTTTTGAATTATTTTTTTAAACATTTATTTATTTTTGAGAGAGAGAGAGAGAGAGAGAGCATGAGCAGGGGAAGGGTAGAGAGAGGGAGATACAGAATCTGAAGCACACTCCAGGCTCTGAGCTGTCAGCACAGAGCCTGATGCAGGGGTCGAACCCACGAACTGCAAGATCATGACCGGAGCTAAAGTCGGACGCTCAACCGACTGAGCCACCCAGGGGACCATGGTTTTTAATTCTTAAAGCTTGAGTTTGCTTTTAAAACATTTTTTAGTTTAGGGGCTCCTGGGTGGCTCAGTTGGTTGAGCATCCGCCTTCGGCTCAGGTCATGATCTCGCAGTCTATGAGTTCGAGCTCCGCATCGAGCTCAACGCTCTCAGTGCAGAGCCTGCTTTGGATCCTCTGTCTCCTCTCTCTGCTCTTCCCTTGGTCTCTTGCTCTCTCTGAAAAATAAATAAACATTTAAAAAAAAGAAGAAGAAAAAAATCATTGCTTCAAGATGGCCCAGAAAATCAGAAGTAGGACATGAACCCAGGCAGACTCACTGGAGTCTGAGGCTTAGCAGGCATACCACACAGAAGACAGAACTCCCTCTGTCATCTGTCAGAATTGGTGTCACTCTACCTTCACACTGGCTTCCCAGGGCGCTAGTGATAGGAAAGATAAATTATGCTGGAGATTGAATGGACATTGGCCTCAAGACCATAGCTCATTCTCAAATGAAATCATTCAGGCTCTGGGTCCCGCAGAAACTGCTTCTATTCTGAGAAGTTGAAATTAAGACCCTCCATGTAAATTCTGCCTCTTTGGGATTTTATGTTGTTGAAAGTGAAGACACTGTTCTGTGTATCTATATTTTAATGGAGGTAGGACAGGTATGGGAAACATGAGGAAGTAAAAGTAGGACGATCCTAGACATCTATGGCTCCTGAACATATACAGTAATTTTTAAATATTTTTAAATATTTATTTTGAGAGAGTGAGCGAGTAAGGGAGGGGCAGAGAGAGAGGGAGAGCAAAAGAATCCCAAGCAAGCTCCATGCCCAACACCAAGCCTGATGTGGGGCTTGAACCCATGAACCCAAGAGATCATGACCTGAGCCGAAACCAAGAGTAAGATGCTTAACCGACTGAGCCACCCAGGTGCCCCCTATGCAGTAATATTTTCTTCTAACCTTTGAAATGAAGACCAGCAAAACTTGTCCACGTCACTGCTCATTCTCTCTGATGAAGAATGGAGAGCCCTCCCAGAAAACGGGCATAGCCTTTTTTTTTTTTTTACGTTTATTTATTTTAAGAGAAAGAGAGAGAGGACAAGCAGGGAGGGGGCAGAGAGAGGGAGAGAGAATCCCAAGTAGGCTCTGCACTACTCGAGCTCAAACTCATAAACTGCAAGACCATGACCTGAGCTGAAATCATGAGTCAGATGCTTAACCCACCGAGCCACCCAGGTGCCCCGGGCATGTAGCCTTTTGAATGAAGTGTTTGCAACCTTCTGAGCGGTCTCCGTGGTCCGTTAGTTAGGTGGGTTGAGGCTCACACCTAGAACAGGCAGCAGTCCGTTATCTTCCCAGGCTGGCAGAAGTTCAAGCACATGGTCAGGGAGATTGCTGCCCCCCTAACCCGCCCGCCCCGCCGAGGACGTGTGCAGCATGTCTATGCAGGCACATGGAAATGGGGGTCTGTCCCGCAGGGCATGACCCTCAGATCACCACACAAGTCCATGACATGAGTCGAGTACACCTGCAAGCTCATCTTTCTGCTGGTGGGGACACCACCTGGATGAATATTCCCAGCCCAGCCCCATCCTTTCTGATGTCCCCATTGCCTGTTCTGCCCCTGCCCTTGCCCTATCCCTCAGCCCTGTCCCTCTGGTCTGACTTGGCACTCTGTCTTGCTTTTTCGCTCTTTCCTATGGACACTGCCATACATTCGCCCCCGGGGCTCAGGCTCCATCCAGGGGCTCCAGGGACCCTCTCATGCACCTGTCTCCAGCCTCTGGGATTCCACAGTGAACCCAGTTATGCACCAGCCGGACCTGGCCTGGCACTCCAGGAGGAGGACTGAATACATGTCGCCTGAGAGCCTTCACAGCTCACCTGAGCCCACTGTGATAACCTCTTCTTGTCCTGTCTCCATGGGGTGACAGGCATGGCTCTGTGCTTTGCAACCAGGACCCCATAGAAAAGGAGCCTGTGATGGGCTGAATCATGTGTCTTCCAAGTTAATATGTTGAAGTCCTAACCTCCCATTACCGCAGAACATAACTGTATTTGGAAATAGGGTTTTTATTTATTTATATTTTTAATTTTTTCTTGAAGTTTTTATTTAAAATCTAGTTGATTGGGGCGCTGGGTGGCTCAGTTGGCTAAGTGTCCGACTCTTGATTTTGGCTCAGGTCATGATCTCACAGTTCCTGAGATTGAGCCCCAAGTCAGGCTCTGTGCTTACAGCGAGGAACCTGCTTAGGATTCTCTCTCTCTCTCTCTCTCTCTCTCTCTCTCTCTCTCTCTCTCTGTCTCTGTCTCTGTCTCTCTTTCCCTCTTCCTCTGTACCTCCCCAGCTTGTGCTCACTCTCTCTCAAAATAAATTAATAAACATTAAAAAAAATTCTAGTTAACATATGGTGTAATATTGGTTTCGGGAGTAGATTTTCACTAAAATCTTACATCACTTACAACACCCAGTGCTCATCACAAGTGCCCTCCTTAATGCCCCTCACCCATTCAACCCATCTCCCACCCACATCCCTCCATCAACCCTTAGTTTGTTCTATAGTTAAGAGTCTCTTCTGGTTTGCCTCCCTCTCTCTCTCTCTTTCACTTCCCCAATGTTCATCTGTTTTGTTTATTAAATTCTACATATGAGTGAAATCACATGGTATTAGTCTTTCTCTGACTGACTTATTTCACTTAGTTTAATATACTCTAGCTCACAAAAAATACTCTAGCTCCATCCACATTGTTGCAAATGGCAAGATTTCATTCTTTTTGATGGCTGAGTAATATTCCATTGTTTATATATATGCCACATCTTCTTTATCCATTCATCAGTCGATGGACATTTGGGCTCTTTCTATAATTTGGCTATTGTCGATAGTGCTGCTATAAACATTGGGGTACATGTGTCCCTTTGAACCAGTATTTTTGTATCCTTTGGGTAAATATCTAGTAGTGCAATTGCTGGGTCATAGGGTAGTTCTATTTTTTTTTTTTTTTCAACGTTTTTTATTTATTTTTGGGACAGAGAGAGACAGAGCATGAACGGGGGAGGGGCAGAGAGAGAGGGAGACACAGAATCGGAAACAGGCTCCAGGCTCCGAGCCATCAGCCCAGAGCCTGACGCGGGGCTCGAACTCACGGACCGCGAGATCGTGACCTGGCTGAAGTCGGACGCTTAACCGACTGCGCCACCCAGGCGCCCCATAGGGTAGTTCTATTTTTAACATTTTGAGGAAGCTCCATACTGTTCACCAGAGTGGCTGCACCAGTTTGCATTCCCACCAACAGGGCAAGAGCATTCCCCTTTCTTGGAGATTGGGTTTTTAAAGAAGTATAAGGTCAAATGAGGTCACATGGGTGTGCCCTACTCTAACATGACTGGTGTTCTTTCTTTTCTTAATACGTTTTTATGTTTTAGAGTAATCTCTACAGCCAATGCAGGGCGCAAACTCACAACCCCAAGATCAAGAGTCTCAAGTTCTTCCAAAGAAGCCAGCCAGGCACCCTGATTGGCTCTTATAAGAAGAAGAGATTAGGACACAGACACACGCAGAGGGAAGACCACGTGAAGACACAGGGAGAAGACAGTTATCTACAAGCCAAAGAGAGAGGACCTCAGAAGAAACTGAACCTCTAGCCTGTGAGGAAATCAATCTGCATGGCTTAAGTCATTCAGTCTGTTATATTTTGTTATGGCGGCCCACGCAAATGAATGCAGGGCTCTTGGCATCTTTCCTTGTCTCTTCGGGGCCATTTGTCCTGCACCATTGTGCCTCTGCTTCCCCTTGTAATACCTGATAAATGACTTTGCTCATTTCCTGCCCGTGGCCTAATTTCAGCTTTAGCTGGATACTCCTACAACAGGTGCCTGGTTCATAATGGACACTCAATAAGTGACTTTTATTTTATTTTACTATTTGTTAAATGTTTATTTTTGAGAGAGAGAGACAGAGAGAGAGAGAGAGAGAGAGACAGATAGAGAGAAAACAGGCACACAAGTGGGAGAGGGGCAGAGAGAGGAGAGGACAGAGGATCTGAAGCAGGCTCTGTGTTGACAACTGAGAGCCCAATGCAGGGCTTGAACTCGCAAACTGTGAGATCATGACCTGAACCAAAGTTGGATGCTTAACTGACTGAGCCACTCAGGTGCCCCAACAAATTATTTTTAAATGAACAAATTCTATTACTTTTTAAAACACTTATCTTCCCAAGTAGAGTGGAACTGTGTTCTTTGCTTTATATTCCCCAAACCCAAAAGAATCTCTTAGTATTAGCATGGATATAAGTTTGACTGTGCTTTAGAGGCCCCATGTAAGAGTGACTTACACAAGATAGAAGTCAGTTTCTCACATAAGAGTGTAGACAGAGGTGATCCGGAGCTGGAAGGGAGCCCAGCTTAATTAGCTTGTGTAGGTTCATGCTCCCTCCCTGGATGGTTGAGAGCCCAATTTTGATTTTGAATCAGGTCATGATCTCATGGTTCATGAGTTTTAGCCCAGCGTTGGGATCCGTGCTCACAGTGCAGAGCCTGCTTGGGATTTTCTCTCTAGTTTGCTCTCTGTGCCCCTCCCTGCTCATGCGTGTGTTCTCTCTCTCAAAATAAATTTTTAAAAAACACAAAAAACACTAAAAATGAAAGTGTACCTAAATAATAGGGGTGTAGAGAAAAAACCCCACAAACTAGCAGCATATACTTTAGGAAGCTGAAATATACACTGTGGTGTCAATATAAACTCCAAATCTAGTTCAAAATAAAGGTCTAAAACATAGGCAGCCTTAAGCAGTATTTCGTATGCCAGAAACAATTAGAATAAATATACACATATGGCAGAAGTAACTTCTATGACGATCACCCATTTGTTTCAAACAGCACTTGATATGTAAGAAGTTCAGCTGGAATTTATCTTTTTAGATCTTTCTTGAAACCCCCTATCTCCAGTCCCACTGACACTACTGGTCCCAGACATCATTTCACACCTTCCCCATGTCAGTCTCTCCTCCCTCTGATCTAGACTGTTCTCTGTCTTGAGCGATTTTTCCTGATGCTATGTACTGGTTCAAAACATCGGATGATTCTCTGATCAATTCCTAACCTCTTGGCTGAGTATCCTGGATGTCCATAGTTATTTGATATTCAATACAAGTTGACCTTTGAATAGCTTGGGGGGTTAGGAGTGTACCTCCCATTCAGTCAAAAATCTGCATATAACTTAAAAAATTTTTATTTAAATGTTTATTTTTGGGGTGCCTGGGTGGCTCAGTCGGTTGAGCGCCCGACTTCAGCTCAGGTCATGATCTCATGGTCTGTGGGTTCGAGCTCCGCGTCGGGCTCTGTGCTGACAGCTCGGAGCCTGGAGCCCGTTTCAGATTCTGTGTCTCCCTCTCTCTTTGCCCCTCCCCTGTTCATGCTCTGTCTCTCTCTGTCTCAAAAATAAATCAACGTTAGGGGTGCCTGGGTGGCTCAGTCGGTTGAGCACCCGACTTCGGCTCAGGTCACGATCTCACGGTCCGCGAGTTCGAGCCCCGCGTCGGGCTCTGGGCTGATGGCTCAGAGCCTGGAGCCTGCTTCTGATTCTGTGTCTCCCTCTCTCTCTGCCCCTCCCCCGTTCATGCTGTGTCTCTCTGTGTCTCAAAAATAAATAAACGTTAAAAAAAATAAAAAATAAATAAATCAACGTTAAAAAAATTTAAAATTAAAAAAAATGTTTATTTATTTTTGAGAGAGAGAGAGAGAGAGTGGGGGAGGGTCAGAAAGAGAAGGAGACACAGAATCTGAAGCAGGCTCCAGGCCCCGGGCTGTCAGCACAGAGCCGGACGCAGGGCTCGAACTCATGAACTGTGAGATCATGACCTGAGCCAAAGTCAGAGGCTTAATCGACTAAGCCACCCAGGTGCCCCAGCATATAACTTTTTTTAAAGTTTATTTATTTATTTATTTTGAGAGAGAAAGAGAGAGCAAATGCATGCATGAGCAGGGAAGGGGCAGAAAGAGAAAGAGGGAGAGAGAGAATCTCAAACAGTCTCCACACTTAGCATAGAGCCTTATGCAGGGCTCGATCTCATCAACTGTGAGATCATGACCTGAGCTGAAATCAAGAGTCAGACGCTTTACCAACTGAACCACCGAGGTGCCCCAAGCACATAACTTTTGATTTCCCCAGAACTTAACTACTAATAGCCTACTGTTGACCAGAACCCTTGCTGATAACGTAAGCAGTCAATTAACACCTATTTTGTGTGTTATGCATATTATATACTGTATTCTTACAGTAAAGTAACCTAGAGAAAGGAACATGTTATTAAGAAAATCATAAAAGAAAATCCATTTCAGCGCTATACTGTATTTATGGAGAAAACCCTGCAAAAATCCGCATCTAAGTGGACCCCTGCTCAGTTCAAACCCATGTTTATCAAAGGTCAACTGTGTATCCAATTTACTCCTCAGTCTAGAAAACCAGTGGTCTTGACATACTCCTTATTCATTTTTCATTACGTTTTATTAGTAGATTGTGACATGGCTCAGAAATAACCCAATATAAAAAGTGACAGAGTGAAAAGTCCCCTTCCTCTTCCTGTGGCTTTCCACGGCATTCCCCTGTGGCCAACTTTTCCAAGTGTCTTGTGCAGGCTTCAGGGTTCTTTATGCAAATACAAACAAATACACTTATATTTTCTTATCAGCCTCTCTGCCTTTGGCACAGAAGGTAGATTACTATATTCCAGGTATTTCTATTTAAAAAAATTTTTTTAATGTTTTCATTTATTTTTGAGAGAGAGAGAGAGAGAGAGAGAGAGAGAGAGAGCATAGGTGGGGGATGGGCAGAGAGAGAGAGAGAGAGAGAGAGAGAGGGAGGGAGACACAGAATCTGAAGCAGGCTTCAGGCTCTGAGCTGTCATCAGAGAGCCCGACTTGGGGCTCGAACTCATGAACCGTGAGATCATGACCTGAGCCCAAGTCAGATGCTTAATAGACGGAACCATTCAGGAGCCCCTAGATATTTCTATTTCTATATCAATGCACAGAGAGATTCTTCCTTTTTTTTTTTTTTTTAAGAGTTGTGCAGTGTGCCAGTGTGTGGAGTACCAGCATTCACTTAACTGTCCCTACCTGATGGACACTTAGGTGGTTTCCAACCTTCTGTGACTACACACAATGCCTCAGCCAATAACCTTATGCAGGCAGACAGCATTTTGCACACATGTGACTCTATCTGCAGGCTATATTCTTGGAAGAGGTGCCTGAGTTTGTCATCACTATACCTTGTCCTCTTTCCTTTGGAACCACCTATGGGCCTAGGCTTCAATGCCAGGAGCCTGTCACACTCCCTTGTTCCTTGGAGAGATTTATTCGACAGCGCAGTTGTTGGAAGTAGTATATTGTACGTATGACTCACGGAACACGTTGCACACGTTACCTTTCACCATCTCTTTAAATGCATCCAGGGAAATAGTCTCATGGCCCGGGATGAAAACTCTAAGGGGCTGTAGGAGTTTCCCAGGGCTTCTGTAACAAAGTACCGCAAACTGGATGGCTTAGAACAACAATTTTATGGTCTCACAGGTCTGGAGGCTAGAATTGGACTAGTAATTCTTAGCAGGGCCATGCTCCCTGTGCAACCTGCGGGGGGGAGGGGGTCCTTCTCGCCTCTTCCCCACTTTGGTGGGTTGCTGTGTCCCTTCAGTCTCTGCCTTGGTGGTCACTGCTGCATCCTTCCTGTTAGGATGACCTCGTCTTAACTCATTCTATGTACAATGACCCCATTTCCAAATAAGGTCCCATTCTAAAGCACTGGAGGTTAGGACTTCAAAATATCTTCTTCGGTGGGGGGGGGTGGGGGGACATGATTCAACCCCTAATGTAGGCCCCACCCTTTTCTGCTCATTGTAGGTAGGAGATAATGTGAGGGTTACTTTCGGTCACAAGCTCATTCTCAGTTCAGAAACTATTTCCAGTCCTAGCAATTAATCAGTCCTTCAAGCCCCATTCCAAGGCCAGCTGTGGGTCAGGAGCTGGCAGGTGCCTGCCTGCAGGAAGGGGTGTGGTTGGAGCTTGCTGCTCTCTGTTGACTTCCTTGGTGCCCTGCCCATTCGCTCCCCATGCCCACGGGTTCAGCCTCCAACCAGGGTGGGAGAGGTGGGGGGACGGGACAGGTCTGATCCTTCCGACGACGGGAGGTTCCATGCTCTCTGGGGCTGTTGTTCAGGTCTTTTTCCTCTCGTGGGTATTTTTGGAATTTCTTTGGAGATTTCCAACTTGGAGAATTCTTGGCTGCCCATCTCCCGATTCTGGCAAATGCAACTTGATTTGGGGAATTAACTTGCAACTTCTTCAGCCCTAGGAATCCAGCATTCCTCCCTCTGCCCCCAGGCAGCCCTTTTGGGCAGGGCCCTCAGTGATTCGATGTCAGCCTCCTACTCTCCCCCAAGGCCCACAAGTGATTCAAGGACCTCTAGAAGGACTGCAGACAGCTGCATACTTTGAGCCTTGCCACCAAAGCAGTTGGTCAGTCCAACTGGACTTCCTAGAGGATATCAGACGCATGTCCACAGGGTCCTCCAAATGCAAGGACACAGACTAAGACACTCTCTGGGCTACTCCTGGTAGGAGGGGAAGAAACCTCTCAGCAAGCCCAGGACTGTCCCCAAATAAATCTCACCCCACTCCTCTCCTCACTCTGACCCCTTGTATTTCCTTGTTCAGGTTGATGCACTGAGGGACTAGGTCAGCATCACTTCCTTTGCAGCTCTGACAGGTGGGGCTCTTCCTCATCCTCCCTTTGTAACTGATATACAGGTATCATTATGGCATCTCACAGAAGGTTCTATTCTAGTATCTTCCTACCTGCCAGCATACTGACTATAAGTACAAGAAAGTGTACTTTCTTGTGGTTTATGGGGCACCTGGGTGGCTCAGTTGGTTGGGCATCCAACTTTGGCTCAGGTCATGATCTCATGGTTTGTGGGTTTGATCCCAGAGTCGGGCTCCGTGCTGACAGCTCGGAGCCTGGATGGAGCCTGTTTCAGATTCTGTGTCTCCTTCTCTGCTCCTCCTGCACTCGGTCTCTCAAAAATAAATAAACATTAAAAAAAATTTTTTTTTAAAAAAGTGGTGATTTACATATTCTGTCCTTGCCTTTTAAAGAAGGTGGGTCCAGAAAACTGAAGGGCCTTTCCAAATTTTTTTTAAAAAATAAACTTTATTTTTGGAATAATTTTAGATTTACAGAAATTTCGCAAGATAGTGGAGTTCCTATAAACCATTTTACCGTTATTAACATATTACATTATTACAGTATATTTGTTACAGTTAATAAACCAATATAGATTGTCTGTAGTTTGTACTTTATTCAGATTTTGTTTTTCCATATTCTTTTTGTGTACCAGGATCCCATCCAGGCACACACCACATTATATTTAACCATCAATTTAGGCTCCTTTTGGCTGTGAAAACCTCTCAGATGGTCCTTGTCTTGAGTGACCTCGACAATTTTAAGGTCGGGTCAAGTATTTTGTAGAAATTTCCTCTGTTGGGATCTATTTGATGCTTTTCTCATGATTATTAGATCAGGTTATGGATTTGCGGGAGTGTGGTATAAATAATATATTGAGTCTCTGTCCCCAGTTCCTGGCACAAAGTTCCTAACCCTTGGAAGTTCCTGGCAAGGACAACCACAGATGAGTTTTTGTGAATGAGGTGATAATTGTGGGTTCCCAGGTGGCTCAGGATGGGGGCTGGTAGCTGGGAACCAGCCGAGTAAGAGGGTTTTCACCTACCTCACCCTCCACCTATCTAAATGAAATCCTAAGAACCCATAAACGGAAGGGTTCGGGTTGGGTGCTGCCCAAGTGGGGCCCCGGCAAAAGGCACGGGAGCTCTGGACCCCCCTTCTGAGCTTCTCCTCCATTGCACTGTTCCTGAGTTGCCTCCTTCACGGTACACGGGTAGCAGGAAGTGAAGCCCTTTACTGAGGTCTGAGTGTTCAAACTGGAGGGGTAGGTGCGGGAACCCAGGAATTTGTAGTCGGCGGGACAGAAACGTGGCTGGCGTCTGAAGTGGGGGCAGAGAATCGGAGACCTGGTTGTTGGTGTTGTAAAGGACAAGACACCACGTGTTTTGTACCAGGAGAGAGAACCCCCTTATGGAGAACGACCAGAGAAGGCCAGCGGAGAGCCTCTGTTTTTGCTGAGCATCCCGAGGTTGGACCTATAAGGCAGTTGTAAGGGGGTGAGAGACTGGAGGGCTGCATGGAGGATTAAAAAAAAAAATGTCTACAAGGGACAAGGCGGGGACAGAAGGCTGGTACAAGAGAAGCACCCAATGGCTGTTTCCCCAAGAGCGTGGTCCAGCGTCTAACGCTAGAGGAGCGCCGGGCGCCGCGACAGCCCCGGCGTTTTCACGCCCTCCCGCGAACCCAGGCGACCCCGGCAGAGGAGCAGGCTCGCCTCCATTCCGGCCGCCGAGGGGGCGCGGCAGGATCGGGCCAAGTCGCGGTCCCGGCCGCGGGGCAGGTCGGAAGACCCTCTCCGGCCCGCGAGAGAGGGTGGCGCTTCCGGTAGGGCGAGGAAACCTCTGGGATCCGCAGCGCCGCCGCACTCGCGCTCCTCCCTGCGGGTGCCCCGGCCAGCTCGACTCGGCCGCCAGTGCGCACGCGCGGCGCCGCCGCCCGGAGGCTCCGCCCTCCGCCCGGCATGGTCATAGACGCACGTGTGCCAGGTGCAAGCGGTGGCGGGAAAGAGAAGGACCGGCCCCTGCGCGGCCGGAAATCGGGTGAATTTTCTGTAGCGTGGAGGCGGCGGAGGCTTTCCAGTGACCCAAATCCAGATACGAGGGAAAAAAATATTGGTACGTTTGCCAACGAAAAACAAAAATGGTTTTGGGGCGGCTGGGTGGCTCAGTCGGTAAAGCGTCCGACTTCCGCTCAGGTCAGGATCTCCTGGTTTGTGAGTTCCAGCCCCGCCTCGGGCTCTGTGCTGACAGCTCAGAGCCTGGAGCCTGCTTCAGATTCTGTGTCTCCCCCTCTCTCTGCCCCTCCCATGCTCATGTTCTGTCTCTGTCTCTGTCTCTCAATAATAAATGTTAAAAATAAAATAAAAAAACAAAAAAGAAAAAAATGGCTTTATGAGCAAACGAAGCCTACCGGAGAGAAAGTAAAAGAGGGGGAAAAAATATTTGCAACGTATGTCACAGGTACAGATAAGTAAATAAGACTGAGGGAACCAGAGCTCAAAATTCCAGTTTTAAAAAAGACAAGAGACATGAATGGCCAATCTGCAAAAAATAGTATAAAACGGGCTCTTAAGTGAAAAAGTTTGGTTCTTCTAATAGAAATGCATATGACTCTGCGATATCATTTCTAACAATCCAATTTGCAAAAGTCAAAAGCGAGGGACAGGCTGTGTGGCACTCACTGCTGGTGGGATTGCAAGAGCCTACGGCTCCTGTGGAGGGGAACTTGGCAACGTCTGACAAAACTTGATAGGTGTTTGCCCTTTGACCCGGCAGTTCCACAGCTAGAAACTCAGCCTCGAGAAACACCTACACCAATATGAAAGTATGTACGTGTACAAAGTTACCTATTGCAGCGTTATTTGCAATGACAACATTTTGGAAACCATTTTAGTGCCAGTGCATACATAGGCAATGGATTGGCCAAACTGGGACATCCACACCAGGAAGTACTATGCAGTTGTTAAAACGAGTGAGGAAGATCTCTATGAACTGATACAGAGTGATTTCTAGGATATACTGATAAGTGAAAAAAACTACATACAAAAAAGTACGTACATTATGCTATTTTTATGTAAAATAAGGGTAAAGAGTAAAATATTCAAGTATCTGCTTTTTAGTAAAAAAAAAAAAACTTAAGAAATCAACTAGAAACTAATTGGTTACTTACAGTGGCTGGGTGGGAATGGGGTGAAACTCTAAGAGGGAATGACATGTATTCAAGCATACTTTTGGGGAGTAGTTTTGACTTTTAGAAACAGTGTTTTAATCAAAAAGTAAAATTACATCAACAAAGATGAGGGAAGAGAAAACTAAAATTGAAAACAAACAGAAGTAAACAAATGAACTAAATGGTATAGTAAATTAACTGCAGGGGAGAAAGTAAACCCAAATTACTTTTGAACACAAATCTTTGTATACCTTCTGTGTGTAAACAAGCAAACAAAACTACAAAGAAATTTTGAACCTCGCTTAGTTGGCAGTGGTCTGGTGTAGCAATTCTGAAAATATTTTCTGTGTTTTGTGGGATTAAGTAAATTGACGAACATAATACTGATGGGAGGCAGGATTCTCACTGGGAGTAGGGTGTCACAAACATGGAGGGAGGGATGGCAAGGACGAGCTCTGTGGATTGGAACCAGAGCTCTGTGGATCAGAATCTATTTCCTAGATCTGCCTGCTGAAAGAGCCTGGGGAACAGGACCACTTCAAGAGCCAGGAGCATTCCTGTGTCCGTATCTTGGTTTCTAAACACATTGTCCAGCGCTCCCTGGAGTAATGGCAAGGAAAGTGAAAGAGAAGGTAGGAACAGCTTGGAGTGCCAGCTGAGAGCTAAGAGGTGCTCAAATAATGATGGAAACAGGCCGCGAAGGACACAGTGGGGGCAGATTGACAGGGCTTCCAATGGCCAAATTTGCAGCAATTTGAAATCAAAATGAATTATGACAGTGGTGAATTATGACATTGAAAAAAAAAAAAAGAATCCGGGAGCCTCCGTGACTCGGTTGAGTGTCTGACTTCACTTCAGGTTATGATCTCACGGCTCCTGTGTTTGTGTGTTCGAGCCCGGCATCAGGCTCTGTGTTGTCAGTGTGGAGCCTGCTTCGGATCCTCCATCCTCCCCTCTCTCTCTGCCCTCTCCTGCTTGCTTGCTCTCTCTCTCTTTCTCAAAAATAAAATAAAAACAAAAAGAAAAAAAAGGACGCATAAGTCCAGAATGATACTAAAAAAGATAATCTTACAAATACGTACACAGAGGTAAAAGGGACCGCCCTTCTTTACAGTAGAATGCCAGCTAATAAATACTAAAGGAACAACAGAGTTAGAAAAGTAACTGCATTACAACTATTATAGCAGTCACTGACTCAGGCAGGAGTTGTTAATGGATGCTAAATCCGCTGGTTGAAAGCCTGTTGGGGAATACTACGCAGGCTCACTCCACAGGAAACTTTATAGTGTGTGTGTGTGTTTTTTTTTTTTTTTACTGTTTATTTATTTTTGAGAGAGAGAGAGAGAGAGAGAGCAGGGGAAGAGAGAGCGGGAGACACAGAATCTGAAGCAGGCTCCAGGCTATGAGCTGTCAGCACAGAGCCTGACACAGGGCTCAAACCCACAACCTGAGCCGAAGTCGGGTGCTTAACCAACTCAGCCACTCAGATACCCCTTTATAGTGGAAAAATCTGGTAGATACCACTTTAACTGAGTGATCAAAGTCAGCATCATCAATAAGGGTGACCTGACATCATGTGCCCAAAATGCATAACCTGAATTGGATCATGAGGAAGCCTTAGACAAACTCAAATTGAGGGATAATGATATGAGATGGATTCTTAAAAATTGTCAAGATCTCGAAAGACAAAGATTAAGGAACCATCCAGATTAAAGGGGAATAAAGAGACATGACAACTGCATGAAATGTGTGACTTTGGAAGAGAGAATATTGGCATAAAGGATGTTATTGGGACAATTGGCAAAATATGAGCATGTACCGAACGAGATATCGGCCTTTGATCAATGTTAAGTTTTCTACATTTGAACATTGCAATGTGGTTGTGTACGAGAACCTTCTTATTCTTAGGAAATTTATCCTGAAATACTTAGGGGTGAAGAGACACGATTTCTGCAACTAATCTCAAATGGTTCAGGGAAGAAGAAAAGTCTGTGTCACACCTTGTTCCACTTAGTGGACACACCCACTTTGCATAATATATTCCCTACTGTTGAATGTTAAAAATTTTCCCATTAAGGGAGTGCCTGGGTGGCTCAGTCGGTCGAGCATCTGATTCTTGGTTTCCACTCAGGTCATGATCTCATAGTGTGGGAGTTTGACCTCCACATCAGGCTCTGTACTGACAGGGCACAGAGCCTACTTCGGATTTTCTCTCTCTCTCAAAAGAAATAAATAAACTTAAAAATAAATAAAAATTTCTGGTTAAGGAGTGCCTGGCTGGCCCAGTTGGTAGAACATTTGACTTTTGATCTTGGGTTAGGAGTTTGAGCCCCATGTTAGGTGTAGAGATTACTTTAAGATAATAATTTGGGGCACCTGGGTGGCTCAGTCAGTTAAGCGTCCATCTTTGGCTCAGGTCACAATCTCATGGCTTGTGAGTTCGAGCCCTACATCGGGCTCGGTGCTAACAACTCAGAGCCTGGAGCTTCCTTCAGATTCTGTGTCTCCCTCTCTCTCTGTCCCTACCCCGTTCACATTCTGTCTCTCTCCTTCAAAAATAAACAAACAAAAAAATTGAAAATAAATAAATAAAATAATTAAAAAAATAAAAAAGTAAATTTTCCAATTACACAATCACTCAGTGTTGCTATCAATATCTTTATGAATATAATTTCTTCTTTTGTTACCATTTTTGTTACTACTTTTTAATTTTTTATTTTTTAAGAGAGAAAGCTGGGGAGAAGGGTAGAGGGAGGGAGAGAGAGACACTTAAGCAGGCTCCATGCGGAGCCCCAACACGGGGCTCAATCCCATGATCCTGGGATCATGACCTGAACCGAAATCAAGAGTCGGATGCTCAAACCGACTGAGCCACCCAGGGGACGGTTGTTACCATTTTTAGAATAAATGCCCACGATTATGAATCCCAAATCGAAGAGTGTGTGAGTGTTTTTATGAGCTTTAAGAAGAGTAGTAGTTCAAGATGCCAAGAGTGGCTGATTTAAATAGAAGGTTGTATGTAACAGGGGAGGTGACGGCATAGAGCTACAAATAGCAGGAGATTCTAAAAGCAGCTGCTGGAGCTATGGTGCAAAGGACTCTTGTGTCACTAAGAAAACTCCCCACACCAGGCTCACAGCAGGACACTTCGCTGACTGAACCACCCAGGCACCCCACAGCAGACCTCATAGGTTAGTAACACCCCTGCCGTTGTCCTGGGAACCATGGGTCTAATCGAAGCCACCATGGCCTAAATTTGGTGCACAATAAGGGATTTGTGATTAGCTGGCTCACTGCCTCCAGAGGATTCTTGTAAACACCACAATGTGAAGTTTTGTGTTTGACAACCTCACAATTCTCCAAGGCAGTTGTGAAAATCAGTATAAATTGCAAATCAAAAAGAACAAGCATGGGGTGCCTGGGTGGCTCAGTTGGTTGAAAGTCCGACTTCGGCTCAGGTCATGATCTCGCGGCTCGTGAGTTCGAGCCCCGCGTGGGGCTCTGTGCTGACAGCTTGGAGCCTGGAGCCTGCTTCAGATTCTGTGTCTCCCTCTCTCTCTGCCCCTCCCCTGCTCATGCTCTGTCTCTCTCTCTCAAAAATAAATAAGTATTCAAAAAATTTTTTTAATTTAATTTTATTTTTTTTAATTTTTTTTAACGTTTTATTTATTTTTTTATTAAAAAAAATTTTTTTTAATGTTTATTTATTTTTGAGACAGAGAGAGACAGAGCATGAACGGGGAAGGGTCAGAGAGAGAGGGAGACACAGAATCGGAAACAGGCTCCAGGCTCTGAGCGGTCATCACAGAGCCCGACGCGGGGCTCGAACTCACAGACCGCGAGATCATGACCTGAGCCGAAGTCCGACGCTTAACCGACTGAGCCACCCAGGCGCCCCACGTTTTATTTATTTTTGAGACAGAGAGAGACAGAGCATGAACGGGGGAGGGGCAGAGAGAGAGGGAGACACAGAATCGGAAGCAGGCTCCAGGCTCTGAGCCGTCAGCCCAGAGCCCGACGCGGGGCTCGAACTCACAGCGCGCGAGGTCGTGACCTGAGCTGAATGAAGTCGGACGCTTAACCGACTGAGCCACCCAGGCGCCCCCAAAAAATTTTTTTTTAAAAAAGCGTCTGGCTCTTGATTTCAGCTCAGGTCATGATCTCACGGTTCGTGGGTTCGAGCCCTGTGTCGGGCTCCTTGCTGCTGGTAAGGAGCCTGCTTGGGATTCTGTCTCCCTCCCCTGCTCACTCTCTATCTCTCTCTCTCAAAATAAATAAATAAGCATTAAAAAAAAAAAAAAAGAAGAACAAGTATTTGGCCTAAAAGATACTCAGTTGAAAACAGATAAAAACCACTGGTAATGGGAGGTAAATTGGTATAACTATTTTGGAAAACAGTTACCATTATCTTTTAAACCCGAACGTTATTAGCTCAGCCTAGCAATCCCTCTCCTGGGTCCACACCCGAGAAGTGTTTGCTCACAGGCTCTGGAGACAAGGAGACGTTCAGAGCAGCGTTGTCTGTCACAGCAAACAAACTGGAAAAAACTCCATGTCCATCATTTGAACAGTGGCTAAATAAATGATATTGTAGTCGTGCACTAGAATATTAGATAGCCATGAGAAGGCCTATAATGCAGCTATGCAAAATTATATGTGTCAATCTTAGAAAGATTGCATAGAAAAATGCAAGGCTCAGAAGTGCACTTACTGAAGATAAAGTGCACGTACTTTAAAAAAAAAATGTTTATTTGTTTTTGAGAGAGAGCTTGAGCAGGGGAGGGGCAGAGATGGGGGGAGAGAGAGAATCCCAAGCAGGCTCCTCTCTGTCAGCACAGAGCCCGATGCAGGACTCGAACTCATAACTGTGAGATCATGACCAGAGCCAAAATCAAGAGTCAGACACTTAATCGACCGAGCCACCTGGTGCCCCAAAAAGTGCACTTACTGAATTTAACCCAAAACAATGTACTTTGTAGGGATACGCTCATTTGTATTTAAGATATATTTTTTAAAGCAAGGGAATGATAAATGGAATAATAATGGAATAATAAATGGAGGATGAGGAGTCTGTGGGATGAGATAGATAAGAAGTACAGAGGTATTGGCAATGTTCTAGTTCTTTTCCCGTTTAAATGTGCATTGTAAATCTCCTTCACAGGTGAAGAAATGCAGATGGCCAGTAAAACATAGAAAAACAAAGTTTTTCTGGTAATTCAAAAGGAAAGAAGAACTACTCTTTTAATGTTTATTTATCTTTGAGAGACAGAGCACGAGTAGGGGAGGGGCAGAGAGTAGGGGAGGGGCAGAGAGAGGGAGACGTAGAATCCAAAACAGGCTCCAGGCTCTGAGCTGTCAGCACAGGGCCCAACACAGGGTTTGAACTCGTGAACTGTGAGATTATAACCTGAACTGAAGTCGGGTGCTTAACCAACTGAGCCACCCAGGCGCCCCAAGAACTACTCTTTTTTTTTTTTTTTTAATTTTTTCAATGTTTTTTATTTATTTTTGGGACAGAGAGAGACAGAGCATGAACGGGGGAGGGGCAGAGAGAGAGGGAGACACAGAATCGTTAACAGGCTCCAGGCTCCAAGCCATCAGCCCAGAGCCTGATGCGGGGCTCGAACTCACAGACCGCGAGATCGTGACCTGGCTGAAGTCGGACGCTTAACCGACTGCGCCACCCAGGCGCCCCAAGAACTACTCTTTTAAAGAGAGATATCATGGGGCGCCTGGGTGGCTCAGTCGGTTGAGCAGCGGACTTCAGCTCAGGTCATGATCTCATGGCTCATGGGTTCCAGCCCTGCACCGGGCTCTGTGCTGACAGCTCAGACCCTGGAGCCTGCTTTGGATTCTTTGTCTCCCTCTCTCTCTGCCCCTCCCCTGCTGGTTCTCTCTCTCTCTCCCTCTCCCTCTCTCTCTCTCTCTCTCTCTCTCTCTCTCTCAAAAACACTTAAAAAATTAAAAGAAAACAAAGAGATACCATTTTTCATTAATGGAGTAAAGATTTTTAACTTTATTTTTAATTTTATTTTTTTTAGCAAAGACTTTTTAAAAAGGCTGTGCTAAAATAAGCCCCTAATCCTCTATTAGGAGATAAAATGATACAACACTCAAGAAGTTTGGCCTTAGGTTGCAGTAGCCTTAGGTTCATATCCTTTGACCTAGTAATTTCACTTGTAGGAATGTAGGAATATATGCTGAACAATTACCAGAAAAGTGGCTAAAAAGTTTTGTATAGGACCCTGCTCTTCAGCATTGTGTGAGCAATCACTTGGGGAAAAACAAACAAAAAACAACAAAGCAGCCCAACAGAAGACTGTTTAACAAAATCATGGAACTCTCAGATGTGGAATATTTTGTATCTGTCGGCAATTATTCTTGAAGACATGCACTCTGGTCACCCCTGAATTCTCCTTTTTTTATGAGAATCCTCGGCAGTGATGGTAGATCTCAAGTTGAGGTTTTCTCTGACCTGAAGCCATCCCCATCCACTTACCTGGAGGTCAAACTGGATTCCTTTTCCCAGATGCTTAGTCTTTGCATTTATCTCCTTTCTTTTCTTGGGGGGCGGGGGAGGGAGAGGGCGGGCAGTATTCCTGATAGACATCATGTGTCATTGAAGGTCCTATCACAGGATAATGAATTCCCTATTCCCCAAAACACAGATGGGGAAGGCTCAAGTTCTTGCTGGCAGAATCCACGCTTGGGGTAGCAATGGAAATCTACCAGGGGCCCCTAGGAAAGGAAGAGTAAATCCAGATCTCAGTCACTCTTGTGATGAAGGAAGAAGTGACACCGGCAAAGCAATGCACTGAATAAGCAATTTTAAACCCATACTCTGCATCTCCTTCACCAAACATCCCATCAAGAGGGGCTCAATTTGGCTACTTTTCCCTCTTATTTAGCAAAACCTTTAGCCACCTTCATTTCACTATGTACCAGGAATAAAGACAGATCCCGCCCTTGCCTTTGGAGAGTTTCCAGCCTCAAAGAGAAGGCAGACGCACGGTTCAAGCGATTACAAGGTGGGTGAGTTGTTGCTGGAGTGTGTGGAAGGTGGGGAGGGGAGGCTCACCTAGCCTAGGGGTCGGTCCAGCGAGACCTCCCTGAGGAGGTGACACTTTGACATTTAAGGCAAGCAGGCAGGAGAAAGTTGGGGCAGGCCAGGCAGTGTTCTGGGCGGCCAAGTGGACGAGCGACGCGAGAAGGTGCTCTTGGTGGAGCCAGAAGTCCCCGTTAGTGTGGCCAGCGGTGCCTGAGCGGTCAGAGTTTGGGGTTGTGCGGCGGCAGTGGGGCCCCACCGAGGGGTATCCCTACCTGGCCTTTCCCACTGTCTGTTTCCGACGCCCCTGCTGCCACCTGCTTTGCTCTTGGCGGCGACGCCCCCGCGCCCCATTCGGGTGCATTTCACCGGGCAGGTGCAGGTGCGGCCCTGCCGCGCGGGCCCCGGGCCCTGGTAACAGGTATGTGCTTGCGCGGATTGCAGGGCTCCGTCTTGCCAGGTCAAGTGCCGGTCCGGCTCCGCCAGGCACTAGGTGCCGGCGCTCCTCGGTGGGTTCTCCAGCTCGGGTTTCCTGCCTCTGAGCCTGTTTATTCCCCTAGGGGGAGTTATTTATAGAAAGGAAGCGTTTGATCGCCTCCTGCTCTTCTGGTTTTGCTTTTTCTTTTCTTATTCAAGATGCCTGACTGGGGGCTGGATGCAATCATCTTTTCAGGGTTGAAATCTAGTTCAAAGCGGGCTGTATACAGCAGCTCCAATTCAGCTGCGTCATCTGCTCTTGGCTTCCCTAGGAACGGGCCCTTGTCTCTATTTAGGGCTTTGCGAGCATTTTTAAACACTGTACATATAACTCTGTGGTTACTGAGTTACTTCTTCCTTTTCCACAGTCTGAATTTCTCCTTTATTCCACCAGATTTATATTATTTTATTGTAAACTGCTTGCAATGCTTTTGAGGCTAAGAAGTGGGATTTGCATAAACTCATTTTATTTTTTTGTCTAGCTATATTATAGTTTCTTTTTAAAAATTTTTATTCGAAAGTTAGCTACCATAAAAAAAAAGGTAGCTAACATACAGTGTAGTCGTGGCTTTAGGAGGAGAACCCAGTGATTCATCACTTACATACAATTCCCAGTGCTCATCCTAACAAGTGCCCTCTTCAGTGCCCATCCCCCATTTTCCCCACTCCCTCCTCCCACCTCTCTCAACCCCTAGTTTGTTCTCTGTATTTACGAGTCTCTTATGGTTTGCCTCCCTCTGTTTTTATCTTATTTTTCCTTCCCTCTTCTATGATCATCTGTTAAGTTTCTCAAATTCCACCTATGAATGAAATTATATATCTTTGGCTCACTTATTTTGCTTGGTATAATACCCTCCTGTTCCATCCACATTGTTACAGATGTCAAGATTTCATTCTTTTTCGTCGCTGAGTAGTATTCCATGGTGTGTGTGTGTATACACCACAACTTCTTTATCCATCAGTTGATGGACATTTGGGCTCTTTCCATAATTTGGCTATTGTTGATAGCGCTGCTATATTATAATTTTTTATCTGAACTGTAGTTGACAATGATTTAGGTGTACAACATAGCAATTCGACAACTCTGTATGTTATGTTATGCTCACCACAAGTGTGGCATAAATACATTTAAAAAAATCACAGGTTGGGGTGCCTTGGTGGCTTAGTTGGTTAAATGTTGGACTTCGGCTCAGGTCATGATCTCACGGTTTGGTTTGTGAGTTCTAGCCCTTGTTGGGCTCCATGCTGGCAGTGTGGAACCTGCTTGAGATTCTTGCTCTCTCCTCTCTCTGCCCTTCCCCTGCTCATGCTTTCTCTCTCCATCTCAAAATAAATAAATAAACTTTTGCAAACAATCAGGCAAACAAATAAATAATCACAGGTCAACCTGCAGAGCAAAGGACACCAGAAAGGGCCATGGCTGCTTTTCTGGGTCCCTTCCTGGAGTCATGATGCTTGTGCCTCTATGGAAACACAAATTCAGTGAAAATAAGAAACCAAAGCCATGATGGCCTGGGAAAGTGGGGGGCTGCATGTAAAACGCTCCTATTTTCCCACCGTTTCTTTCCACCAAACTTTGCTTTCTGACCCATGAAATTTCCAGTAGCAAAAGTTTATAAAAGGACTTTTTTTTTTTTTTTTTTTTTTTTCCTGTTTAAGCAGTGATTGGCTTTCCCTCAGCACATGTCTTAGTTCCTAGGAAAAAAACGTCCAGGTTGGCTGAGGGAGAAAATTCAGTTATGATGTGGTGCTTGCAGCCACAAGGGGAGAACTCATCTGTGCTGGTGTTACTGAAGCGTCTGTAATTTCCGGCTGAGTTTGCTCTTTGGTAAATTATCTTCATCTGTGCCTTGCTGGGTGACATTCTCAGGGTGCTCTGCCGAAGGGCTCTTGAAACTTTTGACCCTCAGTCCTGTCACTCTCCCAGTTGTCCCTTGATGTCCCTTTGGTCTTTCTTGCCGTTTTCTCAGGGCTCAGACATGCTGTGTCCTGGGTTTTACGCAGCAAATTGTATCCCAATGGTTCTGTCCTCTTTCCTAGACACTGGGTGGGCGTGAGCAGAGATGGATGTCTACTCTGAATTTTCTAAATTAATGTGACAGATACGAATACAAGCAGTAGTCCAGAACTTGACACCGACTTCTATTTAAATCTCATTCTGTTGGGACATTAAATGACTTAACCTACAGGAGGGGTTCAAATGGTAGAGGTGTGAGGCATAGTGACTGATCATCTCAGGAACATTTGGGGGCAAACACACTTTTCCATGCCTCAGAAGGCAAGCTGATCCTCTTGAAAGAACCCTGCTTTGGGTAAACCACAGCCCGAATTTCCTGTGTTAGATGGACGTAATAACATCCACCCCGAAAAGGATGAAATGAAAGCACCTTGCCCATCTATTCCCCTCCTGTTGACTTGTCCAGGTGGGCTGTCCCTGGATCACATCAGGCACTACTCAGCCCTGCGTGCCCACCTCCTTCTTAGTCGTCAGCCAGCACCACGTGGGTAGTTATTCTCACAGTAGAGCTATGGGTACAGAGGCACCGGCTCACGGTCATATGATCACTGTACGTGTCCGTGCCCAGGTGGGGATTTGGGGGTCTGGGGCAAATTTGAACCCAGGATGCCCGAGTCCAGATGAGGGCCTTCACTATACAAACTTCACTATACAAACTGCCTCACTATACAAACTGCATCTCACACAGGCTCAGGGGATACAGTGCTGATGCTCTTTTCATTTTGGTTGTAAAGGTTTTAGTCAACTGCCACAGTCATTCATTTGACCTTTTACCAACCAGCCTTTGAAAAGTGAGACCTTTTGTTCAGGAAATAGGAAGACAGCAACAATGTACTCGAGGTGAGTGGGGCTCCCCTGTTTGCAGTTCAGTCTCTGATCTATTGAGGGGGTTTAGACTTTTGAAGCTGCTGAGTACCGTGTGTGTGTGTGTGTGTGTGTGTGTGTGTGTGTGTGTGTGTGTGTGTGTGTCTAATCTTCTGGGAGTTTATGGTACTAATCGCCCCAACTGGAGGTCCTGTCTGATGGGCAGGAAACTATTCACAGATGGTGACTCCCTTCCCCCAACCAGGAATGGATTTTTATGTACTTGGGATGAAAAGGACCACTCCTGTCTGTTGGATGAAGATAACTTTGCTTTCGGGGGAGAGAATTTTGTGAGCACTTCGCTCTCTAGTGGCCAAATAGGCAAAAGAGGTAATAGTTACACCTCCTCTTACAAATTGAGATAGGAGTCAGTTTAGTTTCAACAACTTTTATTGAGCACCCAGTACATCCTAGCACAGTGCTAAATACCAGGATTATGAATAGGACTAAGATCTCACTGCAAATCACGTCCTTGTAATGTCAATCACGTTGTAAATGTAGTAGGATCCCAGAATTTTATAAAAAAATTTTTTTTAACGTGTATTTATTTTTGAGACAGAGACAGAGCATGAACGGGGGAGGGTCAGAGAGAGAGGGAGACACAGAATCCGAAACAGGCTCCAGGCTCTGAGCGGTCAGCACAGAGCCCGACGCGGGGCTCGAACCCACGGACTGTGAGATCGTGACGTGAGCCGAAGTCGGACGCTTAGCCGACTGAGCCACCCAGGCGCCCCAGATCCCAGAATTTTAGAGCTTGAAGATGATCTGGTGTGTGTCACTCCATTCTTTTTAAACAGTTGAGAACTCGGGGTCCAGAGAGAAAATGATGTGAAGACCACATGGCTAGTTAGGGACAGGGGGAAAAGTGCCAATGAAATTCAGTAGAAGGTCATCCCCCAATTTTTTAACTTTTTGAGATAATTTTAGACTTACAGAAGTTGTGAAAATAGTACAGAGTTCTTTGCTCAGCTTCTTCCAGTGTTAACATCTTACACAACCATGGATTTATCAAAACTAGTACATTAATGGAACTACCAGACTTCAGATTTCACTAGTTTTTCTACTGAAGTTCATTTAATTCCAGGATCCAATCCAGGATACCACATAGCATTTAGACGGTCTTAAACACTGAATTTTCCTATACTTGAGATTAAGATGTTATTCAATCAGTGACATTCAGCTGTTGTACAGAAACTGTATCCCAAGCCTCTTTTGGCTTTTGGAGCAGGCTTTGTTTTCGGAGCCAGCTCTTTGCCTGGAGGATCTTGGTGCAATCTCACTTACAGCTTTTTGGGTGTGCCCAAGTTCTAGACCATCCCAGCCTGTCTGATCTGGATACAAAAGGCTGCCCTCAGGGCTGGCAGCTCAGCAGCCTGAACTTTCTGTCCCTGTTCCCTCTCCAGTCTGATTTCTATGTATTATTGTTGTGCGTAGAGCATTCTTTGCTCCCACGTGTCTAGTTTATCTGGTGAAGGACTTTGGGGTCAGCAAGACAGAAATTCAGCCTCCAGCTCCCCCATGCAGTCGTGGCACCTTGAGTCACTCAACTGCTCCTCTGCAAGATGGGGGCAACAGCCACCCTGTGGAGTTGACAGGGTTAAATGGAAGACTATACGTAGTGATTAGCCTAGTGCATGGTGCACTGATGTGGAGTGAATAAAGGAACGGGTGGATGGCACTCGGAGACCAGGCTAGCTGGGTACAGTGCAAAGTTCTCGAATGCCATGTGAGGCCCCCCCTGAACTTCCTGGTGGGTAAGGGCAGACCCTGAAGGGTTTGAGTAGGGGAGTGCTGTGGTCAGAGCTGACTTTAGAAAGTCACAATGCAGAGATGGGCTGGATTACAGAGCAGTGGGAAGCGGAAGGCCCAGAGGGAATCCTTAGGAGGTTATCATGTTAGTTCTGGAGAGGAGACTATTCTGTTCGTTCTGAAGAGAGGAGGTAGGGAACTGGGCCTGAAGGAGGGGTGGGATGGAGATCTGGAACTCTCTGGAGACTAGAGATAGTGTGGAGGTGACACACGTATCATTTTGTGGAGCATTTTCCTTTCTCCAACTGCTGACATGTAGTATGGTAGTACATTTCTTCCTCCTGCTTATAGACACACCACACATACAATTACATCTGTATATTTATAGATATGCTTTTCTAGAGATTGAAACTGCTCTCCTTCATGAGAAGAGACAGAAGAGACACAGACATGGTGACAGGTGGGGACGGTCCTCCTGCAGTGGGTACTCAGCATCCCTGTCCAGACCTCAAGTCCTTCCTAAATTAAATTTCCTTATTATGTACTTCAATTGCTTGATTAAACAGTTTATATAAATTAAGCTTATCAGTACGGCAAACCTGATGTTGTCTTAGATGTTTCAATATTCTTTAAAAATCTTAGTAAGATTTCAAGTTAAAAGCTGGGCCTAAAAAAGCCTCATTCTCTAACACATTTCAGGCATATACATACTAAATACACATAGATTCCTTACTAATCCAGAAATATACATCTATGGTTTTGTTTCTTCTAAGCCTGTCTATATTTAACTCAAAATTTTATTGGATTGGGGGTGGATTTATTTATTAGATTTTATTTTTAAGTAATCTCTATACCCAACGTGGGGCTCAAATTCACAACCCTGAGATCAAGAGTTGCATGTTCCTCTGAATAAGCCAGCCAGGTGCCCTAGAAGATGGATGTTTTTTAAGAAAACAGTTACTGCCCTGGTTAACGGAGATCATTTATCATCAGAGAGTTTTGCTGTTTTTTTTTCCAGAGTCTTTAATGAGACATTGAATCCTACCTATCATGATCCTATCAATGATTCTGTAATCTCTAAGAATGCAATCACTTAGCCCTTCTCTGGATTCAAGTCAAAGCATTACTTATTTCTGAACCAGAGAAGCCTGTAGTTCCCACACTGGGTGATCAATTCTCAAGATTCATCGAAATTTTAAGATCTTTGGACCTAAGGACATCTTGTACTCTGCTATATTTTTAGGACTACCCAACTCTTCAGGAGCCTTAAAATGAGAGCCAACTGAATTCTGGCCCTCTCAGTTCTGGCTTCACAGCTTATGGGGTCTTTGTACTGATGATTCTCCCTTGGCTCAGAAATAGCCTTCTAAAGGAAGAACTTAGCATTTACTAACTTTCCTTCGATAGGATAAATGAGTCAGTACAACTGTAATCAAATAACAAGACTCACAATACTTTTATTGTGGATCATCATGAACTCATGGCTCTTCATAAATTTAATGCATTTCAATTCGATACTCAAATTGTCCTGATTTGGCTGGGGGGGGGGGCTCCTGTATCCTTTTGACACAATTCTATTTTTCTTTGAAGCTTACCTTCTTTCTGGCACAGGTGTCTTGGAGTAGGCACTGCCTTAACACCTGCACCAGGAGTTTCTGCGAGGATCTTTGGTTCCTTTTAATGGAGAAAATAGCACGCACACTGGGAGCTGAGCACTAGGGTGCATTTCAGGGTAAAGTTGCTTTGAGGCCATCTTCGTGAGCAAAGCTGGAAGAGGTATTTCTTTTTCTCTTAAAGACAGGAGTTTCTATTTTCGATAGTTTGAGGTGTTCTAAGTCAAAATTCTTTTGATCCTCTAATTTTATCTCCTTTCCTCTTTATGTTGATTAATCAAGTTGTCTTTTGCTTTATTTAACAATGTGCATGTTCTAAAACAGTATACTAATGTGAGCATTAAAGCTCATATTGAATCATATACTGAACAGATCTCAAGATTTTCCTACAGTTCGCCTGGTTCTTAGTATCCCAGGAAGGATGTTTAGTAATTCATAAACTCTTGTTTGGTGTGCTCATTGTATATTTATCTGATGGAGAATTTTCTGCCACTGTTTTCATTCTGCTTTTAACTTACGGGTGCTGGTCTTCTAATAGCTGACAGTTTCAAGTTCGTACAAGGTGGTACAATTTGGCAACTGGTCCCCAGCATCCTCCAGATATTGACTTACTGGAGGAGGGTCCGCCTGGCCATTCTACCTGGAAATCAGCTCAGTCTACAACGTTCTCTAGAAGTTTCATTTCCTCATTACCATGTCCCTATACTGTCACTTAAACCGCAGTTATAAGATACATGTGTGTGCGATCTTTAGCCAAATTGGTTCTGCCTATTATCGAACAACTGATATTAGAATCAATACATTTTACATAGTTGATAAATTTTAACTATGCTGAATCCTATCTTAAAACTTACATCTTTTAAAATATATGTTAACACTCTCTTACCAATTTAATGTGTTACATACTGTTATGCCAAGATTTAGAATGAATAAATTCAAATGATTTCCCTAGTTAGCATTATCTTGACCTACTCCCAGTCAACATGTTTATTTTTACTGCAGGGACATAGCTATTATTTTGACATTCCATATAATGAAGAAATGACATATTGAATATAAGCTCTTAAGGTTTTATGTGAAAGCATCCTTTAATTCTTGGGTCAAAATTCATATTTTGCCTTTATTATTATTATTATTGTTATTTTTTAAATTTATTTATTTATTTAACATTTATTTATTTTTGAGACAGAGAGAGACAGAGCATGAACAGGGGAGGGGCAGAGAGAGAGGGAGACACAGAATCTGAAACAGGCTCCAGGCTCTGAGCTGTCAGCACAGAGCCCGACGCGGGGCTCGAACTCACGGACCGTGAGATCATGACCTGAGCCGAAGTTGGACACTTAACCGACCGAGCCACCCAGGCGCCCCATATTATTTTTTTTTTAAGTAATCTCTACAGCTGACCTGGGGCTTGAACTCACGACCCCAAGATCAAGAATCACATGCTCTTTAGACTAAGCCAGCCAGGTGCCCCTATTTGTATTTTTAATTACAGATAACTGTGTAGAACTTAGAGTCCTTTTAATAAATATAAAACTTCCAAAAGCAACAATATTAGAAAAATAACCAAAGTTTATAAAAATAAAATGCAATTAAAATAATAAGTTCTCAGCTTTCTTATATAATTTTAAGGAATAGTTTATGGAACTGTACAAGGCATTTAATACAAAGGTTTCCTATTTGGAATAAATGTTTTTAAAAATTGGGATTCCAGAATCGATCCTTGACCAAAGGTGGGGTCTTTGACCAAGGGTGGGGTGTTGGGTGGTTTGATCTGTACCTTTTTGGGGCCTGCATTTGTTAATCAGCAAGATTTAAAATGACAACTTTTTTTCCCCTTTGAGGCCCTGATCACCGCCCAGTTCTAATTTAAACGTTTCCTGGTAGCTTGTTTCTATCAGTCCAAATTGTAGTTTTCTTTTTGGTTTTAAACCAATAATAAAAAGGATTATTGGCTTCAAACTGTTTAATTTACTTAACAGTTAACTGCATATGCCAATAGTCACCCTGACACTTTCTGGCTTAATAAACATACCACAGACATTCAAATAGTTAAAGAATGTTATAGCTTTTACTAACAAAAACCTCATGATTTCAACCAAATTTGTATTTAAATAATTTTTCTGGAGGACATTTTTTTCAAACGGATGGTCATTCTTGAGACCCTGGGCTCTGTGAATATCATTTGTTTTAGCACTCCCAACACCGACGTGGAGGGAACAGATTCTCTTATGTATAAAGCAGAGACTATGTACTTCAATTGCTAAACGTGAACTGTTTACAGTTACAGCTATTTAAAATTCAGCATCTGCTAAACGCTTCCTATTAGACTAAGCTCCCTTCACAAACTATCCTTCTCAGCTCTGGCCATCTGACTGAGTTCAGAATGCTTTCCCAAGGCAGACAGAGCTAATGTCAGTAGGACAGGCTTCCCCTGGGGAGGAACAGTTAATCTATTTAATGGGGGAGGACAGGTCCTCTGGGGGAGTGACACTCTTTTGGTTAACACTCTGCCTTGTCCCTAAACCATCATTTCCAGGGCATGCCTCCTAAGTGCAGACTAGAGACTGGGTCGGCTTTTCCCGTAGAAAGCCAGTCATGGTGAGGAGTTACTGAGCTGGTGTTCAGTTGCTGGCTGGTGAGCACTTCAATTCCTTCCTGCAGTGATGTTCTCCTAAATGACAGTGTCTTCCTTTTAAACTTCTAGTCTGTGGTTCTATTCCTACTCTGTTCTCCACAACCATTTGGAAGAGTGTAGTTAACAGTCCAGAGCGACCCAGACCCAGGGAGTGATAGAAGTGGACTTCAACAGTGCTCCAATTTTTTTTTTTTTAATGTTTATTTATTTTTGAGACAGGGAGAGACAGAGCATGAACAGGGGAGGGTCAGAGAGAGGGAGACACAGAATATGAAGCAGGCTCCAGGCTCTGAGCTGTCAGCACAGAGCCCGACGTGGGGCTAGCACTCACGGACCGCAAGATCATGACCTGAGCCGAAGTCGGCCGCCCAACCGACTGAGCCACCCAGGCGCCCCAGTGCTCCAATTTTTAACGTGTTTGTGAATCACCTGGGGATTTGGTGAAAGTGCGGATGCTGATTCAGTAGGTCCGGGGTGGACCCTGGGGTTCTGTATTTCTAGTGAGCTCCCAGGTGATGCTACTGCTGCTGGTCCAGGGACCACACTTTAGAGTGGCGAGGGACTGTAAGTTGTGAATCAGGTACACACACAGTAAGACCTCCTGATGTCTTATTTTTGCATCCTTCCCTTTTTCCTTTACTATCTGGGGATGATGAAGCCAGGCTCCATCCTTGAGCTCACCCTGTGCCTTGTTTACTCCTCTGCCTGCCTTCCTGGGTGTGAATGGTGACAGTGCTCCTCAGTCCAATGGTCAAGAAGGAACCTCACCCACTTCCCAGTTAATGTTCACTCAGACCATGTTCGTGGTCCCCCGTTCTTTATAACCCAGAGCTGTATACAGAATTGACGCTCACACTTCCCCATGATGTCTTCTGAGACCACGACATCTTGAAGCATCTAAGGGCAAACTTGGAGAGTTCCTATTCTGGCTCGATGGAGTTACGGTATCCGGGAAGGAGGGGTTATAAAGCTCTTAAGGAACGTGGAAAAACTAGAGATGCTTAGGACTTACAGATAGAAGCCATGACCTCTTCATACCAGGAGTGGAGAGACTGGTCCTTAGAGCCTTAATTCAACAAACTCCAAGAAGGCTATCTGCAGGGTTTGTCCAGTGAAACATTAGGGTTATCACTTTGTTAAGCCTTTTCATTTTCTTCCTCCTAACTTGTTAGCCCCGTGTTATCCTGGAGGGGCTAAGGCCTTCCTCAGAGGGCATTCATTCATGTCTTTCTCCAGTGACACAATTTCAGGCCTTGTGTCTATGCAGGAACTCCCTTCCCAACTGCCACTGTCCTGCAAGGAAGTGGAAGATATGGCTTCACCCTTGCTCATCACTTACTTGTCTTCCAGTTCTGGTCCACTGTGATGCTTATCTAGTTTTTGAGCCCAGTTATTTCTTTTTGGATTCTCTCTCTCTCTTAAAATCTAGTGTTGCTGTATGCAATGAGAAGTTCCTATGTTCTCTGACTGTAAGTTTGAAGCTCTAAAAGTGCGTTATCTATACTGCTATTTTAAAGCAGACGAATAAATAAATGGTCAGTGCAGTTTAAAAATCTGTCCTTGGATTAAGTGAGATTTGGGAGTGGTGTACCTGGTTGCTACTGTATTATGCCGTCCACTTACAACGAAGGCCAGAGTAGGAAGCAGCACAGAGAAAATCCTTGCTATGCTTCAGAGGTGCTGGGGACACCGTGTTTTGCAAACTGCCATTTAAACAAATGTGGTTCCAGGGGAGAAAGCTCTGTCACTGTCAAGAATAATTATGCTTCTCTTAGGGGACAAGAACATCGTGAAACATAACTGGTAAGTTTCCCTTTTTTCTCCTGGTGTTAGGATGCTCACAAATTGGTGACCCACATGTACAAGAACACCCGACAGCCTTTTTAGGACTGTGTTCAAGTCCTTATTTTAAAATATTTAGAGACCAGAATACATATGTATATTATGCGTGTATTATGTGTGTATATACGTATACATACATGTATCTGTATATATGTATATCTACATGTGTATATATAAAATATATAACTGCATTGTATGCATTTATGTAATTTATTGTAAAATCCTTTTTGCAAAAAGGCCTAGAATAATCTAATAAAAACCAGTCTCACTTTATATTCCCAACCGGACTGGGCAGAGGCTGTATGTTAGTTGAATCCCAGTAGGGTGCGGATTAATTAATGCAAAAGTACCTGCAGCCCTTCTTCAGTCTGCCTCCCAGCTCTCCAAAGAAGGGAGGTTCGACTTTGGCTTAAAGCTGGCAGCCAGCGGGCCTAAACCCCCGGTCTCCAACCTGTCAACCCCCTCTCTCTAATGCCTTTCTCCCTCCATCATGCCTCCTGCCTCCCTCACTGCCGCCCGCCCTCCGCACGCGGCTTCCAACCTCACCCAGCCCCTCCTCACCCCCCCCCCCCCCACCGCCCCAGTGCGGCCTCCCTCCATCCTCAGCCGCGCGCGGCCTCCCTGCTCCCTCCATCCTCACCGTACACCCCCTGCTCCGCTCGGCCTCCCTCCGTCCTAAACCCCTCCTCTCAGCGCGTCCTCCCTCCATCCTCATCCCCGCCCCCCCCCAGCGCATCCTCCCTCCTCCCACCCCCCCCACCCCCGGAGGCCTTCCCCAGCCCGCGCGGCCTCACCCCCACGGGGCGGCCTCTTCCGGCCAGCGGGAGGGCGGGCGGCGGGGGCGGGGCCCTGAGGGAGGGGCGGGCCGGTGGTGCGAGCGTCCCGGGCCCGCGCCCCGCCGCCGGCCGGCCGGTCGGTCATGCTCATCACGCTGTGCTACCTGTACCTGTGGGCGCGCTGGGGGCGCCGGCCGGCCGCGCTCGTGCGCGCCACGGTGCAGCGGCTGCGCGCCTCGCGCTGCTCCTTCACCTTTTGCGGCGCGGCCGTACAGCCCAGGGGCGCTCGCGTGTGCTTGAGCCGCGGCGGCCGCGTCTTCTGCGTCGGCGAGAGCGAGGTGGGCGGGCGCGGGGCCGGCGGGGCGCGGGTGGGGCCGGAGGCGCGCGGGGGGCGGGGCCGGCGGGAGGCGCGGCCTCGGGGCTCAGCCAGCCGGAAGCGTCCGTGGGCCCCGCGCTGCACCGGGTCTGCGCGCGTGGGGGGGGGGAGGCCCCGGGTTTGGGGTCCCCGGAGGGCTGAGCTCGGGGGCGCTTCTACTGGCTGTGCCCTCGGGAGCCCGGACTGGGGGGACCAGAGGTCCGGAACTGCGACAGGCGGCTTGCCGGGTCGAGTGTATGGGGAAGATTAGCACCCGAACGCCCAGGGCGCTGTCCATTCGGAACGTCTTTTCTGACATCCTCTCCTCTACTGTGGGTTCTACAGGTTCAAGTTTATGAACCTGAATTCACAGAAAGACAGCAGATCCTCAGTCTTATGTCAGATATCTCCTAAGTGACAAAAACGGCTCAGTCAGTCGCGAGTTTTGCCGACCAGGGCACCCCGCTGATTGTCTTTGCATCTATTTTATTTCGGTTTGCACACGGCCTTTGTTTTTTGGCTTAGTACTTAGCCCGATGGCTGCAAGTTCAGCAGGCCCTTTCACGTGGCGGTCGTTTAATCTATGCGAAACCTCCGTTCCCTTTCTGGAAAAGTGCGGTGCTACGCAGATTTCCACTGACTTCACTAACACTGTTTTCGTTGACATTTAAAAGTGTTTGCTTTTAATCGGTTTCCCTTTCCTCTTCGTTCCGGAAAGTTGGCTCACTTGGCGTTAAAGTAAGGTTTCCCATGTGTGCGGAACCGTAGCACCTGCGTGGGAATTAAAATCTTATCTCAGGCTGAATACTTTGTTGTATGCTTAGGTACGGAATTATACTGTGCTACTAACAAATCAAAATTACCCTTATTTGTTAGTATAAACAGAGAATGAGTAACTTTTCTCAGTCGTGAAAGAGTATGCAGCTACTACCACCTAGATACAAGACGTTTAGACATTCGTTCTGCCTGAGGGTCTAATTAGGGCTTAATTGTCCAAGGAACCTGGATTGAGAGAATTAACAAAATAAAGAAAAATTGAGGGGTGCATTTTTCTATTGCAGTTTCCAATCTGGACTCATTTACTTAAAATAGAACCCTTTAGATTAAGGATTTTGGACATTCAAAAATATCGAGATGTAAGTATTTTTAATTTTCTTGGAAGACAGTTTTACTTTTGAACATCGCTATGACTTTATTGGTCTTCTTTTTAACTACCGTACGTATAACTAGTGCTTCTCAGCTCTTTCTGATTGCTCCAGCCTGGTGTGGGGGCACCCCGGCCACACTAGCCTTGGCCTTCGGGGATTCTGTAACCTGATGTGCTCTTGCTATTTGAAGTTAACTTTGCCTCATCCTAGAGCTTTGCTGAAATATTGTCTCAAGGAAATGTTCCCTCAGTCTTCAGACTAGATGGGACTGGCTTGCTCTGTGCCCAGATAAACTTTAAATTATCGTTCATATTTCCAGTTTTTTATCTTTTTCTCCCTAGGAATTGGGTCTCTTTCGCTTAGCAGCTTGCCCTGTGATAATCACTCAGTACTTCAATGAATGATGGAGTGGTTAGTGGTTGTGGCCTGCCATTGGAAAGCTTGGCTATTTGTGATTGGCTGCTGTTAATTCAAGATCTGAAATATTGTGAGGCTAATGACCTGGTTCGCTAAATACCTTATTGTCAGTCTACCTAGATTGAAGTAACTTTATAGAAATCAATCTTATGACTTTGTCGTCTCCACATTTTGCATGCTTAGAATCCGATAAATAGAATGTGTATGTTTATATAATTGAAGGTCCCACAGAAATTGATAAGTATAACCAAAGAGTTTATAGAAACTGGAATTTTTTTTAATGTTTATTTATTTATTTTAGAGAGGGGGAGGGGCAGAGAGATTGCAGAGAATCCCAAGCAGGCTCTGCAGAGCCAATCACAGGGCTCGAACCTACGAACCTGTGAGATCATGACTTGAGCCAAAATCAAAAGCCGGCTGTCCAACTGACCACCCAGGCGCCCCCAAACTGGAAATTTAAGGTTTTTGTTGAATATGTACATATTCTGTGTTTGAGTAAGATGGACAATCTGTTTTTTGTTGTTGTTTTCTTAAAAAAATGTTTTTAAATGTTTATTCATATTTGAGAGAGTGAGAGAGAGCAAGCAGGGGAAGGGCAGAGAGAGAGAGAGAGAGAGAGAGGGAGACAGAGTCCAAAGCAGGCTCTGCGCTGTCAGTACAAAGCTGGACACGGGTTGGAACCCACAAACCTCGAGATTGTGACCTGAGCCGAAGTTGGATGCTCAACCGACTGAGCCACCCAGGCACCCCTGTTTTTTGTTGTTAACTGCTATATTAATAATATAGTTTACCCATGGAGAGGAGTTTTTTCTCCTTCAACTTTTCATTTGTTAATTAGCTCAGTAGATATTTATTAATACTGTACTATGTGCCAAGTTATTAGGCCAGGTAAAAATGCCTTTTTTTTTTTTTTTTTTAAATTTTTTTTTTTTTTCAACGTTTTTAATTTATTTTTGGGACAGAGAGAGACAGAGCATGAACGGGGGAGGGGCAGATAGAGAGGGAGACACAGAATCGGAAACAGGCTCCAGGCTCTGAGCCATCAGCCCAGAGCCTGACGCGGGGCTCGAACTCACGGACCGCGAGATCGTGACCTGGCTGAAGTCGGACGCTTAACCGACTGCGCCACCCAGGCGCCCCTAAAAATGCCTTTTGATCTCCCAACAAGGGCGGATTTGAACTGGATTTGTGTGGAGCTTGACCATTTTGCTATTTTTTTGTTTTCTATTAAAGTTTTTTTTAATGTTTATTTTTGAGAGAGAGAGAGAGAGAGGGAGAGAGAGACAGAACACAAGTGGGGGAGGGGCAGAAAGAGAGGGAGACACAGAATCCGAAGCAGGCTCCAGGTTGTCAGCACAGAGCCCGATGCCAGGCTCGAACTCATGAACCACGAAATCATGACCTGAGCCGAAGTCAGACGCTCAATTGACTGAGCCACCCAGGTGCTCCTGAGCTTGACCATTTTCTGGTGGCCATGACAGGGCTCACCTCCTGCAGGCTTAGAGTTCAGCTTTTCTCCTCTGGATATGCCTTGATTTTAGTGGGTCAAAGCCTTTTAAAATTAATTTACTGGCCTTTTGGAGGGATTTCAGGAAGGAGAGCACAGGTAAATGGACATACCCAATCTGATAACCAATGCTGATGCTATAATGGCTGGAGGAAGTGGAAGAACAGGGAAGAACAGGTCTTCAGGTTTCTGTTGGTAATGGGCTTCGTTTCACGGCCACGTACTTCTGAGCTTCCTCACCTTTATTTATTTATCTTTTACATTTATTTATTTTTGAGAGACAGAAAGAGACAGCGTGAGCAGGGGAGGGGCAGAGAGAGAGGGAGACACAGAATCCGAAGCAGGCTCCAGGCTCCAAGCAGTCAGCACGAGCCCAACGCGGGGCTTGAACCCACGAGCCATGAGATCATGACCTGAGCCGAAGTCGGACGCTTAACCGACTGAGCCACCCAGGCGCCCCGAGCCTCCTCATTTTTAAATGGGCTTCTGAGTTGTAACTTGGAGAGCTCTCTGTACTGTAAGCAGTAAGGAATGGTGGGGATGAGCCCAGCTTCAGAGTGAATTGTTGATAACAAATATCTAGAGATGATAAAGTTGTCATGAATCATAGAAGGGATGTTGCAGGTGTTTAATAGCCACAGTTCAACAAGAAACACAGGGTTTATGTGGTCTGCAGGAGAGCATCTGATAAACTTGTATCGATCTCACCTGGGGTTCCAGAGGAAGGGATGTCCTGGATGTGGATGTAAGTGGCTGTTGTGATTTGAAGTGATGCTGAATCCCCTCCCCTTTTTTTGTGTTTCTTTCCCTCTATGCAGTCCATTGATGACTTGAACAAATGGGCCCTGTTTCTTGTTTCTCCGTTTATACTCGAAGCAGAACACATAGCATTTGTGACTGAGAGCATCTGGGTGCAAGGTGAGACTTTACAGAGACCATCTGCCTCTTCAGAAAGCGTGAGTAGCATGTTTTTCACTTGTGTCCCATAAGAAAACTGTGTCTTAACCAAAAGTAAATTTGTTTTTTCTTTTTCATTTTCTTTAAAAAAATTATGTATTTTTTTTGAAAACAATTTTTTAATGTTTTATTTATTTTTGAGAGAGAGAGAGAGGGGGGAAGAGCGAGCGAGCAAGCAGGGGAGGGGCAGAGAGAGAGGGAGACACAGAATCCGAAGCAGGATCCAGGCTCTGAGCTGTCAGCTCAGAGCCCCACGCAGGGCTCAAACTCACGAATGGTGAGATTATGAGCTGAGCCGAAGTCGGACACTTAACTGACTGAGCCACCCAGGTGTTCCTAAAACAATGATTTCAGTGTATTACAGTTACAAATCACATGATCAATTAGTTTGAATCATGAAATTGCTAATACTTGGCTTTTTTTTTAAACCTATGAAGAACCCATTTGTGGTAACCTAAGAGTTCTACTTTGGGCTTTTAAGCCCTATTTTTTTTTTTTTTTTTTTTTTAATGTTTATTTATTTTTGAGACAGAGAGAGACAGAGCATGAATGGGGGAGGGACAGAGAGAGAGGGAGACACAGAATCGGAAGCAGGCTCCAGGCTCTGAGCCATCAGGCTGATGGCTCTGAGCCAGCCATCAGGCTGATGGCTCAGAGCCTGACGCGGGGCTCGAACTCACGAACCGCGAGATCGTGACCTGAGCTGAAGTCAGAAGCTTAACCGACTGAGCCACCCAGGCGCCCCTTTTAAGCCCTATTTTACCACTCTTAGAAGTTTAGCAAAAGTTTGGGATCGCTTTTTTTTTTTTTTTAATTTCTTTAATGTTTGTTTATTTTTGAGACAGAGAGAGACAGAGCATGAATGGGGGAGGGTCAGAGAGAGAGTGAGACAGAATCCGAAACAGGCTCCAGGCTCTGAGCTGTCAGCACACAGCCCGACATGGGGCTCAAACTCACGGACCAAGAGATCATGACCTGAGCCGAAGTCGGACGCTCAACCCACTGAGCCACCCAGGCGCCCCAGGGATTTCTGGCATTTCTGAATAATATTTATCCTGTTTACAAGCTCAAATGTCTTAGAATATTTTGTTTTATTTTTGGACGCTAGCTACCCAGACTTGGATTAATCCTAATCAAAATGTACTCTCATTGTTGGTTCACACATGGCCCTCGTTCACTCATGACTTTGAAATTTGTATGATTAATACCCACAAATTTACCACTCAATATGGAAATGGAACACGTACCTATGTGGTCCCCTGGAGTCTATCCACCTGTCTACCTGCCCTGCCCCTCCGTCCCCAGACCAGTTTCTTTTTAGATATGTAAGTCATCTAGGTGAACAAACACCATCTTTCTGAACACCCACATAATTCTTATAAATTACTATTTTTAATTTTTATTTATTTTTATTTTAGGTTGAGAGAGAGAGAGAGAGAGAGAGAGAGCGCGCGCGCAAGTGGGGGACAGGGGCAGAGGGAGAGAGGGAGAGAGAATCCCAAGTAGATTCCTTGCTCAGCACAGAGCCTAAGGTAGGGCTCGATCCCACAACCCTGGGACTATGACTTGAGCCAAAATCAAGAGTTGGATGCTCAACCAATTGAGCTACCCAGGGTCCCCAATTTTATAAATTATCAGGCTTATAGTAAGCTTGATGTTTTCTTATATATGCTGATATTTATATGTATATTTTGTAAGATTTCAACTTAAAACCAAGGCCAGCACAAAATGTGACTGCTGTGCTGTTAACTTCCTAAATCGTTGTTACTTAATTGTACTTTTTTTTTTTTTTAAGTTTATTTATATATTTTGAGAGAGAGAGGGAGAGCACACAAGCAGGGGAGGGGCAGAGAGAGAAGCAGATAAAATCCCAGGCAGGCTCTGCACTGTCAGCTCAGAGCGTTATATGGGGCTTGAATTCGCAAACTGTGAGATCCTGACCTGAGCTGAAAACGAGAGTCAGATGCTTAACCGACTGAGACCCAGAAATGCAGCTATGCAAATAAGCTAGAATTTTCTCTCTTTCTCGGGAGGTGGTTCTGCTCCCGAGAGCATCCCTAGACCATCCAGGGACCTAGTTCCCTTCTGTTTTATTGCTCTGTTATCTGCCCTCTGCCAGCCTTGTTCTCTCTCTTGGTAGAGGCTGGTTCATACTACTGCCCTAGCCACCTCTGTTAACCTCATGCACATCTAGCCCTCATGATGGGGGAATAGAGAAGGTGGGAGCCAGCCAGCTTCCTCTTTAAAAACTGTGACTCAGAAGTTTCACGGGTCATTTCTGCTCCTGTCCCGTCAGCTGCAGGGCAGGCTGAGAACTGCAGTCCTAGCTGGACAGCCACGGGTTGAAGGGAAGAAAGACAGACTAGAAGATACTGGGAGATAATTAGCGTTTCTCACAGTTACCATTTCATTTAATATATAGTCTAACAAAGATTTAACTAAGATCTTGCTTAATGGCGGGGTGCCTGGGTGGCTCAGTTGATTGGGCATCTGACTTCAGCTCAGGTCATGATCTCACAGTTCGTGGGTTTGAGCCCCGTGTCGGGCTTTGTGTGACAGCTCAGAGCCTGGAGCCTGCTTCAGATTCTGTGTCTCCCTCTCTCTCTGCCCCTCCTATGCTCACGCTCTCTCTCTTTCAAAAATAAACATTAAAAAAACCCCAAAATTAAAAAAAAAATCTTGCTTAATGGCAATACCTTACTTATTTCTTGATTTTCTGAGGTAGAAAGATGCCTGCCCACCAGGGAAGATAGCTACTATCCAGTTAATTCATTTATTTATGATTAGAGGCTTGGTTGGTAGGTCCTGCAACCAGAAGCTGGAGACATTTAGAGCATGCAGCTCTTGATCTCAGGGTCATGAGTTCAAGCCCTGCGTTGGATATGGAGTCTACTTTAAAAAAAGGAGTTGAGGGGAACCTGGTGTCTCAGTTGGTTAACGTCTGACTCTTTTTTTTTTTTTTTTTTTTTTTTTTAAATTTTTTTTTTCAACTTTTTTTTATTATTTATTTTTGGGACAGAGAGAGACAGAGCATGAACGGGGGAGGGGCAGACAGAGAGGGAGACACAGAATCGGAAACAGGCTCCAGGCTCCGAGCCATCAGCCCAGAGCCTGACGCGGGGCTCGAACTCACGGACCGCGAGATCGTGACCTGGCTGAAGTCGGACGCTTAACCGACTGCGCCACCCAGGCGCCCCAACGTCTGACTCTTGATTTCAGCTCAGGTCATGATCTCTCCGTCCGGAATTTGAGCACTTGAGTGCCTTGCTGGGGCTTGGGATTTTCTTTTTCCCTCTTTCTCCTTGCACCTCCCCCACATGCATGCGCGCGTGCACTCTCTCTCTCTCTCTCTCTCTCTGTCTCTCTCTCTCTCTCAAATAAACTTAAAAAAAATAAAAAAGGAGTTGATCTTGTATCTCACTGTCCTCATTCAGGTTGATTGCTTAATGGGATTTCGCATGGGGGGCTGTTATCAATCTATTTTGCACTTAACTCTAAAGTCATTTGAGTTTAACAGGACCCTAAGATACTAAGTTGAAAATATAAATGTAAGAAAAGACTTTTGAACTTAATGAAAGGTTACATTCTTCCATATTCCTAGGATTATAGAACTCCTACAGATACTTAAAATATCTTTTTTTTTCTTTTTTATTAAAAAAAAAATTTTTTTTTTTAACGTTTATTTATTTTTGAGACAGGGAGAGACAGAGCATGAACGGGGGAGGGTCAGAGAGAGGGAGACACAGAATCGGAAACAGGCTCCAGGCTCTGAGCCGTCAGCCCAGAGCCCGACGCGGGGCTCGAACTCACGGACCGCGAGATCATGGCCTGAGCCGAAGTCGGCCGCTTAACCGACTGAGCCACCCAGGCGCCCCTTAAAATATCGTTTTGAATTTGGGATAGCTCAAATGGCTTTCATTTGTGGTCATTCTATAGACCCTAACAACAAATAAGTGAATCTGAGGAATTCAGTTTTTCAAAAAGCAGCATTCATATATTCATATTTTCACTTACTTAGTCATTCATTAACCTGTTTATTGACCATCTACTATGTTCCAATTATTTTGCTAGGTGCTGTAACAAATACCAGTGGAGCATGATAGATTCAGCTCAATTTTCAGTATCTTCTGTACTGATATCAGCAGTCCTATTTAGTAAGAATTGATGACCCCAAAAACTTACATAATTCTTCGCTGCAGAAAATTCAGTTATGTTCCTTGTACTCTTACCAAGGCATTCATTCACTCATCCAAGGTTTATCAAGTGCCTATTATATGCCGGCTTGTGTGCCAGAGCTGGAGTTACATGTCATGTGGAGGTGACAGATGCATTCAGAGATGATGGTCCCTGTCATCTTAAGGAGCTCACAGTGTGGGAGGGAAGACAGCTAAGTAAAGGAACAATTAAAGTTTCAACATGATAAGTGCAGTGAGAAGGCATGGATAGGGGTGGTGGGCAACCTGTCTATGTAGGGGTGAGGACAGGAAGGACCTTTCAGCAGAGGTCATGTCTGAGTTTTACAGGAAAAAACAGGAATTTGGTGCAGAGGAAGGAAGGGCTTCCCAGGCAGAACAGCAAGGGCACAAGCACACAGAAGTTTGCACCCGAGGCAACCGCACATGGTCCAGTAAAATTGGAGTCTCTGGTGGCATGAGTTGGGGGAGTGGTCCAAGGTAAGGACAGAGGGGAAAGATGGGGCTGGACTGTTGCATGGGAAATTACCTGGATGCAGCAGTAGCTTCTAGGAACATTGCCAAGGCAAGGGTGCCTGGCTGGCAGTCAGTGGAGCACACGACTCTCGATCTCAGGGTTGTGAGTTTGAGCCCCACATTGGGTGTGGAGATTACTTAAAAAATAAAATCTTAAACATTGCCAGGCAGGTTCTCCCAACAGTCACAGAGTCGAGAAGCTTGCAGATCAAGTTTAGATGCATAATTAACAGCTTATTAAATAATTTTGGAACATGCACAAGGAACACCTGGAGAGATCTGGGGTCAGTTAACACTTAGGATCAGGGGCCTGCAGTGTGGAAGGACTGTACACCTGAATCCTGGGCTGTGCAGTGTTCACACATCCTGCCTCTTTGCTGCACCAGCCTTTCTCACCAAGGGCGTGGTTACAGGAGCCAGAGATGAGGTTAAAACTGGGGGCTCAGCAGATGGAGGGTGCATGGGGCCAGCCACACTGGTTCTCTTGGAGAGACTCAGGACGTGTATGTGCGTGGGGCCAGCCACACTTGTTCTCTTGGAGAGACTCAGGACGTGTATGCCTGGAAGTGCTGTGCTGTGCCACCTGTGCTTCTTACCTGTTTTTAGAGACTATACATGGGGCCCTAATGGGTGACTGATTTAGGGATGATATACTGCCAATCTGGAGGTGATGTAATTTGTGTGTTAAATTTTTTTTTAACGTTTATTTGTTTTTGAGAGAGAGTGTGAGCAGGGGAGGGGCGGAGAGAGAGGGAGACACAGAATCCCAAGCAGGCTTCAGGCTCCGAGCTGCCAGCGCAGAGCCCGACGTGGGGCTCGAACCCACGAACTGTGAGATCGTGACCTGAGCTGAAGTTGAACTCTTAACTGAGCCCCCAGGGGCCCCTTAATATTTAAGATTTACTTGGTCCGTCCATGACTTTCTGCCTAGGGGTAATAAATACTCTCTGTTCTTTCCTTTTTATCTGGGTTCATTACAAATATTTTCCATTTGTTTCATCTATCTTTAGGGTGTCTGACAAGTTCCTAACTTGATGTACAAGTCCCATCCATGCTTTTGGTTTTTCTTGTTTTCTGTGTAGCAGAACTGAATATCTTTCAGTCGTACAAACACGCATATGCACAGATCACGAGAAGTTTATGTGTGCTAGTTAGGAGCTTGGACTTCACCCAATGGACAGTCGTTTTTGGTGGATGCTGGATCATTCGTGGAGATTGGGAATATGGCAGGGAGGGCTGGTGGAGGGACTGCTGTAAGCAATGCAAGTTTGTGCGTTGTTTGGTCAGCTTTGCTGAAATAACACATGGCCCTAGCACCTCAGTTGCTTCTAACAAATATTGGTTTCTTGCTTATGTGACAATATAGGCTCAGCAGGTTTGCTGCTTTAAGCTGTGACTCTGCTCTGGGCTCTGCTCCATGCATCCTTCTTGTGCAGGGACCCAGACTGAAGGAGCATGTCCGTCTGGGGACATGCCATTCGCGTGCAGATGGCAGGAGTAGGAGCTGGCAGAAACTCGGTGTGTAGATGGTTTGTATACCCAGGGTTATGTGGTGGAATGACGTCCTGGGGCTTCCAAGGCCAGATCATAAGAAACTTTGCAGCTTCCGCCTGGGCTCTTGGAACTCGGCTCCCATGCTGCCAAGTGAGGAAGCTCCTGCTGGGGGGCAACCATCTTGGGGAACCATCTTGGATGGGGATCGTCTGGGCCCAGTTGAGGCACCTTAGCCGCATGGAGCAGAGTTGAACTGCCCCTGCCAAGCCCTGCCCCTATTGAGATTGAGCAAAATGAACGATTAGCTTAAGCCACTAAATTTGGGGGTTGTTTGTTGCCCAGCGATGGATAACTGGAACACCCGGGATATCTTTTAAATCTTCTGCTCTCAGCTTCCCAGGATCAGTGGGGTGGGCACGTAAAGTGGGCAGTGAGCACTTGGGGATGCTAATGCGGTATACCTTAGGGGGCCTCAGCTGCTTAGGGGACACATACGGAACCCAAGAAATAGAAAAAGGGTGTGTCAACAAGGGTATTTCTGTTATTTTCTGACTAACTCTCACCTTCTCAGAAGATTAAGGTACCTGAACCCTCCTTTTCCTTGGGTGTCTGCTCAGTCCTGGTTTTCAAGTACCACTTGGTTTCATCCATCAGCTCATTACAGCTCCTGCTTGCTATGGAGTTGTGACGCCCCTTACGCTGTCACTCGATTTTCCGGTACCCTTCTCCTAAAAGTGCCACAGGGCACTTCCTTGGAAGTAACAGAGCATGAGAATGAAGTTTGTCGTGATCCTTTCCCTCTGTGTTTCCAAACCTGAAGTCTGCAGGGTTACCCTCACGTCAGAGGTAACCCCCTTCCTTCGCTCTCCCAGCGTGACACGCTTCCCATCTCTGCGTGCCTCACACTCCTTCATCCAGTTTGTCACTAGAAATTTTAAAAACCAGGTGCGCCTGGGTGCCTCGGTTGAGCGTCTGACTTCGGCTCCGGTCATGATCTCACAGTCGTGGGTTCAAGCCCCACGTCAGGCTCTGTGCTGATTGTTCAGAGCCGGGAGCCTGCTTTGGATTCTGTGTCGCCCCCTCTCTTTCTGCCCCTCCCCTGCTGACACTCTCTCTCAAAACTAAAATAAACATTAAAAAAATTATAAAAACCTAACGTGTGATTAAGTTGATTTGGAAGAAAGGAATAAGAGCCACGTACATTAGCAACATCAATTATCTGACTGGAGAACTGATTGTAACTTGTAGTCTGGGTTCTTCAGAGAAGCAGACCCAACAGGGAGTGTGTGTGTGTGCACCACAGTAGGTGTGGCTGTTGAGTCAGGAGGTCATCTGAGGGCAGAATTCCTTCTTCCTTGGGGGACCTCAGTCTTTTTCTCAGAAGGTCTTCAACTGATTGGGTGAGGCTCGCCCACATTATGGTGGATAAACTGCTTGACTCAAAGTCCACTGACTTAAAATGCTAATCACATCTAAAAAACACCTTCACGGTTACATCAGGATGGAAATTTGGCCACATGTCTGGGTACCATGGCCTAGCTGAGTTGACGCATAAAATTAGTCATCGCTTGGTTAACTATCAACTGGCTATTCCCACCTTTGCTGTAGAACTTCAGCCCACCGCCTGCTGCGGGCGGCCTTGGGAAGGACAGTTGGTTAGAGAGCCACCCCTGAGAATTGAAGCGAGTGCCTCTTGGCCCTGGGCCTTCCTCATGGACGTGCGCTGAGTGGAGCAGGTGTACCACCGCTGCCTGCTGTCAATCAGGGTGACGACAAGTCAGGAGCTTTGGTTATGGAAGGGATTTCTGCCAGGAAATCCCTTTGTGTAGGGCTGACCAGGGCTTCCTTAGCTTTGATCTTTGGGAGTAAGCCTTTGGTTTGACTTCCCCTTTCTTTCTCGGTCCCTTTGTTTCCACCTTGAAGGGCAAAGTGGAAGTGCCCTGTTTGCTCTCAGACAAACGGCCCTGGATGCATCAGTGACAGTGTGGCTTTGCTTTGATGGAGCACACAGCGCTGCTTGAGGAGTTTGCATGGTCTGTGGCTCGTGGACCACGTTTCTACAAAAAGGAAATGCACTTAGGTGAGGAAACAGCTGGCTGAGTTGAGAAACTTGATCAGGGACCTGTGTGTATTGTTCTCTGGCCGCTTCCTGTCCTTCCCCACGCTTCGTTTATCTCCCACTTCTCTCCTCCTGGGGGCGGGGGTGGGGGGAGAATTTAATTATTGGCTTCTTTTACGCTAAATGCTTTCTTCGAGGCATCATTCCCCAGCAGTGCCTGCTCCAGCAAGGTGCTAAATCTGCTTTTGAATGACTAAACTCTGGGCTGGGTCTCCACTGGCTGAGTGTTTTTCCTCATTCTTTGATTGCCAGCCATAGCCCTGAGAACACCGGTGCTTTTAGGCTCATTCAGGACGTTGGTTATCCTGTTTCTTTTCACGTTTCCCATTCACCCTCATCTGCAAATTCCTCTTGCCAAGGCGATAGCTTATCTTCTTATCCTCCTGAGCTGACATCCTTCCTCTATTCTCAAAGCTGGAAATCAGCTAAATATGTGTCTGAACTGTAAGCTTCTGAGCTCTGCTCTCATCTTGGATCAGAGAGGTCAGATTTGAAATGCAGAGTCCTACTGAAACGCTGGTCAGGTGAACCCTACTCTGGCTGCACATCTGGTGGGAGGTAGAGAAGTTGGTGATCAAGTGGAAGGAAGGCCACATGTAGAGCCAGAAGGAAATTCTGAGGATTCTTTTTCCAAATATTCTAGACCCATTAGTGGGTTTCCACCTTTTTTTTTTTTAACATTCATTCTTGAGAGAGCATGAGGGGGGGAGGGGCAGAGAGAGGGAGACATACACACACACACACACACACACACACACACACACTGAATCTCAAGTAGGCTTCAGACTCTGAGCTGTCAGCACAGAGCCCGATGAGGGGCTCAAACTCACGGACCATGAGATCATGACCTGAGCCCAAGTTGGACGCTTCACCAGCTGAGTCACCCAGGCGCCCCAGTGGGTTTCCACCTTTTGACTGTGAAGGATTTGCATTCATTATTTTTCCTTCTAAGACAGTGATTCCCATCTTTTAAAATGACTTCCTGAATTAGAAACATTAGATTCAATTTGGAATCTAAGGAGAGAAATGAAATACTAAGGAATAGGATTTTGTGGGGTGGAGTTCACCCTTGGAGGGCTACAAACTCTTGTGATATCTAGAACTTTTTCACCCTCCACCCCCACTCCCCTCCATCACCCTCAAACCAGTTTTTTCCCATTTGGCGGGTATACGGTCCCCACTGAGAATACCTGTTTTGAGGACTCCATGTTTAGAATAATATGACTGCCTCTCTATGGACCAGGTACTTTGCGTATGACTCCTGTTGATCTCTCCTAGTAACCTTCTGAGGTAGGTAGTCTTACCACTTCTGCCTTACAGACAGGAAACCCAAGCGTGGTGAATTTGAGTGACTTGCTTGGGTCATTTGGGTCATATAGCTATTAGCCAGGGGAGCCAGGACTCAGTTCCAGAAGTTGGGCCCTGGAACAGTGTGGAAATAACTCAACTGCCTTGATTCTTTTCTTTTTTCTTTTTAAAATGGAGATACAGTTCACATACCATAAACCTCATCCTTTTAGAGTGTACAGTTAGAATTCATTAGCTGTGCAGTCATCACTGCTACCTAATGCCATTTTCATTGTGCCCCAAAGCAACTACGTATCTATCAGCAGCTGCTCTCCACTCCCCCATCCCTGGCCTGGCCACCCCTAATCTACTTTCTAACTGTTTAGATTTGTCTGTTTTGGATAGTTCATACACATGGAATCGTGTAATATGTGACCTTTAGTTATCGGCTTCCTTCACTTAGCATCGTGTATTTAAGATGCAGCCATGTTGTGACAAGTAGGTGTGTTGTGATGTAGTTGTGACATGTGACATTCATCTACATGTGACATTCATTCTTTATCATGGCTGAATAATACTCCACTGTATGGATATATGCACTTTGCTTATCCCTCCCTCTGCTGATGGACCTTTGGGTTGTTTCCACTCTTTGGTTAATTGTGATTAATACTGCTGTGAACACCTGTATACAACTTTTGTGTGTGGACGTACATTTTCAGTTCCTTTAGTTACGTACTTAGGAGTGGAATTGCTTGGTCGTTTGGTAATTCTATGTTTAACTTTTTGAAGAACTGTCAGGCCTTTTTTTTAATGTTTATTTTTTTATTAAAAAATTTTTTTTAATGATTATTCTTGAGAGAGAGAGAGAGAGAGACAGAGTGTGAGTGGGGGAGAGGCAGAGAGAGAGAGAGGGAGACACAGAAACTGAAGCAGGCTCTGGGATCTGAGCTGTCAGCCCAGAGCCCGATGCGGGGCTTGAACTCAGCGAACCGCAAGATCATGACCTGAGCTGAAGTCGGAAGCTTAACCGACTGAGCCACCCAGGCGCCCCTGATGTTTATTTATTTTTGAGAGGGGGAGAGGGAGGCAGAGAGAGACAGAGTGTGAGCAAAAGAGGGAGGGAGGGGGCAGAGAGAGAGAGGGAGACACAGAATCTAAAGTAGGCTCCAGGCTCTGAACTGTCAGCACAGAGCCCTGTGTGGGACTCGAACTCCTGAGCTGTGAGCTCATGACCTGAGCCGAAGTTGGATGCTTAACTGACTGAGCCACCCAGGTGCCCCAAGCCTTTTCCAAAGAGGATGCGCCATTTTATCTTTCTATCAGCAATAGAAATATTGCTCAACATCTGATTGTTCAACATCCTCCGTAATACTTGTTAGTAACCATCTTTTTGATTATATCCATCCCAGTAGAGGTGAAGCGTCGCACTGCGGTTTTGATTTGTGTTTCCCTTAATGACTAATTAGGGATGTTGTGCATCTTTTCAAGTGCTTATTGCCACTTGTATCTTTTCTTTGGAGACATGTCTGTTCAGACCCTTTGTTTTCTAGTTCTTTATGTGTTTTTGTACGTTGAAGATGCAAGTCTTTTATCATGTATGTGATTTGCAAACATCTTCTTCCATTTTGTGGATTGTCTTTCTATTTCCTTGAAGCTGTTCTCTGAAGCATAAAGATTTTGATGAAGTCCAGTTTATCTGGTTTTTCTTTTGTTGCTTGTACTTTTGGTGTCCTGTCTGAGAAAGCATTGCCTGATCCAAGGTCATGACGATTTACACCTGTTTTCTTCTAAGAATTTTGTAGTTGTAGCTCTTACATTGAGGATTTGATCCAGTTTGAGTTGATTTTTGTACCTGGTGTAAATAGCCTTAGGTAGGGGTCCATTTTCATTCTTGTGCATATAGATACCCAGTTGTGCTGGCACTGTCTTTGAAAAGTTGGTGGTTTCTCCGTTGCCTTTCTGGGCAACCTTGTCCAAAATCAGTTGTCTGTAGATATGTGTGTTTATTTCTGTGCTCTCAGTTCTGTTCCATTGATCTATATGTCAGACCTATGATGCCAATTGGACCTTGACTTTTGAACCCCACGTTTCCTGGATGAGCAGGGAACGTCACGGTTTGACTTGTGGCAATTCCCCTTACTTCTAGGGTTGGGATTTGCCCCAGACTTGGGCCTGACAATACTTCATTATCTAGTTGTTTCTTCAGCGCTGTTAAGGTGATGTTCTATTGATGTTATCCAGCGTGTTTTCACTGTTTTCAGCAAGAGTCACTTCTAAAAACCTAACTTATCAATATAAAAAAATGGAATTCAAAATCATTTATCTCCGTGTAGGAAATTTGGGGCAGTGTATCATCGCTGAGACAGTTTATTTTGGGAAGCAGAGAAATGATTCATGGCATCTTAACAAAAGACCACTCTGTTGCTTTTAAAACCAGCTTCATTAATAGCTAATAATAGTGGCTTTCACTAATTGAACACTTTTTCTGTCCCAGGCTTTCTGCTGGGGGCATTACATATGTTCTTTAATCTCATTAACACAACAAACCTAAAAGATGACTGGAATGAGGAAGCTGGGACTCACGGGGTTCTGAGATTTGCCTGAGGACACACAGCCAAGATGAGCCCAGTCTGACCCAGACCCAGGTCCTTGACTCCAGAGCCAGGCTCCTGTCCCTTGGGGCTCCCCTTCTTGTCCTAGTTTCACATTCTTCTTTTACAAAAACTGGAGCACATCAAGGACGGAGTTTTGAACCGGCACAGGCGGGAGCTCTCTGGAGTTTTCCAGTTTTAGGAATCGCTGGGAAGCCCCTTTAGAACTTCTGATTCCTGGGCTGCAGCTGCAGAGTCCGGCACGCCAGACGGAGCCCGGAGCCCAGACGGGAGGTGTTCACAGGCCCCTGGGGAGTTCCGGTGCAGTTGGTCTTAGACCACACTTAGAGCAAAGCTGGTCTACAGGTTACATTATAAATCACTGGATATTGTGGACCTGTTGCTTTCTCCTATTTCCTGTTATTGAAGGCAAATTGATGTGTTTCCATGTCTGGAGAATGGCCCTTTCCCCTTTCAGCTCCTTGAAAAGTGGTTGGGACCTCAATCGCTTTTTTAAATTAATTAATTAATTAATTTTTTTTACATTTATTTATTTTTGAGACAGAGAGAGACAGAGCATGAACGGGGGAGGGTCAGAGAGAGAGGGAGACACAGAATCTGAAACAGGCTCCAGGCTCTGAGTGGTCAGCACAGAGCCCGACGTGGGGCTCGATCTCACGGACCGCGAGATCACGACCTGAGCTGAAGTTGGACGCTCAACCAACTGAGCCACCTAGGCTCCCCCTCAATTGTTTTTAAAAGAGAGGATTGTAGGGGCGCCTGGGTGGTGCAGTCGGTTAAGCGTCCGACTTCAGCCAGGTCACGATCTCGCGGTCCGTGAGTTCGAGCCCCGCGTCGGGCTCTGGGCTGACGGCTCGGAGCCTGGAGCCTGTTTCCGATTCTGTGTCTCCCTCTCTCTCTGCCCCTCCCCCGTTCATGCTCTGTCTCTCTCTGTCCCAAAAATAAATAAAAAACGTTGAAAAAAAAATTAAAAAAAAAAAAAAAAAAAAAAGAGAGGATTGTATTTAGTACTTTGGAAGCCTTGTTGTCCGGTGGAAACAAGAATGTTTGAGCCCGAGCCACTCTGATGTTAATAAAATGCGATATCCAGTAACTCATTATGTTTGACTGTAATTTAGTGGTGGGAGTGGAAGGGAAAAGTAAAGTATCAGGTTATTTTAGAGAAGAACAATCTCACCCTCTCTTTGTCTTCCTCCTCCTTCACCCGTGTATTCTCAGATCGTGAAGTGGTCCGACTGTTGTTTGCCATTAGCTTGCAGACCTGGGGATCCTTACCAATTAATTGCTGAAGCAAGTGTGGACAACTTCAGCAAGCTGGGGGTGGCGTTCATGGAAGATAGACTCCAGATGGCTGATGGACTGGTACCCCAAAAGATCGTTTGTAAGTGACTTTAGAAATGTTACCATCAGGGGTGCCTGGCTAGCTCAGTTTTAAGAGTGTGATACTCTTGGTCTCTGGGTCATGAGTTCAAGCCTCAGGTTGGGCATAGAGATTACTTAAATAAACAAAAACTTAAAAAAAAATGTTTCCATCATAGCCATTGGTTATTAGCTTAAGGACTGTTGAGCACTCTTGTTCGGTGTGGCTTAAGGTCGATGCTTATCTTTAATGCATTAAATGGGTTGGATATAATTATAATAGTATGAGGTTCATACACATGTCAGGTTTTTTGGAGGTGTCTTTCATTTTTTAAAATTTATTTTACTTAATTGTTTTTTAAATGTTTATTTATTTTGAGAGAGAAAGCATGTGAGCAAGCATGCAAGCTAGCACACCGGGGAGGGGCAGAGAGAGTGGGAGAGAGAGAGAATCCCCAGCAGGCTCCATACTGTCCGTGCAGAGCCCGACGCAGGGCTTGATCCCATGAACCTCAAGATCATGACCCAAGCCGAAATTGAGAGTCACGCTCAACTGACTGAGCCACCTGCCACCCCCATTCTAAATTTTTAAACCAGGATTTCCCATAATTGCACTGTCCATGAGATGCTGTGCAAATGTAGAAGCCATATAATATTTGTTTCACACAATCTAAAAAATATAACTAGTTTCTAGACTGTAGTTTGACTGAATGGAAACCATAGCCAGTGTTACTATAAAGATATAAATCTAGGAGTTTTTGACTTAAAAAATATATATATTACAATATATGTTACAATATTACAATGTCTTTTTTTAGGAAACATGCAAAATGTTTTTCCTTAATTAGGCTTAAAAATTGGGTTTCTATGTCCGTGAAAGCCTTCATTTGTATCCTGAGCAAATGTGCATTACTAGCTCCGGAAATCTGTGTAAATTACTTAATTTTCCCATTTGGCATGTGCATGTGCCTGATACCATGTCAGATGTGTAACAAGTGCTCAATAAATGCTTAAAAATTCTTTTTGATATGTCTATTAATGTTTATTAATTTCTGAGAGAGAGAGAGAAGGAGGGGGAGGGGCAGAGACAGAGGGAGACACAGAATCCAAAGCGTGTTTCAGGCTCTGAGCTGTCGATACAGAGCCCCATGCGGGACTTGAACCCACAAGCTGTGAGATCATGGCCTGAGCTGAAGTTAGATGTTTAACTGACTGAGTCACCCAAGCACCGTTTTTTTTTTTTTGTTTTTGTTTTTTTATGTTTAGTTTTGAGAGAGACAGCATGAAGTGCAGGGAGAGGGGAGGACAGAGGATCCGAAGTGGGCTCTTAGCTGACAGCAGCAAGCCCGACGCGGGCTTGAACTTACGAACTGCAGAGATCATGACCTGAGCTGAAGTTGGGCTCTTAACCGATTGAGCCACCCAGGAGGCCCATCAATAAATGTTTTTTTTTTTTTTTTAATTTTTTTAATGTTTGTTTATTTTTGACACAAGGACAGAGCGTGAGCAGGGGAGGGGCAGAGAGAGAGGGAGACACAGAATCAGAAGCAGGCTCCAGGCTCTGAGCTGTCAGGACAGAGCCCGACGTGGGGCTCGAACCCACGAACCTTGAGATCATGACCTGAGCCAAAGTCGGACGCTCAACTGCCTGAGCCACCCAGGCGCCCCAATAAATGTTTTTTGAATCAGAGATTGTAAACTTCTATTTCAGTCCTGAGATAAGATCCTGCAAAGACTCTTCTCCCCCATGGATCCTATGAAGTGTCCCAAGAGCACCTGCTGCCTGGGGTGTGCTTGGACCCACTAGATACAGACCCATTTTTGTTTCTCAGTTTCATTCTCTTACAGGAGATGGATGCCCAAGAAATTGAATCTGTAAGGAAGTAGGCCTGATGACCTCTCTGATTCACATGGGACAGGTGTTGTGCAAACGCGGGGTTTCACTGGGAGGGGGTCATCAGGCGCGGCTCCTCCCCCCCTCCCCACCCCCCCCACCCCCCCCAGCAGCAGGAGCAGTGACTTGGATCCAGAGGATGCCACAGAGTTGTGGTGGGGACATAGGTGGGACTGGCAGGGGGCTGCCCTGAAGCGAGAGTCACAGAGTGCGGAGAGCACCGTGCGGTCTTGAACTGAGCTCTGCGACAAACCAGAAGCGTTGATGGGCTGTCTGTTCTGTTTGTATTTTAGCAGTGCACTTGCAGGACCCCACTCTGAAGACACTTAAGGATCAGGCCTCAAACAAGCAAGCCCAGATCCTACAGCAGAATCCTGAACCTTCCGCTGAGAGTAAGCCTGAGCCAGACGTTATGGAGGACGTTGGTGGAGATGACCTCAAGGTCCTTGGTGCACAACCCACAGAAGGGAAAGATGGTCCCTCTGGCCGCGAGCCTGCTGGGGAGGGTGATGTAGGAGTGGGCTCCATCGAGCACCCTCACCTCCATCTGTCTAGTTGCCATGAGTGTTTGGAGCTTGAGAACAGCACCATTGAATCTGTCAAGTTTGCATCTGCGGAGAAAATTCCAGATCTCCCGTATGATCACAATGGCACTTTGGAGGATGTTGCTGATGACATCTGCCTGGAGAGAGAAGGGAGGAAAGTCAACATCACGGGGAGGGCACCCAATATCCTCTTCTACATGGGTTCTGCCTCCCAGGAATCCCTGGGCAGGTTCCAGGAGGTCCGGTCCGTTCTGGCTGACTGTGTGGACACCGAGAGCTATACGCTGTACCGCCTGTCAAGGGAAAGTGCTCTCAGAGACCCGTGGTCGGACAACTGTCTGTTGTTGGTCATTGCCACCAGGGAGGCGATTCCTGAAGACCTTTCCCAGAAATTCATGGCCTACCTTTCTCAGGGGGGGAAAGTGTTGGGCCTGTGTTCGCCCTTCACGCTTGCTGGCTTTCAGGTGACAAGCAAGAGTGTGCTGCGGGAGACAGTCCAGAACTTGGTTTTCTCCAAGGCTGACCAGACCCACGTGAAGCTCAGTGTCCTGAGCAGTGGCTATGTTTATGAGGAGGGCCCTGGGGGACAGCTCAGCCTGGGCAAGCTCCAGGGTCACCTGGAGAATGAGGACAAGGACAGGCTGATAGTGCAAGTGCCTTTTGGACCACGTGGAGGAGAAGCTGTTCTTTGCCAGGTATGGAGGCCGGCATCCATGTGATGACCTTTGGGGATCTCGGACTGAGAGCATGCTCTCGAAGGTCGCACACTGAAAGGCTCAGGAGTCTGTGTTCGTGGGGTGCTTTTTGATCCTTGCCTGGGAGTTTTTGCTGATGGGGAGTAGGTTTAGATGAGGGCTTTCCTGTCATTTGAATATCCCATTTCACCAAAATACTCGTGATGGAGGGACATAGCAGCAGGTGTCATGGCCAATTAGACTCCTGGTTAACGGAGGATTAGTCAGAAAATTCGTTCCTGTTTTGATCTGTACTGGTATTACTCTTTCCAAATTATGTTAGTTTACTCTTTTGTCTCAAAGCACAATATAATCGAACCTTTAGTTAATGTAGGGAGTTTGAGTGCCTTGGGCTGGTGATTTTAAGTGTTAGTAACCATCACATTACAACATTGTAGGTGATGCCAGGGACTACATGAATGAATGCTCACCAACTTCTGGGGTAGTGAGTGTTGAAAACACTTCAAATCCTCAATTCTTTTATGATTCTGTCACTCTTAAAATCTAAGTGCCGAGAAAAGTTGCAAAGAGAATATTGAAGCGATTTAGTTTTGTGGCAAATTAATACAACCTACCCTCAAATAATATGGCTTTAAACTGTGTGGGTCCACTTGTGTGGATATTTTTGGTTAAATACAGTACAGTACTATAAATGTATTTTCTGTTTCTTATGATTTTCTCTCTTTCTCTCTCTCTCTTTTTTTTTTTTTTTTTTTTTTTGTGAGAGAGAGGGAGAGAGAGAGCTCACGTGAGTGTATGCGAGTGGGGAAGGGGCAGAGAGAGAGAATCTTGAGCAGACTCTAAGCCCAGTGCAGAGCCCGATGTGGGGCTCAATCCCATGACTCTGATCTGAGATCATGAGCTAAGCCAAAATCAAGAGTCAGACGCTCAACTGACTGAGCCACCCAGATGCCCCATGTTCCTTATGACTTTCTTAATAGTTTCCTTTTCTTTAGCTTACTTTATTGTAAGAATAGAGTATATAATACATGTAATATACAAAATACATGTTACTTGACTATTTTATTGGTAAGGCTTCTGGTCAACACTAGGCTATAGGTTAAGTTTTTGGAGAGTAAAAAGTTATATGAGCATTTTCAGCTGCGTGGTAAGATTGGCACCCGAGCCCCCACGTTGGTGAAGGGTCAGCTGTATGTAGGTAAGGAGACAGCGGGAAGGAAGGACTTGCTGTTTCCCTTCCCAAACCTTCCCTTTGGCTCATCTGCTGTTTTTTTTTTTTCCCACCTTCTTTTTCCTTTTAGTTTTTTGTTTGTTTAAGCAGATGGAAGCAGGAGAGACTATTTCAAAATCCTTGATCATTTACTGCAAACTTTTTAATGCTTCAGGGCAGAAGTTTTTGATAGAGTTAGATGAACACTTGTTCTTAAGGACTTTTTTTTTTTCTTTTTTTGAATGTTTACTTACTTTTGAGAGAGAGAGACAGAGACAGAGTATGAGTGGGGAAGGAGCAGAGAGAGAGGGAGACACATAATCCGATGCAGGCTCCAGGCTCTGAGCTGTCAGCACAGAGCCTGATGTGGGGGGCTCAAACTCACAAACTGCGAGATCATGACCTGAGCTGAAGTGGGATGCTTACCCGACTGAGCCACCCAGGTGCCCCTTTAAGGATTTGTTACCTTAAATGAGAAAACTGAGTGATTGTAGGTATTTTTCCCAGAATAGTTCCCAGGATGAGTATAACAGATTTTGTTTTATTACAGGGATATTTTTATTGAATTAGATAATCATTTCCTTTTTTCGTTGTTTATTTTCATTTCATATGTCGTCCTAGGAGCTAAGTCTTTTGAGGTTTTCTGACCAAATATTCTTCATGGAGGTATAAATTTGTCTCTTTACTATTCCAAAGCCCACTCATTTGTTCTTAAGCTAATGCTTGGGCAAAGATGCCTGCAGTGAAGAAATCTGGACATCAGGGTAGGTGAATGTGTGCAAGCCAAGCAGGTTTCACGGAGGCTGCAAAGCACATGAATTAGTTTGGAGGCCTAATAAATGTTCCTCTTATCTTTTTCTCTGCAAAGATGGTAACTATAGCAACTGTGCATTCTCAGAAAATCCACTTAAAAACCTGACTTCCTAGAGCCGTATTTCAGTTTTGAATGGTGACTTTTACCACCCCTGTGCACAGACTTGTACTAGAAAATTGATTCGGCACCGTTGCGATGCCTTTCTGGGAGTTACATGGCAACTCTGTTGGCTGCGCCATTTAAATTGACCCCGTTACTGTCATAAAATTTGAAACTGCACGCATCGCTCTAGAAAAAAAGGCAATACGATGCAGCTTCAAAAATCAGATTCAGAGGATTAGAATGTCATTTTTGATTTTAAATGACTTCCAGTCTCTGTGTGACAGGCTCACCGCTTTCTCCTTGGGCCTGTGTCACTACGGTACCTCGCCACCGAGATCAGCCAATAAATGTTACCACAGACTGGCCAGTTTCCTCTTTCCTTGGTCAATTTCACAGTCTTCATCTCTAATAAATGGAGTAATGATGTAACCCAGTAAGAGGGCGCAAAGCACTTCAAGGGCAAACCACAGCCACACAGTAGGTGGTGGTCTCATGGCCTAGGAGCTGCGTGGGGATGCCTTTACCCTTCATGGTAATAATAAATGGAGTAATGATGTAACCCAGTAAGAGGGCTCGTAATAAAGAAAAAGGAAATTTTCGTGTGCTTGCTATAATGATCAGGTTTGCAGGGGAAATTTAAGGCTGTGGGTTCATGCTGACATTTGATTATCAAATGGACCAGGACCTTGGCATGGAGTTGCTCAAGTAAATGTCTCTCAAATGGATTTAAAAATATTTTATTTCCTTCTGTGGCTTAGCACATGGCAGCAGTGGCATGGCGTTTACAGTGGGGTTTCTCAACCATGGCACTGTTGACATTGGGGCTGATCCTACCTCGTTGTGGAGTCAGTCATTCGTGCATTGTAGGGTGTTAGCAGTATTTCCCAACAGATTCCTGTAGCAGCCCCACCCCCAGCCCCGCCCCGGTCCTCAATTTGTGACTGGAGATGCTTTAGTTCTGGCTTTTGGTCTGGTCAGAAAGCCTTAATTTTAGAAGAAGCCAGGTTATAAAAATGGACCCATCAGTATGGTAACAGTATTCCAGCCAGAGGATGTAACATTTGTCAGATGCCCTAGAGAACCAGGAGTGCAAATCCAGAAGCACATGCTTTCCTGAGCCCCAAATCTGTCATAGAAGCGCTGACTCTTGAAGTCCACAAAAGCACTCCTTGCACAATGTCGGTGTCACCTCCTGGAACCCTGGAGGCCTGCCCGTGGGGCGAGCCCTCCTTGTCTTCCTCAGCGAGTTCAGCACACCTCACGTGTGTGCTTGCATCTTGTGTGTATCACTCAGGCTGGGCTGTGCGTGTGCCATTCGTCACTCTCACGCCTTTCTCCTGGGCCCACTTTGCTCATTTTATTTCTGCACTTGTAAGGGGTAAGCTCCAGGAGAGCCGCGTGCTCACATGAGTTGAACGTGACCCACAGCTCTGCTCATTGCCCCAGCACTGGCTTTGTCCACTGGAGAGGAGAGGCCACATTTAAGGAGAGAACCCAGGGGAGAAGGAGACTCGGCAGGCTTTGGATACTTTGACGGATTTTACTTTTCTCCCTCCTCTTCTCTCCAGGGCTCTTTGGAGGACAGACTCACCCCTGCTTCAGTGGCCAGCTCACCCGCTGTAGTGGCAGGACAGTCTCTACAAACCTTTTCAGATTGACATTGACTTTGAACAGTTGGACCATTTTGGACAGTATTTTTGACTTGGTGAAGGCTTGGGTGGGAATTGAGGGATTTTATATCGTCTGAAGGCTGGCACTTTGCTTTTTATTTTCATAATTCTCCTATAATATCAGGTCAGGAGCTCTGCGAACAACAGAAACCCACAGCGGACCCCTGTCAAAAGCAAAATAAAGCAAACCTGCTTAGGTTGCTCAATGTTGTGGCACCCTCCAAGGCTCTAAGGGCCACTTAAAATCTGATCTCAAGAGGGCCAGAAGTTCGAGTCTGTTCCTTTATACCAAGGCACATGCCACTGCTAGGAAGGTTCTAGATGAAGGGAGCCAGAAGATCTAGCATGTTCCTTCAGACCATGTTGATAGGTGGGACTGGTTTGATTTTAAGTGGACAGCAAAGCCTGAACTAGACAGATGAAGTCCTGAATCTTAAATTCAATCAGAGGGTGGTGGGTTGGGCCTTTCTGGGGTCCCTCAAACCCCACTCCTATGTGAAGGCCTGCAGACACTCTTACAATGGTGAATAAGGCTATATTCCTCCCTGGTATTGTTCCCCAATGGTTGTGACTAACAGGTAGAGTGAGAGTTTCAACATGACCATCACGCCTCCCTGAGTTCAGTAGGGACTTCACTTAGGTTCTCAGCCTGATGGGATTTCTTTCTTTTTCTCTTTTTAATGTTTGTTTATTTTTTGAGAGAGAGAGAGAGAGTGAGCTCGCATGCACACGCCAGGGGGAGGGGCAGAAAGAAAGGGAGACAGAGAATCCAAAGCAGGCTCTACACTGTCAGCACAGAGCCAGATCTGGGGCTTGAACCCACGAACCATGAAATCACCACCTGAGCTGAAGTTGGAAGCTCCACCGACTGAACCACCCAGGTGCCCCAGAACTATTGTATTTCTAAGCATTTCGGTTGAATGATCAAGTTAAGCGATTTGCCCAGGTTCCACTGCCTGGTTAGTGATAAATGTCTGGACCTGGACAGAGTCTGATCACTATCCAGGCTCGTTTCCAGCATCGCTTTTCTGCCTGACAGCCACCGTGTCATTTGGCTCCTTTGCATCTTTTTATTGCTTGTCATTACTCTCCAAATGTTCAACATTAACATGCTGTTGATAATTAGGATTCCGGTTTTAAGTTTTCAGAAGAGCCGGCGAGGATATTGTTTCTATTGAGGTCGGTAAGTGCCCCGATTTACCAAGTGGTATCTTTTTCCCTCAGGTGCACTTAGAACTACCTCCCAGCTCTTCAGTGGTGCAAGCCCAGGAAGATTTTAATCTGCTCAAATCAAGCAATACGAGAAGATACGAAGTCCTTAGGGAGATCCTGACGACGCTCGGCCTGAACTGTGACCTAAAACGAGCTCCTGCCTTAACGCCTCTGTACTTACTGCCTGCTGCCAAGGTGAGTGTGTGCGCTCAGCCCAGAAGGGGGCGCCTTGGATGCCTTTCTTCCAGACGGTGACCCTTTTCCTCAGGGGTTCCGTTGCGGTGGGTTTGTGGTGTTGATTTCTGTTTTTATTTTGACTTCAGAGGAGTTGGGAGCTGCCTTAAAGATATCCAAGTATAGCTGATATTTTTGGTGTTTGTAAGGGAGGGAGGGAGAGAAGGGAGTTTAGAAGGTATTAAATCTTAAAGGTCACATCCTATCCATTTTATGGTTAAAAAAAAAGGGTCACTCTTTTATGTGTCAAGAGTGTATTTGGAAGCCACACTTTATTCATTTGGGATTAAAAACCTCTGTTTTGATTCGGGCCTTTCTCAGTGAATATTTGGATGGGAAAACCCCAAGTTTTGTTTCATTTGTGCTGATGCCTGCCATCTTGTGGCGGAAGGGCTCTGGATTTCAGTTTAGATCTAGTTGTGTCTAAAAGGAAAATGCCCATGGAGCTGGGAATGTATTCAGGAATTTTCCCGGTCTTGTGTCTGCACTTGATGCCTGTGGTTGTTACCTGGTTTGGGCAGGTTGCCAGGTTCCCTAGGGGTGTCTCCTGCTAACCCCTTTGCTTTGTTTTGTCAAGCTGTCAATTTCTTGTTAATTGTGGCAAATGATTTTGCGGGTCTTTTTCTCAGCTCCCCTAAATGGGGAAATTTGTGAGTTTAGTGATGTAACCGTGCAGTTTTAGCAAATATCTGATAGTCCAGGTGACTCTAAACACCAAACTTACCTGCTTTCCCTTGTCCCCCATCTCTCTGTCCCACTCACCCCCCGCTGCTGTGTGTGTGTGCACGCGCGCATGCACATGCTCTCTCTCTCTCTCTCTCTCTCTCTCTCTCTCAAAAACAAATAAACATTAAAAAAATAAAAAAGAGAAGGAACTCCCTTTTAGATTGTACTCTGTCCCTTGGCAAACTTAGTTTTCAGAGGAGAACAGAGCTGCAGGCTATCTGGGTGGGATTTGCTCACTTGTAGAAGACTGGTATAAACTCTGAGGGACCTAGTATTAAGATACCTTATAGGATTGGGGCGCCTGGGTGGCACAGTCAGTTGACTGGCTGACTTAGGCTCAGGTCATGATCTCGTGGTTCATGGCTTTGAGCCCCGTGTCAGGCTCTGTGCTGACAGCTCAGAGCCTGGAGCCTGCTTCAGATTCCGTGTCTCCCTCTCTCTCTCTCTGCCCTTCCTCCACTTGTGCTCACTCTCTGTCTCTCAAAAATAAATAAATAAACTTAAAAAAAAGTCCAGTGATTAATAGTATTATTATTAGATTGTTGAGAGTTTTGATAAATTACATGCGTATAATATGCCCAAAAGTGCCTGATGCCCAGTCTAAAAATAGACTATAGGTAATAATTTTTAATTTTAAAAATGAATAATATTGCAATGGATGATGTTTTCTTTCATTTAAGAGACATTCTTTTATTGCATTTTCATTATGGCTTTCAGCCAGTTTGCACTCTTTTTATTTTATTTTTTTATTAAAAAAAAATTTTTTTTTTTAACGTTTATTTATTTTTGAGACAGAGAGAGAAAAGCATGAATGGGGAGAGGGTCAGAGAGAGAGGGAGACACAGAATCGGAAGCAGGCTCCAGGCTCCAAGCTGTCAGCACAGAGCCCGACGCGGGGCTCGAATTTGTGAACCACGAGATCATGACCTGAGCCGAAGTCGGATGCTTAACCGACCGAGCCACCCAGGCACCCCAGTTTGCACTCTTTTTAATGGGTGCTCTTAGGAATTAATGATATGACTTTGGTTTTGTGCCTTCAACTTGGGAATTCAAAACTCCACGTCATTTGTCTCTGTGTGCTCAGTTAATAGAAGGAAAAGCATCAGCTCTGTCTTGTGACTTTTATCAAAATAAAGTGGGTCCTCAGAGCTTCAGCTCCTTTAGATGACCCACGTGTGGTCCCTCCTGCTTTGGGGGGATGGGGCAGAGCCTCGTGGATAAGGGTTACTGGTCCCAGGGGAGATGTGACTGTCACTCTCCTAAATCTTCTCTGTCCCCCCTTTCCTGATCGTGGAGGGCTGAGACTGGAAATGTGAGGAAGTACCTGCTTATTCTGAGGTCATGGAGCCAGAGAGACCAGGCCTGCCCTTGGCAGTGGTCTTTGACCTTTCTCACGAATTCTGACTGCACTGGCCTTGGGACTCGCCCCTCTGGACTCTTTGACTCTCGCCCCTCTGGACTCCTCAGTGAAGAGGAAAACGTGTTCCCAAGGTTTGGGTTCTAGGCATTTCCTGTGTCTTTAGGATGGGTATGACCCGAAATACCTAAGCAGAGGCTTTGTGTTGCGTGTCTGCTTATATTAACATACCCAGTAGATGCTTTATATTTTTGTCCTTTTGGTTCTTTAAACCGCCTGCGGGTGTGGGGGAGACATTTTCCCCCTACTGATGGGTAACCCTCATTCACAAATCTTGGGAATGAATGAAATGTTTGAACAAAATGAAAACATGTACTTGTTCTGCATACAGATTCACAAATACCCTATACAGGCACCAAACCGACCAAGTTCCTTATTACATAGTAACTTTGGGGAGGAGCAATTTTCAGAAATGTTCTCTTCTTATTTTGGGTCATCCAGTTGGTCTGCTAATCCTGTGCATTACATTTTCTCCCGACTGCCTTTCTCTGAGTTCCTTTTTACTTTGGGAGCCCAAGGAGCTGAGGGAGTGGGCATATGAGTGTTGTGTATATCCACATTTCTTAGTTTTAGTACTCTTCTAGAAGACTTTGAATCTGCTGCTAAAAGAAATACAAGAATTCAGGATGTTAGAGTATGTTTTCCTGGGATACAAAATCTTTAAGGGATTATCATGCAAATGAATATGAAAGCAGAAGGATATTCACCGACTTTGATGGTCTTTCTGGAGGCAGGTGCTCATTTCCTCTGGCCATCCTCTTAATGTCTAGGTGGAGACATTTAGGAACATCTGGTCATTGTGCCGGTGATGGCTCAGCACTTTTAGCTTTTATAGATAGTTGGGAATGACAGATTGGGAACAGAGCTGGGTCGTACTTTCTATTTGATTTTCCTTCCCGCAGCCTTCTTACTAGATCTCATTGATCCCCATGTAATGAAGGTGCGTGAGAGGATGTTGGTATCCTGGCATCTGTAATACACGGCCCATCCTTAGATTCATCACCTGCCTTGCAGATTCGATGCCTGTGCTGGCCTGTGCTTCCTGCTCCCTGTAAAATACTCTGTGCTGTTGAGAATCAACCACCTCTCACCGCACGGTGTCGCTGCTGAGCTAGGCTGCCTGGTGGAAGACTCCCTGGAATCTGTTCAGAGATTTTTTTTTTTCTCTCTGCATCAGCTTCACATACTGTAGTAGTTTTCCATTATATTGGTGGCACTTTCTTCTGGATGTGTAGGAATTATTTCAGTGCCACAGTTAATAATATCCATCTTCCATTAAACGTTTGCTGGATGCTAGGTCCTATTACAGGATGGAATATGAAAGAAGAAAATAAACACACTAGTTATCTGAATAGTTTTACTGCGTACCAGCTGTGTTTACACAGTTTGGTGCCTAGGCCCTCGCTCTTCATAGCAAATGGTACAGAAGATTTATGAGGCACCTATGAGCTTCCACATTACTATGATACAAATGGAAAAGAATAGCATGGTGATCCAGGTAGGGGAAAAAAAAAAAAAAAAACCACTCACCCAGAGTACAGTCGACTCTTGGTGTTTGCTAGGGATGTGTTCTGAACCTTCACCGACACCCACACGCCACAGCAGCATGTGATTTCCCCTCTAAAATCCAGTCATGTATGGCCTCAGAAGCATCACGATGCATGACACCTTGAGGAAGCAGGGCTCCGCTGAGGTGCATTCTCTGGGTGAGCGGGGCTTCCCATTTAATGAAACTCCCAGGGGCAGGATTGAAATTCAGCCCTCGGCAAGATTATGCTCTGTCAAAGCAGACAAAACACATGAACACATGTACACCACACACACACACGTCTACAGAAAAAAGACTGAAAGGAAATACAGTATGTATAGGGTGTATTTCTAGATGGTGGGCTTAATTAGGGCTGATTATACTAAACTTTTGTGTTTTTTACATTTTCTGTAATGTACCTGTATTATTTTTATTATGAACAAACCTGGTTACTAAAAATACATACAAATTACTGTTACTAGACTTCGAAGACAGCCCATAAATGGTCACCACTTGAGTGTTAATGCTCAAAAAGTGAGAAAAGCCATTAACCAGGGACAGGTTCAATACCAAAATGGAAACATATGATTATGCACTACCATAAGTAATCACTGGTGCCAGTACATATTGTCTATTCCTGTGCTTAAATAGCTCCTCTTTCAAACTATAGAAGATGCTTTTTGTGCATTATCCTAAGGCTGCCATACCTAAGTCCAGGTAGATGAGGGGATGGGTTAAATAGATGATGGGGCTTAAGTGATGAGCACCGGGTGTTGTTGTATGTGAAGTGTTGAATCACTAAATTGTATACCTGAAACTAGCATTACCCTGAATGTTAACTAACTGGAATTAAAAAAAAATTTTTTTTTTAATGTTTATTTATTTTTGAGAGAGAGACAGAGCACGAACAGGGCAGGGGCAGAGAGAGAGGGAGGCACAGAATCTGAAGCAGGCTCCAGGCTCCGAGCTGTCAGCACAGAGCCTGACGCGGGGCTGGAACTCACCAACTGAGATCATGACCTGAGTCGAAGTCCGACGCTCGACCGACTGAGCCACCTAGGTGCCCCTTAACCAACTGGAATTTAAATAAGAACTTAAAAAAAAAAAGTAAGGACTGTTGTGTAGATACGGATAACTTATTTAATATTTGACATCAATATTATTTTTTTAAAAAATGTTTATGTTTTTGAGAGAGGGAGAGAGAATGCAAGCGGGGGAGGGGGAGAGAGCAAGGGGGAAAGAGGATCTGAAGTGGGTTGAGCACTGACAGCAGAGAGCCCGTTGTGGGGCCCAGACTCATGAACCATGAGGTCGTGACCTGAGCTGAAGTCGGACACTCAACCCCTGAGCCACCCAGGCGCCCCTATATTAATTACCTTAGAAGCGCTAGCTTTGTTAGTAATGACTTGACTCCGGTGAAAGGCTAGTTCCTGCTACACTGCTGGTTTAGCTGTGGCTCCCATGTTCCTGTGTGGGCACCATGGGCATCAGCAATCCGTTCATGCCTGTGGGTGGAAGGTACTACTGGGGGGCCTGTAGAAGTGCATAATTCGAGCGCCCTTGTCCCCGCGTGGATGTTTCTTGACGGAACCCCTCGAACTGTTCCTCAAAGACATATACACAGTGAGTCCTTTCAAACAGATAACCTCCTTCCTTGAGGCGTGTGTTGAGTGAGAAAGTCAGAAGCTACGCGGTTGACCCTTGATTACTGGGCGGCTGCCGCACGGACCTCCCGCCACTGGTGCTGGTGGGAAGTTCGCAGGAATACACCTTTCCGTGGGGGAATCCATATGCGTTTGTGAGCGACCCCGATTGGATAAAAAACCACAGCTCTTTCCCTGGCACGACCTGAAGTCCCATGGAAAAACTCGCCTTTTTGTTTCTGTTTCTCTGGGCTCTGTTTCCATTTTTCTCTCCACCGGGGGAGGGTGTGGGGCAGAGCCCGAGGCTCCGAGCAGCAGCTGGTTGATGGGGACGAGCCAGGATGGGACTTCCGAGCCGGGATGGGACCTCTGTGCAGAGTGGGCTGCCAGTGGATCCCTTTGGATCCCCCAGCCGGCCAGGGGAAGGGGAGGAGGGTGGACTGTGCACAGCTCGCCCGGCACGCTCCTCTGCCCTGGGACATCTCTGTTTGAGGCCTGGGGCTTTCTGAAACTGCAAAGCTGGCATTCTCTTGGGCGTTCCTCATGGAACTTGGGCGTTCCTCATGGTTGATGGCACCGAGGTGTCCTGCAGGATGTTGGGGGTCCTGCCACCTGGAGGGGTCTGTGGTTCCTTTGCCTTGGGGTCGCAATGTCACCATAACAAGAAGTGACAACCAGAGTTGTTGTGAAAGCAGCTGGGCAGAAATCGTCCTGTTGTGTCTATGTGTGTGATTTGGGTAGTGTGTGGGTGTTGTGGGATGGGTCCTGCATGCTTTAAAACAAAAACTAGTATCACATTTCATTTTGATTCAACCCCAAATCATTTGCTGTGGAATGCCTCCTCCCCCACCCAAAAGGCAGGTGGGAGTACTTTCCGTATCTGTCAACGTATTAATATCTTCTAACACAGTCCCTTCCACCCTGGGGAGTTCCTCTTCTGATGTTGGTTGCTTTAGGGAGAAACTGAGACGAAATCATGCTACATAGCTCCTCCCTCTTCCTCTCACCAACCTCTGCACTTAGCAAACATCTGAGTGCCTACTGGGCGTGAGACGTTGCTGTGGAAGTTTCCGGCCGACAGAGACATTCCCATTTTGTGGCATGCGGCATAAGTAACTAGGTGCCTCCCCAGGCCTCACCTGGGTCTCACAGCGGCCCTGACAGGTTGGAAGGGCAGGGTGGGGGTCCTTCCCCCTTCGGAAGAGCAAGCCAGGTTGTGGAGCGGTGAAGCATCTGTTGGATTTTTCGGAGTTAATTAGAATTCTCCAATTAAAAACAAAAACCTTTGCTTTCCGTGTTTTAGCGTAGGCAGTGCGTCCTCGCTCCTTCTGCCTTTCATCTTTGCTCTGAATCTCCAATAAGTGCGGTGAGATGGAAACTCCCCGTGTTACTTTAAAACACAGCTTAGAAAATAATTTTTAGGGGTCCAAATTAGAGAGAAACTCAGAATTCCAGGTGCGCCCTGAATAGCTTTTGACATGTGGCTGACGTGGTGTTGTGGTGACTCTTTTACAATACAGCGCCAGCTCAAGAGCAGCTGGCAGATTAAAGCAAACATTTAAAAGCTTTTATAGCTACGAATGTTTCAGGGTCCTTCGTATACCTTTCTCTCCTTTTCTTTCTTCCTTCGCCCTTCACCTAAACTGGAAATGTTTTGTTCATTTTAACTGACTTCCTGTTATCAAACATAATGCCTGTGTCAAAGGTGACATGATGTGTTTCGATGTTGAAATGCTAAAGAGATAATAGCTGGGGTGTTTTCCTTAGCTGCCTTTTATTTTGGTCTATCTTTTGGCGGGGTGGGGGCGGGACGCTTTTCGGCTACTGTAGGTACCATATTGTTATTTGAATCTTATTTCCACAAGAGTGTTTCCAAGCGACTCCTGCAGGAGTAGATACTTCTGGGCCACAGGGAAGGCAGGGACTGATAATTTGCTTGTAGGAAACACAGGCAGTCACGACTTTGGTTGTTTTCTATTTGTGCTGGATGTTGTTTTCGTTTGGTTCTAGCTTGGTTCTTGCTGGCTGGCGTGGGGCAGGGGTAGGCGAGAGCGAGCTTCTCTCTCCGCAGTTTCCTTCTGGGGGGTAGCACTCTATCTAGGAAGGGCGCTTTTATTTCCTCAGACTATTTATATCCACCGCTTATGCAGTCACAGATCCGTGGATGGGAAACAGGCCCTTTTGGAAGAAAAAGTCCTCCCAGTCCAAATGCTTTCTGTCTCCTACAGCAGCTCCCTAATAGCTGCCATGTGTGAGCGGGGACGGATTATGGCGTTGCCTCCCGGGGAAGTCGATTGAAGCTGTCTCTAGAAGTCTTGCAGCACTCTTAGGAGCAGATTTTGGTCTCCCGGGCGTAAAAAGTACATCCCAGGGAATGAGCCCATGCTGGCACCAGGCTGGAGGGCATGGCCCAAGGGTCGAGCTCAGGTGCAGAGCCGAGATCCACCCCCCCGCCCCGGGTCAGTCCCGCAGTGCTGGGTGCTGAGACCTGAGCACCATCGAGAAATGTTCCGCTTAGTTTTCCGGTGTGTGAATTCCAGACAGGGAGCACATTTTGTTTCCATTCATGCTAAAAATTCGGGAACGTTGCTCGGAGAATTGTACCGTCTTGCAAAAATGTTTGATCCCGTTTCGGGGTTTCAAAACTGACAGGCAATTTGTGGCCCTGAAGGGTGTGTAATCTGGTATCCCCTGCCCGAGTGGGAAGGTAGAGACAACCCGAGGTGGTGGTGATCCTGTGTTGGACCTCAGCCGGGAGTACAGGCCAAGACCTCTCTGGCTACCGCTCCAGAGTGGGCAAACCCGGCTAAGGTTAGTCTGTCTGTCTGTCTTTCTCTCCGAGGTATGGGAATGCTATCATCCCTTTTTTAGTTTCTTCTGGTTCCGGCTCCTCGTAGCTGCCTGTGAGTGGATGCTTTTTCCCAGGCGCTGTTGGACCAAGTTTGGCCACACACAGCCTTCCAGATACTGGATGTTTCTAGAAAAACTCTGTATTATTCTTCTGCTTGTGTTGTATTTTTTTTCTTGAAACGTCTGCAGGCTTCGGGTTAATAATAGAATCAGTGGAAGAAATACTGGAGTATGGGCTGTTCTTTTAGTTCTTTTTTTTTTTTTTTTTTTTTTTCAACGTTTATTTATTTTTGGGACAGAGAGAGACAGAGCATGAACGGGGGAGGGACAGAGAGAGAGGGAGACACAGAATCAGAAACAGGCTCCAGGCTCCGAGCCATCAGCCCAGAGCCTGACGCGGGGCTCGAACCCACGGACCGTGAGATCGTGACCTGGCTGAAGTCGGACGCTTAACCGACTGCGCCACCCAGGCGCCCCCTTTTAGTTCTTAATTGATTGTTAGAAATATTGCCCTTCGTAAAAAATTCTAGGGGTCAAACCCCATTTGATGACTTGGGGAACATGGATTTGTATGAGAACAATTAAGGGTCTTTAGAATATTTGTTTTAGGGGCACCTGGGTGGCTCAGGCAGTCAAGCGTCCGACTTCTGCTCAGGTCATGATCTTGTGGTTCGTGAGTTCAAGCCCTGCATTGGGCTCTGTGCTGACAACTTGGAGCCTGGAGCCTGCTTTGGATTCTGTGTCTCCCTCTCTCTGCCCTTCCATTACTCGTACTCTGTCTCTCTTTCTCTAAAAAATAAACATTAAAAAATATTTAGAATATTTGTTTTAACTGATAGTTTTTAGTAGTATTTGAACCTTTAAAATTTTAATATATGAATTAGCATAAATAATGAATGAATTATTAATTAAATATATGTGTATTTTCCTCTGTTTGCTTTAACTAAAACTTGTAGAAAATGCTATACAATCGCTGAAATAGAACCTTCCTTTGGGGGGAGGTCTTTTTCCCCGAGGATGGGAGATTTTGGTGAAAATATCTACAGATTTCTGCTAAAAAGGAAACATACTTTCCCATCGGCACATGGAGATTTACAGTTTAATCTTGTGACATGAGTGTCAAGTTCTCCTGTGTGTCTCCTGTTCCTGTGTCCGGGTGTGGGGAGATCGGGGTTCTAGGTGAAGAGGACAATTGTGTGGGCACTTGGCTCTTGCACCTCCAAGATTTAAACTCAAATTCTAAATAGAATGTCTTGCAAACGTGGACTGACACCAGCCCTCCCTGGTCAGCGGGATCACTCGATTCTGAGTGGGTGCCTCCCCGGGCTGTTTGCTGCTGTCAGAAACCACAAATCTCTCCTGAGTCCTGAGCTGTGAAAGCGTGTAGTTTAAACCTACTTGCTTCCTGCGGGCAAAGTAAAAGTTTGAAATGTAAAATTAAAGTAAAGAGTATTGTTCTAAGAAAACTTGCAAAGTTTTCCAAGTATTTGACAAGTTGATTTCTTTCTTGTCTTTGAGCAGAAATGAATCCATACGGCAGTTTATTAATGACTAATTAGGTGATGGCACCACTAATCCCCCCGTCCTGTTTTTAATCTCAGTAAATAAGGAAATATGTCTTTTAAAAGAAAACACTCAACTGTGGTTTCGTAAATTAAAAAATGATGGTCCGTTTTTTTTTTGAGGGGAATGTCCAGACCCATTCTGCCTTAGAATTGTCTAGATTATTACTCCAGATCGTTGCTTTCCACAGGCAACCTTGATCTGCATGAATATTTAAGTTTTTCCTCTGGCTTTTTTGTCTGTAAAATGTTGAAAGGTCAAAGGTCTGTGATTTTGAGGATTCCCCTTTTGGTGTGTACTTTCCTTCTGTGATGATGGGATTGCGTGTGCTCTGTCAGGTTGGCCAAGTGAGTTTGTCACGCAAGGTGGCTTTTTAAAGGACAGCCCACGGTCGCCAAATTGTCATTACCAAACCCTCTCTGTTCTTCGTGGGAGGATAGATGAGATGATCTTTCACATTCTTTCTAGGACTCTGGTATTTATGCTGGTCCCAGCAAAGCAATCTGATGCACAAAAAAAAAAAAAAAAAAAAAGAAAAGAAAAAAAAAAGAAAAGAAAAGAAAAAGTTACTACTATTTTCATCCCTGTCCTGGCATAATTGAAGCAAAGTGAAAGAATGTTTTGCTCTCTGCTTTATTTTCTTCAGGTTCTTTCTCCATTGGATTTCCCTGTTAATTATCAATGCAATATATAGGAGCCTCAAATTTGCAATCAAGTTATGTTTTCAGAATATGTGTGCTAAATTGGCTGCTGTAAAAACATGGCTATTTATGTCATTTGGGTTTCTGTACCAGCTCACATATGTTCTCATGCTCCATAATGCAGTTAAATACCATCTTGCGGTGCTGTTTCTGCCAGACCCTGGCCTGGTTGGCTCATGAACGCACTGGGAACGCACGGAACATCTCTCTCTGCTTCTCCAGGGTTTGACTTGGAATTCAACAGCTCTGTTTCAGACGTTGCCCCAAACAGTCCTGTTGGACGCCTAGTAATTCTATAGTACATATATATCCTTAACAGGGAGTCAGTGAATTTGTGTTGGTAGGTTAATACTTTCCTCATATTTAAGAAAAAAATTTTTTTTTTTGAAACTGTTCTTTTTCTTTTTTGTAGTAACTGTTGAATTGTATACACACATAAAAGGAAGTGTTTTGGGGGCACCTGGGTGGCTCAGTTGGTTAAGCGTCTGACTTCAGCTCAGGTCATGATCTCATGGTTCGTGGGTTCCAGCCCCGCGTCGGGCTCTCTGCTGGCAGCTTGGAGCCTGGAGCCTGCTTGGGATTCTGTGTCTCCCTCTCTCTCTGCCCCTCCCTTGCTCCTTCTCTGTCTCTCTCTGTCTCTGAAAAATAAATAAATGTTAAAAAAATTTAAAAAAAAAAGGAAACGTTTTGTAGAAAATTTGAAATGTACAAAAGTAAATGGAAAATGTAATGAACTCTCAGTCAGTCTGCTTCATAGGTTTTTATTCTGGCCAGTCTTATTTCGTCTAATCCTGCCCACTCCTCCATATTATTTCGAGGCAAATCCCAGATATTCTGTCAGCTCTCTCATTTTAGTATGTGTTTTTAAAAGATAAGAGCTCGGGGCGCCTGGGTGGCGCAGTCGGTTAAGCGTCCGACTTCAGCCAGGTCACGATCTCGCGGTCTGTGAGTTCGAGCCCCGCGTCAGGCTCTGGGCTGATGGCTCAGAGCCTGGAGCCTGTTTCCGATTCTGTGTCTCCCTCTCTCTCTGCCCCTCCCCCATTCATGCTCTGTCTCTCTCTGTCCCAAAAATAAATTTAAAAAAATTAAAAAAAAAAAACGTTAAAAAAAAAAAAAATAAAATAAAAAAAAAAAAATAAAAGATAAGAGCTCTGTTTAAAATCATAACCAGAATACCACTGACACACCTGAAATAAATCAGTTCTTTTGTATAGTCTCATAGCCAGTGTTCCATTTTCTAATTAGATAAATATAAAGACTGGCTATATTATCTGTGCGTAGCGTCTAAACGTGTTGGTTCCTTTATAAAACAAATGTAAGAAGAAAGCAACTAGATACAAGCCAGTATAACTTCTGGGCAAATGATTTGGAAAGTAGATTTCCGTGTCTCTCGAAATGCTGTACTTTAGCTCTTGCTACTAGGGTGTTCTGAAAATGGCAGCAAATACTCATTTGTAATAGCGTGCAAGACAGCCGTGCGTCGAAACACGGGAATTTTGTGTGATGCTCGTCCGTTCAGAGTGAGGTACGAGTCTCTCTCCCTCTCTTTTCTGCTTCTTCAGCGGGGACGGTATTGATTTTTGCTCCGTATGCTTTCGGTTCGGGTTGATGGTTAGCCTTTGACCCAGCCACTTTCTTACAATAAACAGTTTGTTGCTGAGAGCAGCTGCCCACCAGATTGTTTCCAGATTGTTCTCTCCTGGCTGAGGACAGAGTGCACCTTACGAAGGAGTCGGCTCTGAGCTTGTGGCTTCCCCTTCTTACAGCTCTCCGCCTTTGAAGCCAACTGTCAACCTCTGAACATTCTAGTTGTATCCAGTAAAACGGTGAATCCGCGACACTGGAAATCAGGCCTCCCTTACATAAAATTTTGACTATTTTATTTCATTCTCTGAAGGAATGATAGCATTTTCTAGAAGTTATCTGCCCTATGGACCAGTTCCTTATATTACAGTAAGAACTCCCAGCATTTGGTATGTGGAAATTAGTGGTAGCGGGTGGATCTGCGTAGAGAAGTGGACAGAACACGCTTGATTTTGGGTAGGAATCTCTGCTCCTTGAATATTTAACTGTTTTCCACCCAATTAAGAAACGAGGTAACCTTCAAAACGAAGGTAAGTATTACCTGCCTTGTGTTATGATCTTACTCCTTTAAAATAAATTCTTCTTTTTTTTTCTAAATTCTGTCTTTTTTTCAAAAGACAGTACTACATTTTTTTTTCTTTTTAATGCAAGCGACAGGTAACCTAATGACTTGTCAATTTATGTGACTCAGAGGTGCACCTTGGTTTGAATTTTTGCTGCTTTCCCTAATCACCCCGCAGCTGTTACCTGGAGTGGACTGTCTGCTCGCAGCGACCTTCATTAAGACAAGGTTGGAACTTTCAAGCCTCAGAGCCAACACTTTTCGCTAAACTGGCCACCAGGGCCTGCTGTCAGAATGGCGAGACTGAGCTCACCTCTCTAGAGGCGAGTTTACTTTTTCTACAACCAGTAAATTTTGTTAAGCTACCAATCCTGGTTTCAAAACTCAGGTCTCACTACGTAGCCTCCAGTCACCAAGCATGCTTACAGCTGTATCCCTTCCAGCCAGGTATTACGTACAGCCTGGACCCAATTCAAGACCTAAGATTAAGACTTGTGTGTTTTTCATTCAGTGCCAATAAGCTGTTATTAATACACTGATTCCACATATACTGAAAAGCTTCACGAACGTACTGGGGTTTGTGTTCAGGGGGAGTACGTCCTACGCTTGGACCGTTCAAGATCCAGGCCTCTGGAGGAACGGCCCATGGCGATGGCAATCTGGATTTTCAGGAAGGTGTTCTTGCCCCAAGTGTCCATAGCCTCCCTGCCCCAATGCGGGGGTCATGCTGATTCAACTAAAACGTGAAACGCTAGAAGATGTTCTTGGTGGTTGTTATTTTTTTAAATTTTTTTATTTTTTATTTGAGAGAGAGAAAGAGCAAGAGAGAGAGAGAGAGTACACCAATGGGGGAGAAGGGCAGAGAGAGAGAGAGAGAGAGAGAGAGAGAGAGATTGATTCTCAAGCAGACTGCGCTCAGCGCAAAGCTCGACTCAGGGCTCGATCCCACAACCTTGGGATTGTGACCTGAGCCAAAATCCAGAATTGGACACTGAACTGACTGTACCATCCAGGCGTCCCTGATTTCTTTTGATTTTTAACTTTTTTGTTATAAAGGCTGTGCCCATGATGATTCTAGGATTAATAGCAGAACAGAAATACATAGTGAATATTGGAGCTGGAGGGGCCTTAGAGCCTCTGGAACAAATCCCTTCATTTGTCCTAAACTTTCTATTTAAAAAAAAAAAAAAAAAAATCTAAGAAAGGTGAAAGAATAGTACATAAACCACATGTAGCCTTCACCTTGATTCACCCTTGTTAACGTTTTTGCTACATTTTCTTGATAACGAGTGTTTGGGTTTTTTGGGAAGATTCCTACGTTACTGCCTTTAAGTAAAACATAAATAACTTGTAAGTTATTTATGAAAGCGTGAGGCTTTGACATTGTTGCTTCTAGGAGTTGGCAAGAGAGTGGTGCTAGTCTGCATTTGGCCCTGGGCTGGTTTTCTTTGTTTGAAGTAAAACTGTAGCCTCCTGGCCTGTAGTGGTTCTGGGTGGCTGGTCATCGCCCTACGGGCGCATCCCCTCCTCACATCGGCCAGCATGTATGAAAGTCTTACATTATAATGTGTCTTAAAATCCTGAATTATAAAACATAAAACATCTTGGAGCCACGTGTTAGGAAGACAACTAGTTGATCTTTTATGGCTAACAAAGGGTTTCTACCCCTGATCTAGGAAAATTCCACTGATGACCACGTCATGAGTATAGGATTTACAATTTTTCTTTCAACTTTCTAACTCAAGTATTGCGACTTGGGAGCTTTAGATCTTATTGCTTGCTTCCATAAGAACTTTTTTTTTTTTTTTTGGTAAACTGTAAGTAGTGTACAAACGCTGTTGTATTATTTATGTGAATATCTGTCTGCCCCATTAAACTGTAACACAAGATCATTTGAAAGCAAGGACCATATGTTGTTAATCTTCCCAGTATTCGGCCTGTAGTAGGCATTTAGTAAGAGCGTTTTGTTTGAACACTTAAGAAGCGTTTTGGCTTTTCCCACTAACGTGTTGTGAAACGTTTCCCCTGCTCCTGTGTCTGGGACCCCCGAGGGGCCTCAGGGGACAGGCTAGCAGCAAACAGCCCCCCCAGCTCGGACTGGCTGCCCGTCCAATCTAGTTCTGTCGCCGTTTATTCAGGTAGAATGGGAATTTCGTAAACAACCATGTTAAACAGTTTAAAAGAATTGGCTGTGGACGTGCCCAAGGAACACCAACCAGGTGGAGTTTAGGAGAAAGGCGCAAGAGTTTTATCTGTTATTAACATGCTTTCCCGTTTAGAAGTTTTAGCCTGTTCTCGCTGGTCGGTCAGCCGCTCGTTGCCGCGAACGACGAGTTACCGTCTGAAGCACAGGCTTCTCCTGTGACTGTACCGAGGACAGTGTCCTGTGCCCCTCCCCACCCCCCGCGGGTGTGGTGTGCCCCGGGATTTTCTGAGCTTTCCAGAGTGTTCTGGTGGCAGCCAAACAGATGAACCTTTGCTAAAATAAGTGGACTGGAGTAGGAGACACTTGGTCTTCTCTGAATGCACCCCCAGCCGTCTCGTAACACGTGTTTTGCAGTATTGGAATCCTAGAGATGGTGGTACAGTTACAAAAAAAAATTTTTTTTTAACGTTTTATTTATTTTTGAGACACAGAGACACAGAGCATGAGCAGGGGAGGGGCAGAGAGAGAGGGAGACACAGAATCCGAAGCAGGCTCCAGGCTCCGAGCTGTCAGCACAGAGCCCGACGCGGGGCCTAAACTCACAAACTGCAAGATCACGACCTGAGCCGAAGTCGGTCGCTCAACCGACTGAGCCACCCAGGTGCCCCGATGATGGTACAGTTTTAACTGAGCATTAAACATTTGGGACTAAACGTTGAATTAAAAAAAAAAAAAATTAATGTTTATTTTTGAGAGAGTGAGAAAAAGAGAGGGAGAATGAATGGGAGAGGGGCAGAGAGAGACAGAGACACAGAATCTGAAGCAGGTTCCAGGCTCTAAGCTGTCAGCACACAGCCCGATGTGGGGCTCCCACATACTGTGAGATCATGACCTGAGCCCAAGTCTGATGCTCAACCAACTGAGGCACCCAGGTGCCCCTAAAGGTTGAATCTTGAAGCTGAATCTTGAATGTCAAAACTGAAAGGGATGTTCTAATTTTCTTTTTTTTTAAATTTTTTTAATGTTTTTTTTTTTGTTTTTTTTTAAAAAAATTTTTTTTTTTCAACGTTTTTTATTTATTTTTGGGACAGAGAGAGACAGAGCATGAACGGGGGAGGGTCAGAGAGAGAGGGAGACACAGAATCGGAAACAGGCTCCAGGCTCCGAGCCATCGGCCCAGAGCCCGACGCGGGGCTCGAACTCACGGACCGCGAGATCGTGACCTGGCTGAAGTCGGACGCTTAACCGACTGCGCCACCCAGGCGCCCCTTAATGTTTATTTTTGAGAGAGAGAGAGAGAGACAGCATGAGCAGGGGAGGGGCAGAGAGAGAGGGAGACACAGAATATGAAGCAGGCTCCAAGCTCCAAGCTGTCAGCACAGAGCCGACGTGGGGCTTGAACTCTTGAACCTTGAGATCATGACTTGAGTTGAAGTTGGATGCTCAACCGGCTGAGCCACCCAGGCACCCCCAATTTTCTTGGTTTAAAAACGAAACTGGGGCTCCTCCTGGCTGGCTCAGTCAGTTAAGCATCAGACTTGGGCTCAGGTCATGATCTCGGGGTTTGTGAGTTCGAGCCTTGCATTGGGCTCTGTGCTGATGGTGCAGAGCCTGCTTGGGATTGTCTCTCTCTCCCTTTCTCTCTGTGCCCCCTCCGTGCCCCCCCCACCCCAGCTTGCACGTGTTCTCTCTCTCTCTCTTAAAAATAAATAAACGTTAAAAAAATTTTTTTAAATGAAGAAACTGAGGCCCAGAACAGGCAGGGGCCTGCCCGCTGGTGGGGAGCAGAGCTGTGGACCCGATTCCGTGCTGGGTTCTGCTGCTTCCACGTACAACGACTAGAGGGCTGGAGGCCAGGCCCAGGGCTGCTGGGCCGGTGGCTCGAGGGGGGCCCTGGAAATCAACCTGCGCCTGGCATCTTCCACATCGGCGCACGTCAGCGGGACACGCTGTCTGGGGTGAGCGGGACAGGCCGCCCGTGGGCGCCCCCACTCGCGCGGGCCCACCTGCTCCGTCAGGCCTGCTTGTGTTGGCCCGGGACAAAGGGCGTTTCGTACAGGCAGGCTTAATGAAGGCCCTGGAGACTTCTCCGGATGTGGAGCCCGGACCCGCGAGTCCTGTCGGTGGAAGTTAGCGCCTCTCGTGTGGAAGTGCCGGTGGAGCTCCGGCCGCAAAGCCTCCCTTTCTTTTAGTGCCGTCCACGGCTCCCTTCTCCTCTGCGCCTCGCGGACTAGATTTCACCTCGAAAACGAGCCCATTTGGCCCCGCCGAGGTGTGATGCCTATAAAAGCAGCCTTGTTAGAAATGCCTCATTCATTACCCCTGTTTTACTGCTCCGCCCGTGCCTTTTGTGGTCTCTCCTAGTTGGCAGGTAACAAAAAAACGCAGTAAATCTGTGGCCTTTCGGAGCCCGAGCCTGAGTGATACTTTCACGCAATAAAAGGAATACAGCTTCACAGACGTCGGTTGGGGGCCTGCTGTGTCCCAGGCACGGGGACCTGGAGTGACCGTGGCGAGTTCAGCTCACGAGGGCCGCCTGTCGCCGGGATTTGGATATGTGATGCCATCCTAAGGCCTCTGGAGTTGCTGGGTTGAGGTCCCTGGTGTGGTCTCGACTGGTGAAGGATCAGCACGTGTGGAAGGTCAACTTACTGCAGGGCCCAAGTCGAACTTCAGGGCCGGTCTTTGAGAGACGGTCGGGTCAGAGAGAGCCACCCCGCGGGCTCCGAGCGGCTTTGGGTTCTCCCTCGGCAGTTGTGTGTCGGCCACTGTCCGGTGTGCCCTGTCCCCTTGTTCCCGGCCCTTCCTGGGCTCTGCTTGTTCTCGGCTACAGGGTTGCATGGGCAGGAGGGGAGCAAGGTGGATGGATTTCCTCTGCCCTCTCGGCCTACGGCCCCAATGGGCAGCTCTGTCCTCCTCCTCCTGCAGGCCCGTCGCTGGCCCAGGTGTGCCCCATCACCGAGCTCTTAGCGTCTCTTAACTGCCCACCGTTCCGTAGGTGGCCCTTCCAGATACACCATCTCTCCCTGGCTGAAAGCAGAGAGGATGAGTGATAGCTCACTTAAATGGTAAAACTTCTGTGTCTTTGTGAAAATGTCCTGGGGACACCTGGGTGGCTCAGTCGGTTAAGCAGCCAACTCTTGGTTTTGGCTCAGGTCATGATCTCACGGTTCATGAGTCTAAGCCCCACATCCGGCTCTGCGCTGACCGTGAGGACCCTGCTTGGGATTCTCTCTTTCCCTCTCTCTCTCTGCCCCTCCCATGTGTGCTCTCCCTCCCTCCCCTCCCCACCAAAATAAATAAATAAACATAAAAAAAAAAAAAAAGTTGGACTTAACTGGAAAGCAGCGTCATCGAGGGCCCCATGGGAGATCTTGCTGCATTGGTGCCAGACTTGATACAGGACCAAGATGAGTGTTTTCAAACCCAAATGCCTATGGGGCAGAAGAGATAGCACACCAGAGTCCAGCTGCAGAGTGTGTCCCCAGGTGATGAGGCCGGTGCTGCTTGGCCCCAGCCAATTACTACCGTGTGGGAAAGAGTTTCCATTTACTCCAAAGCCAACAGGACATTTGATGTGAAATGTCCTGGTTTGTGAGTGTTAGCAACTAGTTGGAAATGAGTGGGCCAAATAAGATACATCCCCTGTGGGGTCATCTTGGCCTGTGGGTAGGCTGACTTTTGGCAGTGGGTGACCCGGATGTGTGTGGGGATGGGTAGGTTTCAGCAGTGTGCCATTAAACTATCAGCCCCTCAGGTCCGGTCCATTCATTGTGGGGTAACAGTGCTTGGGACGGGTGGCTGAGCCTCTCTGGAGAACCAGTAAGGCAGGGGTCTTGGGAACTCAAACTGGGATGCAGTGCTGTCCAGAGTGGAATCTGGACAAGTTAGGTGAGGGATGATCAGACTGCAGCAGGGTCAGGAGGGCTGAGCCAGAGGCACCTGCATGGGGGACCCCCCAGGTGAGGAGGAGAACACGTATTTCAGACCCTGCCCTACTCTGTACTGGTGCTCAGAATAGAAGTCCACCCGGCAGTTGCCAAATGAGCAATCCCTACCTTAACTGAGGTCAAGACCAAAACTGGTCCTGCTCTTCCAGGAGTGACATCTTTTGATTATAAAGATCTGCTGTGCTGTGTGCTTTCATCACCTGCGTGAAGACCACGTGAAATTGGCTCTGAATATTTTGTTTGGAAAATACTGCTAATAAGCATTGGGTTGCTTCATATAAATTCCATGAGAGTTAGAAGAATATCAGCTCCTGTTTCCTTGAGAGCATTTAACTGGGAATGGGACACCCATAAAAAAGAGCGTATAGTCCTTGTCTTTGTAGACTCATTTTCTGATCTGCCCGCTTCCGGTTGCCTAGCAACGGACAGTGTTACGACTGAAGCACAACTAATTCGATTATTTACAATGAGGCACATGTTCTCTGAGATAGGAAACCTTTATAGGTTAAGATCAGTTATTTGGCGTTCCTTGGGAAAAGGAGCACCAAAACACAAACACATGACAATCGATATTTTAATACATCCATCTCTGAGTTTTCACCCGGTGGGTCTTGTTAGGTGGGTAAACGTAGCAGATAAAGACGAGCGATGGGGTGAAGTGGCTGTACTGTGGGACGTGACGCAGAATCCAGTATGCCTCTGATCTTCGTTGCACTTCCTGTAGCAGACGTTACAGTATGTTAACTAACCATACAGCAGCCACTCCTGTGTATTTACACTGAATATAAAAGTAAGCATTCATCTCTCCAGAAGTTGGGATACTGGTATTTTTTGGACATTAGTGAGTAATATTGAGTCTCATGGACTCTCGTTATTCTTTAGTGTTGTGAGGGCTGGTTACTATTTGCATTTTTCAAAAAAAAAATCAACTTTAGGTATAAGTTAGATTTAAGAAGATGCACTCGTTTCAGTGTAAGGTTTGATACATATATATGCCTGAGTCACCACCATTACAGTCACGCTATAGAGTGTTCCAGTATCCTCCAAGATTCCCTTGTTCTCTTCCTCAGTCAGCCCTCATCCACTCTGCACTCCCGTACCCAGTGTCAGCAGTCACGGATCTGCTTTCTATCACTGTAGGTTCAGTTGGTCTTTTTTGAAGTTCTACCTGAATAGAATCCTGCAGTACATACTCTTCTCTGTCTTTTCTTTTTTAAAAATCAGAATTATGATTTGGCAGAATATAGCATCCATTCTTGATAAAAACCCTCAACATACCTCAACATCATAAAGGCCATATACGAAAGATTCACAGCTCATATCATCCTCAATGGGGAAAAACCGAGACCGTTTCCTCTATGACAGAAACAAGACAGGGATGTCCACTCTCATCATTGTTATTTAACATAGTACTGGAAGTCCTAGGCTCAGCAATCAGACAACAAAGAGAAAAGGCATCAAGGGGCGCCTGGGTGGCTCAGTCGGTTGAGCGTCCGACTTTGGCTCAGGTCACGAACTCACGGATCGTGAGTTCGAGCCCCGTGTCAGGCTCTGTGCTAACAGCTCAGAGCCTGGAGCCTGCTTCGGATGCTGTGTCTCCTCTCTCTGTGGCTCCCGCTTGCGCTCTCTCTCTCTCTCTCCCTCTCTCTAAAATAAATAAAAGGCATCGAAATCGGGAAGGAAGAAGTCAGACTTCCACTGTTTACAGATGACATGGTACTCTATGTGGAAAACTCAAAAGACTCCACCAAAAAAATTGCTAGAACTAATACATGAATTCAGCAAAGTTGCAGGATATAATATCAATATATAGAAATCTGTTGCATTTCTATACAACAACAATGAAGCAGCAGAAAGAGAAATCTAGGAATTGATCCTATTCGCAATTGCACCAAAAACAGTAAGATACCTAGGAATAAGCCTAGCCAAAGAAGTGAAAGATCTGTACTCTGAAAACTATAGAACACTTATAAAAGAAATTGAAGAGGACACAAAGAAATGGAAAAGCATTCTATGCTCATGGATTGGAAGAACAAACATTATTAAAATATCTATACTACCTAAAGCAACCTACACATTTACTGCAATCCCTACCAAAATACCACCAGCATTTTTTGCAGAGCTAGAACATACAATCCTAAAATTTGTATGGAACCATAAAAGACCCTGAATAGCCAAAGCAATCCTGAAAAAGCAAAGCAAAGCTGGAGGCGTCACGATTCTGGACTTAAGCTATATTACAAAGCTGTAATCATCAAGGCAGTATGGTACTGGCACAAAAACAGACACACAGATCAATGGAACAGAGTAGGAAACCCAGAAATGGACCCACAACTATGTGGTCAACTAATCTTTAACAAAGCAGGAGAGAATATCCAATGGAAAAAGACAGTCTCTTCAACAACTGGTATTGGGAAAACTGGACAGCAACATGCAGAAGTATGAAACTGGACCACTTTCTTACACCATACACAAAAATAAACTCAAAATGGTTGAAAGACCTGTGAGACAGGAAACCATCAAAATCCTAGAGGAGAACACAGTAACTTCTTTGAGGTTGGCTGTAGCAGCTTCTTACTAGACACATCTCTGGAGGCAAGGGAAACAAGCAAAAATGAACTATCTATCGGGACTTCATCGAGATAAGAAGCTTCTGCATGGAGAAGGAAACAATCAACAAAACTAAAAGGCAGCCTATGAAATGGAAGAAGATATTTGCAAATGACATATCTGATAAAGGGTTAGTATCCAAAATCTCTGAAGAACTTAATCAAACTCAACACCCAAAAAACAAATAATCTAGTTAAGAAATGGGCAAAGGACATGAACAGACATTTTTTTTTTTTTTTTTTAATTTTTGGGACAGAGAGAGACAGAGCATGAACGGGGGAGGGGCAGAGAGAGGGAGACACAGAATCGGAAACAGGCTCCAGGCTCCGAGCCATCAGCCCAGAGCCTGACGCGGGGCTCGAACTCACGGACCGCGAGATCGTGACCTGGCTGAAGTCGGACGCCCAACCGACTGCGCCACCCAGGCGCCCCGCGAACAGACATTTTTTCCAAAGAAGACATACAGATGGCTAACAGATGCATGAAAAAATGCTCAATGTCACTCATCATCAGGGAAATATAAATCAAAGCTACAATGAGCTATCACCTCACACCTGTCAGAATGGTTAAAATTAACAACACAAGAAACAGCAGATGTTGGTGAGGATATGGAGAAAGGGGAACCATCTTACACTGTTGGTGGGAATGCAAATTGGTTCAGCCACCCAGGAAAACAGTATGGAGGTTCCTCAAACAGTTAAAAATAGAACTACCTGATGATCCAGCAATTGCACTACTAGGTATTTACCCAAAGGGTACAAGAATGCAGAGTCAAAGGGGCACATTCACCCCATTGTTTATAGCAGCATTATCAACAATAGCCAAACTATACAAAGAGCCCAAATGTCCCCATCAACTAATGAATGGATAAAGAAGGTGTGGTGTATGTACACACACACACACACACACACACACACACACACGGAGTATTACCCAGCCATCAAAAATAATGAAATCTTGTCATTTACAACGACATGGGTGGAGCTAGAGTGTATTATACTAAGTGAAATAAGTCAGTCACAGAAAGACAAATACCCCATGATTTCACTCATATGTGGAATTTAAGAAACAATGCAGATGAACATGTGGGAAGGAAGGAAAAAAAGAGAGGGAAACAAACCACAAGAGACTCTTAATGATAGCGAACAAACAGGGTTGCTGGAGGGAGATGAGTGGAGGATGGGCTAGATGGGTGATGGGCATTAAGGAGAGCACTTGTAATGGGCACTGGGTGTTATATGTAAGTGATGAATCACTAAATTATATGTATTAACCAGCTAGAATTTAAATAAAAACTTGAAAAAAACCCCCAGCATTATGGTTTTGAGATTCATCCATGTTATTGCATATGTGACTAGTTCAATCCTTTTAATTGCCAAGTAGTGTTCCATTGTATGGATAAGCCTTAACTTACTTATTCATTCACCTGTTAGTAGACATTTGGGTTGTCTGTAATTTTTGGCTGTTGACCATTCACGTACAAGTGTTTTTGCGGACATGTGTTTTTATTTCTCTTGGGTAAACACTTAGGAGTAGAATTGCCGAGTCATATGGTAAGTGTATGTTTAATTTGAAAATAAACTGCCAAATTGTTTTCCAGAATCACGGTACCATTTTATATTTGCATAAGCAATCTCTGAGAGTTCCCAGTTATTTCACTTCTTTGCCAAAACTAGATATTGTCAGAATTTAAAATTTAACCATTCTAGTGGGTGTGTAGTGGTAGTTCATTGTGGTTTTAATTTGCATTTCCCTGGTGACAAACGATAGGAAGCAGTTTTTCATGTACTTATTGACCAACGGGTATTTTCTTCTGGGCAGTGTTCAAATCTTTTTGTTGATGTTGTATGTTGAATTTTTTTCTCTTAGAATTCTGATTTAAGAATGCTTATTTATAGATTCAAATCTTTTGTCAGATATATGTACTGAGAAGAGTTTCTCTCAGTCTGTTGTTTACCTTTTCATTTTTTTAACATTATCTCTTAATGAGCAGCAGTTCTTAATTTGAATGAAGTCCAATTTATTATTTTCTTCTTTTATGGTTCATGCTTTTGATTTATCTGAGAAGGGCTTTACTTTTCCCAAGGTCAGAAGTTTTTCTCATTCGTTTTATTTTGGAAGTTTCATATTTGGGTCTGCAGTTCATTTCAAGTTTTGGGTACCTGGAAGGTATAAGGGTCAAGGTTATTTTGTTTGTTTTGCATATGGATGTTCAATTTTTTCAGTACCATGTATTGAAAGATGATCCTTTTTCAGGTGAATTACCTTGGTGCTTTTGTCAAAAATCTATTGAATATGTATGTGTGGCCTTATTTCTGGCCTCTATTCTGTTTCGATTATCTGTATCTGTAGGCTAACACCATACTGATTTGAATCCTGCAGTTTTAGAATAAGTCTTGAAATCACATAATGTAAGACTTCCAAGTCTTTTCTTCCCAAAATTGTTTTGGCCATTCTAGGTCTTTTCCATTTCTGTGCAAGTTTTAAAATCAGCTTATTAATTTCTACAAAAAAAAAAAAGGATGGGATTTTGATGGGATTGTATTGCATCGATCAATTTGGAGAAGAATTGACATCTTAACAGTATTGTGTCTTCTGATCTATGAACATGGTATATCTCTTCAATTATTTAGGGCTTTAAAAATTTAATTCAGTAGTGTTTTGTAGTTCTGACACATATTTTAAATTATCCCTAAATGTTTCAGATCTATTGACACCATTGAAAATGGTATTTGAAGGGGCGCCGGGGTGGCTCAGTTGGTTGAGCGTCCGACTTCAGCTCAGGTCACGATCTCACGGTTCGCGAGTTCGAGCCCCGCGTCAGGCTCTGGACTGATGGCTCAGAGCCTGGAGCCTGCTTCCGATTCTGTGTCTCCCTCTCTCTCTGCCCCTCCCCCATTCATGCTCTGTCTCTCTCTGTCTCAAAAAAATAAATAAACATTAAAAAAAATTAAAAAAAGAAAAGAAAATGGTATTTGAAAAAAATTCATATTCTCAGTACTGATTGCTAATATATAGAAATACACCCAAGTTTTGCGTATTGACCTTGTATTTTGCAACCTTGCTAAACGCGCTTACTAGTTTAGTCTTTTTTTTTTTTATAGGTTCCTTGGGGATTTCATGTTGTATGCAACATGTCCCAAAAAGAAAGAAAGCTATATTCACCTTCCTTGAGAATGGCTAGTGTTTCCCCACTGCTGTGTCTAATTCAAAGGGCCAAGCATATATGTAACTATAAAACATTCAGTTTTTGGTTTCACCTGAATTGCATTCATTTGGGTTGAAATCTTGGGAAAGGTAAGTACTAAATTCTTGTGGTTCAAATGTTAAAAGAGTAATATTAATCAGAAGGTTTTTATGAATTTCACTGTGGTGAAATTTGATAGCATTTGTTTTGTTTTCAATAGGACTGACTTGACTTTCAAAGATTTCAGATTTCTTTTTGAGGCTTGTGTATCTGTATCAAGACCATTTCTTATCAGTGCTTTTTTTGGATTTTACCTCTTGGGATACAAACACACATTTATACATGTCTACATCTATATGTATCTACATCTATATATCTATATCTATTTCTATATCTATCTGTAACTTGTGGAGTTTTGATAAGGACTTTAACGTGCATTTATATGGTGAATGCTTATTAAGCATGGACTATTTGCCAGATCTTGTACTGGCTGCCATGGATACAGTTGGGAGCAAGACTGAAATGTACGTATGCTGTCTTTATGGAGCTTACATTCTAGCAAGACAGTGGGACGTTGAATAAATGGTTATACAAATTATGGAATTACAACTTGATAAGTGCTGTAAAGTCACTGTTTATGAATAAGAATTCTAGCCTAGATCGGGAGGATCTGTGGGTCGGAAAAGACTTCCCTAAAGAAGTGACATTTAGCTACACTCTGGTCATTGAATTCGAAAAGGTAGGTTTGGGGGTGGCATTTCCACACTGCCTTAGTGGTCATTAGTAGACTTAAGCCAAGAATCATGGATTAATTCTTTTTTCCTACGTGTGTTAGCAGCTACTTCCACAGCCCTTAAATCATGGTAACCTGAGTGCATCTGAGAGGATGTATCAGGCACATTTGCATCCAACAGGTAGTAATTTTGATATGTCTTGTAACCAGAATTTTATTCTCCTGTCCAGGGATGATGGACTGTGTGTACTCAGTTTTACTTGATGGCGTAAAGTTGCATTTGACTATCGTGAATATAAATATTTAGGAGAATTGTAGGTAGTACACAGTTATCTTTCTTCAGATGTTACAGGTCTCGTTTTGTATCTTTTAGATTATCTTTATTCTGAGTAATATATTTGGCTCTGAGTAAGTCCTGAAAGATTACGTGAAAGAGGCATAAGAACAAAAATCCATGTTCCTTGCTTGCGTCAATTTTATTTTGTCCGTTTGTGCATCTCAAGTATTGGTTTCAGAAACAAATAATTTGGAATATCACTTTAGTAATTAGTAGACGTAACAGTGATAATGTCATTCCTTGAGAATCTGGCTCCCAACTTGCAGGCAAATAAGAATAAGTGGTTAAATTTAATGAGCCAGGTTGACCTACTTTGCCAAAGGTTATGTATATTTGAATAGTTTGAATGAATTTTTTAAGCACGTGTCATACTAGGTTTTAGTTGTGTGTATGCATACCTGTATTTCCTCCTCTCTTTATTCTGTGGTACTATTTTTGAGGAATCGTGGGTGCTTGGGGCGCCTGGGTGGCTCAGTTGGTTAAGTGTCCAACTTCAGCCCTGGTCATGATCTCGTGGTTTGTGAGTTCAAGCCCTGCACTGGGCTCTGTGTTGACAGCTCAGAGCCTGGAGCCTGCCTTGGATTCTGTGTCTCCCTCTCTGCCCCTGCCCCACTTGCGCTCTGTCTCTGTCTCTCTCTCAAAAATAAAAATAAACATTACAAAAATTAAAAAGAAATGGTGCTCCATACGTCTTTTTTTTTTTTTGATAACTTTTTTTTTTTTAATTTACATCCAAATTAGTTAGCATCTAGTGCAACAATGATGTCAGGAGGAGATTCCTTAGTGCCCCTTCCCCATTTAGCCCATCCCCCCTCCCACAACCCTCCCGTAACCCTCAGTTTGTTCTCCATATTTATGAGTCTCTTCTGTTTTGTCCCCCTCCCTGTTTTCATATTATTTTTGTTTCCCTTCCCTTATGTTCATCTGTTTTGTCTCTTAAAGTCCTCATATGAGTGAAGTCATATGACTTTTGTCTTTCTCTGACTAATTTCGCTTAGCATAACACCCTCCAGTTCTATCCATGTAGTTGCAAATGGCAAGATTTCATTCTTTTTGATTGCCGAGTAATACTCCATTGTGTATATATACCACATCTTCTTTATCCGTTCATCCATCGATGGACCTTTGGGCTCTTTCCATACTTTGGCTATTGTTGATAGTGCTGCTATAAACATATAAACATTGGGGTGCATGTGTCCCTTTGCAACAGACCTGTGTCCCTTGGATAAATACCTAGTAGTGCAGTTGCTGGGTCGTAGGGTAGTTCTATTTTTAGTTTTTTGAGGAACGTCCATACCGTTTTCCAGAGTGGCTGCACAATGCAAAAGAGATCCTCTTTCTCCACATCCTCGCCGGAGTTGTTGCTGAGTTGTTAATGTTAGCCATTCTGACAGGTGTAAGGTGGATGTTTGTTTGTTTGTTTTTTTAATGTTTTATTTATTTTTGAAGAGAGAGGAGAGAGGGGGAGACCTCATGTGTGCATGAGCATGAATGGGGGAGGGGCAGAGAGAGAAGGGGACAGAAGATCCGAAGGGGGCTCTTCGCTGACAGCAGCGAGCCCCATGTGGGGCTCGATCTCGTGAGTCATGAGATCTTGACCTGAGCTGAAGTTGGACGCTAAGTCAGCCGAGCCACCCAGGCACCCCTTTCCTCCTCTCTTTATTCTGTGGTACTATTTTTGAGAAACAGTGGGTGCTCCATATTTATTTCTTACATGAATGATGTGTGGGTGGCCAGTTGAATAATTCACTCCAGAGGAGATTACCTGCTTTGTTCCGTTCTAAGTGTTACCTGGTGCCAACCGTTTCTTTTTGGTTTCGTCGACTTTGAATGGAGATTTACGTTGCCTCCAGCTGCTGGATCACCACTTAACCCAACCCTCTGCTTGAACTAATGAAAACTGCAGTTAGTTAAGAAATACTTGTTTGCCAGATTATTTTCCCTTGATTTTTGTGATTTAACCTATTCACCCATACGTATCTTTAGCCTTTGTGGTGCACTTGTGACATCCTGCTGACCTGGGGAATGTGAGGAAGGCAATACCTTAAGGGCGTTGACCAAAGTTTAAGGTGTTGGTTATAACTAATGAGGTTTGGAGCTATCTCAGTTCAGGCTGCTAAAACAGAAGTGCGTAGACCAGGTGGCTTATAAACAACAGACATTTATTTCTGACACTTCTGGAGTCTCCACGTCTGAGATAAAGGTGACAGCATGGTTCGTTCTGGTAAGAACCTACTGTTGGGGTGCAGAGAGCTGTCTTTTTGCTGTGTCCGTGGTTGGTTGGAGTGGGTGAGCGATCTCTGGGATTGCTTTATGTATATGTATGTATATGTATATGTATATGTATATGTATATGTATATGTATACATATGTATATACCTATGTAGTTTTTTAAGTTTATTAATTTAGTTTTGAGAGACAGAGAGAGTATATGTACAGGCGTGCAAATAGGGTAAGGGCAGAGAGAGGTTGAGAGAGAGAATCCCAGGCAGGCTATGCACTGTTAGTGCAGAGCCTGATGCAGGGGTTGAAATCACAAACCATGAGATCATGATCTGAGGGGAAATCAGATGCTTAACTGACTGAACCATAAGAGCCACTCCCATAACCCATTCAGGAGGACTCCCCCCCTCATGACCTAATCACCTCCCAAAGGCCGCCACCACCTGATGTCATCACCTTGGCGATTTCAATTTCAACATGAATTCTGGGGGGACGCAAATGTTTAGCCCATAACTGGGGGTTACCTTAGTATGTTTTTTATTCATTCATTCTGTCTTCTTTCTCCAGTAGAATTTGTATCAAAGAAATAATAGCGAACAGGGAATACTGTGTTTAAAATTTATCTTGGTTCTTTGTGCAGAGGTGGAAGGTCAGGGCTATCGCTTCTGGTGACTCACGTCAGCTTGCCCTCTTCCCACAGCTTTTCTGGTGCTTGTTCGAACAGAATCACTTCCTGTTTTGCATTGCTCCTGGGCACATTGCTTTTCCCTCCGGAACTGTCCTCCGCTGTTCTGTACTCCTCTTGCTGTCCTTCCCCCTGGCTTGTGAGCTCATAGGCCAGGATTATCCTGTTTTCCATCTTTATGTCTCCATAAGGGCCTCATTTGCAGGAGGTCAGTAACTTTATATGCCCCCTCAGCCTCCTCGGTACCTACTCCACATAGCTCTGTAGCTGAGTGTGGCTGGATAAAAGCACAAAATTGTGCCAACGGTTCACTCTAAATTGAGAAACACTAAGCTGGAGCGGACCCTGAACACTTCCAGTGTTCATTCCACTTTCCCTGCTTCCTTCCTTTTCTCCCTCTGCCTTCTGAAGCCTTCTTCTTCCTTTTCCCTCTTAGCTGATGATCTGGCCTTTTATTTATGAGAAAAACAGAAGGAATCCAAAGATGATGTCAACAGCTTTCGGTCCAGGACTCCTACCTGCCTCCCTGCAGACTGGGAGCAGAGTGCTGGCAGTGTAGATGGGTTCCCAGGGCTGATCTGGATGGCTGTGTGGCAGGCAGGGGTGAGGGAGGGCTGCGACCCAGTGGGGGAGCAGGCTGGGTGTCTCCATTGGGGATGTGAGCCCTGTCCATCCCGGTGGGGGAGGGCGCCGCTCCCGAGGCCGACCTCTCTGCTTGAGCATTAGGATCCAGTCCTCACCTGTTCACCTGTTACCTTTCTGGATAGGACCATTCTTGTCATCATTAAAAAAACGTGCTGTTACTTCTCACATTTAACCAAACCATACCTGTTTGGACCCCCTTCCTCCCTGCAGCCACTGCCCCAGTCTGCTTTTCCTCTTGAGGAAACTCCTTGCCAGAGTTTTGTTCTTGGAGTCTGCAGTCTCTTTCCTTCCCTTATTATTATTATTTTTTAATGTTTATTTATTTTTGAGAGAGAGAGAGAGAGAGAGAGAGAGAGCCTGTGTGGCGGAGGTGGAGAGAGGGGGGATCAGAGGGTCCGAAGTGGGCTCTGTGCTGACAGCCAAGAGCCCGATGCGGGGCTCAGACCCACGAACCGTGAGATCATGACCTGAGCTGAAGTCGGATGCTCAACTGACTGAGCCACCCGGATGCGCGTCTCTCCTTCCCTTATTAACATCCGGTGTTGCCTGCATCCAGTGGGCTCTGTCTTGCGGAGTCCAGTGGTTACGGCTCAGCCCTCTTCTTACTGCCCCACCGTCACCTTCGTGCCTTCTTGCCACCTGTGAAACTGGGCCCCAGAACCCACAGGGCACCCCCCTCTACCTACACACACACACGGACACTTGATTTTCCTTTGCCTTCTCGTCTCCCTGATATCTAAGCACTGACACCTGTTGTGGGTTGTATTTTGTCCCCCCTAAAAGGTACATTGACGTCCTAATCTCCAGAACCTGTGAATGTGACTGTATTTGGAAATAAGGTCTTTGCAGACGTAATGCAGTTAAGATGAGGTCACTAGGGCTGGCCCTAATTCAATATGGCTAGTGTCCTTATAAGAAGAGGACAAGAGAGATGGGACACATGGAGGGGAGCCAAGGATAGCCAGCAACACCAGAAGCTGGGAGAGCAGCCTAGAACAGATTCTCCCCTAGAGCTTTCGGAGGGAGTGTGGCCCTGCCGACACTTGATTTTGGACTTCCAGCCTCCAGAATTCCGAGAGAATAAATTTCTGCTGTCTAAGCCCCCCCGGTTTGTGACACTTTGTAACGGCAGCCCCAGGGGACCAGTGCAACCACTCTTTTCATCCGCAGTAACTTCCTCATTGCTTTCAGCCTGTCTCCTGCCTTCAAATTATCATCCATAGTCTGGAGTTTCCCAAATTGATGTCCTCGGTGTGGACCTCTCCCCTAACTCCCTGACTCACGTGTCCCAGTGCATTTCCCAGTGCCTGTCTCAAACGTGCCGTGCCCGGAGCGGGCTCTTCCCCTCCAAACCTGTCCTTTCCTGCCCTTGCTATTTCCAGTGGTAGCTCTGTTCTTCCAGGTGGTCAGGCCGGAAATCTTGCAGAAATAAGCCTTTATTTCCTTGTTTTGCAAATACAGCTGGCTGAATTGGTTGCTTGGGCTCATTTTTTGACTCCCCATTTCTGCTGACATCCTAAATGTGATCTCTCTGCCAATCTTACAGCTGCTCTCCCAGAGTCCCTTCTCACATGCCCACTGTCACACCTGTCTAGGGGTTGTCGTCACCCTCCCGGGAACTTCAGAGGCTTCCTGACTGGAGTCTGCTTCCATGTGTTTGTGTCCCTCAGGTTGCTGAGCGGGTGCTCCTGCTATGGGTCTGCTGAGTGGGTTACCACGCGCCCTTCTTCAAAGCGCCCAGGGCTCCTCGTTGGCCCCGGGCCCCAGAGCGGCCCTGAAGCCTCTGCATGGTGTGGGTGCTGCTACCCTTTGCCCTCTGAGCTCCTTGCCTTCCTCCTGGCTTGTTCTGCGTCCTGTAGGCACTTCCCTACCCCCTCATGCTCCCTTGGGGCCTTTGCTTCTCCTTGGAATCCTCTATATAAATAAAGGACAGCGGGGTACCTGGGTGGCTCAGTTGGTTAAGTGTCTCAGCTCAGGTCATGATCTCTCAGTTCGTGGGTTCAAGCCCTGCGTCGGGCTCTGTGCTGACAGCTCAAAGCCTGGAGCCTGCTTCAGATTCTGGGTCTCCCTCTCTCTCTGACCTTTCCCCACTCATGCTCTGTCTTTCTCAAAAATAAATAAACTAAAAAATAAAAATAGAGAAGAGTAATTGTATACGTTAATAATATACAATTAATAGTATGTGTATGTTGCATACAATTAGTAACATAATGTATGGGTTGTATATAATTAATAATATAATATATACATTGTATACAATTAGTAATGTAATTCCTTCCTCCCTCCCTTCCTCAAGTCCGTCCGGTGTTTGTCTGCCCTCCCTACGATGTCTTACCTCTGGCACTACTTCTCTGTCTTCTCTCCTTGGCACTTAGGACAATCTAATGTTCTATGTCTTGTGCTGACAGATTTGAAAAATTAACTGGTTCCTGTTCTAGAATATAAATAAACCTTATGAGGATGGGAACTTTGGCCCCTTGGTTCACTGCCGAATCTTAGAACCTCGGAGAACGTCTGCCATGTGGTAGGCGCCCCATAAGATCATAATATTTGTTGGATGAATGGATTGACAACACATTTTAGTGGGATGTGCTATTTTTATAATAGTTAATGTTTATTTTACCATGTGTGTGTGTGTGTGTGTGTGTGTGTGTGTGTGTGTGTGTGTGTGTTTGCTTTCTTTTTTACTTTTAATTATGATAGTTTTAAAACCTGGAGAATAGAGAGGATAGTGTAACAAGTACCCCACATATGCATGATCTAAATGTAACAGTTATTAGTATTTTGCCTTTTTTGCTTCATCTAATTTGGGGGTAAATTACAGACATTGTGACACAGGCACTTTTCTAACATTAAGGACGTACCATTAACGTGCCTACTGAACCTGACAGTGAATCTTTGTTCTTTGATACATTCTGTCCATATTCAAATTTCCTCATTGTCTCAAAATGTCTCTTCCAGCTGGATTGTTCAAACCAGACTCTGGTCAAGAGCCACTCATGGCATTTGATCATATCTTCTTCTTCTTCTTGTTATCTTTTTTTGAGAGAGAGAGAGCATATGTGTGAGTGCACGCATGGGCAGGAGGGGGGCAGAGGGAGAGACAGAGAATCCCAAACTGTCTCCACACCCAGTGCAGAGCCCAGTGCGGGGCTTGATCCCACGAACTGGGAGATCATGACCTGAGCTGAAATCAAGAGTCCCGACACCTAACAGACTGAGCCACTAAGGCGCCCCTCTTTTTTTTTTAAATAATAAAAACCCACTGAGAATTCCTGGGATGGTGATTATCGCCCCCCATCCTGAAGGGAGGAACCAACACTGTAGGAAATCACTCAGAAGTCACACAGTCCCAACACCTCTGGCCAAAACAAGAAGGAGAAAAATCATTCCCCTGAATATTGGTCAGGCTTTGTTCATCCAAGAAGGGTTGGGAGGACAGACACAGAAGGGACCCTCGCGTGACCCTGGGGGTGGGATGGCGGTGTGCTGGACCCCAAGCTGGCTTCTTCACAAGCTGGGGGAGACACAGATCCACTTCTCTGGGGTTGGAGTTCTTGGTCACCGGGCTCATTTCTTACCCTTCATGAGGCTGTCACTGCCCCAGGGAAAATTTCCATTCTGTAGGTCCAAGATAAGTTTGTCAGTAGTGAGGTAGATACAGTTCTATGATGAAGCCATCATCTGGGAGATGTTCTGGGCTGCCCAGACTTTGTGTGGTCTGATACAGCCAGGGTTCCTGCTCAGGGCTTCTTCAGGGTGAGCAGGTTGGGGTCAAGGGTTCACACAAGGGCTGGTCTCAACCCCTGTCCCCATCCTTACTCCTCTAGCCCTTCTTTGGGCTGTCAGATCCAAGGTTATGCTCAGATAACTCATGCCCGGTCCCACGTTGGTCCCCACCTGTGGACCCGCTTGCAGGCAGCTGCTGTATTTGGTCGTATCTTCTACGTCTCTCTTCCTCCAGACGGGGTCTCCCCCTCTTCTCTCACCCCCTCTCTTGCCTTTTTGTCCCCTGTGACACTGACTTGTGGATCACTGTTTTGTGAAATGTCTCACCTTCTGGATTCTTCTGATTCCTTCCTTCCAAAGTTGTTGAACTTGTTCCTCTATCCTATGTATTTTCTGTAAACTCAAGTGAGTTTTAGTGGTCTGTTTGAATTGAGTTGAATAATATTTTATCTTTGAAGCTACTTCTCTGTGGCCACGTGCAGCTTTGGGACATACCCTTGTGTTAACAGAGGGGTACTTTTCCTCTTTTGAAAGGCCTAGCATTTGCATGAAGGTAGCATAAGAGCCTGGATCTGTGTTTACTGTGACAATTTGATTTTAATACATTTGGTGTTGACCTCTTGGGGTGATGACTCCCTCGACCCATAGTCCCCTGGTACCCTACCATGGAGGGAGGCCTGTGGGTCCTCCAGGGCCCAAGAGGAAGTTGCAGCCTCCTGGGAGGCTCTAGGACCCCTGCTTGTTTCAGGGGTAGAACCGCCCCCCCCCCATCCCCACCCCCAAGACCCACATTTGGCAAAGAGAAAGCACGTGTTGGGTTTCCCATTATTTTCCCATGTGAAAGTCAGGTCTCCCCTGCTGGTGACCTGTCAGGGGCTGGTGGTGGTCACCTTGTCCAGGAGAGGAGTTGAAGGTTCTCCAGAGGCAGAGAGCATATGCTTTTGTCTCCGTGCCTGGTCTTCTGTGACTGCTTTCACCTGGCTTTTTATGGTATTTCCCCAGCTAGGATAATGAATTTCCTTGAGGGGCAAAAGTAGAAAGCTGTAAAATTTCTGCAGAATGTATAGACTAGAGGATTACTAATGAATTCTAGAGCTGGAGAAGACATCTAAGGATTTAGGATATTATGTAGGATAGAAAATTTAATAATGAGCTGTATTTATTTCTTTGGGTCCTGGCTTCTAAACAGTTTACAGGTTACCCTTAAACAACATGGGGATTAGGGGAGCCACCTGCCCCCCAGTGCGGTCAAAAATCCACAGCATATACCTTTTGGCTCCCCCAAAACTGAACTACTGTAGCCTACTGTTGAAGCCTTACTGATCACATAAACAGCCAATTAGCATGTGTTTTGTGTGCTATATGTATTATATACAGTATCTTTACAATAGGGCAAGCTAGAGAAAAGGAAAAATTATTAAGGAAATCGTAAGAAAGGGAAAATACATTTATAGCACCGTACTGCATTATTTTTTTTAAGTTTTATTTGTTTACATAATCTCTACACCCAACGTGGGGCTCTAATTCACAACCCTGAGATTGAGTCGTATGCTCTTCCGACAGAGCCAGCCAAGTGCCCTAGCACTGTATTGTGTTTATCGAAAACAGCCCGCATGTGAGTGGACCCATGCGGTTCATAACCCACGTTGTTCAAGAATCCACTGTATTTTTATAGCGTAAACATACTTCGTGGACTTATTGTCGATTGTGTGGTAGCACAGGTGTTTGGAATATGTTACTTTAGCTCTTACTGGTTGTGATTTAGGAAGTACTTCTATTACCACATGGCATTTTATTTTATTTTTTTATTTTTTATTTTTTATTTATTTATTTTTTTTAACGTTTATTTATTTTGAGACAGAGAGAGACAGAGCATGAACGGGGGAGGGACAGAGAGAGAGGGAGACACAGAACCGGAAGCAGGCTCCAGGCTCTGAGCCATCAGCCCAGAGCCCGACGCGGGGCTCGAACTCACAGACCGCGAGATCGTGACCTGAGCTGAAGTCGGACGCTTAACCGACTGAGCCACCCAGGCGCCCCCAAAATGGCATTTTAAGGAAAAGCTACCCTCACCGAATGTAAGGCCAAATTATGACCTTTTCATCTCTTTCTTTGTAACACAGGAAATCTGGGATCCTCTTATGCAGTGGCTGGGGAAGCATGTGGATCCTGAAGGAGTAATCAAGTCCAGCAAGCTCTCCCTTAAGTTTCTTTCATCCTACACGTCCAACATAGAAATCACCCCATCTGCTCTACCCGTGGTGACTGACGTGGAGTCCTTCTTATCAGACAATTTTAACTTAGAGATCTACCGACAAAATCTGCAGACAAAGCGACTTGGAAAAGTAATTCTGTTTGCCGAAGTGACGCCCACCACGATGAACCTTCTGGACGGGTGAGTTCTGGCCAGACATCGTGCACCGGCTCAGAGGAGTCTCATTATATCGATTATTCTGTCTAACCAGTGCTGGGGGAGAAGAGGTAAGGATGACGAAGGAGAGTTCTCATCAACCCATTAGCAAGGTGGGAATACCCTTGTCCTGTCCGAGGTAAAGCGCAGGGAGAAAAATTAAATAACGATTTCCTTGATCACAGATTCGTATTTTAAAGCAGGGGGATTTTGTACATCGTGACCCACTTCCTTTAGTATCAGGCCTTTCAGATGATCCTTGGCGAAAGAACTTTATGAAAAAATGTCTTTAACAGGTGGCATTATTACTCGGGCCATCATTTGATTTTTTGTATTGGTATAGCCAGTGTTAAACATTTAGTTGAAAATGTTTTGCGGGAGCACTAGGATAGCAAATCTGAACGACACGTATGCTGCGTTACCTGGAAACGCAGTGGAGATTTCGTACTTTTGGAAACCTGTTTTGATATGTTCCCATCCAGCACATTTTGTCGGCACTCTGCTGTCCCATTCGGATGTTCAAGATTTATTCTTCCTGAGTTTTCCTTCTTATTTGTTCTGTCTTGTGGACTTTAAAAAAAAAAAAAAAAGTTTATTTAAATTCCAGTTAGTTAACATACGGTTTTGGGTGTACAATGTAGTGATTCAATACTTTCGTACCTCATCCTGTGCTCATCACGACAAGTGCATCCTTAATCCCCATCACCTATTTCCCCCACCCCCCACCCGACCACCCACATGTCCTCTGCAGTTAAGTGTCTGTTTCTTGGTTTGCCTCTCTCTTTGTTTTTTTTCTCCCCTTTGCTCGTGTTTCATGGACGTTGGTTAAAGGTTAAAAAATGGCAAACAGATGAAAGGATTTTTTTTTTTTAACTCTTAAATTAGTATTAATCAGTACTCTTCTATTGAGATAGTTTAAAACGTAGGCTTATAGAAGGAGTGAATAAGAAAGACATCTTCCCTCAACATGGGACTAAAATTTCAGGAATGTTAAGACTCCAAAAGAACCTTCTAGGCATTTTCTTTCATAGGACTGTACAATTAGATGCATAATTCAATGCAGGGAAATATTTGGGGCTTTCTTAATAATTTCTGGAATTCGGTAATACGTTGATACGGTATGTTGAAATGATACAATACCTTAGTATTTTCTTGACTGCCCTGCTCACACCTACTCCCTTCTCATGGAACTGGCAGTTTTATGTGGGGATAGTATGTAGAGAAAGCACCAGTGTAGTGGAATTGGTAGAGCGAGGCAGGTGTATTGGGAAGGGGAATATGAGCCATGGTCATGAACAGTTCTTGTTTGCTGTTTTTTCTTGTGTTGTCAGGTACTTTCATTTTTCAGCGTTCCCACCCTCTCCCGCCTCCCCTCCTTCCCAGTTCCCTGTTCTCAGATGAGCAGGAAGAAGCCTGTGTTGGTATATGGAACGATCATTACTTGCTTGTGTGAACTCTGTGATAATCCTTTGTTACTCAAGAGAACACTATATTGAAAATATTGAAAAGGTGACCTATTACTATTATATTTTCCAAATAAAAAATCAGACATAGTACTTAAGATAAGGTTTGGAGAGATTAAATTTAAATAGAAAAATATTGGCACGTCTTGTCTGTTTTTGTTGGACAATCAGCGAAGAATATTTTATGCTGGGATGATCTTGAATTAGTGGAATGACGGCCTCTGAGCTTATATAGCGGGCAGTGCATTACTAAGAGGGCTCTGAGCCCTTTCGAGGGATGGACTGTGTCTCCTGTGTAATCAGATGGTTGGGTTTCTTTATACCCTGGCGAGCATGTGTTTTAGGATAGAAGAAAAATGCCATGTAAATACACCTGCTTTAGTGCCCTTGGATCTTGGTAAGTTCCTTTTTGATATTGAACTTTTGTTTTTTGTTTTTGTTTTTTTTTTAATTCTGTCTTAAGCAACTCGGGTCTGTGAAAATGTGTAGGTGAGCTCAACAGTAGTGGAGTCAGAACCTTCTGGAGGATAGTTTTTATCTTTACCAAGGAAAAAGAATATTTTGACCTTTCCGAGGGCATTTGGGAAGCCTCTTTGTTTCTTTTCTTGTCTGGTCTCTGTAGAGCACAGAGAATGAAATGGCTTTGATGATTAATGATTAATCCCTCCGCCTGGCACAGAGCAGATATTGAATAAATAAATAGTGGCTGCTCCGTGTAAACTACAGATGTCTTCTTCCACTGCTCGTGTGGGTCCCGTCCTAACACTAACAGATAAAGTTACTCACTGCAGCCTCGTGAGTCAGCAAGCCTGGTGAGAAGTTCCTGGGGGTGGGGTGGATGGACCGTAGCCTTTTTTAGGAGAAGGACTTTGAAGTGGTCACCTTGGTGTCAGAAACTCCGTTGTGCACAAAGGGACCATGAGATAGATACGTGAAATATATGGCTTATCACTCTCTGAGAGTAAGACCGAGACCATTTCTGTAGCTAATACTCTATTTGATCCCACGTGGGCCGTCCTCATGGAAGCACAGTCTATGGTCGTGGTAATAATAATAATAGCAACTAACATGTATTAGAAGCTTTTATCTTCCAGCCACTGGTGCTGCGTATGTTACACATATCCATCAATTTCATACGTCATCTTTTAGTGCCTAGGGCCATCAGAGTCAAACTCTAGTATCACACCAGCATGTAGGAAGCTACGTATCACAATTTACTGAATTGTTCCTGTGGACTGACCACGTCAACAAGTCCAGGGCAAGAAGACTTTTCAAAACTGTGGCCTGGGTTTGAACTCTGTGTGTGCCTCTCTACATCTGTTACCTCTGTGGCTCTTTCCTTATAGTCTGGAATAGAAGTAAAATGTAAATTAGATACTCTATATTATAAGGTTTCTCAAATCCTTTTTCTGTGCCCCTCCTCACCCACGGCGACTTATAGCAGCTGAAAATTGGGAGTTCTCTTCCCGAGAAGGGAGGGGGAAAGGACGCAGTGGGGAACAGCCAGCAATTTCTGCCACAGTCCCAAATATCTGCGTTGCACCTTTTCCCCCATTTCCAAAACTCTCGCCCACTCCTCCAGGAAGATAGCCCTGCCAGTCTACTTGTTTATTTCCTCTCGAGCAGATTCAGGATCTCTGGGGATGGAGTCTTCTTACTCAGGGCTGGACGTGGCTCCCTGAGGTCTGGCGGTCTGCTGGTTAAAACAGACGTGTTCTCAAGGGCACCTGGCTCAGTTGATTAGGCTTTCGACTCTTGATTTCAGCTCAGGTCATAATCTCACAGTTTTGTGAGTTCGAGCCCCGCATTGAGCATGGAGCCTGCTTGAGATTCTCTCTCTCCCTTTCTCTCTCTGCCCCCTCCCCCGCTCACACCCTCTCTGTCTCTCTGTCTCTCTCTCTCTCAAAAAAAATAAAATAAAATAAAAACGAAACTACAAAAACCCCCAAACCACAAACGCAGGCCTGTTCTGTGTCCCCAGCACTCCTGTGCACTGTGCTGCTGTGGGTGAAGTGGCGACCATGGAGTACCCTGGGCGGGGAGAGGAAACACTCCCTGAGCTGGCGGTAGGCAGGTTTCCCGGCTGTGTCTGGCAGCCCTGGTTCTGTTCTCCAGGAAGGTCTCTCTCGCCTGGTGTCCGTGGGGTCATGGCCTTGCCTCTTGGGGAGGTCTTAACTGCACCACGTCTGAGATGTGCATCAGAGGGGCTGGGCGTATGGCATCCACTGTCTATGAGGGTTTGGGCTCTGGGTATTGTTTTGAGGGTGAACAATCACAGCCTTTTCTAGGTCAGCCTTATGGTTTCCATGGAGATAGAAGTTTCTGAAGACTTTAGTAGGCCTCTGATGGTTCCGTGTGACTAACCGTCAGTGATCTTATCAGGACAGAGTGTTTCAGTCTAAAAACTCTGGTCTTTCAAAGGCCTCGATACTCTGCTCATCCGCTTCTCTCCCAGTTAGATGGTGGCTCCCGTGGCTGAATGAAACGGTGGCTTGGATGAAAAAAGGCCAGGCCCTCCATGACATCTTTGGCACGAGGCTCCAGGCTGTCTTTGCCGAAGCACCTGTCTTAGCACCTACTGGGGCTGGCGAGACAGCCCCATAGGCTCCATCGTAGATTGCTGGTTGCCAACCGAGAGCCCCTCTTATCAGGTCTCTTTTCTTCTGCATCCTTTGAGGTCAGTTAGCTCTAGTGGAGATCATTTCTCTTTCGGTGAACTTTGCCGAGGGTGTCAGGAAGGACTGACAAACACTGACATTGTACATTTTCAGAGTTCTTTATTGCAATGGTACAGCTTCTAACAGGTGCATGGTCTTCTTCCCAAGCTATAGAAAGCCAGGCCTCTATTGAATGCTTTTTCTTTTTAAGTTTATTTATTTTGAGAGAGAGAGAGAGGGAGAGCGCGAGAGCGCGAGACTGCAAGCAGGGGAGGGGCAGAGAGAGAGAGGGACAGAGAGAGAATCCCAAGCAAGCTCCGCACTGTCAACACAGAGCCTGAGGTAGGGCTCGAACCCATGAATCGTGAGATCATGACCTGAGCTGAAGTCAGACGCCCCTCTTTTGAGTGCTTTGCTACTGCGTGATGATAGTGGTCTCCAGTTATGAGCCCCTGAGACCCATTTCTCTCCAGCTGCTCCCTGCCTCGGTCCTCCATGTTAGACTGCAGTTTTAGGCCTTGTTTTTTGGGACAAGTGTAAATCCAAACCCTGGGGCACACCCTATTCAGGTACCAATTTCTAGGTCACTTAGGATTAGACAGATATTTCCAAATTAAAGTGTTTCAAGCAGGATTGAAGTTTATTTCTCTGTCCTATAGGTGAGGTAGGCTGAGACAGGCAGCCCAGGGGTGGTCGGTGTGTGGCCCACAGTGTCAGGGACGCAAGTGAGTTGCACTGTCACCCTCAGCAAGGGGTCTAAGAGCAGCCCAGGCATTTATGTTCTTGTTCTAGCCAGTAAGCAGGAGGATGTGTATGGAGGGTGTGCCTCACTCTTTATGGACTCTTCCCAGAAATCGCTCATGACATTTTTGTTTATACTCTAGGGCTAGGATCTAGGCACATGACCATATCTACCTGCAGAGAAGGTGAGGAAATTAATATGGTCTTTATACTCAGTATCCATGAATCCACTGCAAATCAGGGTCCTTGTGCTAGGTAGGAATGGAGACTAGATATCAGAGAACAATTAGAAGTCTTTGTCCCAGGCATGGACTTTTTATTTGTCAGACTACTAAGAAAAATAGCTGGGGGCCTTTAAGTTGTATCCACATGAGGATAGCCCCAGTGTCTATAAGGTTTGAAATCATTGGTGAAAATAATTTTTTTGAATAGTAACACTAGTTCTGTTTAATTGCTTACTCAATGCCATTAGAGGTATTTTTCTTATGTTACTAGTATAAATCTAGGACGATTTGGAAATTTCTCTTCTGACAACTATTTTGGAGGGCATTGCGCTTTCTTCTTTGACTGTAAACCCAGTGAAATGACCGTGGCCCTGACACAGACACTGAAAGCTTTCATTTGACCTCAGGGTATGAAATCAGGCTGGTCCAAAGGCCATGAACCCCTGCCACCTTCACCTCCTTCCTGTAACCTGTGAAATTTATTTTATTTTATTTTATTTTATTTTATTTTATTTTATTTTATTTTATTAAAAAAAATTTTTTTTTCAACGTTTTTTTATTTATTTTTGGGACAGAGAGAGACAGAGCATGAACAGGGGAGGGGCAGAGAGAGAGGGAGACACAGAATCGGAAACAGGCTCCAGGCTCCGAGCCATCAGCCCAGAGCCTGACGCGGGGCTCGAACTCACAGACCGCGAGATCGTGACCTGGCTGAAGTCGGACGCTTAACCGACTGCGCCACCCAGGCGCCCCTATTTTATTTTATTTTATTTTATTTTATTTTATTTTATTTTATTTTATTTTATTCATTTCATTTATTTAATTTATTTTATTTTATTTAATTAATTTAATTTAATTTTATCTTCTTTTATCTTTTTAAGTGTCTATTTTATTTTATTTTATTTTTATTTTTTTTTTTTTAAAATTTTTTTTCAACGTTTTTTATTTATTTTTGGGACAGAGAGAGACAGCATGAATGGGGGAGGGGCAGAGAGAGAGGGAGACACAGAATCGGAAACAGGCTCCAGGCTCCGAGCCATCGGCCCAGAGCCTGACGCGGGGCTCGAACTCACGGACCGCGAGATCGTGACCTGGCTGAAGTCGGACGCTTAACCGACTGCGCCACCCAGGCGCCCCTTTAAGTGTCTATTTTAAGAGAGAGAGAGAACAAGCGAGCAGGAGAAGGGCAGAGGGAGAGAGAAAGATCCCAAGGAGGCTGCATACTGTTAGTACAGAGTCCGACACGAGGCTTGAACCCACAAACCACAAGGTCATGACCCGAGCCTAAACCAAGAGCTGGTCTCTTAACCGACTGAGCCACCCAGGAGCCCTTAACCTTTGAATTTTAAAGGTGTGTTAATGGACAGCTGGGTGGCTCAGTCGGGTGAGCATCTGACTTGGGCTCAGGTCATGATCTTTACGGTTCTTCGGTTAGAGCCCCGCATCGGGCTCTGTGCTGACAGCTCGGAGCCTGGAGCCTGCTTTGGATTCTGTGTCTCCCTCTCTCTCTGTCCTTCCCCACTAGTGTGCTCGCTCTCTCTCTCTCTCTCTCTCTCTCTCTCTCTGTCTTTCTCTCTCTCAAATAAATAAACATTAAAAAAATAAGAAAAAATAAATACAGGTATATTAGTAATTCAGTAGAGGGCAGGGGAGCTCTGGAGAAAGGGAGTAATCAGGGGAGATAAGGGGGCTGCTTGCTAATAATTAAATCAAGACAATTGAAGGGCTTGTGGGCTTCCCTCTCCAAAAATAAAAAGTGAAAGCCACTTTTTATTATTATAAAATAAAAGAATGAGTGAGTGATGTTCCCCCAAAAGTCTGACTTGGCTGAGCTACCCATCCAGTCTGGTTAGAATAGATAATTTCACCCTGTATCCCCTGCTCCAGTCATTTTCTTGGGCATGTGTTTCTGACCATGACATGTATTTTCTACTCTATTGTCAGGGTAACCTTTTAGATGTGATGCTGGTGTTGATTGCCTTTAGACACCTTTCTTTTTCTTTCTGCCCTATTTCCTGGTAGGTTTCCCTGTGACCAGTTAGCTCAGCTTGTTGGATAGAGTCCCCAGGGCGTGGATTCAGTACTCTGGCCCAGTGAACTTTATTGTGTCCCATAGTCACATCCTACAGCTACGCACCACAGGAGCCATTTGCAAATGTGAGCTCTTGGTGGTGGTGGGGCCTACGCAAGGGGGTATGGCAGGCCACTGAATCCATCGCCACTGCTGGGAGAAACACTTCCAAGTGATGTGGTCGGGGTGCCACACTCTGTCTAATCTGATAAGTGATGATTGGCCTTCTGCTATGGGGAAGGCGTTAGGCCTAGACCATGGAGCACAGAGCTTGGGGGTACCTGAGTTGTGATCATTTTGGAACTGCCGCTTATTAGACTTTGACTTGTGTCATCTTTTTGATGACTTTTACCAGGTCATTTGAGATAATGAAATAACTCACGTGTGAAGCCACAGTTTATGGAGTGGTAGATGAGGACAGACTTGTTCATATTGATTTCCTCTGCATACTTCTATATCCTCAATAAACTGGTCAAGGGTGGGCTCTTTTATTTGCAAAGGATAATACGGATTTCCTTATTAAATAAGTTTATTTTCTTAGTATTGTTTTAGGCCCTTGATTTCTCAGAGGCATAAGTTTGTCTTCATCATTGACGGAATAAGCATTTATGGAGTACCTTCTATATGCCAGGCACTCTGTTAGGCACTGGAGGGAGAATGATGGGGAAGGAACTACCAAGCCCTTCCAGTGCATCGGAAGAATCAGATGCCCGTGCTGTTCAGTTCACACAAGCCGCGTGTGCCCTTCTTGTTCTGAGAGCTGGGAGTTTGAGCAGAGAGAAGTGGGTGCGGTAGATGATGTGATGTAGGGAAGGCAGTAGACTGGTCACTGAATTGTTTTTGAGCAGGTACTATGTGTCGGGCATCATTCCTGCTACCATAGATCGCCGGGTCTGGTAGGAGAAGATGCTGGCACTGAAGATTTTGCCACCAGGTAGCTCTGTACCCTTGGCAGTGTTCCTGCCCTGGTTCTTGCTTTCCTCAGCTGTGACGTCTGGGGCGCTGGACGCTCCCTCCATGTGAGCGGACTCGATCGGGCCATCTTCCCGAGTCTGCCCTTTCCACCAGCCAGCCTTTCTGTCTTTCCATAACCTCCAGCGCCTTTAGAGGGCTGAAGTGGTTTTGCGAGTTGGGCTCCCGTCGTTTGAGAAAACTTTGTACGGGAGACCATTGCCTTTCTACGGGCAAAGGGAATGAAAAGGAAAAATCATCCTATAACATAGTTTTTGCAGACATTTGGGGGAAATCGCATTGCGGAGAATGGCCACCATCATTTGAGAAGGTATTTTTGTTTCAGAGTTTGGGGCCAGTCCCAGCTTTTTGCCTCTGTGCGTGTGTGTCTCCTCAGTCCCAAACGTCTCTTCCCCCTTTTCTGCTCTTCTGGTTCTGCTCCCCTAACTTGCTCTCCTGCACGCCCTCCTCCCCTGAAGTCGAGGCCTGAGAGACAGAAATTGGGCTGGAACTAATTTAATGGCTGAGTGACCTCACAGTAGAGAAACAGCCGGATCCTAATAGGGGTCTTTGTCTACATTTCCACCCTGGCTGGTAGCATGCCCGTCAAGAGTCAAGCTAGAGACACAGGTGGAAGCGATTAGACCTGTCATAAGGTTTGAAAAATTGATTCTGGAGGCGAAGTGAATAGATTGAACTTGACAGTGTTGTCCTAAAGATTCTAAGGGAAAATTCTGTAGTTTAATTTGAAATCCCTTGATTATTCATTAGTTTTCCAGATGGCTTTTGTTGATGTTTTACATATTAATGCCTGTATTGTGTTATTGGTGTACTCTTAATGTGCACGTAGGTAACGAGCAAAGAATAAATACGTGGTAAGTGTCCCAAATTAATGGGATGTTGGTGTAATCGTGAAGTAAAGGGTTTTTAAAAAGTTGATTGCTTTGGAATAATTACTCTAAGCTCTTTTATGGGCCGGTTTGGTGCTTTTAAAGTGGAAATTATTGAGGAATTTTAAAGAAACCTTCATTTTAATGTTTACTTCTAAACTAAGGTTTAGAACAGAACTCCAGCCTTTGACTCTGGAGGTCATGACTGAAGGGCTGTTCTGGCAAGTTCTCCATCAAATGCTCCCCCCCCCCCCCCCCCCCCCAGTTCAACACCTGAATAAGTTAACCTTTCATGTGCCAAGCTCCTGGAAGTGAACTATGAAGTGGCCTATTATTTTCCAGAGATGCCTCCCCATCAATTTTTAGTGTTTGAGAATGTCTACTTTCACGTTCTGTAACTGATTTTTTCGGGCAGGGTAAACTTATTGTGAGGTTTGACATTTTACGGTGGTTACGGTGCGTTCTGTGTAGATGGCGTTTTCATTAGAATTGGACCTTCTTTGACTCTCTCTCCTCGTTCAACCACATTTAACTGTCCGACGACCTGAAGCGTCCCAGGTCTTACTGTGCGGGAGAGTGAGGGTGAGCGTAGCCGTCAGGCCGATGCCTTGTGAGCAGCCAACAAAGGACAGGCTGCCCAGCCGTGACGGCGGTTCTGCTGTGTCCGGCACACAGGGGAGGTTCTTCCTCTGGAACCTTCTTCCAAACACACAGCACAGTCCTTTTTATGTTCTCAGTGGTAGTGGTCTCACTCTTTTGAGAGTATACCAGGCTTTTAGCAAAAACAAAACAAAACAAAAACCAACCAAACAAGGTGTACCCCTTGTGCGCAGTATTTGCAAAAACAACTATTTCCCGTGGCTCACTCGTTTCTTCCTTCCTTCCTTCCTTCCTTCCTTCCTTCCTTCCTTCCTTCCTTCCTTCCTTCTTTCCTTTCTTGGGTATTTATTTATTTAAATTGATTTATTTTTAAGAGAGAGAGACAGAGCATGAGAGGGGCAGAGAGAGAGGGAGACACAGAATCTGAAGCAGGCTTCAGGCTCTGAGCTGTCAGCACAGAGCCTGACGTGGGGCTCGAACAAACTGTGAGATCGTGACCTGAGCCTAAGTCAGATGCTTAACTGACTGAGCTACCCAGGCACCCCCCCCCACCATTTTCCCCCCACTCATTTCTAGTTACTGAGGATAGACTCTTGGTTTGACCTAAGGGCTTAGATCTCGGGATGGGATATTACTGTCCTGGGTTGGGATTCCAGTTCTGCCTTTTACTATATGAGTGACCTTGGGTAAATCAGAGACCATTCAGGCCTCCACTTCCTTATCCATATGATGTAGCTGGTAATAGTCTCTGCTTTCTTCTTCTTCCTTTTAAATTCAGTCGCTCAACTAATTTGTCTTCAGCACCAGCCATGTGCAGGCCTTCGGGGTAGGCTCTGGGATCCAGTGGGGAGAGGCAGCAGTCATGCGAGACCTTCCTTCCAGGAGCCTGCATCCACCCCACTATCTGAGGAGGATGTACTGAGATATGTCTGCAAAGCTGTCTGTACAGAGCTTATAGTTTTGAAAAATTTTTAATGTTTATTTATTTTTGAGAGAGAGAGAGAGAGCGCGAGTGAGCAGGGGAGGGGCAGAGAGAAAGGGAGGCAGAATCTGAAGCAGGCTCCAGGCTCTGAGCTGTCAGCACAGAACCTGATGTGGGGCTCGAAGTCACGAGCCATGAGATCATGACCTGAGGTGAAGTGAGCCACCCAGGTCCCCCATCAGCACAGAGCTTATATTGACTGCACTGTCACTATCATTTAAACTTCGGTGTAATCCTTTTTTTTTTTTTTTCCTCTTTTTGACCTTCATCAAGCCTTCTTCAATGGCAGTGTGTGCGTGTCCATGAAACAAATCAACATTGTCTTCACCCCAGATTGTAATATGTGTTTTCTTGGGGTGGAGTTTTTGTTGAAGGTTTTGGCAGTTTTTTCTCGTCAGACAAGAAGCATGATGGCTCATCACGAGTTACTATTTTGCCAAAAATGTGTTATTTTAGTCCAGCTTTTCTTGAAAGATGAGAAAACATAGTCGGTTGTCCATGTTTGTGTTGCCCTTAAAATTTGCAGAACGAGTTCCCTTTCTTTTTTTTTTTTTTTTATCAAGCTTTCTCTATTTTAAAATCTTAACAATTTATCATTTTCTTAGGCAACAGCAATCATTTGGAAAAAGCTAGAACGTCTCCCCTTTGAACATTTTCGTTGGTCCCACGGATATGCCTTGCGCATCTCTTCCTTGAGCCCCTGAACCTCTTGTACCAGTTAGAAGTGCTTGTGTTTGATGATGCTTCGCTGTCTTCAATTGCTTGAAACATCTCAGATACTTCTTACCCCGCAGAGTTGCTCAACTGTATGCAGCACTTGATATTCATTTTGTCAGATGCCTCTGTTCCGTTCGAATGAGTAATAAAATACCACCAAGGGTAATAAAGCCAAGTTTGCGGTTGGGAAAGGCCTTCACTAAGATGGTGATAGGGAACTCCCTAGGCTTTTTTTTTCCCCAGTTCAGATACATCTTAGAGGGAAAGCCGAGGGTTAACTGCAGTTGAGAAGCGAGCCGCGTCCCGTGGTGGTTGGGACTGTTTTTTCTCTCAGTTATTGAGGGCAGAGGAGTTATTTCTTAGCGACAGGGCCGTGTACATGCCCTGGGCGGCCCAGAGTGGGCGGATGAGCAATCTGGCTTACACTGGCCAGGGCATCATGGGTACCGACAGTATCTCAGGTCTCGGAGCGTCGTTGGCGAATTCCATGACTTCCCATCTGAAAATGAGCAAAGTGTAGTGATATCCACTCATGGGAATGCTGCCCATGTTGAAAGGGCCAAAGGGAGTTAGTGAAATGCGGAGCCCTGTGCTCAGTCTCTGACGTGAGTGGGTGGTGAGTGCTGGTTCCGTCTCCTCTTTGTCTGCCTTCTAACATGGGTGCTTTCTCCAGATGGAGACGGCTGATGGCCACCTGCTTGGAAACTGCAGAAATGAACCCTGAGAATATGTTCCAAGCTTCTGATGCAGTAAAAAGTGTATGATGAGAAAACACCATTTTAATTTTTTTTTAATGTTTATTTATTTTTGAGAGAGAGAGAGAGAGAGAGAGACCCCAAATGTGATTGGGGGAGGGGCAGAGAGAGAGGGGACACAGAATCTGAAGCAGGCTCCAGGCTCTGAGCTGTCAGCAGAGAGCCCAACGCGGGGCTTGAACTCACAAGCTGTGAGATCATGACCTGAACCAAAGTCGGATGCTTAACTGACTGAGTCACCCAGGCGCCCCAGAAAACAGCACTTTAAAAACTTGGTTAGGTGACAACATGAATAAGGACATCGTGCTAAGGGAGAGAAGGGAGAAAAAGATCAGTACTGTGTGATATAACGTATATGTGGAATCTAAAAAAGCCAGACTCGTTAAAAACAGAGTTAAATGGTGGTTACCAGGGAATGAGGGGTGGGAGACTTGAACAGATGTTGTTTAAGGGACAAACTTGCAGGGCGTCTGGGTGGCTCAGTTGGTTGAGCGTCTGGCTTTGGCTCAGGTCGTGATCTCGCATCGCAGTTCGTGGGTTTGTGCCCTGGGTTGGGCTCTGTGCTGACAGTTCAGAGTCTGGAGCCTGCTTTGGATTCTGTGTCTCCCTTTCTCTCTGCTCCTCCCCTGCTTGTACACTGTCTCTCTCTCTCTCTCTCAAAAATAAATAAACATTTTAAAAAAAGGTACAAATTTGCAACAAGTAGTCCCCAAGCCCTCAAATAAGTCCTCATGCTCTAATGCCTGGCACGGTGAATATCGACAACAGTATCACATAACCGCCAAACTTGCTTAGAGACTTAGAACCTAATTATTCCAACTGCTAAAAAGAAATGATAAGTAATTGGGATAGAGGGGCCGACTATTGCTGCAATAGCCATCGTATTACAATATCTAATTGTATCAAATTCACATCTACATGTTAAATTTATACAATAATAGGCTTCAATTAAAAAAGTAAAAAACTCTCTTGGGGCGCCTGGGTGGCGCAGTCGGTTAAGCGGCCGACTTCAGCCAGGTCACGATCTCGCGTCTGTGAGTTCGAGCCCCGCGTCGGGCTCTGTGCTGACAGCTCGGAGCCTGGAGCCTGTTTCCAATTCTGTGTCTCCCTCTCTCTCTGCCCCTCCCCCGTTCATGCTCTGTGTCTCTCTGTCCCAAAAATAAATAAAAAACATTGAAAAAAAAAAAAAATTTAAAAAAAAAAAAAAAAAAAAAAAAAGAAAAAAGTAAAAAACTCTCAATGCAAAAAAAGGTAACTCTCAGTTTGTGAGTTAACATTAGTTTCTGAGTGGAAAAATTTTAAATCTTCTTAGAATTTGGTGTTCATGACGGCCCAAGTATGGCCACTTGCCTGTATACACGTGCAGAGGTAGAGGCTGAGCTGTGGATTAAAACATTGGTTAAAATGTGTTAGGTGAGGGGCTCCTGGTTGGCTCAGTTGGTTAAACGTCCGACTTCAGCTCAGGTCATGATCTTGTGGTTTGTGAGTTCGAGCCCCGCGTTGGGCTCACTGCTGTCAGCCTGTCAGTGCAGAGCCCGTTTTAGATCCTCGGTCTTTCTCTCTGCGCTTCCCCTGCTCGCTCTCTCTCTCTCTCTCTCTCTCTCTCTCTCTCTTTCTCTCTCTCTCTCAAAAATAAAAAATTAAAAAAAATGTGTTAGGTGACCAAGCAGATATTTTTCCTTTGCCTTGTTCTGCATCCCTCTCTATCATTTGCATTTCCATTTCTCCCCTGACGTTGCTGTGTGACTCACTTAGAAAAACTTTGGTTTTTCTTGCATGTAAAACACTTACCTGCTTTGGAGGGGAGGGTTGATTTGCTTTCATCCGCCCCTTGAAAATCCTTTACACACCCACCGTTTATCTGCACACACTCAGAGCTCTGTTATGCCTTTGTTTCTGCTTTTTGTTTTGGAGAGAAGCATGTTCTATTTCTGCATGAGGGGTATTCCGTCACTCTGAGACCCAGACGCCACATTTTTTCTGCATTGCACAAGGGGTCATTCATCATTTTCATTTTTTGTTTGGCTCTCCCACCAGAGTATTCAAATTAGCGAGAAGGAAAATGATGAAGTCATTGCCTGGCAGAGAAGTGTTTTCTCGGGATGTGGGAAGGGGTGGAGGAGACAAGAGAAGAGGAAGGGATTATGAGGAGGTCTGTACCTTACCTCTTTTTTCTGGCCTTTGGTTTCAGAGGTCACCTGGATGCTAATGTCATTTTCACAGTTTAAAACTGTGTAATAGGTGAACAGAATTTACCCAAAAATGCAACTACATGGTGGGATGGCAGTGTCAGTGACCTTGGAAACTTAGGCTGTCTTTTTTTAAATTTACATCCAAGTTAGTTAGCATATAGTACAATAATGATTTCGGGAGTAGAATCCAATGATTCATCCCTTACATATAAAGCCCAGTGCTCATCCCAACAAGTGCCCTGCTTAATGCTCCTTACCCATTTGGCCCATCCCTCCACCCACAACCCCTCCAGCAACCCTCAGTTTGTTCTCTGTATTTAAGTCTCTTATGTTTTGTCCCCCTTCCAGTTTTTATATTATATTACTTCCCTTCCCTTATGTTCAATCTATTTTGTATCTTAAATTCCACATTGAGTGAACTCATATGATATTTGTCTTTCTCTGACTAATTTTGCTTAGCATAATACCCCCTAGTTCCATCCACGTAGTTGCAAATGGCAAGATTTCATTCTTTTTGATTGCTGAGTAATACTCCATTGTGTGTGTGTGTGTGTGTGTGTGTGTGTGTGTGTGTGTGTGTGTGTGTTTACCACATCTTCTTTATCCATTCATCCATCGATGGACATTTGGGCTCCTTCCAGACGTTGGCTATTGTCGATAGGGCTGCTATAAACACGGGGGTGCATGTGCCCCTTCGAAACAGCACACCTGTATCCCTTGGGAAAATACCTAGTGGTACAATTGCTGGGTTGTAGGGTAGTTCTATTTTTAACTTTTTGAGGAAGCTCCATACTGTTTTCCAGAGTGGCTGCACCAGTTTGCATTCCCACCAACAGTGCAAAAGAGATCCTCTTTCTCCGCATCCTCACCAACATCTGTTGTTTAGGCTGTAATTTTATCTGTGTCGTTCTCACACACCAGCTGTGTGATGTTGGGTGAACCACCCAAATTCCCTGGATGTGTTTCCTTATCTGTAACTTGAGAAGGCTGTACTAGATTGGTGGCTTAATTATATATACATTTTTTAAGCAGTAAAGCCCCTTTTTACATAAACTACCCCACTGTACAGATGAGGCTAGGAAGCCTTCTCAGAGCCCAGGCTCCTCAGGGCATGGGTGTCAAGACCACTGGCCAAGAAAGTGCCCAAGGTCCTGCCATCTGGACACTCAGCACAGCTGACTGGGATGGTTGTATCTTAATAGCAGGCTGAGTGGTTGACTGGATTATTTCTTTTTATACACTGTCTTGTTCCAAGAGGATCTAAGGTAATGGGGATTTAAGGTTATCTGTTATGAGATAAGTTCTTTCTCCTCCTGTGGGTGTGCTGTATAACCCAAATGGATTACACTGTGTTTCTGTGGTTGTTATTATGTGACACGTCAAAGCTGTATGCATATTATTCATAAAACTCAGCACCATTTGGAGTTTCCCCGACGTCCCCAGACTAACAATGAGGACTGAGTAACTGTGGTTCCTTTCTGGAACCCAGGGAAACCTGTGTGGGTCCCCTGCCCCTGTTAAGCTGAATAGCTATTGTCTTCAGGAGTGATTATCCAGTGGTTACTCAGATGTCTCTAGTTACAGAGCAGTGATGTCTGAGAGGAAAAATTTCTGCTGGTGTAGCTTGGGTTTCAAACACCCAGACGCCGAGAGGGGATGACACCATGGTGTAAAGATCTCAGCTTTGGTAGGGAGTGCCCCTCAGTTCCCGAACCCTTTAGGGAGTGTTCTGGGAGGGGATGTAGGGGATGTGGATTAGGGAGAGCTGTGGTGGAAATATGGGTGGGGGAGTTGGGGTGGGTGCATGGTTGTCTTGTATGAGGTCTTAGTCAACATCTCATCTCATCTCATCTCATCTCATCTCATCTCATCTCATCATCTTATCATTTATTCATTTTTGAGAGACAGAGAGACACAGAGTATGAGCTGGGGAGGGGCAGAGAGAGAGAGAGAAGGACACAGAATCTGAAGAGGGCTCCAGGCTCTGAGCTGTCAGCACAGAACCTGACACGGGGCTCGAACCCATGAACCATGAGATCATGACCTTAGCCGAAGTCGGACCCTCAACTGACTGAGCCACCCAGATGCCCCTTGGTCAACGTTTTAGATTTTGAAGTTTCGTTAAAGCTTGCTTGACTCATTAACGTAGAGTAGAATTTGCCCTGGAATCTGGGTATAGGTTGCGTGTGCTTGAACAGTGGTGCAAAGTTTGGGGTGCGGGATTTATACAACTGGCTCTCATCCTGGTTTCCTGGAGTTTTTATTTTTAAACTTTCAGTATCCTTCTTACCACTGACAGTACTCTAGGGCACCTGCTCTTTTCTAAACTTCAACCAAATAAAATGTAATTTGATTTTTAACATTCTGTGCTTATCCATGAAGATAACTTAAGAAACTTGCACGGTGCCTGTCAGGATTGTAAATCCCTGATGAGAAGCTCATCTTACAAAAAGTTGTTTTTGTTTTTGTTCTGAAGCTCAGGTAAATGCTTCCTGTAGCTTTGAGTTTAGGTGTTGTCCTATTCCGTTCCCTTCCCTTCTTTCTCCTTCCCTTCTTTCTGTTGCAAAGTGTAGTGCCTCCCTACTGTTGAAGGTCAACGGAGGCCCTCTTGGGTTTGTCCTGCAGGCCAGGGGAGATAGAGCCCCAGGGTAAGATTGCGGGCACTTTTACTTTTTTGCTGTGGCACCTGGAAAACTATCGTAAAACAGACCAAATCTATTTAGCGCAATGTTGTTATAGTTGGGATAGGATGATTTGACATCTCGTAAACTCGAGATCAAACCAGTGGTATATGCGAAAATGGTCATGATCTCTCAGATCTGGGGAGGGAGGGTACCCAAACGGCCAGTCACCCCCTGCTGCCTGAATGCCCTTTGCACTGCTTCTGGTGTGTCTGAGTCCTTGATGGTGAGAAGCTTTCTGGCATTTGTTCAATTAACAAATATTTATTGAGCTGTTATACCTTTAGGCAGCTCATTCCAGCGTCCTAGGCCAGTGCTGTCTCCTGGGATGGGTCCTTTGAAACCCCGCCCATTCCAAAAAAGAAATCTGTCTTATGGATCCAAGTAGAGAAAATTTAACTTTCTCCTAAATGATCGTTAAAAGATCTGTTAATTAGCTCAGATAGTTTAAGATATGTGAAGATAGTTATTGGCCTTTTTAATCCCCATATCACCTTTTTTTCTAAGCATCTCCTGTAATGAACATTTAGTCACATCCCTATGGTGGAGATGAAAATTTTAGGTCCAAAGATCGACAGCTTTGCATAAAGCCAGTCAGGGTACATAAAACTAATTATTTTTTCTGAAAATGTTTTTGAGTTATAAAGAGAATTCTTGGACATTGTAGAACACTAGGCAATGTGGTAATATATGGTAAGGAAATGAAAATCATCTGTAACCCCCCCACCTGTAAATGATCGTATTAATCTTTTGGTATATTTTCTTCTAGTCTGTTTTCCTCCTACACAATGTATGTAAAACTGTGATTATGTTGTTTATGAAATAATCACTTCCCATGCAGTCAGTCTGTTGAAAACACATTCTTTTTTTTACAGTGCATACAGCTTGACCATGATTTATTTAAGCAATCTCCAGCGAATGCTTTTCTGTCATTTCCAGCGTTTTCCGATTCTACATAATAAGCATATTTCTTTTTGAGCCAACAGTTCTGTATAATTCTTTAGTGACCCCATTACAATATTTCTTTTCCAGAAGGTAATTGGAAAATTATGAAACAAAAGCAGACATTGATAGAATTGAACAGGATGAGGCTAATAATACTTGTTGTTGATAATATTTCTTACTATTTCGTCACTGTCATACAATTATCTCACATTATTTCATCTTTTGTCCATGGACATGTCATGCCTTAATAATAGCTAACATTGACTTGCCATTTACTTTGTGGAAGGTACTGTGTGCATTTTTCCTATTCAGTCTTGACCCGAATCCCATGAGATAGATACCATTTTAAGTTAAAAAAAAATTTTTTTTTTTTTTTAATGTTTACCCTTAGACACAGAGTGTGAGCAGGGGAGGGGCAGAGAAAAAGAGAGAGACACAGAATCCGAGGCAGGCTCCAGGCTCCGAGCCGTCAGCCCAGAGCCCGACGCGGGGCTCGAACTCACGGACCGCGAGATCACGACCTGAGCCGAGGTCGGACGCTTCACCGACTGCGCCACCCAGGCCCCCAGATTTCCCATGTTAAGAAATGAGGGAGCTATTGCTTAGAGGGTTAAAATGGCTTGGGCCAGAGCCACATGAAGTGTTAAATGGTAGAACCAGGATTTAAAAGCTTTGTCTTGAGAGCTTTAATTCTTAGCTCCTAATACTATATTACTGCAGGTGCTTTGCTGAAATCCTAATACACTGTATCCCCCCTGCTTCCAACATCTGTGTGTGTATACACATACATGCGTATGTACATGCTAATTTGTTATAAAAGGAAATCAGGTTAGCTGACATATCTAATTCTTGGTGATTTTCTTAAATTTTTTAAGAATTTTTTTTTGTTGAAGTGGATATGATGGGAATCATAAGTGAAAGTCTCAGCTCTGGAGCTTACTAGTGGGACATCTTACGGAACCTGTTTCTTCTGCTGTACCATTATCTGTAAAACATGGACAGTAATGTCTGTATTAATGGGCTGTGATCTGGGTTAAATTAGAAGTGTTTATATAAAAGTCCCAGTTCAGTCCCTGTACTGTACTTGTACTCAGGTAGTACTGGGTACTCAGTAGTAGGAATTTCCTTATTTCCTTGAATTCCAATAGGGATAGGACATCTCTAGTTAGTGTGATTTCCTCTGAAAATTAGAATGGCATGTTTCTTTTAGCTTGTCCAGTTCACAGTAACCCTTCAAAGATCAGCCATCTGAACTTAATTATATCTTCCTCATGTTCTCAAGTTCTGTAGTCTTGAAAATAGAATAATAATAATTACCCAATTTGAAGAAGAGAGAAAAAAACTGAAAAAAATTTAAGGAACCTGGGGGAGAATCTAAAAATGTCCAATGTATTACTATAATTGGAGTCCTTTGGGAAGAGAGACATAATGAGGCAGAAAAACATATTTGAGGAAACAGTGGCCAAATGATCGCCCTAGTTGGTAAAACACATCAATTGGCTGGTTCAATATGTTCAGCAAACCCTGAGCAGGATAAATCTGATGAAAATACACCTGCGCTTATGAAGAAAAGAAATTTGGACAAAGAGATGGACAGAGAAGGAAGACAAGGTGAAAATGCAGGGATACCGCTATCTACAAGACAAGGAATGACAGGCTAGGAGAAGCTGGGAGAGCGGCCTGGAAGAGCCCTCAGAAGGAACCAACCCTGTTAATACCTTGATTTTGGACTTTTAGCCTCTAGAACTGAAACAATAAATTTCCCTTTTCTTAAGCCAAAAAAAAAAAAAAAAAAAAAAAAGAAAATACACCTGCGCACGTTAGAGTAAAACTGCCGAAGACAAAGATAAAGGGGAAATACTGAAAGCAGCCTGAGGAAACATCACTTTGCATGCCAAGGAATGATGAATTGAATGTGCACAGTTTCTCATCAGAAATCATGGAGGCCTGAGGAGAGGAAACAGTATTTTTAAAGGGCTCAAGGAAAAAAAAAAAACCCATCAAGTCAGAATTCTACACCCGGCAAAAATAGGCTTCAACAATGAAGGCAAAATACATTTGCAGATAAAAGAACACAAAGACAATTTGTTATAGTGCAGATCTTCTGGATAGATTGCCAATGGGAGTCCCAGAGGGTAGAGGGAAATACACCAGAGGAAAACTTAGCTCCTTCGAGAAGGAATAAAATGGCATGTAACTGAGTAAATTTAAAACACTTTCCCCCACTTAATTTCTTTAAAACACATATGACCGTTTAAAGCAAAAATTACAACATCATCTTGCATAATCTCCTGTATGCTGATGTCATACATATGACAACTGTAGAATAAAGGACAACAGAAGGGGGGGTAAGTGGAGAGGCACCTGGGTGGCTCAGTCGGTTGAGTGTTAGACTCTTGATTTCGGCTCAGGTCATGATCTCATGGTTCATGGGATTGAGCCCCATGGAGGGATCTATGCTGACAGTATGGAGCCTGCTTGGGATTCTCTCTCTCCCTCTCTCTCTGCCCCTCCCCTGCTTATTCTCTCTTTCTCTCTCTCACTCTGTCCCTCCCAAAATAAATAAATACATAAACATTAAAAAAGAGGAGGAGGATAAGTGGAATTACATGATGGCAGTACTTCTGCATCTGATGTGAAATGGTATAAACTCAGTAGATGTGCAAATTAAGCATTTATATTGTAGTCCCTGGAGTAACCACTAAAAACATAAGGCAAAGAGGTATAGCTAAAAAGCCAACAGATAAATTAAAATATCCGAAGAATCCAGGGGCGCCTGGGTGGCGCAGTCGGTTAAGCGTCCGACTTCAGCCAGGTCACGATCTCGCGGTCCGTGAGTTCGAGCCTCGCGTCAGGCTCTGGGCTGACGGCTCGGAGCCTGGAGCCTGTTTCCGATTCTGTGTCTCCCTCTCTCTCTGCTCCTCCCCCATTCATGCTCTGTCTCTCTCTGTCCCAAAAATAAAAAATTAAAAAAAAAAAAATACCCGAAGAATCCAACAGAAGGCAGCAAGAAAAGGAATCCTGGAACCAAAAAATTGAAGGAAAAACCAAAAACGAACAAAATGGTAGACCTAATTCAGCTTTATCAATAATTATCTGAAATGATAATGGACTAAGCACTGTGGTTAAAAGTCAGAGAGCGTCAGAACGGATACAAAAAAAGAAAGCAAGACCTGAGTATGTGTTCTAAGACATAATTATAGAGACACAGGTTACAAGCAAAAGGATGGAAAAAGGCATATCACATAAATAGCAAGCTTAGGAAGGCCAGAGTGACTTTAACATCCAATAAAACAGACTTCCGGACACAGAATGAGGAAAGATAAAGAGGGATGTTTCTTAGTGATAAAAGGGTCGATTCATTGAGAAGACATAACAACCATAGATGTGTATTTACCTGATAACAGAGCTTCAAGAAAATGGACAGGATTAAAGAGAAAAATAGAGAAGTCCACAACGAAGGCTGGAGGTTTTAATGCTACTCTCTTAACAGGGGGTGGAGTAAGTAACCAGAAATCGTGAAAAACATAGAGGATGTGACACTATCAACCACTATCACCTAATTGGTGTTTATAGAACATGATACCCAGCTGAATCCACATTCTCTTCAAGTGCACATGATCTGTTCATTATGGTAGATTATGTGCTGGGCCATAAAATATGTCTCCTTAAAAGTAAAGTGATGGAAATCACATAGAGTGAGGACCTTCGCTGCCCACGATGGAATTAAATTAGAAGTCAGCAACAAAAATGTATCTCGGAAAATCACAAATATTTTAAAATTAAGCCACACACATCTAAATAATCCATGGCTCGAGAGAGAAGTCAAAATAGAAATTAGAAATTTGGGGCACCTTGGTGGCTCAGTTGGCTAAGCTTCTGACTCTTGATCTCAGCTCAGGTTCTTAATCTAAGGGTTGTGAGTTCAAGCCCTGTATTGTGCTCCATGCTGGGTGTGGAGCCTACTAAAAAATTTAAAAAAAAAAGAGAAGAGAAAAGAAAAGAAAGAAGTTAGAGAGGCGCCTGGGCAGCTCAGTCCGTTAAACATCCAACTTTGGCTCAGGTCATGATATCACAGTTCATGGGTTCGAGCCCCATGTCGAGCTCTGTGCTGACAGCTCAGAGCCTGGAGCCTGATTCGGATTCTGTGTCTCCCTCTGTCTCTGTCCCTTCTCTGCTCACACTCTGTGTCTCTCTCTCAAAAATAAGCATTAAAGAAATTAAAAAAAAAGTTATTCTTTTTAATGTTTAATTTTGAGAGAGAAAGAGAGACAGAGCATGAGCAGGGAAGGGGCAGAGAGAGAGGAAGACACAGAATCTGAAGCAGGCTCCAGGCTCTGAGCTGTCAGCACAGAGCCTCATGTGGGGCTTGAACTCATAAACCGTGAGACCATGACCTGAGCCGAAGTCGGATGCTTAACCCACTGAGCCACCCAGGTGCCCTAAGAAACTTTTGAAGTTAAGGAATAATTAAATAAATAGAGATACCATGATTATGGAAGAAAAGACTCAATATTGTTATGATGGCAGTTTTCTTTAAATTGATTTATGGATTCAGCATAAGCTTAATCAAAATCACAGGAGGAGTTTTAGTAGAAATGTATAAGCTGATTTTAAAATTTACATATAATTTACATAGGATTGCAAGAACCCTACAATAGGGAAAATAATTTCGAACAAGAACAAAATTGGAGAAGTCATATTCTCTGACTTTAAGACTTACTGTAAAATTGTGATAATCAAAGCACATGGTATTGACATTAACAAGAAATAGATCAATAGAACAGACGGAAGATTTCAGAAATAGACCTGCCCTTGATTGGCCATTTGATTTTTGGCACAGGTGTCAAAACAATCCGACAGAGAAAGGAGTGTCTTTTTAAGAAATGGTACTGGCATAACCTGATACATACTCCATATAGGAAAATAAAGGAATCTTTTTAAAAACATTCTTTTAATGTTTTATTAATTTTTGGAGAGAGAGAGTACAAACAGGGGAGGGGCAGACAGAAGAGGAGACACAGAATCCAAAGCAGGCTCCAGGCTCTGAGCTGTCAGCGCAGAGCCTGACGTGGGGCTTCAACTTGTGAATTGTGAGATCATGCCCTGAGCCAAAGTTGGACGCTTAACCGACTGAGCCACCCAGGCGCCCCGAAAATAAATGAATCTTAACCCCTATCTCACATCATACACTAAGATTGATTTGAGATAGATCATAGACCTTCATCCAGGAGCTAAAAATATAATGCTTCTAAAGGTAAATAGAATATCTTCATGACTTGGTGGTAGTCAGAGATTTCATAAAATGGTTACAGAAAGCAACAACTACAGAAGAAAAAAAAATTGACAAATTAGTCTTCCTAAAAATGAAGACATAATGCTCTTCAAAAGATAGCGATAAAATGAATAGACAAGCCACACGCTGGGAGATATTTGCAAAAACCTAATTGACGAAAACTAGTATCTGTGAGACATAAAGAATGTCTACAAGTCAATAATCAAATGACAAACAGCTCAGTTAAAACATTTGAACACTTGACAAAATAGGAGTGTCGGCGGCCAAGTAAGCACACAAAAAGATCCTTAACATTTTCTGACTTCAGGAAAATGTAAATCAAAACCAGAATGGGGTACCATTACACACCCACCACACCCACCAGATAAGCTGAAAATAAAAAAGACCGATCACACCAAATATTGGTGAGGATGTGGAACAACCACAATTCCTAGACATCACGTTGTTGGCGGGAATAGAAACTGATAGAGCCACCTTGAAAAAATGATGTGGCAGTTTTCTCATAAAAATAAACATATACTTCCCTTCTGACCCAACAGCACTACGCTTTCCTAGTTATTCACCCAGGATAAGTGAAAATGTGTCTATACAGTATCTTGTATGTCAGTTGTTCATAGCACTTAATTTTTAATAGCCAAAACCTGGAAACAACCCAAATGTCTATCAACAGATGAATGGAGACACTGTAGCATATTCATACACTTGAACATCACTCCGCGATAAAAAAGGATGACCCCCGATGCACGTGTCAGCTTGTATGAATCTGAAAAACTTTACGCACAGCAAAAGAAGCCTTCCACAAAATAGTGCCTAGTGTTTTACTCCCATTTTATGAAGTTTTGGAGCAGGCAAATCTAGTCTGTGGTGGGGGATCAGAAGAGGTGTGGTCTCTAGGGGCTGGGTGTGGAGATCAACCTGGATGGACAGGAGGAACCTTTTGAGTGATGGTAAAGTTTCTTGTTTTGATAGAGCTTTTAGTAAGACGATGTATGCATTTATCAGAACCCAGAAGATCTTATGATATCACTGCAGGTAAATTTTACATACAAACTAAAATATTGAACACTAGTTACGTGAAGGCTTAAGTGTTAAGAGGGGGATGTCTGAGGGGCGCCCCGGTGACTCAGTTAAGTGTCCAACTTCGGCTTAGGGCATGATCTCACAGTTCCTGCATTGGGATCCTGTGTCCGAGCTCGCTTTGGATCCTGTGTCTCCCTGTCTCTCTGCCCCTTCTCTGCTCATGTTCTCTCTCCTCTCTCAGAGCTCAATAAAAACATTAAAAAAAAATTTTTTTTCAAGTTAAAAAAAAGAGGGAGATTCTGAAATTTATGTTGTTGTTTTTTTTAATTCGTTTTTGAGAGAGACAGAGACAGCATGAGTGGGGGAGAGGCAGAGAGAGGGAGAGAGAGAGAATCCCAAGCAGGCTCTGCACTGTCAGCACAGAGCCCGGCGTGGGGCTCAAACCCACGAAAGCATGAGATCGTGACGTGAGCTGAAACCAAGAGTTGGATGCTCAACAGACTGAGCCACCCAGGCGCCCCTGAAATTTATGTTGAAACGCAAAAAACGGAAGTAGATGCCTCGACTCGTTTACCGATATGTTCTAAGGCTGGTGTAATAGCATATTAATGGTAGAGTCTAGCTGGGGGGTACATGAGTGTTCACTCCAAAATTCACCCTTGCTATAACGTGTCCTTAGTTTTTGTAGTAAGTGAATCACTGTGGAAGAATTTTAAATAGTCATGATGGTATACTTAAAATAAATTTACAAAAATTGGAGTTGTGTAGACACTTGGTCCCATCACTTCCATACGAAAGCCACATCATAAAACGAAAAGTGTGTTGTTTCCTACGTTCAAACGTTTTTCTCCCTCGTCTTCTTTCTTTTACTTAAATGGCCACAACTTGCTCCCCCTTCCTTGAACACAGTAACTTAAAGTACAAGAAAATCATGAAGTTAACGCTGAAGTGTTACTTCTGGTGGCTTGCTGGATTATTTACTCCTTAGGTATTAGGTATTCTGAGTACTAAAATTTAAAAAAATAAAATCACAGTCTGTATTCTCGTTTTCTGAAATCCCAGTGGCCTAATTTCGCTTTATTTATGCCCCTAGTGAAAATATTTTAAAAATCTAAATTTGTCTGCACATAAAGTTTTCATTTCTCACACCTCATATTGTCCAGCCTGCTGTCATGGCCTTTACAAGGGCGTGCTGGATAGAGGCTCCCTGCTGGGCACGCGGTGAGTCTCAGAGTTGCCGTAAAGTGTTCAACTTCGTGTGAAAAAGAGAAGATATAATTAGCAGCGTTCTCGTTATTTAAAATATTCTCATTAATGTATATTCTGATGTAATTTTACTCCACAGTCGCTCAGAAGAGCCTCTCCAAGGCTCTAGCCGGAGGAGGGGCGGGGGGTGTAGGGGGTGGGTAGGTGCTGAATTCTCTTCTTCCTAAGATGCTGTTTTCCAGGCCCTTCTGCTGAGGGTGGACCGGTGAGGAGTTGGCCGCCTTCTCTTAGCGTTTGGGTTTTAGTCGGATATCTAGCTCATAATATTATTGGGAATTCTTCTGATAACTAGTCTTTAAGATATTTTTTCTAATGTGATGTTTTGTCTTGAAGCAATGTCCCCCCTTCCCCCATCCTTAAGACTTTAAGGGGCACTTTAAACTATGATCCCTCAGCAGTGACCCCTGGGAGGAGAATGAGATGAAAATCCTCATTATTTCCAAACTTAGCAAATTTGCCAATAACTAATGGAATGGTGACGCAGTTAGAAATGCAGCTTCTTTCTTTTTATTGATAATCTAGTGGTTTTTTAAAAAAATTTATTTCCAGAGAGACAGAGACAGCATAAGTGGGGGGAGAGAGAGAGAGAGAGAGAGAGAGAGAGAGAGAGAGAGAAAGAGAGAGAGAGAAAGAAAGAAAGAGAGAATCCCAAGCAGGCTCCGTGCTGTCAGCACAGAGCCCGATGCGGGGCTTGAACTCATGAAACCGTGAGATCATGACCTGAGCCGAAACCAAGAGTCAAGTATGTCTGTAGTCAAGGCTTAAGTACATCTGAGGAGACGCAGAGGTCGGATGGAGCTTTTTTGCGGGCTGCTGGTGGTCCTAACAACATGAAAGCAGCCAGATCTTGTCAGTGACAGTCCTTCAGAATCAGTTTCTAAAGTCCCTTAAATGAAAAGCACCCATGCTTTGGTGGGGAATTAATTTTAAAATAGCAGCAACCAACTTTGACTCTTGAGATTCTTTGCAGTTTGGGGTTGCGATAGCTAACCAGGGCACAAAGCTTTTATTTTAAGAGTGGGTGTCCACTGCTCCTATCCCTGTTCTATTCCTCTAGAAATTAAGCTCCCTTACTGTTCATAAAATAATTCTAGGTGGAAAGGCCTCCATTCTTTTTTTGGGGGGGGGCGGTTTTTTATTTATTTTTGAGAGAGAGCAAGAGCAAGCAGGGGAGGGGCAGAGGGAGAGAGAGAGAGAATCCAGAGCAGGCTCTGCACTGTCAGCATGGAGCCCATTGTGGGGCTGGAACTCGCAAACCGTGACGTTACGATCTGAGCCGAAATCAGGAGTCAGGCGCTGAACCAGCTGAGCCACCCAGGCGCCCCCGCCCCAGCCTTTTTTTTTTTTTTTTTTTTTAGGGCATTGGATTTGAGGCACTACCTTGAGGTAGCACTGAAGTTCGCAGTCTGCGGTTTCAACTCAGCTGATATAAACAGGAGATTATGGATGTCAGCAAATTTAAAGGGAAGGCTTAACAAAATAAGGCTCCAGTATCAGAAACAGACTTTGGTACGGGGTCAATAACAGGCTTCACTTAACAGGTCTAAGTGAAGCCGGTAAAGACGAGAACTTTTGGAGGTAGTGTGCTCTGGGCACCATGAAACGTCTGAAGCGTGCCTGCTCCTTCTCATGCCTTTTAAGGCAAAGGCCATTTTGAAAACGCAAAATGCAGTTTACATGGGTAATCTACAGAAAAGAAATGCGATTTGAAAATGAAAATCTCGGGGCGCCTGGGTGGCGCAGTCGGTTAAGCGTCCGACTTCGGCTCAGGTCACGATCTCGCGGTCCGTGAGTTCGAGCCCCGCGTCGGGCTCTGGGCCGATGGCTCGGAGCCTGGAGCGTGTTTCCGATTCTGTGTCTCCTTCTCTGTCTGCCCCTCCCCCGTTCATGCTCTGTCTCTCTCTGTCCCAAAAATAAATAAAAAACGTTGAAAAAAAAATTTTAAAAAGAAAATGAAAACCTCTTTTCTGGCACATCATGAAATAGCTGGAAGCAACTTGTCTAAAATTAAACCTCTTTCCCCTAAAAAAAAATTTGACACAGGTCATTAAAAAAAAAAAAAAAAGTTGTAATTTTGCCTTTAAACGTTCCAGCTGAGGCGTGAATCCAAGGAGTCAGAGCTCAGACAGTCTCTCCGGTCTGTCCATTTTTCATGGGAAGAAAAGTGCAGCTTGCTGGGAGGAGGGGCTGCTATAAAACCTCTCTGAGCCTCTACCCCAGCTCCTGGCCAAGCCCAGGGCGCCCCTGGCCTGGGGGGGATGGGCAGCTCCCAGGGTCCGGAGACCACACTCCAGACCACACTCCATCGAGACAAGAGTTCTCTGCTTGTGCTGGGCAGTTCCGCTTCTTTCCACGGGTGTGCGTGGCAGGCAAACACTGTTCTCTTGGTACTTTTCTCCAGTACAGTTTTTATTTTGGTTGCCATTTTCCTTCTGCTTGGCAGAAAGATGTATCTGTTAGAGTTCCATCGGGACCAAAATACAAAACCCCGGGGAGCGTTTAAGGGAAAGATGGCATTGGTACCGAAAATCACAAAATTATGTAGATTGTTGTCACTTTTTAAGTTATAGATGTGACACACAAATTTATTTTGCTTCTTCGATAAGAGTAAAAATTGCAACTGATGTTAAAGGTCACCCCAATCCTGTTGCTCCTATTTGCCCCATTCCCACCTTGGGAGGTTGATCTGTCTTTTTCAGTGATTTTTCTCTATAGTATTATATAACAGGTGTTTGGCTGTATGTTTCTATATCGAGATAAAAAGCTAAATTGCTAAGTCACAGGAGACCCAACAGTAATTTGGCTTTAAAAGAAAGGCATTAAGTTCTGCCTCGTGAGAGAGTCTAGGGTAAGTAGCCTAGGTCATTGGGCTGCCGTGTTCCTCGCAGTCAGTCATTGGGGGACCCAGGCTGACAGTGGCTCTGCTCTGTGTCTTTAACACTTGGCTTTCTAGGTCAGTCTGGTCATTGCTGTGCTAGCCAGCGGGAAGGGCAAAAGGGTGAAAATAGAGGGCCAGAGATTTCCTCTTAAAACAAGGAGTGTTAAGTGTGGCACAGTGCGGCCCACGCTGACTGTCGTTGGCAGGAGCCTTGGTCCCTGGCAGCTTTGCTGAAAAGATAATGCGGGAGATGCACAGGGCAGCCGGAAGGAAAGGAAGGGAGGATAGATTTGGGTGCCCTGTGCTCTGTCTTTGCTCCTGCGATATCCTGTCATTCACCAGGCATCTTGGAGACTCACCTGTTACAGTGTATCAACCCAGCCCGTTGCTTTTCACTGTTCCACGATCTTCCACAGCAAGAACAGACCACTGTTTGTTCAGTCATTTCCTGCTAATGCATAGTTCGCTGATTTCCACCACTTGCTCTTAGAATTGCAGCACCCAGGGGCATTACACGGATGGTTATGGACATGTGCGATGTTTGTCTCCTGTGGGAATGGGGTCATCAGGGATGTATCTTTAGTCTGGGTAGCTTTTCTTAAACTGCCTACCAAGCCGGGTGGATATGCCCGCTTTGGCTCTTGGGATTCGAAAGAACCTGTTTTCCTACAATGGCCTGTCAGCTGATTCTTGCATTTGAATTCTGACAATAAGGGAGGTTGACCGCCACCCGCCCAAAAAGAAAAAATGAAACACTAATATGAAAGTTCTTTGGAGAAATATTTATGACTGAGTAGATTCATTAGAGCAGAACACTTTTTTTTTTTTTAACTACTCAACTTTTTGGCTTTGTTTTATAGCCAGCATCTAATACTAATTTATTTCTACTTAGTTACCCAATTTAGTAATAATTTAAAAATTTGTGGTTGAAGATGATAGTTAAAGATGAAACCAAATTATTTAAAGGAAATGAAAGTTACCTTTTGATTTAGAACCAGCTGCCTTTAGAGCAAGATTGCTTTTGAGGAATTTATGATCGAAGGAATGTGATCCCCATGTTTCCGCTGTGGATTTGCTCAAATCATGAGAACAGTCATGTAGATTAGAGGAACTGCGTCTTTCATAGACCAGAGCGGGATACATGGTGCTGGCACAGCCACTGAGATCCAGGTGGCTACGTGGCCCTGAGTTTGAGCTTGCACAAATCTGTACCGTTTCTGGTAGACGGGCTTGCACACCACCTTCGCGTGAAGCACGGGGACAGAGTCGAAATGGTTATTTAATCAGAAAATCATGTTTATGATCATCTGTGCGTTTGCCGATGTCTTTATTTCCTGGCGTGTATCTTCCTTTGTGCTTTTTAGTTTCATTTTGAAAGGAAGATTAATTTTTCCAAGTCTCAAGTTATCGATCTGATTCCATTTTCAACATTCCTGCCTTCTCTTTTTCCCCGTCCCTTCCCCCTGCTGCTATCCAGAAACTTCAGTGCCTTATTACTCTGTGCTACTAACCAAACTAATTTTGTACAGATTGAAAGGTTATAAAATTTATGCAATTCAGGCTCACAAAAGTAAGATAACACATGTGAATTCAAGAAGCTGTTAGTTATGAAGCTCTTTTCCTTTCTGAAAGGAAAGTAGTTTTAAGCTCCATTGAACGGATCTATGAAAAAGGTTGAGTATTATTTTACAATAATTTTAGACTTTCATGACTGGAAATTAAATACAGCAGTTTTAGAGGTATATTTTACTTGAACTTTTACAAGCTCAGGCCATGTTTTTATTAAAAAATCGGACTCAGCACCTTATATGGAGTACAATACCAGATGTGAGATATAAGGGAAGTTCCTGGGGCCATCTGCTGACTGTGTATTAAAAACTTGTGTGGTAACTGATGTCATATAAAGTGCACATGATAGGGAATAATTTTGAGTTCTGGGACCGTATCAGCATGGTGGAGAGGGAATGGTCAGAACGCTCTGTCACATTTACTATGCATTTGGAAAAACTGGGGTGCAACGATGGCCCTTTGCTTTCAAAACCACAACAGCAAGCACCTTGTGCAAAGAAGGAAGAGATTCTGTGAGCACAGTCAGGGAGAGACAGGGGCTGGCCAGGAGACAGTCGAGGAGGCCGGACGCCTTCATTTCACGCACTTCCTTGGGGCAGGTGGCAGAGTGCTCAGTTTTTTTTTTAAAGCCCTTCCTGGTCTTTTTAGCTTTTCACCCTTTTCTGACTTTGCTTCATTCTGGCTTCCCTGGCCTTTCTTGGACAAAAGCCTCCTTTCCAGGGTGAACCAGAGTGGTAGACCCTGCAGTCTGCAAATGTGTGCTTGGGAGTGGGGGTCTTTTTTTTTTTTTTTTTTTAATTTTTATTAAAAAAATTTTTTTTATGTTCATTTTTTATTTTTGAGAGAGAGAGAGAGAGAGGAAGGGGCAGAGAGAGAGAGAGAGAGAGAGAGAGAGAGGGGTACAGAATCCGAAGCAGGCTCCAGGCTCTGAGCTGTCAGTACAGGGCCCGATGCGGGGCTCAAACCCACAAACCGTGAGATCATGACCTGAGCCGAAGTCGGACCCTTAACTGTCTGAGCCACCCAGGTGTTCCCCCCCCCCTTTTTTTCCCATGTATTTTTTTTTTAAGTTTATTTATTTTGAGAGAAAGCATGAACAGGGGAGGGGCAGAGAGAGAGAGAGAAAGAGAGAGGGAGGGAGAGAATCCCAAGCAGGTTCCATGCTCTGTGCTGAACCTGACACGGGATCAATGTCATGGCTGTGAGATCATGACCTGAGCCAAGATCAAGAGTTGGATGCTTAACCGACTGAGCCACCCAGACACCTCTGTTCATGTACTTTTTAAATAGATGGTGCTGGGCAACACGTTTTTGTGGTACTTTGATTTCTCTGAATACATTTAAAAGAGTGATGTAATGGTTTTATTTAAAATATCAATGTCTACCCTAAGTCACATTCCATTCTTGGCAACTGTCAAGCTTAGATTGAAAACCTTTATATGTCAACTTAAAAATATGCAAGACACAGTTTTTTGTAACTTTTTAAGGTGATACGCGAGCTGATGTTTAGAAGGGCACTGTTTTGGGACATACAGCAGGGTTCGTCAAGTCATAGTAGCATTTCTTAAGCCCCTGGTAGGGGGTTGAAATGAGCTGTTTGGTCTTGAGCGGCAAAACTTCTCCAAGAAGAAGTAATACAAAGAGAATCTTGAACAAGTTTATGTGTTGTTTTATAGCAGTTTTTAATTTTCATAACTCTGCTGAAGAAAAATCTGTATGATGTTCTGGGATGCAGTCACTGGAGTGATCTCTTTTTTTTTTTATTTTAATTTTTAAATGTTTATTTATTGTTGACGCAGAGAGATAACAGAGCACGAGCGTGGGAGGGACAGAGAGAGATAGACACAGAATCTGAAACAGGCTCCAGGCTCCGAGCTGTCAGCACAGACCCTGATGCAGGGCTCGAACCCATGAACCTCAAGAACATGACCTGAGCTGAAGCCGACAGAGTCACCCAGGTGCCCCTGGAGTGATCTCTTTAAGTGCAGATCCGATCACTTCCCTTCCTTCCTCAAAAACTCGCAAGGTCTGCATTTCCTGATCCACAAAAGCCCAGCCCATAGCATGACCGTAGCATGACCGTAGCCTGACCGGGAAGACTCCACCACTTGGCTCCAACCTTTCTTTTCAGCCCTGGGTCTGCCTTCGACCCTGCCGGTGACCCTGCTACTTCTTTCAGCTTCACTAAAACACCTGCTCTGTCCTGAACCTGGATCTTTGAATGTGCTGTTCCCACTGCCTGAATGTCTTCCCCACTATTTCCTGTCTGATCCGAGCCCACTGGGCAGGGCCTGTCAGCTCTCTACTCTGGACGCCTGGTCTGCGTCTCCGGGTAGAGTGAGTAGCTCTGTCCTTAGACCCTTCTGCGTGGCCACATCACGCCGGCGCCCGTGTGCCACGTCTCCGCACTGACTGTGCACACCCAGGGACGGGCTTAGTGTTCTGCTGGTGCCACATCAGGCCCGGGGGAATAACGAGCACTCATATTATGGTTGCATGAACGTTTTTGGCTCCTGGGGTTTCGGGAATTTGCGGCAGTTAAGAAATGGCAAGTGTTGACTTAGGGGCGTGGCTTGGCTTGGCGGAAAGAATAGTCCAGAGACCTGGGGGCTTCACTTCATCCATCACTGAGTTGCTTTTGCTTTGGCAAGCCACCCGGCCCTGCCTCTGCTTCCTTCTCTTGTCTGTCAAATGTATAAGTGTTTGATTAGAGCTTCTTTCATCCCCTTCCAGGACTGAAAGCTGAGATTGCAGGTTCTGTGAGGCTCCCAGGCTGTGGCGGTGAGGCGCGGAAGCACAGGGAACCGGGAGAGCGAGGGACACGGGTGCCGAACGTTTGGCAGAATGTGCAATTTGAAAGAATACATAAAATCTTAGAAAGTCTGATGAGGGAAGACAGATCTGCTCATAAACACACGAAAAGAGGCTCAACATCATTAGCCATCAGGGACCTGCCAACCAAAACCACAAGGAGACACAGCCTCACACCCACCATTGTAGATGGCTGCGGTAAAAAAGACACACCGTAACAAGTGTGGGTGAGGATGTGGAGAAATTGGAACCTTCCTACACTGCTGATGGGAACGGAACATGGTACAGTGGCTTTGGAACACAGACTGGCAGTTCCTCAAATAATTAGTTACCATGGGACCCAGCATTTGGACCCCTAGATATCTACCCAAGGGACATGAAACATAGGTCTGCACGAAAACTTGCACTGTGGATATTTATAGCAATATTATTCATAATAATCAATTGGTGGAACCAACCCAGTGCCCATGAGTAGATGAATGCATTAATGAAATGTGGTCTATCCATACAATGGAATATCATTCAGCCCTAAAACGAAATGAAGCACTGATCCATGCTACAGCATGGATGGACTTGAAACATTACCTGAGTGAAGGAAGCCAGTCACCAAAGACTGTACATTGTATGATCCCGTTTATATGAAATGTCCAGAATAGGCCAGTCCGTAGAAACAGAAAGTAAGATTAGTAGTTGCCAGAGGTTGGCAGTTGGGGGATGGGATATAGGGATTGAATGCTAATGGGTATGGGATTATTTTGAGGGCAGTTTATAAAAATATTCTGGGATTAGGGGCGCCAGGGTGGCTCAGCTGGTTGAGTGTCTGACTCTTGATTTTGACTCAGGTTGTGATCTTGTGGTTCATGAGATCGAGCCCTGTGTTGGGCTCTTTGCTGATGGCGTGGAGCCTCTTGGGATTCTCTCTCCTCTGTCTGCTCCCCGCTCAAAATAAACTTCAAAATAAATTCTGGAATTATGTAGTGATGGTGGTTGTGTAACTTTGAGGATATGCTAAAAATCACTGAATTGTACACACACACACACACACACACACACACACACACACACACGCTCTTAATGAAACTTACCAAAGTTATTTCCTAAATGCTTAACTGCATTTGTTGGTTTTAGTTTTGCCTTCCAGCAGTCTTCCTGTAGGCTGCTGCACCGTTGTTACTTGGAGACGTCCCCTTTGCCACCACCCTAGCACTGTACTTTGTGTCTCTTCTGTGGGGTCCCCTCTTGCACGGGTCCCAGGGCATCCTCCTTTTTTGGCCTGCTTCCCAGTTTTGCGGGAGTCAGCAAATGAAGACATCTTGAGTGAGCGCTTTGATGTACTGAGGGGCTTTCCGGCACCTCCCCCTCCCTTTTATTGTACACGTGGGGAAAATGAGGCCAGAGAAGGTAGGCAGCTTCATCGCTTACAAGTAACTATGCCTCCCTCGCCCCTACCCTCCTGCCTGAGGGTGCACAGTCCGTCTGGTGATGCAGGTCTCAGTCACAGGCGTCTCCAGACCGGGGCCTCCCTGCTGGTCCGGAGGAATGATGACCGTGCCACTCTCTCCTTCTGCTAGTGTCCATGTCTCCTCCTGGATGGCCAGTGTGGCTTTTCCTAGCAGCTGGTGCTGGCCTCTCAAGGCGGCAGCCCCATGCCTTCTCATCCCTTTTGTCTTTGACACTTTTTTTTTTGAGAGAGACAGAGACAGAGACAGAGAGGGAGAGAACAAGCACGAGCAGGTGAGGGGCAGAGGGAGAGAGAGAAGCCCAAGCACACTCCACGCTCAGTGCAGAGCCCAACGTGGGGCTTGATCTCACAACCTTGGGACCATCGTCCTGAGCCAAAATCAAGAGTCAGACGCTCAACTGACTGAGCCACTCAGGTGCCTCTCACAATTTTTTAAAAGTTTTTATTTAAATTCTAGTTAGTTAAGGGGTGCCTGGGTGGCTCAGTCAGTTGAGCGTCCAACTTCAGCTCAGGTCATGATCTCGCAGTTTGTGGGTTCAAGTCCCGCGTGCGTCAGGCTCTGTGCTGACACCTCAGAGCCTGGGGCCTGCTTCAGATTCTGTGTCTCCCTCTCTCTCTGCCCTTCTGCTGACACTCTCTTTTTCTCAAGAATAAATAAATTTTTTTAAAAAAGTAAACATTAAAAAAAAATTAAAATTCCAGTTAGTTAACATGCAGTTGTACTTGATGCTTACAATTCTCCATCGTGTGGCTCCGTGCTGTACCCAGTGGCCCAGCCCTGCCTGGCAAGCTGCTCCTTCCCCCTGTGCTGCCGCTGTGCTCCTGCGCAGGGATGTGGTGTGGCTGCAGGGTCTCCTGTGACCTTCTTGAGGACCTCCTTGCTTTGCATTTGCATTTTGCGATGCTTGTAGGAGTCCTTTAACCTTTACATTTTGAAATAAAGATAAGCATAAAGATTCACCAGTTGCTAGCATTTGGCCACATTTGCTTTCTCTTTTTCACTCAGTGAATAAATAAGTACACACCTGTTGTGTGTGTGTGTGTATCCTGAGCCATCTTGTCCTCCTGCCCCTAAATGCTAAGAACAGCACCTTCTCTTATGTAACAACAGCACAGTCGTAGAACTCTGGGCGTTTAATGTTGGTACAATGCTGTTACCTAACAGTGTGCCTTCACATGGTGCCCCTTGTCCCAGTCACGTCCTCTGTGGTCCTTCCCCCCCCCCTCCCCTTTTCAGGATCACTCATTCCATTTTTTGCTGTGTCTCTGAAATCTCCTGTAATCTGGAGCATTACCCCAGCCTGCCTTTGTCTTCCTGGTGTGGATGTTGCGAAGAATATGGGATCTGATTCAGGCATGTTGGGACGGCCACACAACCTATGCGATGTGTGTCCTCAGAGCAGCCCATCAGGGGGCTCCGAACACCAGCTGCCTTGCACCGGTGAGGCTCATTTTCATCCCTTGCTGAGGCTGCGAACACAGATCCCCATTTTCCTTTTATAATAAATAAATACGTAACCCGTGAGGGAGATGCTTTGAGGCTGTTCTAAACTTTCACTCCACACTTTTATTATGATTCTTGGAGGAATCAGGTGGCAAAATGGCGAGTTTCTCTTTCATTCCTTGGGTGTTTGTTGATATTCTGTATAAGAAATAGCTTTTCTTATTCTTCGCTCATGTATTCATGTCTGTACAAATGTGCAGATTTTTACTTTGTTCAAGGGCTTATAATGCCTTCGATGTCATTACTTCGGTGCACAAAGTGTCCCAGATTGGCCCAGTGGCCTCCCCGTCAAGATAATTCCTCTGTCCTCTGACAGAGCTGTGCCAAGTCTTGAGCTATTCCTTGTTTTCTGGCACAAGAATCAACTTAAAAAAAATGTCGGGCGCCTGGGTGGCGCAGTCGGTTAAGCGTCCGACTTCAGCCAGGTCACGATCTCGCGGTCCGTGAGTTCGAGCCCCGCGTCGGGCTCTGGGCTGATGGCTCGGAGCCTGGAGCCTGTTTCCGATTCTGTGTCTCCCTCTCTCTCTGACCCTCCCCCGTTCATGCTCTGTCTCTCTCTGTCCCAAAAAATAAATGAAAAACGTTGAAAAAAAAAAAATGTTGTTTTATGTTACTACCTACCCCAGTTTGCTGTAGCATCTTTGTATGTATGCTCTGCTGGTTTACATTTCATTTTTCCATCATGAATTTCAGACAGAATTTTTATTGGTAAAAGGAGGGGGTCAGGTTATTATCCACAGCTGAAGTGTGTTGTCTGAAGCTGGTGAGACCCATCAAATTTGACTAAGTTTTACTAAAACCTGTTTGCGCATAGCCATCGCTGTAGTGTCACCCCAAACTATTTCTCCGTGGCCTTCTGGGGATGGCGATGGGTGGAGGAGAAATCCATTAGCGGAAGGCTCGTTGTTGTTTTCATAATTGACGGTTTTTCTTGGAAAGGGAGGATTCTTAGGGATTTTTGTTTTATTCTTTACGCTCTCCTGTATTTTCCAAATTTTGTCCCATAGCCATGAATTACTGGTGGAGTAAGAAAAAGTATAATTAATTTTTTTAACCACTTGTTTTTTGAGATAATTATGGATTATGCAAAACCAGAATTCCTGTAAAGTGTTCACCTATCTAACATCCCCTTATGTTAAGATCTGATAAAACCACAGTATCTTCATCAAAAGCAAGAGTGGCGCTTGGGTGGCTCAGTTGGTTGGGCTGCTGACTCCGGCTCAGGTCATGATCTCATGGTTCGTGGGTTTGAGCCCCAGCGTCGAGCTCTGTGCTGACAGCTCAGAGCCTGGAGCCTGCTTCCGATTCTGTCTCCCTCTCTCTCTGCCCCTCCCCTGCTCACACTCTTTCTCAAAAATAAATAAAACATTTTTTTTTTAAAGCCAAGAAATTCACCTTGGTACAGTTACTATGTTGGGGGGGGGTGTTCCCAGGACCACTCCCTCTGATTTACTAGGAGAACCCACAGGACACGCAGGCCTACTCATGGGTATGGCTTATTCCAGCAGAAGCATACCAAGCAGAATCAGCAAAAAGGAAAGGTGTGGGCACAGCCTATGTGCAGACTTCCGAGTGTCTTCTCCCATAGGCTCACACAGGACACACTGAGTTCCCCCAGCAGTGAGCAGTGACAACAGAAACAAAATGTTGTCTACCAGGGAAGTTCATTAGAGACTCAGTGCCCAGGGTTTTTATTGGGGGCGGGTCATGTAGATACCCTTAGCCTGGCTCTTCTGAAAATTTTAGACTCCCAGAAGGAAAGAAAATGTTCAGCATAAACCATATGGTTGGAACAGACAGTGTAGGCACCGTAAGCCACCCTAGCCATTTCAGTTAGGAAATGGTAAGAATATTCCCCAAATCCAAGTTCCCAGAGCCAGTCCAGGACCACCTGGTAGCATAAGATCTTTCTGAGGAAGCATAAGAGGCAGCGTTAGCTCCGTTCTGCACAACTGTTAAGCGGTGTTGCAGAACTGACTTGTTTTCACTAGCCTTTCCACTGATGTCTTTCTTCTGTTTAAGATCCAATCCTGGATGTCACCTTGCATTTATTTGTCATGTGTCTTTGGTCTCTTCCGATTTGTGACAATTCCTCTGTGGTCCCTTGTCGTTCATGACGTTGACACTTTTGAAGACTGCTGGTCAGGTATTTTGTAGAGTGTCGCTCAGTTTGGGTCTGTCTGATGTTTTCTCATGGTTAGATGGAGCTTGTGCGTTCTGGGGATGAGTATCACAGGTGATAGCCTCTTTTTGGTGCATCATCTGGGTGCATGATGTCTGTTACACGATGCTAACCTGGACCACCAGGCTGGGGTGGTGGCTGCCAATGTTCTGTGCTGTAGGCTTACTCTTTTTCCCTTTGTGATTCATAAGTATTTCAAGGGAGATATTTTGAGACTATAATTTACTTTTTAGCATAGACCATCTCAAATATATACAGAAGCAGACAGAACATCCTAGTGAACACCAGTGTATTTATCACTCACCATGTGGCTGATTTTATTTCACCTCTATTCTTACCCCTTTCCAACCTCCATCCTGTAGGTTTTTTTTTTTTCATTTTTTTAATGTTTATTGATTTTTGAGTGACAGAGAGAGACAGAGTACGAGCAGGGGAGGAGCAGAGAGAGAGGGAGACACAGAATCTGAAACAGGCTCCAGGCTCCAAGCTGTCAGCACAGAGCCTGACGCGGGGCTCGAACTCACGATCCTTGAGATCATGACCTGAAGCTGAAATCAGACGCTTAACTGACTGAACCACCCAGGTACCCCCATCCTGTAGTTTTCTGAAGGAAGGCCCAAACAAGATGAGCTTTTTGGATATCAGGAAAGGGTTGGAGAATTACCCCACTCTGTGCATCCCACATTTTCTCTCCCTTATGCGCCTGTTTCTGGCTCTTGAATTGCACAGTTACATCTGCTCGTGGAATTAGCAGTGAGAGTCAGTGGCTCATTGTCATTCCTTGGGGCTGTGGAGATGGGCTGTCCAGGACCCGACACCCGACTTCACTTCCCGGGTGACTGGGGCAGGGTGAGCAATGTCTAACTTCTCTGTTTCACTTTCTGGATTGTAAATTAGAGAAAGAATGTCTACCTTACGGTAGTCATAAGAGTGCTTCAGAACAGTGCCTGGCACGCTGCCTGTGCTCAGCTTACATGTTACGTAGAAGGCACCAGGGGGCGGGGGAGAAATTTAGTCTTCACCTGATGGGAAGATCACAACAATATTTCAAATTGTTTAAAATACCTAACTGAACACATACATATCTTTATTCCTTTAAACAACCAGAGACAATGGTTGCTTTGGTGGGATAGTAATTGACCAGAGTTGGGAGGCTGGGCACGAGGTTTTGGAGCTTGGAGGGAGAGACCTCTCACCCTCCAGCAAGACAGACATTCCTTTCTCCACTCCAGAAGAACATGATATTGAGTGCCTTAGAGATGAGTGGTCCCACAGGGGGATGTCACTTCAGTTACACTAGGACACCTAAACCAAAAAAAGGCAGACCGTGAGAGGTGCAGAATTTGGAACCCTCGTATGTTGCTGGTGGGAATGTAACACGGGGCAGCTGTCTGGGAGACAGTCTGTCAGTCTCAAAAGATTAAGCATGGAGTTACCACTGATCCAGCCAGTCTACTGCTATGTATCCGCCCAAGAAAATGAAACATAAAAACTTGTGCACACACAAAAATTGGGCACACACATCACTATTCACAATAGCCAGACAACCCAGATCCGTATCAGTGGATGAATCAATGAACAAGACGTGGTCCATCTGTACAGTGGAATATTATTGAGCCATAACAAAGAACGAAGTTCTGATGCATGATACAACATGGATGAACCATGAAAATGTTATGCTAAGTGGAAGAAGCCAGACACAAAAAATCATGTTTTGTATGGTTTTATTTATATGAAATGTCCAGAAGAGACAAGTCCATAGAGACACAAAGTAAATGGGGAGTTGCCAGGGGATGAGGTGAGGGATTGGGGAGCAGTTGCTAATCAGTAGGGAATTTCTTTTTGGGGTGATGTAAATATTCTGGAATTACATAGCAGTGGTGATTGCAAAACTCTGAATACATTAATACCACCGAATCTTGCAGTTTAAAAGGGTTGAATTGATGGTATTTGAATTCTATCTCAGTGAAGCTGTTATTTAAAAGAAGTGGTGTACAAATTCAGATGCATATGTCAGAAGTGACTAACAGGTAGGTACTCTTTAAAAATGAAATCTAGGGGCACCTGAGTGGTTCAGTCGGTTAAGTATCTGACTCTGGATTTCGACTCAGGTCTTGATCTCACGGTTCATGAGATCGAGCTCTGCGTGGGGCTCTGTGATGACAGTGCAGAGGCTGCTTGGGATTTTCTCTCTCTTGCCCTCTCTCTGCCCTTCCCCCACTCATGCACACGCTTTCTCTCTCTCTCTCTCTTTCTCAGGAATAAATAAAAAAATAAAATACAATCCAGTAAGCACCTCTTGATGAAAAAGTGTTTCCGTATCTGAAAGTAGCTGTAAGCAGTGTGCCAGGTATATAATAACCACTCACTGAGAGATTATCTGGGCTGAGCACAGAGGGTTTGGGTTTGTGGAGGTACAGGGGGCTCTGTTGAGGTTGTTGGGTCCAGAATTTCCTTGCCTTTGCCTCCATTTGGGCTGTGGAGGCACAGCCACGTTACAAGGTAGGTTATACGCACTCCTGAGCGACGGGGGACCACATTTCATTCCTCTTTGTCATATCCTGTCTCCAAGCCCTTAGCACAGAACCTGGTCAGCATTCCATAAATGTCTGCTGAAATAAAATGAAGTAATTTTTCTGTCAACATATCCACCATTGGGAGAGGTGAAAAATTGAGAAAATGAATAGAATGTGTTTAACTTATTTTCACACTCATTTTATTGAAGCTCTCTGTAAAAATAAACCCATGTGGATGGTAATTGATTGAGTGATAATTTCTAAGTAGCAAAGTGTTAAAGTAGATAAGTACTTCCCACTGTGGAGAAATTGCCTGGCCAGAATCTGAACCGCTGAGGTGTTTATTTTAACACTGGGAAACATTTATTACTCTAAACTTGTTTCCATTCATACACAGCATCTATCATTCCACATGTGCCGTGTCTAAAGTAGACATGGTTTAAAAAATGCAACAATCCCTGTATCAGGTGAATTTCTAAGAGAAATCATTTTCCTTTTTCTTTATTGCCTGTTTCTTCAGCCACTTCTCCTTTTAAAATAAAGTGAAAGTTGCAATTTGGCTTTTTTTGGACTTACATAATAATTGAATGAGCATTATGGCGTATTTTCCTCAATTAAAAATAGCTAGCAAATCGAATTCTACAGTATATTGAAAGAATTATTCACCACAATCAAGTGGGATTCATTCCTGGGCTGCAGGACTGGTTCAATATTCACAAATCAATGTGATACATCACATTAATAGAAGAAAGGATAAGAGCCATACGATCCTGTCAATAGATGCAGAAAAAACATTTGACAAAATACAGCATCTTTTCTTAATAAAATCCCTCAAGAAAGTCGGGATAGAAAGAACATACCTTAACATCATAAAAGCCATATATGGAAAGCCCACAGCTAATATCATCCACAGTGGGGAAAAACTGAGGTCCCTAAGGTCAGGAACATGACAGGGATGTCCACTCTCACCACTGTTGTTTAGCATACTGTTGGGAGTCCTAGCTTAAATTAAAATTTGAACGTCTCCAAAGAAAAGTTGGGCTTGGGGATCTTAATAACAAAGAAACATCAGCAGTTTTCCCTGTATCTTGGTCTGACTAGGCCTCCCCACTTCATTAATTCAAACCTTGTCTTACGTGGCCTGTTTGGGGAAGGAGGGGCGTGGCTCCCCAGAGGGGTGTGGCTTTAGAGTCTGATGAACCTGGTTTGAGTCCAGCTCCACTGCTTACTACCTGGGTGACCTTGGGGAAGTTACATGACTTCTCTCTGTTCAGTTTCCTCATCTGAAAAATCAGAAATAATAATGCCTACTCGGACAGAATAAGATGAAATCAAACAGTAAATTTGATACTAGGGACAGAGCAGGTGTCAATGAAATTAGCCCCTCCCCCAACATGTACTACCTACAGGGTACCTGTGTGCCTGCATGCAAGGATACCTGTGCATTCTTGTCCTGCTGATTCTGACCTGTATCCTGCCATGTACTGGGCTCTGGATAAATATTGGTTCAATAAGTATGTGACCTGTAAGGAACAATTCTAGGATAAGATGAGGGTCAGTGTTGTCCCCAAGGCAGCCATTAGCCTCCATGGCATGACTGAAGATTGCTAGACCACCTTCCCCATCTCCCTATCACTGTGCTAGAACACCAGCATTTAAGCAACGGTCTTGATGGAGACTTCCCCAGGAACACATCTGGGAAAGGTGGTTTCAAGAAGCCCAACTTGGACACTACACGTTCCTTGTTCAAAATCTTTACAATTTCAAAACAAAACAAAACAAAATCCTTACAATTTCAGTATAAACTGTATTCAAAAGGTTGAGGGATAACGTTGGGTTTGTAGTTGGTTGCTCTTCAAACACAAGGCAACCTGTATTAAAGACAGTTAATGAAATGCAAAGGGTGTTAGGCAGTTACACAGGGAAGTCATTGCACTGTGCAGTAATGCCCTGCCAACTGCAGTTTCGAGACGAACATTCGAGATCAAAAGGTAAAAAAGAAATCCTCAGTCCTGGGACACCTGGGTGGCTCATTCAGTTGAGTGTGCAATTTGGGCTCGATCGTGATGTTGTGGTTTGTGGGTTGGAGCCCCGCATCAGGCCTTCTGCTGTCAACTCGGAGCCCACTTCAGATCCTCTGTTCCCCCTCTCTCTGCCTCTCCTCTGCTTGCACTCTCTCTCTCTCTCTTTCTCTCAAAAATAAATAAACATGAAAAAAGAAAATCCTCAGTCCTGCTGATGTGAAGTTTCAATCCGCTTAAGCAAAAGAGCAAGATGGCAGCTGTCCCCTTGTTACCCTGCATTTGTGGACCATGTGCGTGTCTGTAGGGAATCTGAGGGGGCAGTTGTGGGTTCAAGGCCAGGCCCCGAAACTGTGAAAAGCCAGAGTTTCATGGGAGGAAGAATGCAAGAGACAGTGAAGTTCAAGGCCAACAAGGGGTGATTTAAGGGTGTGGCAAGATCACAAAGCCTGCTGCGGACATCCTGAGCCTGGAGAGGGTCAGAGAGGAGGGTTAGTGAGGGGGTTCACTTGGGAAGTGGGCATTAGATGGCTGGTGTGTGGTTCATGTGCTGTCCTCCACTGGAAGCTCTGCCTGCACATGGACATGGCCTGCTCTGACTCCCTGCGGCTCTCTGCTCGGATGTCCCCAAGCCACCCTGATGACAGCAGGTGCCAACCCACCCCAGGGACCCCTGTCTACCCTTCCTTTCTTCCTAACATCCTGCCCTTGTTTATCTTCTCTCTCTCCCTCCAAAACTTAAACCACTCAAGGTCAGGGAGTTTACTGCTGTATTCCTCGAGTCCGGGCAAGGGAGGGCCTCAGCAAATGTTTGTTGAATGAGCGGATGCATTGAGAAAACACATTTGAGGCTGTTTTGATGGTTTCCCCTCAGTCCTGTGTTGTTTCCTTTTGTTTTGTTTTTTCAATAAGAGATTGATCTTTCCAACCTCAATCTTACCAATAGTGGTTCCTCTTAGAAACAAGGCCTGGTGGTTAGGGAGAGAGTCCCAACTTTACATTTTAAGCAATGTTTAGCCAGTAGCTACTTTTGGAATTCTCTGATTTGGGGAGATACATCAAAATAGACTCCAGATGGATTAACTGGAGTTAATAGAATTGACTATTAAAAAAACCCGAGAAAAGAGAAGACAATAAACAGGATATTTAGTCATGCTCATGATGAAATAAGGCTTCTTTTTTCTTTTCAACGTTTTTTATTTATTTTTGGGACAGAGAGAGACAGAGCATGAACGGGGGAGGGGCAGAGAGAGGGAGACACAGAATCGGAAACAGGCTCCAGGCTCCGAGCCATCAGCCCAGAGCCCGACGCGGGGCTCGAACTCACGGACCGCGAGATCGTGACCTGGCTGAAGTCGGACGCTTAACCGACTGCGCCACCCAGGCGCCCCGAAATAAGGCTTCTTAAGTTGAGGGGCAACAAATGAGATTTTAAAAAATAAATATAAAGAAAAAAAATTTTTTTAATGTTTATTTTTGAGACAGAGGGAGACAGAGCACGAACAGGGGAGGGTCGGAGAGAGAGGGAAGCGCAGAATCCGAAGCAGGCTCCAGGCTCTGAGCTGTCATCCCAGAGCCTGATGCGGACCTCGAACTCACAGACTGTGAGATCATGACCTGAGCCGAAGTCGGATGCTTAACTGACTGAGCCACCCAGGCGCCCCCAAAATAAATTTTTTTTAATTAGAGAGAGGGAGAGTGTGCGAGTGGGGGCAAGGGGCAGAGGAAGAGAGAATCCCAAGCAGGCTCCACACTCAGCATGGAGCCCAACACAGGGCTCGATCCCACAACCCTGGGATCATGACCTGAGCTGAAATCAAGAGTTGGACGCTCAACTGATGGAGCCACCCAGGCGCCCCAACAAATGGGATTTTTATTTTTATTTTATTTTTTTTTATTTTATTTATTTATTTTTTTTTTAACATTTTTTATTTATTTTTGGGACAGAGAGAGACAGAGCATGAACGGGGGAGGGGCAGAGAGAGAGGGAGACACAGAATCAGAAACAGGCTCCAGGCTCCGAGCCATCAGCCCAGAGCCTGACGCGGGGCTCGAACTCACGGACCGCGAGATCGTGACCTGGCTGAAGTCGGACGCCCAACCGACTGCGCCACCCAGGCGCCCCACAAATGGGATTTTTAATAGAAACTTTTAATGACTTGAAATATTTAGTGAAAATGTTTAAAATATAATAAGATTTTAAAAAAGAAACAGGGCCCCAAGCTACATCATGGCAAGCCAAGAACTAGGCTTTTGTGGAGAAATCAGGGCCACTCTGCTTTGACAAGGGGAGCTTGTAGAAGCAAGTGGAACATGGTCCCCGAGATGCGAACGTGGAGCCAGCTCTGAGAACCTGGGGAGCCCCGGGGAGGGCCCTAGAGGTTTGGGGTGGGTGAGCAAAAGGGGTCAAGGCCAGGGCCTTGGCACTATAGCTCACTGTTTCTATGAGGCCTTGCCCCGACTGGCTGGTCTCATAGCTGGGCCAGCCTCCCTCATGAACGCACAGATACAACACAAACATGAATCTTTATGGGCCTCTTGGGAACAGGACTAGTGATGAGGGGGTGTAGCAAGGAGACAGAGGGTCTCTGTATTTCTCCTACCCCTCTCCTGCCTTCTGCCTTACTGTCTCCAGCTCTGGGATAGGGTCAGACAGACAGAAAGGGAAGGACAAAGCATCAAAAGGTTGTTCATTTTCTTGTCGCTGAAGCAACTAACGTAGAACTGGCATATGTTGGGTGCCCGAGTGGGAAATGGCCGCGCTGAACAAGAGACGGGCCGTCCCGAGACAAGTTGTTACGTGAGTTTCGGCGGTAGCAAAGGCTTAAAAACATCAGCCAACCTATTTCAGTGGACCTGTTTCGTTCCTGACTTTGCACTGCACTGTGTTACCTGAAACCTGTGTATGTTGGAGCAGTGACCTTGCGGTTTGTGAGGACACGGTTCCCATATGCGTGCGGTTCAGTTCCCATGTACCACGCAGAGTGAGAACTGCCTGTATCAGTGAATAAATACATTTAAGGTAATCACAGTATGACACTACCAGGGAGAAGTACGTGGTGTGTGTGTGTGTGTGTGTGTGTGTGTGTGTGTGTGGTTTCACGTGCTAGTAAATCTTAGTTCCTTTGAGCTAGTTTTCTGATTTCAAAATACATTAGCCATTTCATGCTCTGGCTCATACCCACCTCGTAACTAGAGGTGAGGGAACGTGATCTCTAGATGTGGTTTTCTCTTAACTAGGTGATTATTGGTGGTGGGTGCTATTTGGGCATTCACATATTTTTTTTTCCTTCTATTTCTCCTTTTGTTGCTGTGGGGGCTGTATTACGTTGCCTGACGATATACTTCCTACAGCAGGTTATGTTTTAATGCTTTTTCAGAGTGTTAATTGGCTCTGGAGGGTTTCAAAGGACCACTTTCAGTATGGTATGTGTTAGTTATGTCTTTCTGAACCAGAGAAGCCGTGGTATTTCCTTCTAATCTGAGACGGATTCTGTTTTAGAAAGTCTCACCTATGATTATTGCCGTTTGTATGTCCTTTAAAACTAAAGCCGTCCACCGTTGAAATACCAGCAGTGCTCTGTACCTTCAGGCATGGTTTTAACACTGCAGGAATCCCAGCGCGCTGTTCTGGTCTGCCTTTTCTCCAGCAGCTCTTTGCTGTGTGAGTAGCTCTAAATAGATTAGTGGTTTCCAACCAAATTAGACCCATACCAGAGTTTTTTTTAACCAGCTTTTTTGAGATAATAGGATGTGAATTATACAATTCAGCCATTTAAAGTATACAATTCAGTGGTTTTTAGGATATTCACACGTGTGTAGCCATCACCATGGTCAATTTTAGAACATTTTCATCACCCCAAAGAGAAACCCCGTCCCCATTAGCAGTCCTCCCCCCACCCCTTCCCAGCCCTGGGCAACCTCTAAAGATTTGCCTAATCTAGATGTTTCATATAAATGGAATCCTATAACACTTGGCTGTTTGTGTCTGACTTCTTTCACTCAGCCTAAGTGAGAGGGTCATTCTTGCCCATTCCTCTTTCTATAATAAATATTTTGTATTGCTATTGTGTAATCTCTTAAAGTTAAATTCTTAGACTATATTGCCAATCTACATATGTAACTTAGGAAATTAATACAATACTCTGGGGGCGCCTGGCTGGTTCAGTCGGTAGAGCACGTGACTCTTGATCTCAGGATTGTGAGGTCAAGCTCCACATTATGTGCAGAAATTACTTAAAAAAAAATCATATATATATATATATATAATCTAAATAGAATAAAACAGAAAAGTAAAGTAAAATACCATGCATTTTAATGTGTGTTCATATATGAGTGTTAGAGAAGACACAATGAGGTAGTTAGATGCACCTGTATGTGAAATCATGCATGTGATGGTGCCCAACAGACTCATAAGGGTGTGTTGCACTTAGCAATTAAGACAGCACGGACGGTGTTGCCTCAGATGATGTGATTTTACATAATGGGAAACATCTCGGTACTTTGTTTGGACTTTGCCCCATCTCCCCTTGATTTATATGCTGGTAACATCCTTGGGAAAGTGAGAGTATGAAAAAACTATACAGAAAGTGCTCTTTGTTTGTAAGTAAACATAAAATCAGGTTCTCATGGCAGATCACTACGAAAAAGTGTTTCATCTGTGTGCGTGACCAGTGGGACATGAACAATTTGTTTCAGCAGGTGGGAGAATCTGATTGTGCACTGTCCTCAGGGCAGTAGGAGTGCCCGGCCCTCTGAACACTAAATTCTAGTCACTGTGACAATCCAAAAAAATTGCATTCTGAAACGTCCCCTAGGGGGCAGTCCTGCACCCATAGAGGACCGCTTCTGTGGGGTCGACTTTCTGAGGAGGGCTTCATCAGCTAGTATCTCATATTCAGCTTTTTCCTCCCTGAACTGTTGAAATTATTGGCCATCCCCTTAGAAACAGGAGGAAAGCTGGTAACTTCTTCAGACATGATCAAAGGGATAAATACTCTTCGTCTGATTTTCCCTGCCCCACACGGCCCCAGGAGCCTGCTGAAGTTCCACTTCTAAAATGTTGCGTTGTCAGAGCAATACCAAAAAGTCACTCCCGCAGAGCTCTGAGGAGCCGTACGGTCTGCACCTCCTTTTGATGTTTACTGCGACTGTGGCATGTTATAAATTATCTTTCGATGGGGACATCTTCTAAACGTCCCTCGCTGTGCCTGGGGCCTGTCTGCCTCGGCTGGGAGGGAGCCAGAGAGCATATGTCTGTGTGGTGGGGGAATGAATGGGATGCTGTGATACCTCGGTTGTTAAATTCTCACTTGGGCACCCCTAAAATAATTTTGAAAATCTATAAATCCCCTTACTCATGGTTAACTTTGACATCTAACAATTTTCATCCAAAGTTTTTTTTTTAAATTTTTTAAAAATGTTGATTTATTTATTTTGAGAGAGAGAACGAATGAGGCAGAGTGGGGGAGAGAGAAAGGGAGAGAGAATCCCAAGCAGGCTCCGCACTGTCAGCACAGAGCCCGACGTGGAGCTTGAACTCATGAGCCGTGACATTGTGACTTGAGCCGAAATCAAGAGTTGGAGGTTTAACCAACTGAGTCACCCAGGCGTTCATCATCCAAAGTTTAAATCATTGCAAAGGATATAATTTTCAACGTAGGATGAATGTTGTTGTTCAAGAGAGTAGAATCTCTTGATAAGATTTGTCTGTGAATCTAAATGCTGTACCTATTTCTGGCCTAAAACTCTGTGAAGCTCTTTACTAGTCAGACTTTTATGCTATTTTATCTCCTAGAACTCATATTGCCATTCCAGTTGCCCCTTCGAATTTTATACTAACGTAACACATTCATATGCTTGAGAGTCTTTTATCGGTCACCCTAATATATTTCTCTGCCACAAAAATGTGGAATTTTCTGTGATCATAAGGTTTTAAAGATGAAGAAAAATTCTTCTGGATTGAATTCTCCTTATGATGATTAATGGTCTACAATATATGAAAGACAAATACATTATAAATTTTGACAAATACATATCAAACATGGTAAATTTTTATTGGAAATAGAGTTCTGAATGAAATGGTCATTTGTTTCAATCAGTTTCTTGTGAATGGACTTGACTTTTTAAAAAAAAATTTTTTTTTTTACCGTTTATTTATTTTTGAGACAGAGAGAGACAGAGCATGAACAGGGGAGGGTCAGAGAGAGAGGGAGACACAGAATCTGAAACAGGCTCCAGGCTCTGAGCTGTCAGCACAGAGCCCAACGTGGGGCTTGAACTCCCGAACCGCGAGATCATGACCTGAGCTGAAGTCGGACGCTTAACCGACTGAGCCACCCAGGCGCCCCTGGACTTGACTTTTTGATAGAATGAGACAGCATTAATTTTCTTCTTTTTAATGTGTGTAACCAAGGAGCAACTTTCTTCAAATAAAAAAGTAGATGGGGGGTGGGGGTGCCCGGGTGGCTCAGTGGGTTGAGGGTTCAGCTTCGGCTTAGGTCATGATCTCACAGTTTGTGAGCTCGAGTTCCGTGTCGGGCTGTGTGCTGACAGCTCGGAGCCTGGTTCCTGCTTCGGATTCTGTGTCTCCCTCTCTCTCTGCCCCTCCCCCGCTCATGCTCTGACTCTCACAAATAAATAAACATTAAAAATTTTTTTTAAAAAAGTAGATGGGAATGGGTTTTATTTTTTTTCTTTTTGTATAGCATTGTCACTCAGCATTTTGAAATGTCTTAAAGTTATATGCTAAAAATTACATTGCCTTCTCCTCAATAGTTTTTACTCATCTGTTAGTTGAAAACTCAGGTCCTCCATCAGTTTTGTCGAGTGCAAAAAACTGGAAACCACCTGATTTATCAAAGGTACCTGAGAGACTCTATTATGACTTACCAAATTGTTATTATTGTACTGATTATTGCATCATTTAGAGACACCTAGCTTAATCCACTTAAAAATAGATGAGAAAGTAGAAATACTTTTACTACATCCTCATGAACATAGTATATATTTTTAAAGAAAATGCTTTTATTTTTATCTCATGTTTTAAATGTACTTGCTTTTTTTGGGGCGCCTGGGTGGCGCAGTCGGTTAAGCGTCCGACTTCAGCCAGGTCACGATCTCGCGGTCCGTGAGTTCGAGCCCCGCATCAGGCTCTGGGCTGATGGCTCGGAGCCTGGAGCCTGTTTCCGATTCTGTGTCTCCCTCTCTCTCTGCCCCTCCCCCGTTCATGCTCTGTCTCTCTCTGTCCCAAAAATAAATAAAAAACGTTGAAAAAAAAAAATAAATGTACTTGCTTTTTTTTATTTATTTATTTATTTTTTTTTAAAGAGAGAGACAGTGTGGGCTAGGGAGAGGGGCAGAGGGAGGGAGAGAGGGAGAATCCCAAGCAGGCTCCACGCTCAGTGCAGAGCCCCATATGGGACTCCATCTCACAACCCTGGGATCATGACCCCAACCAAAATCAAGAGTCAGACACTTAACTGCTTGAGCCACCCAGGCTCCCCTTAAATAAACTTTCATAAACACCTTGGAGCTACAGACTTATTTCTTCCAGTTTTGGGAAAGTACCTAACCTAATTGGCAGAGCAAATCCTCATTGACAAACCACTCAGCCAAATAAGACTTTCTTAGGGGCGCCTGGGTGGCGCAGTCGGTTAAGCGTCCGACTTCAGCCAGGTCACGATCTCGCGGTCCGTGAGTTCGAGCCCCGCGTCAGGCTCTGGGCTGATGGCTCGGAGCCTGGAGCCTGTTTCCGATTCTGTGTCTCCCTCTCTCTCTGCCCCTCCCCCGTTCATGCTCTGTCTCTCTCTGTCCCAAAAATAAATAAAAAACATTAAAAAAAATTAAAAAAAAAAAAAAAAAGACTTTCTTCATCATGGGTCTCTGCTTTGTGGTGTTTGATTAAAGGATCTTTTTTACAGCCATCAGTATTTCGCATTACCCCTTTGTTACCCCTCTACATCCCAGGCTGTGCCTTGGTTAGATCCAGGGAGGGTGAGAGAGAGGTGGTCCTTTCCTTATCATGTGGCGGGGGAGGGAGTAGTTTAAAAGAAGGTTGAAAGGCAGAGCTTACATGTGCCTGGACTCCAAGCTCGTTCTGAAATAGACTTGTGTTAGGGGAGAATGCATATAGCACATTGAGGCTCTGGGGGTATCTTCCCTTAAGGCTGATCTGCCTACGTGCCCTCTTGGAAAGATATTTGGCTTCAGTTTGAAGATGACTGTATTTGAGGACATTTCCATCCCTCATTAATCGTGAGGGATCTTGCTATTGTATGCACCGAGTCCTAGAAAGACAAGAACATGTAGAAAGTTGCACCTGCATTTGGAAGTTAGAGAACTTGTGTTTTTTCTTCCTCTTCCCATCTTTCCCTTCCTTTTCCTACCCTGCTCTTTCCTGGAAATTATTTAAGGCAATTTATAAGGATGCTAAAATCTATCAGAGCCTAATTAAAATTGGGAGGCAGAAAGGAGAAGCAATGGTAGAGCCATACGGTGGTTGGGGAAATACCTACAGCAAGAGTAGGAATGCATAAAAGGAGCACAAAATAAAGACGTGGCTCTCTGTACCCAAGGTTCTTGTCAGGCAGACTGGTCCCTGTGCACTGCGATGTGGATGGGGTCTCAAGGCCACAGGGTATGGCTTCAGAAACAGGTTGTAGGGGCACCTGGGTGGCTCAGTTGGTTAAGCATCTGACTTCGGCTCAGATCATGATCTCACAGTTCGTGAGTTCGAGCCTTGCGTCATCGGGCTCTGTGCTGTCAGCTTGGAGCCTACTTTGGATCCTCTGTTGTTCCCCTCCCTCCCTGCCCCTCCCCCACTTCTCTCTCTCTCTCTTTCTCTCTCAAAAACAAACATTAAAAAAAAAGAAAGAGGGGCAGCTGGGTGGCTCGGTTGGTTAATCGTAAGCGTCTAACTCTTGATTTCGGCTCAGGTCATGATCTCACAATTCACGAGTGTGAGCCCCACTGGCAGCTCAGAGCTTGCTTGGGATTCTCTCTTTCCTCTCTCTCCGCCCCCCCTCTCTCCCTCACTCACGCTCTCTCTCTTTCAAAATAAATAAACATTTAGAAAAAATAAGAATAAAAAAAAGAAAGAAGACACAGGTTGTAGAGGGAGATTTGTCAGCCAAGGATCAGATCCGAGATCCTTCTGGTCCCCAGGGGAGTGGTGTGCCGGCACCGTGCTGGCATGAAGTGGGTGTACATTCTGGGGAAGGACTCTGTTCCCCTCCTGCTCTCACTTCATACGGGACAAGTAAGAGCCCCCTTGTCACTGGGACAGCAGGTGGCAGCAAGCAGTAGGATCCTAGGTGACAGCCATGCACTGGAGCCATCTTGCACATGGAGGCTTGGGGTCCACAAGAGGCAGGGGTGGCCCTTTCTGCCAGGAGGGGAGGCCTCTGGTCTCACAGGAAGCCCAGAGGAGGGATGAGCCCCCAGTCCCATGTGGCCTGTTGTCTTGGGAACCCGGAGGGAACCTATAGGATAATCCTACCTATCTTATCAGAGTTACACCTTTTTTTTTCTTTAAATTTGCTAACAGGTAATGTAAAGGGCAAAGTCGGGTCTGTTGGACATGTCACAGATTAAAATAAAGAGACGCTCAGATGAAAATAGAGTTCTCAGAAGTGAGACCGGGCAGGGATTTCTTCCAGATCGTCCTAACAGAATGCTAAGGAAAAAGAAGAGCTCCTCAGAAGCATCTTCACAGTAGGAACAACAGTGAGGTTCGTGGGGTAGCACTGGAGCTAGAGTGTTAGCTTAGAAATCGCTTCAGGGGCGCCTGGGTGGCTCAGTCGGCTAAGCGTCCCACTCTTGATTTTGGCTCAGGTCATGAACTCATGGCTCATGAGTGTGAGCCCCACATCGGGCTCTGCACTGACAGTGTGGAGCCTGTCTGGGGTTCTCTCTCTCTCTCTCTCTCTCTCTCTCTCTCTCTCAAAATAAACAAGTAAACTAAAAAAAAAAAAAAAAAAAAATTAAAAATGCTTTAAAATTTGCTTAGGAATAAATAGCCAGTCACGTGATAAATTTGGTTCTACTTTTTGTAATTTACAATTTTCAAATATGTGTTTCTGAAAAGGAGAAAGCTCTTAATTGTTGAACATTTTTCTTTACTCCATAGTCTTGTGTTTGGAGGAGGGTAGGGGTGAGGATGTACAAAAAAGCTTCTGCTGGGAGAAAATACAGCCGGTTTAGGACTGAATGGTTCCTGGCCCACCCTGTCACTCCGTGGCCACAGGACTGCCCCTTCCCCCCAGCCTGCCTCCGGGGGCTTTGGAGCTGCCAAGGCCCGAATATTCAGGCTGGGGTGTCCCAGGTAGTCACCTTCCCTCCCTCCCCCTGCATCCTGGCCCACTTGGGGAATCTGCCCCAGGATAGGCAGCTCCTCATTGGAGTCGGGGGGCGGGGGGGTGAAGGAACACAGAAAATGCAAGACTTCAACCAGGACTTTAGTACTTGTTGGCCGATGCCACCCTGCTGTCTCCCAGTCCCAGAATCTCCAGGGGTGGCCACAGTGCAGTCCCTTTCCCCCCACCCCCGTGGTGCCTCCCCCTTCCCTTTGCCCTTCCATGGGGCTCAGCGCACTGACGAGGCGTGTGCAGGGTCCAGTCTCCTGTGTAGCACGTGGTGGCGCCTTCCTGAGGCTGGGCTCGGTCTCTGTGCTGACTCAGGGCGGGCCTCCAAGAGCCAGGACATCCCTGCGAGCCTGGGGAGGGACAGGAGCTCCAAGGTGCAGGGTGGGAGTGCCATCTCTCCTGCTTTCCCCAACTCCCCAGCCAGGGAGGAAGTCCAGCAGGCCTGGGCACACACCTGTTCTACAGAGCAGACCCTACGCAGGGGTGCTGAGGCCCGGTTGGTGAGCTGCCCTGAGGTTACCGCCACATGTGCCCTCTGCCCACTCTCCATTCCAAGCCCTTCATTGCATGCAGAGGGAATGCATATGTATCAAGGTGCAAATCCACATCTGGCACACTCTAGTATACTTATTTTTTTTTTTTTAATTTTTTTTTTTCAACGTTTTTTATTTATTTTTGGGACAGAGAGAGACAGAGCATGAACAGGGGAGGGGCAGAGAGAGAGGGAGACACAGAATCGGAAACAGGCTCCAGGCTCCGAGCCATCAGCCCAGAGCCTGACGCGGGGCTCGAACTCACGGACCGCGAGATCGTGACCTGGCTGAAGTCGGACGCTTAACCGACTGCGCCACCCAGGCGCCCCTCTAGTATACTTATAGAAAAGGAAGAGGTAAAGTCTCTAACAGTGATAGCTACAAGAAGCTGCTGCAGCCATAGAGATATTTGATGAAAAGGAATGGAAAGTGACTGACTTCCCTTTTCCCTCTGTCTCTGCTCTCTCTGCTCCCTTCTCCTACCAGACCCGTTTTAGGGAGGGGGTGGAGCATGAAGAAAAGACAGCAAAAGGAACAAAATCGAGTATAAAACCCTGTAAGATGTACAGGGGGAAAAAAAAGAGCTGAAGCAAGGTAGCTGTTTATTTATTTTATTTTTTAAAGTTTGTTTAAGTAGTCCCTGTACCCAACGTGAGGCTCGAACTCAGGACCCTGAGATTGATCAAGAGTTGCCTGCTCTTCCGATTGAGCCAGCCAGGTGTCCCTAAGGTAGCCTTTTTTTTTTTTTTTTTTTTTAAGTTTATTTATTTATTTTTGAGAGAGAGACAGAGCGAGTGGGTTAAGGGCAGAGAAAGAGGGAGAGAGAGAATCCCAAGCAGGCTCCGCACTGTCAGCGGCAGAGCCCGATGCGGGGCTCAAACTCATGAACCAAGAGATCATGACCTGAGCCAAAATCAAGAATCAGATACTTAACCAACTGAGCCACCCAGGCACCCCTACCCAAGGTGGCTTTTTAATAGAGTATGCATACTTCAGGGCTGAGGATGTTTTGCATCAAAGTAGGTTTTAATTTGTGTCAGAAATGACTTTCAGAGTTTGTACAAGCTGGGGTTGGTGATTGCAGACAACAGAAATTGACTTGTGTCTCATGACCAGAAAAGGAATGGGTTGGAGGCTGGACCTTGGGTAGCTCACAAAAGCAAGGTGGAGTTCGGAGGCTGAGGCTGAGAGAGCCACAACGACAGCATCTCTGGTGGGGCCGGAGGATGCTAAGCACTCCTGCCCATGTCTCCCCACTGGGGTCTAGGCTGTGTGGGCTCTCTGGCCAAAGAGAGTCTGGACCATAGGGTCTCTGGTCTCTGTGGCCTCCTCCCTCCCTGACTCTCCCAGGACCTCCTCCGCCCACAGGAAGGAGGTGCAGGGACTTGGCCGAAAGCTGCCAAAGTCATTGCTTTCTGTTGGACTCTGATGAGATTATGATTATGTTTAACAGCTGGATAAAATGATGAAGTTTCATAGATCTTTTACCTTCTGAAATGGTGAAATTTATATGTATCTGCACATAGATTTGTGTATAGTCTCTTTATAAACAATAACAAGGGAGCGCACCGGCACACAATTATTGATTAACTGATTGCAGACAAAGAGACCTTTTCCAGGTACATTACTGAGAACCTGTGGTTTTCTAAGTGGGTTTTATCCTCCCCAAACTGGGCATGTAACAAACTACTTTAGTTCAACATTTTCTGGGTCATTGTTAAAATAACATAGCTTAAATGGAATTTATTCACAGTGCTGTTATATCAATATATTCTGTATTATTTTAGGGTTAGATTTCCGTGTATAACAAGAATGTTGTTATTGTCTTCAGAGGGGATTTTATTATTACCATTCTAGAATGGGCCTTTTATTCCTTCACCATCTCCATTTTCTCCTTCATTAACTAAGAAGCAAATTAGACTTGCATTTAGTCGATGTCTGCCAAATGTTATTTTTAGAAGCCTTCTCACCTCTTTCTCGCTCCTCTGGGATTTCTTCTTTCTTTCCTTAACTCTGCTTTGCCCTCTGAGTCATTGCAATCAAAATCAGTGCCCTCCCGATATTAGTTCAATATGTAAAACAGATTGTTTATTTGCTCTTGGGATAGGAGAGCTCTTTTGAAGCTTGAAAAATCCAAGGAAAAATGATAAAAGGAACGGTTGGTAGGTTTCTCTATAGTGTAAATTTCTGTATGTCAAGTAACACTATGCAATGGGTGACGGATGGAGAAAACATATTTGGAACACAGAAAGTAATCAGAGGGTTAATGTTTTCAGAACACAAAAAAAGTTGTGCAATTGAAAAAGGGGTAGAAGAAGTAAGCAGTCAGTTCCCAATGGACGCAATCGGGTGACTGGTGAACGTTCGGAAAAGCATCTGAATATCATTGTCAATAAAAATGGAAAACCTTTTGCATGTTAAAGTGTGAAGAGTAAAAGGTATTTGGGGCAAAGGTGTAGGAATATGGGTGTTTCACACCGTGTTGGTGCAGAGTTAACACAGCCTTTCCGGTGTGCCCTGTGTAACACACGTCTTAAAATGTGCATGTATCTTGACATGACAATTCGGTTTGTTGAATTTAACCCAAGAATGTGTTCACATCTATGAGAGATGTGGACACATTTCATTGCTCCTGTCTTTAGTAAACACAAACACAGAGACAACCTCATGCTTAGGAACAGGAGGTTAAATTTCATATCGCTGTAACCGTTGTATAACAGGTAAAAAGCATAAAATCAGATAAAAAACCACTAGCCATAGTATGACCCAACTTACTTAAAAAACGAAAGAAATAAAAAGGTTTGTGCATGTATCTAAAGAAGAGAATAGTTGACTGGAGTATACTAAAGGCAATTTTGGGGGGGGGGAGTGATGGAATTGTGGGAGACATCCCCACCTTCTCTGTGATTCTTCTGAAGTTTCTAAAATTTCTTCTGTGACTATGTATTGCTGCTATAAAACAGGAAGGGGACACAGTAAATCCTGCTGACGGAAATAGAGAGCCAGTGTTCTTGCAACGTAAAATATTAGGAAGGTGCTGGTCTTGTCCTTCTAGCTCAGTGATATCCTGGCTCTTTGGAGTTTTGACCCAAATATTACTTTGGTTTTTGCAATTGTACCATATGCGATATTTTAAATAAAAGTGACTTTTGAGAATTTATATGGAGGTAACTTGGATATCAGTTACTTAGTCTATTTGCAGTTCTAGCGAACTGGGACCAATTATTTGGATAGTAAATAAGATGCTAGTATTTATGTCTGCTCTTAATGCTGACTAGAACTTTCTGTGCTGATGGTGTTGGCACTATGAAATTCCTTTTAAATGATTCATAGACGTGCATCTTTACTGGAACTCAGATGATCGTGATTTCAGTGTGCTGTGACTACCAGCTCTTTTTTATCCAATCCGTCACTTTTTAATACCGGGTCCTGTACTGCACACTTGATTTTTTTTTTTTAAGGCAATTTTTAAGCCCTCCAGGCTTTCATTTCAATGTTAAAAAGAATGGCAGCCTCTGGTGCCATTGGTATATTCTGAACCCCAGGTAGTTTTGCCCACCCCTAAGGTTCCAGCCCGAAGCTTTTCACTTACAAGACTGTGGTCATTTGTTGGAAAAGAGAAAAATACAATCATTTTATATTGTGGCAGTGGTGGTGTTCTAACCATCACTATTTTAAAAGGGGAGGGGGAGTGATTTCAAAATTAGTTTAAGCTGGATGGCCGAAACAGTGAGCCACATGAAGTAGATTTTTGTGTTTTTGAAAAGGCTACAGAAGTTGCAAGAGCTGTTCTTGGAATGGCCTTGTGAAAATCCCCTGGCATGCTGGACAGAGGATGAGCGGACAGCTCTAAGTCTGGCATTGTCGGACCAACTGAGCAAAGACGGGGTTTATTGACAGGAATGTTGCTGAAGAAACGCATGGAGTTGAGCTGTTTGCTTTCAGATTTAGCTGTTGTTTAGACAAGCACGGCTCTTTATTCTTGCTCAGACCTGAGCCTGCCGAGCCTCAAGGTTGAAAAGTAAAAAGGGAACTTAAGAAGAGAAAGTTCTTTCTCAACTTCGGTTTCTCCGTGTTATACTGACTTTCCTTCAGCATTCGTTGTTGTTGTTCTTAATGCTGTTTCTTCCCATCCTACTAACTGAAGGATTCTTTTTTTTAGAACTTACTTCATGTTTGCATAATCCAGTCTCTTTTTCGTTACATCAAAAACAAAGCATATAATAATCATAACATGGACAACAGGAAAAATGGAATAGACTTTCCCCCAAAGAAGCACGTAGAAACTCAAGAGAACCGTCTCCCTGGTTGGGAACGTGGGTTCAGGCCACGTACAAGTGCTTGGTATAGGCCCTGAAGGTCTCAGAAGGAGGACAGAAACCCAACATATATTGAATGCTTCCTGTGTACAACCTTGAGAAACGAACACTTATTGAGTGCCTACTGTGTATCAACCTGTAATGTTCTAGAAGGTGGCAGTACTCCCATTTTGTAGGTGAGGAAACAAACTTTGAGGTCACTTAGCTTGAATGTGCAGCATTTAGGTTTGTCTAACCTTGCTTTTTTCCTTTCTCTGTAAAGAGAATAATTCAGTGGTCTGGGTCACCAAAAAAAAATGGGGGGGGGGGAGGGGACAACTATGCCCAGTGGCGATCACTCTGAGCTCATGCGAAAGAAGGTGGGTCAGGCTTCTTTCTTATCCCTGTCAAAGCAAGCTATTTTGATGCCTGGGGTACTTGGACATTTATACCTACTTAGTGATCCTAAAAATCAAACTGTTAACCTTTCAGCTTTAAGAAAAATTACGTAGTAGAGTTTGAGGTAGACACCCCTCCCCTTTGCTGACCTGCCCCACCCCCGGGGGCAGCTGTTGAACACAGGAGTCTTGAGTCTTTGGAGCACTGGCCTAGAATTTCCTAGAAGCGTACTCCCAGTAGTACCTCTGATGTGTGTGAACTTGTCATACTGTAGGGCACTTTTAGTTTTTGCATACTTAGATTAGGGAGAATAACATTTGCCACCGTTTCGCTGGTCATAAACTTGATGATTTTCCCTCTAAGGCTGGAGAGGATGCCTACGGTAGAAATAGCAAATGCTCCCATTGCAAGGTCAGCACATCTAAGAGTGCTAAGTTGCATGTCACAGTACTGACTTTTCTGGAAGTGACGCCTGCCCTTGTTCATTTTGCTTATTCCTCACCTCCCTGGGAACTTGTAACAGCAGACCCCCCCTCCCCCCAACCCCCACCCCAGGCACTGAACAGCAGCTGTGAGGGTGGAAGGAAAGGGGAAGCCAAGTGGAATTATCATTCAGGCATCATGGTGGAGAAAAAGGTGTGCAGTTAATGTCTGGAACAGAAAGTTTGTTGCTATTTTTGTTGCCATTTGTTGCTATTTGTCTACAATCAAAACAGACAGAAGTTGTTATTAAACCCATTTCCTGTGCTTTAAAAAAAATTTTGTGGTTGAAGAAAATAGAAGCATAAAAAATCAAGTTCACCTAAGCTTGAAAAGAAACTTGCAGTGGTGGATTTGCACGTTGGCCTTAATTGGCCCAATTGACCTTCTCTGCTGTATTTACAATTGCCTTAAAATTGTAAGCAGATGTTTGAAACCCCTTCTTTAATAGGTCTGCAACATCTGTTTCACCAAGGCTGCTGCCCACCAAAGCAGTCGTAATTAGGGAGCACCTAATGCATACATCTTTTCTTATGGACCCAATCGATCGGATTTCTCCCTCGGGTATTAAAGTCGACCCTTACTCTTGCTTTTATTTGAATACGTTTTGCATTATATTTTCTTGCACAGGAGAACAGTATGCCAGCCCAGCGCACACGCGCGCGCGCGTGCACACACACACACACACACACACACACACACACACACCCCAAGATAGTCATTCTATATAATGAATTTTTTAAATGGTGTTTGTGAAGTCATTAACAATGGGTGAAAGATGTTTGTGCGTACAAGTGTAAATGCTTGAAGATGTGTGAAGCCTTTTTTTGTTTTTTTCCTTTTGTGCTCTAAATGAGGGATTTCCTGAAAAACCAGCAAGGTAAAAACGTGGAAATCTTAAAAGCTGGGGTGGAGCATTTATTTTATTTTTAATTAATAGGCTTCATTTCTGAGAGCAGTTTTAGGTTTATAGAAAGATTAATAGGGTGTTCCCCTGTATTCCCTCCCTTCTCTCTCTCTGCCTCTAATTTCCTGTTATTAACATCTTGCATTACTGTGGTACATTTGTTACAATTGATGGAACTACACTGATACATTGTTATTAATTGTAAGTATCATTTACATTACAGTTCCCTCTTTGTGTTGTACATTCTGGGGGTTTGGACAGATAATGACATGGATCCATCACTACAGTTTCGCACAGAGGAGTTCCACTGCCCTAAAGAATGCCCTTTGTTCCACCTGTGGGAGGGAGCATTATTGACAGAAGTATTCTTGAGGATGTGTTTACTTTAAAAAGAACTTATTTCTCAGCATAATAGTCTGAAGAAATAGTCATTTTGATGTTTTAGAACTAACTGCACAGAACTTCAGAGGACTTCATTTTTTCACATGCTTTGCATTTTAAACGAACTGTGCGTATGTTTTATAAATTTTGCTAAGGTTGATATGGTATGGTATGATGTATGCCTAATAATTAGAAATTTCTATAAATTGGTAGCATTCATTTCAGTTGCTTACAAATAAATTAATCTTTTAAGGATTCATTTCTTTACAATTGTATTTTCAGGGGCACCTTGGTGGCTCAATCGGTCAAGCGTCTGACTCCTGAATTCAGCTCAGGTCATGATCCTAGGGTCATGGGAACGAGCCCTGCGTTGAGCTCCATGCAGAGCATGGAGTCCGATTAATATTTTCTCCCTCTCTCCCTCTGCCCCCTCCCTCTCTCGCATGCTCTCTCTCTAAAATGAAAAATAAAAAAAGAAAGAGATCATGGGCAGGAGAATGCATTGCATCTGGCACCTGTGCCCTCTCCACAGGTGGTTACCCTGAGGTAGGGCAGTGGCATTCAGGGCTGGGAGTAGGGTGGTATGGGCTGCCCTTGGTACATGGCACTGAGTGGGCACAGACTTTTTATCAGCAGTGGAGGCAGATGTTAAAAAAATTTTTTTTGAAAGTGTAATATGCATACAGAAAAATACACATATCCTAAGGGTGCAGCATTTGAGCTTTTGCGTACTAAACTCATTGTGTAACTAGATAAAGAAATAGAAAGGCCTGGCATCCCAGAGGCACCTGTCATGGTCCCTTCTGGTCATTGTCCCCTCTGAGAGGCACTACACTACCACTGTCTTAGTTTTGCACGTGATAGGAATGGAAGCATATAGTACGGACTCTTTCCTGTCAGTACATGTGCTTACTTGGTTCATTGTCACTGCTGTTCTATACTCCACTGGGTGTGGGTGAATATTCCACAGTTGTTTACACGTTCTACTATTGGTGGGCTTTCAGGTGGTTTATGGTTTGGGGCTATTACCAGTAGTGCTGTTACGAACAATCTGGTTCCTTTGGTGAACATATGTAACCATGTCTGCAGAGAATATATACCCAGGAGCAGAACTGTGGGGCTGTAAGGTAGGCACTCGTCAGCCTGAGTGTTTTCTACTCAGCCTGCAAAACAGTTTTCTATCCAGCCGTGTATGAGAGCACAGGGTCATTAGACTGTCAAGGTCTGCACTAGCATTCTTACTTGATGACCCTGTGTTATCAACAAAAGGATTTCTAGGATGACTGGCCTAACTTGTGGCTGTGGAGCAGAGCCACGTCAACCACGGACACAGCTAGCATTTGTAATTGCTGTGAGCCAGGCTTCATGCCTCGTACTTCCACATGCATTCGATCACAAGAGTTGTAAACTGTATTATGCCCATTTCCAAGATCAGAAGACTTGCAACAAAGATGATCTAGTTTGTCCAAGCTCATATGTGACTGAGGACAGACCCAAATCCCAGCCTACGCCCTTGACACAGGTGCTCTTAGCTACCATATTGGGCAGCCCTCGCCTTTCCTATACTCAAGGGCTGACGACATCCTCTTGCCTTCCAAGGAGGCTGCGTTATGGGACTTCTGGATAACACGGGGAGGCCATTATTGTTACTCTTTATTCAGGCCTCAAACGTACATAGCGTTTTACTGTTACAGTGGTGATCGTGAACAATGTGCCGATGGCCCAGGGCTATTTATTGTCATGTTTTGTGAACTGTAGATCTTCATACACACTGTAAGTTGTTCCTAATATTCAGACAGTGGCTTGTTTTGTTGTTGATTTTGTTTGCAGATGGAAAAATTACTTAAGTATAAGCCAGCTGAGTTTAAATATTTTTGGCAAATTAAGAAACACCTTTAATTTATAGCACTTAGATGGAAAAGAAGTATCCTCTGAACATTTTATGTATGTATTTATGTGCCTAAGCTTTTCTCATTTTTTTTTTACATTTAAACAACTTTTTTTTTAATTTTATTTTTTATTTTTTAAAATTTACATCCAAATTAGTTAGCATATAGTGAAACAATGATTTCAGGAGTAGATTCCTTAATGCCCCTTACCCATTTAGCCCATCCCCCCTCCCACAACCCCTCCAGCAACCCTGTTTGTTCCTCATATTTATGAGTCTCTTAGGTTTTGTCCCCCTCCCTGTCTTTATATTATTTTTGTTTCCCTTCCCTATGTTCACCTGTTTTGTCCCTTAAAGTCCTCATATGAGTGAAGTCATATATTTGTCTTTCTCTGACTGACTAATTTCACTTAGCATAATACCCTCCAGTTCCATCCACATAGTTGCAAATGGCAAGATTTCATTCTTTTTGATTGCCAAGTAATACTCCATTGTGTGTGTGTGTGTGTGTGTGTGTGTGTGTGTGTGTGTGTGTGTATACCACATCTTCTTTATCCATTTATCCATTGATGGACATTTGGGCTCCTTCTGTACTTTGGCTATTGCTGATAGTGCTGCTAAAACATGGGGGTGCATGTGTCCTTTTGAAACAGCACACCTGTATCCCTTGGATAAATGCCTAGTAGTGCAATTGCTAGGTCATAGGGTAGTTCTATTTTTAGTTTTTTAAGGAACCTCCATACTGCTTCCCAGAGTGGCTGCACCAGCTTGCATTGCCACCAACAATGCAAAAGAGATCCTCTTTCTCCACATCCTTGCCAACATCTGTTTTTGCCTGAGTTGTTCATGTTAGCCATTCTGACAGGTGTAAGGTGGTATCTCATTGTGGTTTTGATTTGTATTTCTCTGATGATGAGTGATGTTGAGCATTTTTTCATGTGTCGGTTGGCCATCTGGATGTCTTCCCTGGAGAAGTGTCTATTCATGTCTTTTGCCCATTTCTTCACTGGATTATTTGTTTTTTGGGTGTTGAGTTTGATAAGTTCTTTATAGATTTTGGATACTAACCCTTTATCTGATATGTCATTTGCAAATATCTTCTCCCATTCTGTCGGTTGCCATTTAGTTTTGATGATTGTTTCCTTTGCTGTGCAGAAGCTTTTTATTTTGATGAGGTCCCAGTAGTTCATTTTTGCTTTTGTTTCCCTTGCCTCCGGAGATGTGTTGAGTAAGAAGTTGCTGCAGGAAAGATCAAAGAGGTTTTTGCCTGCTTTCTCCTCGAGGATTCTGATGGCTTCCTGTCTTACATTGAAGTCTTTCATCTATTCTGAGTTTATTTTTGTGTGTGGTGTAAGAAAGTGGTCCAGGTTCATTCTTCTGCATGTTGCTGTCCAGTTTTCCCAGCACCACTTGCTGAAGAGACTGTCTTTATTCCATTGAATATTCTGTCCTGCTCTGTCAAAGATTAGTTGGCCATACATTTGTGGTTCCATTTCTGGGTTCTCTATTCTGTTCCATTGATCTGAGTGTCTGTTTTTGTGCTAGTACCATACTGTCTTGATGATTACAGCTTTGTAATACAGCTTGAAGTCTGTGATTGTGATGCCTGCTGCTTTGGTTTTCCTTTTCAACATTGCTTTGGCTATTCGGGATCTTTTCTGGTTCCAGCTTTTCTCATTTTTTAATTGAGATATGATTCATATACTGTAAATTTCACCTTCCCTAAAATATGCTTAGCTTCATATCACTTCCCCATCCTTCTAAGAAAAATGAAAATCTTAACGGATTTTTTTTAAAGATTACAAACTTAACCTAAAAGCAATATTATTTATGATATATATTTCTTTCTCATCCTTTAGGAACATTATTTAATAATCTCCATCTATACCATGGTGAATGGTATTTTAAAATATGGGAGAAATCTTTGCATCTTTGCATATCATAATTTCACTATAAGCAATTTAAAAATACTTCAAACGAAATTATTAATTTATCAGTTTTAATCAATAATAATTTTCTTTTTATTTTTTTAATTAATTAATTAATTAATTAATTTTATTTTTTAATATATGAAATTTACTGTCAAATTGGTTTCCATACAACACCCAGTGCTCATCCCAAAAGGTGCCCTCCTCAATAACCATCACCCACCCTGCCCTCCCTCCCACCCCCCATCAACCCTCAGTTTGTTCTCAGTTTTTAACAGTCTCTTATGCTTTGGCTTTCTCCCACTCTAACAGAAACCCGTGGGGGAGGGGAAGGAAAAAAAAATAATTTTCTTTTTAGATACTTGAATATTTTCCTATGGAGAGTGGTTTTAGAGTTCTATCCATAGCTGTGGAAGCAAAACTGCTTCAATACTAAAGGTAGATGGAATTAAAAACAACGCCCTTTTCCTAGAGATAGGGATTTTTATATTTGGGACTACTAATTTTTGCCTTAAACCAAATTTAAGTGTTAGGCAATGTGCCTGTCTCAGTTCTGTGATTATGTAAAAATTAGCAGTGAAATTTCTACCAGGATAAGTAAATCTCTAATGTGTTGTATGTTTCTTAAATCAAGCCACAGATACTTTTTCTGTTTATGAGCTATTTCAGATCCTTCCTTAACCTTTATTGTGAGTGATGGGTCTTACTAAATCTTAGAGTTTGTTTATATTTTGAGGGTTCTTTTTCCTCCGTTGGAAAGCACTTGTGCTAACAAATTACAAGGCTACCATTTATAAGCTAAATAACCCACTTTTGTTATTCAGTAGTTTTGGCACCCGGGAACTAAATGTTAGTTTTAGCATTTATCATTAAGGTAATAGGCAGTATTGTGCTATCTTGAGCTTTACTTGTGTTAATGCAGTTGGGTTGGAAAACACCCAAATAACATTATTTCAGATCCATATTTAGGTTTGAGGAGTCTTCCTGTATCTTAAAACACTGTGAAATTTTCAAAAACATGCATGTAAGATGTTAATAGTGAGTTGAGCCATCTTCCTATGAAGTTTTTGGCCACTTGGGTTTTTTTCTGTGATGAGCCTGTTAATTTCCTTTGCCCCATATCTTGAGTGTTGGCTTTGAAGTTCTTCTCTCTTGTGTACATCTCCTCCTTTGCCATGTGTTCTCCCAGTGTCCTTTCCTCCCTCGGCATGTACCTGTCTCTTCTACCTCCTTCCAAGAAGCACCCCCTAATTGAATTGCACTGTAGTGCAATTGAAGTGCACTGTATAAACAGCAGTGTCCCCTGCCTTATCCACGGGGAGATATTCGAAGACCTCCAGTGTATGGATAGTACCAAACCTTACATACTTGACCCTTAAGCAGTGCAGAGATTGGGGCACCGATCCCTACAACATCAAAAAAAAAAAAATGCATGCATGACTTTTGACTCCTCCAAAACTTAACTACTCATAACCTGGCATTGACTGACACCTTACCAATAGCATAGTCAATAACACATATTTTGTGTGTTATATTATATATAAGTATCCTTATAATAAGTAAGCTAGAGAAAAGAAAGTGTTATTAAGAAAATTATAAGGAAGAATAAAAAACTAGAAGGAAGAGAAAATACATTTATAGTGCTGCTCTGTAAAAAATCCACACATAAGTGGACCCATGCAGTTCAAGCCCATGTTGTTAAGGCTCAACTATAGCTACTGTGTTTTTCCTATACCTACATACATAAAGTTTAATTTATAAATTAGACACAGGAAGGGATTGACAACAACAATAATACAATAGAACACTTGTAACAATACTGTGTAACGAAAGTTAGGTGAACGTGGTCTCTCTTGTCAAAATCTCTTACTGCACAATATTCCACTTCTTGTGCTGATGGGGGATGATAATGTTACAAGATGAAGCGAGGTGAGTGACGCAGGCATTGTAACTTACTGTTAGGTTCCTGCTGACCTGATGATATGTCAGAAGGGGGATCACCTGCTTCCAGACTCTGGTGGACCGTGGCTAACTGAAACCAGGGACAGCGAAACTGTGGATATGGCGGGGACTGCTGTAGAAAAGAAAAGCAGATTCTCACAAAATAATGAGTAATTGCAACGTGTGTGAGAGGGATTTTAGTGCTGGGCACTTTCCCGCCTACCGCCTAACATGCGAATCAAAGGATGATGGTCAACAATTTCAGACTCCTTTCTGCAAGATAGCCATCCACGTGTGACTGAAACAAGCTTCTCTGCCTTTTAGTCCCGTATTTCCTAAAAAGCAACACTGGAAAATGTGTCATTGTTTTTTATGAAGTGACCTGCTAATGCTGTCCATTGACCTCCTGTGTCCTTTCAGTCATGGGTATTTGCACAGCGGTTGACTCTGTGAAGCAGTGTTCATTTCATTCCCATTTAATTTTAGAGACCAAATGCTTAGGTTGCTGCAAACATGAGAAGTTGGTTCCAGTTACTGGTGAAGTGATGTTTCTTGGCTGCTCAGAAATGAGAATAGTTTATCTGTGTATCTGGAATGTATTAGTTTCTTGGGGCTGCTGAAACAAATTACCATAACTGGGTGGCTTAAAACAACAGAAAATTCTTCTCTCATAGTTCTGGAGGGCAGAAGTCTGAAATCAAGATGTTGGCAGGGCCACACTCCCTCTGAAAGCTCTCAGGGAGTATCTGTTATTTGCATCTTCTAGCTTCTTCTGGGAGCTCCTGGAATTCTATGGCTTGTAGATTCATCATCCCAGTCTCTGCCTTGGTCTTCATGTGGGCTTCTCCTCTGTGTGTGTCTGTCTTTTCCTCTTCTGTCTCTTGTAAGGATGTGTGTCATTGGATTTAGAGCCCATCTCAGGATTCAGGATACCCTCACCTCAAGATCTTTAATTATGTCTGCTAAGACCCTTTTTCCAAATGAGGAAATGCTTACAGGGTCTGGGTATCAGGACATAAGCATATATTAGGGAGGGAAGGGGGTACCACCATTCACCCCACGGAAGATGGAAAGACATTACTAAGAAACTGGTGGCAGGAAGGGCGATGAAGTACCACTGGGAGAATGGAGCCTTGCACCCTGGTGCGGGGAAAGCTCAGGCAGGCCCTCTTTAGCTGTTTTGAGATCCAGCTGCCACCTAGCTTACACTAGTCCACTAAAAGTAGGATGAAATGACCTAAAAATAGTTCCTAAGTATCCTCTGGCTTGAAAAATTGGCCCAGATTCTCATGTTACTTAAGAAGTGGGGAAAGAAAAACTTGGGAAACTATCAACTGCATAAATGGTCGTTACCTAAGGATTATTCAGATTTTGGCTTTGTTTCAGGAAACATATTCATTTTGTTTTCAACTTACATTTTGTTCCGTTCCCCACCCTCCCAGCCCAACCCCCAGTGTAAGAACTTGGTTATTAGCTCTACAGCATATCAGGGTTTTAGCAGGGGCTGGGCCGGACTGAGCCCACCAAGACAAAAGTGGCTTTCATTATTGAGCTTGATACGAAGTTCGTGATTGCAGCTGACTCGCACATTTCTCTAAAATTATACTTTTATGAAAAACCAACACTTGCAATGTGTAAAAATTACCACTCATTTCTTCGTGTTTGACCACTGTGGATCTTAGTAATGTTTGTTCTTCTATGGACTAGCCTTACTAGGAAGATAGTTTTTTTTTTAAATTATTCCATTCCTGCTGATAGTTTTGTGAGCTTGATATTAAGCAGCTGTGGTAATAGCACCCACTAGATAAATTAAATGTTAATTCCCTCTTGATTAATAAAATGTTTTCTCTGGGATTCGGCCACTTTCATTCTATTTGGACTTCCCTTTGGCAGGGACGTAGCCAAGATGTTGCCTTTTTAAATGTTAAAAACTCGTCAGAGTGTGTATTTAAGGAGATTTTGAGCTGCCTGATTAGTAGAGGTTTCTATGTAAAAGGATCTTCAGATTATAAAAACCCATAGAGCGGGGCGCCTGGGTGGCTTGGTCGGTTGGGCGTCCGACTTCGACTCAGGTCATGATCTCACGGTCCGTGGGTTCGAGCCCCGCGTCAGGCTCTGGGCTGACCGCTCAGAGCCCGGAGCCTGTTTCAGATTCTGTGTCTCCCTCTCTCTCTGCCCCTCCCCTGTTCATGCTCTGTCTCTCTCTGTCTCAAAAATAAATAAACGTTAAAAAAAAAAAAAAATTAAAAAAAAAAAACAACCCATAGCGCATAGTGACAGTTTTCATTACACTTCAGGTCTTCACAAAACCTTTATAAAATACCTTTCTGAACAGTAAGATCAGATCCCAATACTAAGAACGTCAAGGGCCAGTTTGCATATGTTGATTGTTGTTCAGCAGACATCTTTGGTACAGTGCTTACATGAGAAACTTAGAAGAACATTCCTTGACACTTACTGTCCCCCCCCTTTTTTTTTTTTTAACATTTAAGATTTTTTTCACAGTGGTCCTGTCATAGCCTCAGGGTGAGCATGGTTTTGGTTCCGGCTTTACAGTAGAAAAAGCAGATTAACTCGCTTGGTTAGAAGGGTTGACGGCGGAGAGCTGTCAGCCCTTCTGATTATGGAGCAGGGCTGTTCCAGAACAGCCTTGTGATAGTGGCTGGGAACAGTGGTGGATCCACTTGGGAAATTTTGGGGGGCTATCTCACCAATCAAAGCAAACCATAATAAGGCTGAGATTCAGACTGCAGCATTGGGCATAGGGATTGGGAAGAGGCCATGGGCATATCTGCGTGTGACAGTATTGGGTAAGAAGAGGAGTTGGATGTGGGTAGGGTTAGCTAGAGGATGAATATAAGCCAGGTGACTCCTGGTTGGATTTAAAACAATGGGAATCAGCTCTTTGTAGCTGTGACCGAAGCACAAAGAGGCCCACACAATGCCGCAGAAAGAGGGCACCGCTCTGACATGCCTGAACGGATATTTTTGTGTCTAAAAATGTCCTGGTACTCATTACTGCTTGCAGAACAGGACATCTATAGTGGCTAAGGAGACCACTGAAGCAGCATGCCTGCCTGGGGACAGCTGATCCAGGGTGAGCAGGAGCCCTGTACTCCTGTGACACCTGATCTCAGCCCTGGAGTGGGAGACCCGCCCAGGTCCATAAACAAGCAAGGAGCCCCGGCATGGCCTCGCTGAGGGGAGTGAGGCCCCGCAGAGAGGAGCACCTTCCCTGGCTCTTGCACTGAGCAGGGATAGCGCCCTGCAGTCCAGAGTAGCTGTCTGAACTATATTTGGATTTACAGGCTAGGGAGGGGCAGCTATAAAATTACTGCTTCCAACTGTAATCTAGAGAAATTGTGACTTCATATTACAGCTTTGACATATGCTCTGCATTTAATCTTACTGCTAATAAAATACAGTTTAGTTGTCAGTTGGTTTTAATCAGAATTTTGACCCCAAAGGTGATAGTTACGATTGCTGCTTTTGCCGCCTGATTTCTGTGGGATTCGTACAGGAGTGTTCAGTACTGGAAAGTTTCTTGGCTCCGTAAAACTCCTGACATAATGTGAAATTAAAGTCTTTGTCACAACATTTACAAAAGACAAAACCGTAATTTGCTTTACTGATAATCTGAGTCAGGCTCCTTGGAATCCCTTGGTTTTCAATCTTGGAAGCAGTTGCCCTGCTCTGCTGGAAAACAGCTTCTCCCCAGCCCTTGGGTGCCAAGCGGGGCTCCGTACGTTCAGGACGCTGGGAATGGAGACACGAGGCTGAAACCTGAATCGGGGCATCGAGGAGGCTAGCCCTCTCCTTGAGAAGTCTTCCAGCGGGCAAGGCAGCGCTCTGCCTGTTCCCGATCCTGTGCAACTCCCGACTGATGACTGCTCGTTTCTTAACAACTTGTTCTTGTTTCTCAACCCTGCCTTAGAAGTACGTACTGGAGTCGTCTCCTTGTACAGCCGCGAGGTGCCAGGCCACCTACAGCACGTAGACCTGCTCGCACAGTCTTGCTTCCGCAGGGTCCCGCACTTGGTAGTTTCACCGTAGGTCACCGGTGCTCAGTCTTTCTCGCGATACGTCACCGCCGCTTTTTCTCGCGATAAGTTACCGATGGTCCGTCTTCCTGGCGATAGGTCTCGGTTGGACTTGGCTGCTCCTGCAGTCGTCCTCGCGTGTTCCTGTGTGTCGTTCGCTGGATGTCCTCTGGCCCTCAGCCTGTCTCAGCCACGCTCTTATCTGGGGACCCCCCCCCCCCCCCATGCTGAGTTACTCTCTCTTTTTTCAGTTTCACACATCTGCTCACAACTACAGAGGAAAATGCACTTCCACTTTCAGAATCAGGTAACCTCAGTGTGAAGGCGCTAGGTGGCTCCTGGACCATCAAGCGTTCATGAAGAGCCGCCATGTGCCCGGTGATAACTGCTGAACACGAGCGAATCAAGTAAGTCAAGGAAGACCTTCCCTCTCAAACCTTAGGGCCATGGTTTCTGAGCTAATTTTGATGGCTGGAAACACTTTCAAAGGGCAGTTATTTTAGTGATAATTCTGGTGTGGGAGTCTATTGGGTCCTGTACCACTTTCTTACTTTGAAACTTTTTCCTTTGTTTTATCTGATTGAGTCATCCTTCTCTGGCTTGGATGCTGTTCTTTCCTCTCCTTCCTCCGCCCTCCTCCCCCTTCACCCCCTCCCCTTCTCCCCCTCCCCCGTGTTCCTCCCCCTCCTCCTCCTTCCCTTCCTCCTACCCTTCTCTCTCTTCCCCTCCCCCCTCCCCCTTGTCCCCCCTCCTCCTTCCCCTCCCCCCTTCTCCCCCTCCCCCGTGTTCCTCCCCCTCCTCCTTCCCTTCCTCCTACCCTTCTCTCTCTTCCCCTCCCCCTCCCCCTTGTCCCCCCTCCTCCTTCCCCTCCCCCCTTCTCCCCCTCCCCCGTGTTCCTCCCCCTCCTCCTTCCCTTCCTCCTACCCTTCTCTCTCTTCCCCTCCCCCTCCCCCTTGTCCCCCCTCCTCCTTCCCCTCCCCCCTTCTCCCCCTCCCCCGTGTTCCTCCCCCTCCTCCTTCCCTTCCTCCTACCCTTCTCTCTCTTCCCCTCCCCCCTCCCCCTTGTCCCCCCTCCTCCTTGTCCCCCCTCCTCCTCCCCTTCCTCCTCCCCCTCCCCCTTCTCCCCTCCCCTTCTCCTCTCCCCTTCTCTCTCTTCCCCTTCCCCCTCCCCTTCTCCCCTCCCCTTCTCTCTTCCCCTCCCCCCTCCTCCCCCTGCCCCTCCTTCTCCTTTTAGGTGATGTGTTTCCATATCCTATCCTTACTATGAATAGCATATTATCACATTCATGAATATGAATATCATATTTCATAATATTGAAATCATGTGGAATCAGATACAAATCAAATGTTTTTATTATGTTTGTTTGAAAAAAATTTGTTTAAACTGTTCCTACTTCTGGGGTTCTGCACTATCTCTGTGTCTTATGATGGCCTCCAAGGAGAGAAAGTTCACTTCTTTGGCCTTTCTAGAAACTGGAAAATAAAAAGCAAACTCCTCTACTTCCCTTAATCATCCAAACAGTGAAACCAAAAGTCAAGTGCTAAACAAGGAGGCTGGGGATCTAGCAATTGTTCACAGTTCTTACAACGTTCATGCTGCAGTGAGGGCTGCTTCTTGAGGGAACATATTTTGGTTTGTTTTTTTTTTCCTCCTGCCTGCCTCTGAGGATGCATTTTGCCGAGTCAAGTTAGCACAGTATTCATGGTTCACGTGAGAAAAAACAATTTAATAATTAAAATTTTTTCATGTTTATTTATTTATTTTGAGAGAGAGAGAGTGTGTGCACAAGTAGGGGAGGGGCAGAAAGAGAGAGAGAAAGAAAGAATCCCAAGCAGGCTCCATGCTGTCCGTGCAGAGCCCAATGCAAGGCTCAGACTTGTGAACCGTGGGATCGTGACCTGAGCCGAAATCAAGGGTTGGACATTTAACTGACTGAGCCACCCCGGGGCCCTCATGGGAGAAAGCTATTTAAAGGTAACGGTTAAAGCAAATGATGAGCAAGGAGTTAGGGAATGACTGTCAATATTAGGTCTGAGGATCTGCCGCTTACTGGCTGTGTGACTTAACTAACTTACTAGCTTACTAGTTAAGTTACTTAACCTCTCTGTGCCTCATTTTCCTTATCTGTAGAGCAGAGATGATGTGACTATTAAATGAGCAGTGGCTGTAAAGTGCTCAGCCGTGCCTGGCGTATGCCAGTCTCCCTACCTATGGCCACAGGAAGCCTTGTCTAGGCTGCAAGTGAGGTCAGGAGCTCTGGCGCCACTAACTTTATTGTTTCGTTTCGAACCAACTCTCTTCAGGTGTTAACTGGGTCACATGTTAAAGGAGAAAAGCTTCCTACTTCTGTGATCTCCATTAGCTCCTTCATGGAGATTTTCTAGTATGAAATTCTGCCCGTTGGGGTTTCCAATCAAGTAGACAGTAGGATAAATCCTTGTGTCCCTTTCCTTCCATCCCCTTCTTCCTCTTGAGGCATTTCTTTGACCTTTTTGTCCTTTCATTAGGTTCTGATCACATAAAAGCCAGAAGGCCACTTACCAAGCAGTAGGCAGGGCATATGTGAGAGGTGCTGACACATAAATGGTGTCTGGGACTTTCTTGCTTGGCTTCAAAGGACCAAGCCTTTGGTGTCTAACTGAGCCTGAATGTCAATTCATGTGCAAGAACACATTCCTTGGGGGAATTGAGAGTCCCCCCCCCCCCCGCCTTCCACCATGGTGGTAGAAAGGCTGAAAATCCGAGCTGTAGAGCTTAACTGTGTTCTGTATCTCAGGCTGCTTGTCTTATAGCTACTGAATTGATGCTCGTGGATGAAGGCAAGTCATTGCGGAGCATTACTAGTGAACTTCCTGAGAGGCACTGACTCAGAACCCAGTTCTGGAACCAAGGATATAAGAAACTGTGTTTTTTGTTTTTTTTTTTTATTTAAAATTATTTCCTTCTACCTATAAAAAACACCCTAACTCCAAAAAAACTCCGTACCTAAATGCTAATATATATATATAATAATTTTCAGTTTCCAGACAAAATAACTCTTTTGGCGGAAGAACCTTATTTCCATATCAAAGATTTCTATCCCTCCCGTTTTTTGTTTTGAAAATTTTCAATATCGCTTGAAAAAATTGTTTTGTATGACATGTCACATGTCCATTTGGCTGTTTGAGAAGGTTAATTGTAGTTAAGACCGTGGGGCCCATGATTTGATTTAATATCGGGAAACGATATTTAAGTAAAACTATTGGCACTTCCAGTTCAAGACAGCAATCTGCACACACGTTTATTTTCTCTCCTACTGGATCCCCACTGAAATGACTAGTAAAACATCTACATCATCAAAGAAAGTAAGAGGCGGTTATCAGCAGATGGGATTTAAACTGATTTCCGGAGGAGGGAAAGCAGATGGAAAACTGGTGCTGATGAAGCCTGGGGTGCACGTGGAGACCTGCAGCTGAGGAGGGGGTGACCTGCCCGGCAGAGCCCCTGTGAGCTCTGAACTTGGGGAGCGTCTACTGCAGAGGGCTGCCACCAGGGTCCCGTTGTATGTCAGTACCCTCTCTTCTCCGCCCCCAGCGCAGAATGGCAGGTAGTTTTACCCCAAGCAAAATACTCATCTCATTCTTACTTTTAAAAAAGTGGAATGACTCTCTGATGGGCAGTTAGTGTGACATTGGTACCACAGAGTAAGCCCTCCTGATCCTGGAGCTTAGGGGTCCCCAGTGTCCATTTTTGGTAAAGTGAAGCTTGTCTGTTGACTAGCCCTGTACATCACACAGAGCTCTCTGCTGTTGAGTGTGTGTGTGCATGTGCACGCATAGATAGAACTATTTTAAAAAATTTTTAAATGTTTGTTTATTTACTTATTTGAGAGAGAGAGCGCACAGGGGAGGGGCAGAGAGAGGGAGACACAGAATCCAAAACAGGTTCCAGGCTCTGAGCTGTCAGCACACAGCCCAACGTGGGGCTTGAACCCACAGACCGCGAGATCACGACCTCAGCTAAAGCCGTGCCTAACTGACTGAACCACCCAGGCATCCCATAGATAGATCTATTTTGACAAGAAACATGAGACTTCTGAATCCGAGGGCAGACCTTGTCATACAGAGCTTCTTGGTGTCCAGTCTCCATAGGACGACACAGTAAAAGGGTGATGTTACCTTGTGTATGTTTTCTAGGTTTGCTGTAACAAAGAACCACAGATTAAGTGGCGTAATAGCAGAAGTTTATTTGCTTACAGTTCTGGAAGAACTGAGATCAAGGTGTCAGTTGGATTGGTTCCTTCCAAGGACCACAAGGGGAGGCCTGTCTCCTTGGCTTGTTGGTGGCCATCTTCTCCCTGTGTCTTCACAGTGTTTTCTGTCTGTACATGTCTGTTCCTAAATTTTTTATTACGGATTGGGGGTGGACACCAGTCATATTTGATTAAGGCCCGCCTTAATGACCTCTTTTAACTGAGTCAACTCTATAAAGACCCCATAGTCAAACAAAGTCACATTCTGAGATATTAGGGGTCAGGACTTCCACACATGAATTTGGGTGGGTGTGGGGGATACAGTTAGGTCCGTAGTACCCTGCATGTGCAGCTGGGTTGTACCCCAGGAAATGAACCCCAGAATTATGAGACTTGGAACCTCTATAGGGTGGTTGACATGTCCACCCCTCCTTCCCTATGGGGAAAGAGAGAGAGACAGAGACTTTACTCTAGAAGATAAGCAAGTCTTCTCTCAGAAGAGGAGGGAAGAGGAGAAGGAGGAAGAGAGTGGAAGGTCCATAAGTTTTTACTACCCTGGAATGGAAACAGATGGCTCCAAGGGAGATTTATTTAAATCCCTCTGGAGCATTATACTATCTACAGCTTACAAGGAATGTTTTCTATTCAATCATGTTGGCCAGTGCTCTTAGATATGAATGCCTGGACTATGCAGAAATATGAAAATATCTTTGGAAAATTGACTTCTTTTTTTTTTTTTTTTAATTTTTTTTTCAACGTTTTTTATTTATTTTTGGGACAGAGAGAGACAGAGCATGAACGGGGGAGGGGCAGAGAGAGAGGGAGACACAGAATCGGAAACAGGCTCCAGGCTCCGAGCTGTCAGCACAGAGCCCGACGCGGGGCTCAAACTCACGGACCGCGAGATTGTGACCTGGCTGAAGTCGGCCGCTTAACCGACTGCGCCACCCAGGCGCCCTGGAAAATTGACTTCTAACATCCATCAGTCTTTTTTATTACTACAGGTTTGAAGATTAATGGAAAGCGAAGTATTACCAAGCATGTTGTTAAAACTTAAAATGAAAAAGACCAAGATAAACAGGAAAACTGACTACTGATGAAAGAGCTAATTGAATAAAATGCATAGAATTAAAAAAAAACAAACTCTCATTAGGGTATGAATGTGCAGTTAAGAATATTTCATCCTTAAAACAAGAATAAGATTCTATTAAAGAGTTACTATATTGGAAATGTATGGCAGTTGCCAGACAGAGTAAAGATATAGTCCAGAAAATGTTCTAGGTAAAAACTAAAACTAACTGCTTGTGGGCATTTAAATTTAAATTAATAACTACCAAATTTAAAATTCAGTTCCTTAGTTCCTTAGCCTCATTTCAGTTGCTCAATAACCTATATGTCATTAGCAGCTATATTATCGGACAGTGGAGACTTACAGAGAATTTCTATTTCAGAAAGTTCTGTTGGATAGCATTGGCAACCAAATAAAAGAGAGAGAGAGACTAGAGAAAAAGGTCAGAAGTGGGGAGTACTTTTTATTTTTATTTTTATTTTTTTGCTTTTTTTTTTAGTGCCAAAACCTGGGAACGAACCAACTACTTTTTAGATAAATAATGCAGGAAGGCACGAGTCTTCATGTTGAAAGGCCGTACAAAAAGCCAAGCAGAGTAGTTTTTATTATTTAAAAAAAAAAACTTTTTAAAATTTATTTTAAGAGACAGAGACAGCTCAAGTTGGGGAGGGGCAGAGGGGGGAGTGTGGAGAGAGAATCCCAAGCTGACTCTGCACTGCCAGCATAGAGCCCAAAGCAGGGCTTGAACCCATAGAGCCATGAGATCATGACCTGAACTGAAACCAATAGTCAGACACCAACTGAGCCACCCAGGTGCCCCAAGCAGAGTGGATTTTAAAAAGGCATACCTGGACATATCTGTGAAATTTCAGGGAACCCAGGATAAAGGGAGTATTCTAAAAACTTCCAGAGAAGGATAAGTACAAATATCCACAAAGGGATGAGAATTAGTAGTGTTAATATTCCAAAGGAAAATAATTTCGAGTCTAGAATTTTTTCTATTAGTTTCAGCCGACAACGTAGTGATTGGACAAGTTTATACATTATACTGGCCACCACAAATGTAGTTACCGTCTGTCCCCATACAGTGCTATTACAATACCATTAATTATATTCTTATGGTGTGCCTTTTATTCCCATGACTTATTCATCCCATAACTGGAAGCCTGTATCTTCCATTCCTGTTCACCCATTTTACCTAACCCCTTCCCTCCTCCCCTCTGGCAGCCATCAGTTTGTTCTCTGTATTTATAGTTATGATTCTGCTTTTTGTTTGTTTATTCATTTGTTGTGTGTGTGTATTAAATTCCACAATGAGTGAAATCATATGGTATTTGTCTTTTTCTGTCTTGACTTATTTCACTTAGCATGGTACACTCTAGGTCTTGGGTTTAGAGTTTTGTTCCCATCCAAATACTCATTTGAATTTGAACACAGGTAAAGAGATTTGGGGATGTGCAAAGGCTCAGAAAGTTCGCTTAATTTATATCCTTTCTTAGGCAGTTACTTGAGTATGTGTTGTGGCAAAACAAAAAAGGAAAGTAAGAAAGATGAAAGCATGAGGTTCAGGAAACAGTGAGTACAGGGATCCCACCATGAAAGCACTGAAGTAAGTCCTGGGAAGACAGTCATACAGGAGGCCTCAATCAGCCCATTCAGAATGGAATAGCACAGAGCACTCCAGGAGGGAAGTCTCTGGAACAAAAAGGAAATTGATGGTGTGAGTATGTACGTACTGTAATTGGTAGTTTAGTAAAACCTGGATATATATACTAGTTTCCTACAGCTGCTGTAACTAATTCCCACAAACTGGGTGGTTTAAAACAACAGACATTTATTCTCTCACAGTTCCAGAGGCCAAAGTTCTGAAATCAAGGTCTTGTCAAGGGCTCTGTTCTCTCTGGAGGCTCTATGGGGAGACCCAGTCTTTGCCTCTTTCAGCTTCTGGTGGTTGCCGGTTTCCTTGGCTTTTGGCCCCATCATTCCAGTGTTTGTCTACATCTTCCTCTGTGTGTCATTGTCTTTTCCTCTTCTGTCATTGGGTTTGGGGCCCACGTGGGTAATCCAGCATGATCTCATTGGCAAAGAAACTTTTTATTTGTGTGTTTTTTTTTTAAGTTTATTTATTTTGAGAGAGGCAGAGACAGCACAAGTGGGGGAAGGGTATAAAGAGGGAAAGAGAGAGAATCCCAAGCAGGCTCTGAGCTGCCAGTGTAGAGCCTGATGCAGGAGTCGATCCACCATGAAACCGTGAGGTCATGACCTGAGCCGGAACCAAGAGTCGAAGTTTTAATTGAGCCACCCAGGCACCCCAAAATTTTTTAAAAATAAGGTAACATTCACAGATTCCAGGTATGAGGACACAGGATATGTTTTTTTGGGGGGCCCCACCATTCTCAATCCACTATATAGCATTATCTGTTAGAATACAAAAAAGGTATCTTTTTTACTTTGAAACGGGAAACATTCTCCATTAGGTGGCACAGTGAGCCCATTTAGGGAAATGTAGACCTAGCATACTGTTTGGGTCTGTAACAAATAATATCTATATAGTTAATAATGTAGATAATGTGTCATAAAAAGCTGGTGTATGTCAACTTGTAGAATCGACCTCTAGACAGATAACAAAAGACCCAGTGGTTGCCATGGAACGGAGAGTACCTGTCGGGAGATTTGGTAATGTCATGGGCAGCAGAGTCGGAGGAGTACAGTGGGAAGTTGAGCACTGATGGGCCTTTCTCACAACCGCGCAGCAAGACATGGTGTGTGGCAGGTCAACAGTAAGTGGGGTTTGGTATGTTATCTGAAGTTTTATAGGAGTTTAGTCCAAGAACTGTCAACAGATGCAGAACAGTTAAGGGGAGAAGAGAGGATGCCAGGTGAGTTAAGTCCTCATCACACAAAGCCAAAGGACAACCTGTAACTTTGCCAAACCATGAAAACCAGGAAGGGTCTGTTGGAACCAGTTAAATAGAGCACACTGCGTTTTTTAGAGCATTTATTATATTAGTTTAGGAGCTCAGCTAGACCTCAAGGGGCTTTTTAATCATACATTTTCCAAGATTAGCATCATGGTCTGATAATCACACATTTGTTTTCTGTGAATGGTTCAAAATGTAAAAATGGGTATCTTGTAATTTTCTGAATACTCAGTTCTGCAGCAATATTTTTATTACATTTTCTTTTCCAGTAAGGGAGATCAAAGGAGCGATCCTGAAAATTATGCTTATGGTGGACTTAAGTAAAAAGGATTTATGCAATCGAATTTACAGATTGTTTTTTATTGATCACAACTTTTTACACAAGGGATCAATTGTAATCTACTTGGCATCTTTAATTGCTTATCCACTTAAAAAATTAACTCTGGTGGATGGAAGAACCCCTTCTAATGTGAATTGTTATTGCTGTTAGTGAAAATATGGTATTATGTTATCTGTTATAGTCAGGGGGAAAAACACAAAGAATAGCTGAATAGGCCATTACTCCTTTGTAAAAAAGGAAGACTGAAGGAAAGAAAAGTCTCCCTTGAGCAGTTTCATTCGGCACATCCCTTAACATTCCAGGGTGTTGGACTTGGTTGCTCTAGCAGGATGTAACCACCCATTCGTTCCACACACGTCTGAATACCATCTGTGTACCAACTACTGAACTCTGGGGGGACACAAGTATGAATATTCGTTCAAGCAATTTAGTCCTATTAGAAATACTTCACCCCCTTGTCGATGTGCTCTTTCTTGGTGTCCGGTGTTTTTTGTTTTTAAGTTTATTTATTTATTTTGAGAGAGGGTGAGAGAGAGAGAGAACAAGCAGGGGAGGGGCAGAGAGAGGGGGAGAGAAAGAATCCTAAGCAAGTTCCGCACTGTCAGCTCAGAGCCTGATGCGGGGCTTAAACTCATGAACCGTGAGATCATGACCTGAGCCAAAATCAAGAGTCGGGCACTTAACCAGCTGAGCCACCCAGGTGCCCCTGGAACTTATTCAGTTCCTTCTGAACCTCCTGAATCAGACCTCAGCCTGCACTGACAACAAAATGTAGTATTTTTCTTCGGTGCTCAGAACATGGGAACACTGTAGAAATATGCTCATCGATTGAGTTTCTTTCTACTGGGGGAATTAGTTGCTGATATTTTCCAGCTCAGCAGTATTTTTCACTTGCCAGTTGAATGTGCTCACTGAAGAATTCTGGGTGACCTTTAGTACTTTTCTTAGCTTTTGGCCTCTTGTCCTTTTTTTTACCCTCAAAACAAGAGTTTGAGTGTAAGCTCCTTGTGGATTCTACTAGGCACCTGCCTCCCAGCCTGCCACTGAATGTCTGCATCCTCCTGTCTCTTACGTTGTCCTTGATGCATCTTCCCTTCTCAGTTACGAGCTGTACTCTTAGCACTCTTTTTTTTTTTATGTTTATATTTTTATTTTTTCTTTTATTTTTAAAATTTTTTATTTAATTTATTATTTTAATTTACATCCAAGTTTGTTAGCATATACTGCAACAATGATTTCAGGAGTAGATTCCTTAATGCCCCTTCCCCATTTAGCCCATCCCCCCTCCCACAACCCCTCCAGTAACCCTCTGTTTGTTCTCCATATTTAAGTCTCTCTCATGTTTTGTCCCCTCCATGTTTTTATATTCTTTTTGTTTCCCTTATGTTCATCTGTTTTGTATCTTAAAGTCTTCATACGAGTGAAGTCATATGATGTTTGTCTTTCTCTAACTAATTTTGTTTAGCATAATACCCTCTAGTTCCATCCATGTAGTTGCAAATGGCAAGATTTCATTCTTTTTGATTGCCTAGTAATACTCCATTGTGTGCGCGCGCGTGTGTGTGTGTGTGTGTGTGTGTGTATACACCACATCTTCTTTATCCATTCATCCATTGATAGACATTTGGGCTCTTTCCATACTTTGGCTATTGTTGATAGTGCTACTATAAACATGGGAGTGTTAGCACTCTTTTTACCCACACATTTGACTATCCATTTCCTGTTCTTCTTTATTCCTTTTGCCTATAAACGTGCTCCGTCTGTGTTCATACTTATTAAGCCAATACTGGGCCTTCTGTCACCTTCATTACTTGCCTTTCTCTCATGTGACTATTTGTCCTATATTCACTGTGAAAGCTTTGGGAGGCAGTGTAACGATGAAATCTCAGTTCCATTACTAACCGTGTAAACTTGGACAAGCTTTCTTGTTTGTAAAAAGGAATTAAGGGTAATAAGTATTTCATTAATGCTGTTCTGAAAGGGTTACTAACAGTACGTGGCATGATGTAAAACTTGATGTAACCATTTTAGAAAATGTCATGTGATAGAACTTTACTCTTTGCCCAGTTGGAGATGAAGGAGGACACATTGTGGGCGTGTTAGTCAGGCTTGGTTCCAGGTCTCCTGAGCAGGAAGGGACTGGATGCAGGTGATTGGGTACTTGGGGGAGTCAATGAGAAGGCTTGAGGCACTGACTCTGAGCTGGCTCCAGGAATGACCTAGAAAACAGCCCCTGAAGTGGCCCACTCTGAGGAAGGGGAGAAGTCAGGGGAACCACCAGAACTGCTGATCTCACGAGCACAGCACATGGCTGAGACCAGGGGATAGGTCCCCACTGCCAGTGCACCTGCTTGCAACACCCAGGAAGCTTATAGCCCTGGGATACTTGATCTGGCTGCTCTCACCGGGCTGCGGATGAGATGCACAACAGCCAAAGTGGCAGGAGGAGGACGTGTCTCTGCCTCTTTTCCCCCTTCCAGATCTTGTGTGAACACATCTAACTGCAGATCTGTCAGTTGCCTCCAAAGCCTTACCCGTAGGGAGTCTGGGAATGCCATTTTTAAATGTTTTTTTCAGCCTCTGTGGGACAGGAAAGCAGCTTGAAGGAAGATGGAAGGATTTGGGGTACCAGGTCTCCTTACCTATCCTAGGGGTTAGCAAAGGCTTCTTAGAGAAGGAGGGCTTTGGCTTGGTCTTTAGGGATAAGTGGGATTTGGATCAATGGCACGTATTCTGGGTTGGCTGTACTTCATCCACCCGTTTCCCTACGTGTCATTGGGTGATCAAGTCCTTCTTCCTCCTCTAGCTTCTCCTCTCTGGCCTTGAAGTCCATTTTCAGAAAAGGCTTCTCGTGTTCGCCTCACTTCCATCCTCAACCCTTCTCCTGAGGTACTTCCTCTGTAAAGTGCCACAGAGATCCTCATCAACTCTGGACCAAACCCAAGCTCCTCTTTGTGTTTAAAGACTCCTTACAGAGGCACCGGACACCTGTCGCTTCCTCTGCTCCTTCCTTTGCGCACTTAGCCCGGCTCTTCCTTTCATCTCAGACCCAAGTGCCTGATGCCTCTTTCATGTGCCTGTTCCCTCTTGCCTTTGTGTCCTCGTCAAAACAGCAGCATCACATGCCTGGGATTGTCTTTCCTTATCACCTCCCCAAGCAGCTTTGCGGCTCCTGAGACCCCTTTCCTGGGGACGCCTTCCACATGAGCGCCAGTGTGTGCTTTGTCTCACACGGAGGGTTATGCTCCAATATGTATATATTCTGACTTACATTTTAGTGGATATTTTCATGCTAAATTATAAACACAAATGCATAGGATTGATTTGTCACCTAGAAAGTTAAAATTGACGTCTGGCATATGCCTTTAATGTATTTGGAAAAAAACAACTCACCAGCAACATAGTGGGATGGAAATTAGGGGAATTGACAAAACAACACCAAATCTTAAAGATCAAGAAGTAAAAAAGAAACACCGTGTGATCATTGGAGAAGCTCTTCCTGTCAGGTGGCCAGCTCCTCTTATGGGAAACCTCAATTTCTGGAACTCTCAAGCACATGAGAAAAATAAAGAATGGGATGGGAGAGGGAGGGAGAAAGATTAAAAGAGTAGTAAAAGGTGATTATGTATTTTAAGTATTGGCTTGGGGCACCTGGGTGGCTCAGTTGGTTGAACATCTGACTCTTGATTTTGGCTCGGGTCGTGATCCCAGGGTTGTGGGATCAAGCTCCACATTGGGCTCCGTACTGAGTGTGGAGACTGCTTGAAGATTCTTCCTCTCTCTCCCTCTCTCCCCTTCTGGCCTTCTCCCGTTCATGCACGTGCTCGCTCTCTCTCCCTCTAAAATAAATTTTTTTTTTAATTTAAATATTAGCTTAAAAGAACTTAAATTTGGGGCGCCTGGGTGGCTTGGTCGGTTAAGCGTCTGACTTCGGCTCAGGTCATGATCTCGCGGTCCGTGAGTTCGAGCCCTGCGTCGGGCTCTGGGCTGATGGCTCAGAGCCTGGAGCCTGTTTCCGATCTGTGTCTCCCTCTCTCTCTGCCCCTCCCCTGTTCATGCTCCGTCTCTCTCTGTCTCAAAAATAAATAAACGTTAAAAAAAAAAAAATTAAAAAAAAAATAAATAAACGTTAAAAAAATTAAAAAAAAAAAAGAACTTAAATTCATCTAGGCTTGTCAGGAATCGTTTCACAGGGTGTGTAAAACCACAATTTTTGATATATTTCTCATCACTGTCACTCTTACATTAAAATCATAGTGTATAGAATGGAAGTAGGTAGGATTCTATTTTCTTAATATTTTTGTATCACTTTTTATTCTAACCCCTTGTAGTGGGTGAAAAAACTCCCATCTCCCTTCCCAGTAATTCCAGTCTTCAGTTGTGTGGAGAGGATGTCCCTCACTTTATTGTCCCTGCTCTTTGCTCCCTCTGCCCTCCGAGGTGTGGCTCAGCAGAATGCCAGATTTCTAGTTCTGTCTTCATTGTTTAGAGCTGTATCTCATCTGTAGGCATCTATTATCCTTGAAATGGTTCTAATTCCCAGCTTGCCCCTTGTTCCATGGTAGCCAAATCCCCATAGTTGTCCTGTGGTGTCACTGATGTTATGATGCAATCTGTGGATGATGGTCACGGTCATCAATCTGTGCTCCCAGTTATGCTAGTTCTGTTCACAGAGCTGTGGAATCCTGGGACTGGGAGGGACGTGGGGATCCACAAGATCCCAAGCAACACTGACAAGAACCAAAACCACCTCCTGAATTTTAACTGGATCAAGAAGTCTAATTGATTTGCAAAATGAATGAAGTTCACCTTTTAAAAATCACTTACAACAATATAGATGCACATGTTTGCACACACACATCAGAACGAAACCAGTCTCAACAACCGGTTGACACGCAGGCTATAATTATTTTTTAATAGGGAACTAAAGTAATCTGAAATCTAGGCAGTATAATTTTCAGAGTTTTATAATGGCTAATTTTTTTGTCTTAAAACAAGGGAAATTTATTCTCATAGTTTTCGAGGCTAGAAGTTCAAAATCAAGGTATGGGCAGGGCTGTGTGCCCTCTGAAGGATGTAGGGGAGGATCCTTTCTTGTGTCATCTAGCCTCTGGTGGTGGCCGGCAGTCCTGGGCATCTGTTGTCTTGTGGCTCTGTCACTCCAGGCAAATGACCCTTCTTTTTGTTCTTCACATCATCTTCCCTGTGTGTGTGTGTCTGTCACTATGTCCAGATCTCCCCTTTTTATAAGGATATCAGTCCAATTGGATTTGGGTCTACCCTAGTGACCTCATTTTAACTTATCTCTGTGAAGACCCCACTTCCCAAAGTAGGGTCACGTTTATGAGCTACTGGGGGGCTAGGACTCTAATGTCTTTTTTAGGAGGGGGACACAATTCCACCTATAATCACCCCATAGAATCAGCACAAGCCCAAACTCTAGTAGGTGGCTCCCAGCTCCCTCTTACTGGGATGTTCCATGGTCCCACTGTGAACTCCCTTCTGTAGCAAGCTGAACAGTCTCCACTGTGACTTCAGATGGGTTCCTGGTGGCCTCTGACAGCTGGACTTCAGAAGTTCTAATGTTTCAGATTGCCCTATATACCACCGTGGTATATACACCATGTTTTGATAAGCTCTTCTCTACCTGGGCCAGTCTGAGCTCAGTATTAACCACATAGACCGCCACACTTACGTGAGTTACATAATGTAATGGTTGAGAACTTTAACAGAACCACCTAACCAGCATTCAGATGGAAGCACCTGTGTTTACTAGCTCTAAGTTATTGATTCTTTCTAAACCATACTTATCTTCTCTGTAAAACAAAGGCTCAATAATAGTATTTACTTCATTTGAAATGAGGATTAAATGTAATAATGCATACAAAGGGCTCACTCAGCCCAGCCTGGGCACATGCTAATTATTCCGTAAATGCTGGCAGTAATAATGATAAGCAGTGATGTCCGCTACTAGATTAAAATTGTTGGGAGATGATCAGCAGCACTCATTTTGGGGAGACTTACCAGCATCCATACAATTTCAGAATCAGTGAGCTAGACAAGTTCTTAGAGATCCTGGTTGGATGAATTTTAAGGTTTCAGATTTATTACATAAACTAAAGTGAAATAACGTAAAAGAAAAAAAATCCTGTGATCACACTAAGGTAGTAGATCAGTTGCTTTCGTTTTTCCAAAAGCTCTTCTAGGTTAAGTTCATAAGCAAACATCAGTTTATGGTATTACAGTTTTGTGTGAACAAAATTTTGTGGTGTTTATTTTTCACCAAGTTTTATACTAGAAACACAGTTCAGCGTCAGTACCCCATCATCGTAGCTAAAAGTCACAGCAAAGGTCTCCCCAGGCCCCACTCATCTTCACTTTCCAGAACATAACACCTGCACTGAAGCCCTTGCTGCAGGGCTCCTTTCTGAGGAGAGCGGAGGCTACGACGGTCAGCCGAGTGGCCTGCCCAGTTGTTCATAGTCTCATGTCCTGAGTGATGTCTGCGCTGTTGGATGTTTGGGCAATTTCAAATTTCTGTAGTTCTGAAGCTGGGTTGAACATTTTTGTGCCAAAGTCTTTTCTTTCGTTCAAAAAGATAAACTCAGGGAGCCAGGGTGCTGAATTAAAGACCACACATGTGTTGGTGATGGGCTGTGCATTGTCACTGCCAACTCGCTTCCCCAAAGGGTTCGTTAACTTAAAGCACCACCAACATGTGAGCGCAACCATTCAGCGGCCATCTCCTCCGTGATTTAAGTCTGGTCCCAGGAACACAAGGAAAATGCTGCCCTTTACTGTTACTGCTTGTGTTCCTTTCATGGTTGGGAGGAACGTACACGCGTCTGTATTCCGTTCCCTGTGTTTGTATCTCTCACCCACGTTGTGTCTTTGGTTCTGGCTCTCGCTAAGTCCCCAGAGGACCGAGTCTCTGTGTAGCGTGGATATTTCTTCCAGAAGCAGAAATTCTGCACAAGATAGCAGAGGTGGCATCAGATTTGGCCTTGACCGTTCCAGACGGTGTCCAGTAGTGTGGCAGGGAAGCCAGGGGAAGAGGCCAGCTGCCCATGGGTTGTTTCCTGAGATGCCTCTTGATGGCTTGTTAATGGACTTTCATCCATAACTTACACTATAAGATTTCTCTCTCCATGTGTGGTACCAGGCACCCTGCAGGTGTAGGGACCTGTTAATAAGTTTCTAATACCCTGATTTTTTTCTCCCATTTTTTTTCTGTTGAGAATTGACAGTATCTTAGTACTTACTATAATTATTTTCATTGCCCTCCATCTTCCTTATTGGTGCTCGGCAGATACGGCATCAGCCTTCTCTTCCGTTTCTGTCGATGTCGCGGTGTTAGGTACACAGAGGACTTCTGAGGACAACAAATTGAGTTCTGTCCTCTGTGGACAGGAGGGGGAAATAGTGAAATAGGCCTGGTCTACATAGTTCAAATGGAGAGAAAAATATTTATCTAGATAATGCAAACACAGAAACCCAGTTGGATTTAATTTACACAGGTGACCCTGACTCTGTGCATCTGGTGGTAGGAGACCTATGAAGTGAATTACGTAGCACATGCTTTGCCCTGCAGCACGTGGGTGTGTACTTGCACGCACACTGTCTCCCTGCTCCATGAAGAAATGCAGAAAGACAGAGGCAGAAGAGGAGCACATCCCGTACTCACCTGTACACTAATAGTCCATTTACCAGGCTTGTCATAGACCAGGTTCACACATGCACATATTTGCAAGCCCAGAGGACATGAAAGGATTTGATGAGCTTCTTGAATCCTTGAAGAAAGTTCATAAATTAGTATTTGTAGTTTTCATGGAAATTATCACACAGAGTGGAGAGGTATCCATAACATTGACCTAATTGTTCTTTATAATGAAACAGATGGGAGAGGTGTGTCCCAGGCATAGGCAAGTTCAGAGGGGAGACAAGATGGTGTGTCAGCAAAATGCAAGTAATTGTGTATTAACAGATGAGTATCACCTCCCAGACCATCCATTGATTCAGTCAATATTTACCTAGCTTCCACTCTCTGCCTGGCATTGTGCATTATTATCCAAATAAATAGGAGATGTCATTTTGGTTGGCTTGAGCTTAATTTGATTACTGTTTCACCAGTTCTAACATATACATTTTAACACTTCTGAAATTGGGATGTATGCCACAGTCAACGGGGACTTAGATCAAAAAGCTATTAGTTACTATTATATTTATATGAAGCACTATTGGCAGTGCTTTAAAAGGAAAGAAAGCAAAAAAAACAAAGCAAAAGAAAACAGAGAGATCCAGGCTTACAGGTCAAGGAAACCTGAGTAGTTATGCCCTTGACCTAAAGAACAGGTAAATGCACGAGTGATACATTAACTTTTACTTGTGTGTTTTCATTTCTTTTAGCCTTGCTGTGAGTTAAATGTTAGATTTATTAATAGTTTAAAAAATACTTGCTTTTTAAATCATGATCCTGCTATGACTAAACATAAATACTTAGATCTTGTCCTTTGTTTTGTTTTGTTCTTCCATTTTCTGGACCTTTGCCAGGCATGGATAATTTGCCTATATAACCGTATGTATTTTTTTACATTTTTATTCATTTGTTTACTTTTGAGAGAGAGCATGAGCAGAGGAGAGGCAGAGAGGGAGAGAGACACAGAATCGAAGCAGGCTCCAGGCTCCTAGATGTCAGCACAGAGCCCGACTGCGGGGCTGTCTCTAGCCCACGAACTGTGAGATCATGACCTGAGCCGAAGTCAGACGCTTAACCGACTGAGCCACTCAGGCACCTCTATGTAACCATATTTTTAAAATACCACGTGTGGTAAAATTCATGGTAAGGACTATGTAGATCCTACATCCATAGCTACATCTCTGTATTCCTGAACAAGTTGTTGATTGATTGGGCAAGCATGTGTATATGTGCTGGTGGCTGTCACACACACTAAGCCCATCACAAAGAAAACCACTGAAGTTGCCATTTCATTAAAAACAATGTAAATATAGGGGCACCTGAGTGGCTCAGTCGATTAAGCGTATGACTTTGGCTCAGGTCATGATCTCTCAGTCCATGGGTTTGAGCCCCGCGTCAGGCTCTGTGCTAACAGCTCAGAGCCTGGAGCCTGCTTTGGATTCTGTGTCTCCCTCTCCCTCTGCCCCTCCCCAGCTCACACTCTGTCTCTCTCCCTCAAAAATAAATAAACATTAAAAAAAATCTTAAAACACCAATGTAAATATAAAATTATTCCAACATCAAAAGTTTATTAAAAAAAAAAAAAATCAGGGGCACCTGGCTGGCTCAGTCAGAAGAGCATGTGACTCTTGAACTCAGGGTCATGAGTTCGAGCCTCATATTGGGTGTAGAGATTATTTAAATTAAAACTTTTTAGGGGTACCTGGGTGGCTCAGTCAGTTAAGCGTCTGACTTAGGCTCAGGTCATGATCACGCAGTCCATGAGTTTGAGCCCCGCGTGGGGCTCTGTGCTGACAGCTCAGAGCCTAGACCATGCTTCGGATTCTGTGTCTCCCTCTCTCCCTGTCCTTCCCAGCTCATGCTCACTCTCTCACTCTATCTTTCTCAAAAATAAATAAACATTAAAAATATGTAAAAAAAAAAAAACAAAAAAAAAAAACCTTAAAAAAAATCCCATCAGGTCTGATGGATATGCTTTGTTAAGTCTGCTTCACCTCTTAGATGAGGATCGACGCTGTATCACCACATAGGGTATATAAGATACATCAGCAGTAAATTACTGGCACAGTGTGACAGTAGCTCATTGGTGGGCGTGGGAAGGTGAGGACAACCAGCTTCAGCTGTCTGTGCTCGTCAGGGCCACCGGCTAATGGTTCCGCTTTCTTACAGCCTGGACTTTGTGTCTTAAACCTTGTGTCAGTTTTAGGATAATCTCTGACTTTCTTTGTAGTGAAAACCCAGCAGCAAGCCTTCCATCTATTGAGACCACATTCTTGAAGTTTAAAAACAAAAAACAGAAACAAGCACGAATGCTTGAATATCATAGAAGTCCTCAGCAAGGTGTCCCGGAGGTGACGGCATGGGCATCCGGATTAGAGAAGTGCGGAAACCTTGTTTTAATACCGTAACGTTGAGGTCACGCGAGAGCAAAATGCAAAACACAGCATTTGGGAAGGAAGGTTCTGCAGAGTTGGCCAAGGCCGAATCTCCCCATCTTTATTCTTTGGTCAATGTGACAATGGTCATTTTAGCCAGTGAATGAATGCGTGCATGCCTGCAGGAGTGTCTGGCCGTTTCTCACTTTTACAAGTCTTTGTGGCAGTGGTTCAGCAAAACCGGTGAAGTACGGTTGTTAGATTCTCTGTTCTTCCTCCTCCGCACTCACTCTATGTGCAAAAGGCAGATGGAAAGGAAGGCGAATCTGCAGAAGGAAAAATGTGTCCGGCCTGCCGCTCATGATGCCCACCTTCCCTGGGCGATGTAAGAGGGGGTGAAATAAACCTACCAACGCCCAGGTGGACTGCGTCCCAGCTCATAGCCTTTTATGCTGTAAAGTGCTGTGCTCCGTGTTTGTTTCACCCGTTCTTATGGGGGGACCATGCCTCCCTGAGTGCTACTTGGTTTATCTTTTTACACCCTTGCTGGAGCACCCTCACATCCCAGGCACCAGGGCTGGCCCCAGTCCAGGCCACGAGGTCACCTCCCAGTCACGCAGTCCTCAGGCTATTTTTTCTGGTGTAGCTCCCCCCTCCCCCTAACTGGGAAGCCATCTGCAGGGCTACTTATGGCTCCTCAGCTCTTTTTTGGGGCCACCTCTCTCAGGGCAATCTAAAAGACAAAAGCAGGGCTTTATAGAGAAGTGGAAAGAGCTTGGAGTTTGGAGTTTGGATCCCAGTTCACTCCTGGTCTCTGGCTCTTGCTAGCTGTGTGACCTTAAACATCCACCTTGCCTTCTCTGAGCTTCAGATGTTTCATGTGTAATACCAAGAGCTTCCTGAAGTACCGTGAAGATTAGAGAGAACATATATAAAATAGATGCTGTATCAGAAGCACTCCATCAATGGCTCTGTTAGTATTGTTACCGGGATTATTATTATGTTCCGGTGCAACGTAGTCTAGACTGATAAACAGATTATAATGGTTTTGAATCCGTTCTGAAGAGGTGATGGATGCTGATGTGAAAATGAAAGGTCAGAGGGAATGGCAATTATTTTCGGTGCTTTCAGTGTAATGTTTGATTCAAACGAGAATAAATGTGCACGTATGTCAGTTGTGAAGCACAGAAACAAAGGACACAGTCACACCTCCATCTCTGCTGTTCTCCCTTCTCCTGTGCTTCCTCTCCCTGACCCCCCTCCCCAGGGAGCCCCTGTGCCGAACCACGTGTTTCATGTCGAGGATGAACTTTTGCAAAACCTGAGCCAGTTGAGTTGCTATAACTGTCCTGAGCCCAGCAGCCAAGTCCAACTCTGTCCATTCATTCATTCATTCATTCATTCAGCAGATACTCTGCATGGGGCTCCTCAGGTCTCTAGGGGTGCTCCCCGCTCTGCAGTTTTGTCTTGCGGATCTCCCCTCCCCCTGCTGCTTCCTGTCCTGTCCCTTCCATGGTGCCTTGAGTGTTTCATTCTCGGCGTGTCTGGGTTTAGGATCGGCACTGCTTTCTAATTGGCTGTGGCCATTCTTGAGGCTAGCCCAACCTGTCCCCGTGCCTGTAGACAGTGACCAAAACCTAACTCATCAAAATGTAATTTCCAGGCACCGTTAGGCCCACCACCATTAACTGTCTTCTAGCGATGGTCATAGGTTTCTGCCTGTGAGTAGAGCTGTACTAAGTGCCTGTATAAATGCTCAGCCCCAACTACGTCGTGACAAATGGCTAAATTATCTCTTAATTGAGTACAAGCAGAGTACAATGGGAGGAAAAGAGAAGTGTTCAAACACTGCAGCTTCTTCAAGGGAAATTGAATAAGCAACTCTTTCATGTCTGATTTTTTGAAAGTGGGTTTAATGACACTGTTGTGTGGCTAACCCTGTGGAAACAGCCTTCCCTGAGCGTAGGCGCAGAATAATGGCATTTAAGCCAGCTCACAGAAAAGGGCCTTCTTCCCTTGCCGTTTCATGTAGCGTTTCTCATGTGATTACTTGGACAACCTAATGTAAAAATATTTTGGCTGCAGGTGTCACAAGTGACACGCTGGATATGTAGGGACAAAAGCGATTTCTTTAAGACCTGCACTTTTAATGAACCGTCTTATTGTAGACACTCGGAATCTAATAGTGTGCCTTTTGGTGAAGTTGTTGAGAATTTTAATGCATTTTAGTTCTCATTCATCACGGCCTATGTGCCCCTGGCGGGATGGTCTTTAGAAATAGGATTAACTTCTAGAGGAATGCATTAGCCATGCCACAGAAATAGGCAATGTGCTAACTAGTCTGATAGATTGCTCTAGCCTTCAAATCCTTCTGGCCATCCCCCCTCCCCGACTTTTCTCCCTTTATTGACAGCTTCTCATTGAATGGCCAGAAGCATTAGTGTGTTTAGGAGTTAGATGTTTTGTATGATCCTAGGCTGATCTCATATTCCCTTTCTGAAATTAATTCGACACTGCTTTACATGTTAATCCGCAAAGGATTGATTTGGAGAAGGTCAGAGCAGTGCAGCTTCAGAAAATGGAAGAAAAGCCCCACTTAGAACAGCTCATTTCAGTTCCCAGACCTAAGCCTAGCTGCCTTTTCATTGTGGCACTTAGACAGCTGTGGGCGGCTTGGACACCTCGCAGAATACATCAAACAGTGGGGTTTGATGTGGGCTGTAGGATCGTTGGACTAATTAAGTTTAGCTTGGTTAACCAATTGCAGTTTGCAAATTGAACAATTGCACTTTGAAAGCTTCTGACACAATAGAACACAGAATCTTCTTTTTAGGCATAAACATTCCCAATAATGGAGTAGTACTTTTTGAAAGAAGCTTATAGCAAATCCACCCAATTTGGATGTCTCTAATGTAAAGTTCGTTTCATTGGTAACAAAACTGCAGTCTCCTTTATTCACGGACCTGCATGATGTCAAAGATAAGAAGCCCCAGTGCAGTGGGTGGGGAAGGAGGTGGAGAAGCCGGGTGAGCGAGAGCACCCCGTGGGTGCAGAGTAGGTGAGTGTTTGAGAATTAAGAGATTTAAATTCTTCTTCTTTTTAAAAAATTTTAAATCTTGAGCCATGGGCAAACAAATGTTGGAGGACTGAGCACAACTAAGGCCCAAGATAAGTAACGGTTCTTAGAAGATGAAAACCCGGTAAACCCAGAAAATCAAATTAAGGCGAATTCAGGGTCATTTGGTGAAAAGACTCAATTTTAGAGGGAAGGGCAGAGAAACCAATTAAGTCCAGACTGAGCAAAGGCACAAATGGTAAGACCAGAATAATTCCACATTTGAGTAAAAGGGAAAGTATCAAGGTTTATAATCTACCTTTACATTGAAGGATTCCACAGTAGTAGTTTTTTTCATTTTGAAAATAATATGGCATGTAATGCATCCTGTTATCTAATGCTTAGTCATTTGTTTTAATCTAATCTTAATCTTTATCAAATGCTTACTCTTTGCTCTGGAAAGTTCCTACAACAGCCATGGTGTATCAGAGCCAAACAAGGTTGCTCTGAATGATTGCCAGGAAGGAGGAAAGCCAGCTTTAATTTTTGCTAATGGAAGTCTTACTGGGATCTGAGCAGTAGCAACAGCTGACTTATCTGATCCTTTGCCTAAGTAATTAGTATCACTGTCAGGCTTTAAAAAAAGAAAAGGTTACTAGTCATGGAAAAAGAAATATTACCACCTAGTTCTTTACATCTGTGGGTATAAAGCATGAAAGAGGAGGGAGTGCTTGGATTATTCGCGGCCATGGCCTTTCTGCCTTTGGCAACATCGTTGTCGTTCATGAGAATGCAGTAATGTTCTGGGGTGCCTGGGTGGCTCAGTTGGTCAAGCGTCCGACTTCAGCTCAGTTCGTGATCTCACGGTGCATGGGTTTGAGCCCCGCGTCAGGCTCTGCGCTGACAGCTCGGAGCCTGGAACCTGCTTCGGATTCTGTGTCTCCCTCGCTCTCTGCCTCTCCCCTGCTTGTGCTCTGTCTCTCTCTCTTTGTCTCTCAAAAATAAGTAAACAACAATGACAGAATGCAGTGATGTTCTGACCCTTATCTGGGGTCAGCTAAGGTCCTAGTGCCTTGAGCCAATGTGCTAGGCTGTCCCTTATATCAGTACAGCCCTTCCTCAACTTATGATGGGGCCACATTCTGATAAACCCTGCTCTTCCTTGATTTACAATGGAGTTATGTTCTGATAAACCCATCGTAGGTTGAAAATATGCTAAGTCAAAAATGCCTGTGAGACACCTAACCTGCTAAACATGATAGCTTAGCCTAGCCCCCCCCAAAAGGTGCTCAGAACACTTATATTAACCCACATTTGGGCAAAATTTCTTAACTCAAAGCCCATTTTATAATGAAGGGTTGACCGTGACATGTAATTTATTGAAAATACCAAAAGTAAAAAACAGAATCATTGTATGGGTTCAGAATGGTGGTTAGTGTATGGGTCAGTTACCCTTGTGACTTTGTGGCTGGGAGCTATGGGTCCCTGCCACTGCCTGCTGCCATCACAAGGGAGGATCCTATGCCCTATCACTAGCCCAGGAAAAGATACAAGTTCAAAATTCAAAGTATCGTTCTCACTGGATGCACATGGCTTTCGCATTGTCGTAAAACAGAGCCACAGTTAAGACAGTCTTTTGAGAAAGAAACTTTGGGAACTGTTTCTTGCTACTCTTACATGTGGGTATGACAATGATAAAACAAGTGTGTGTCTCTTGCCTTCTTTTCTTCTTGGGACATGATCTCCTGTGTGCTAGTGAGAGAGGTGTCCGTCATCTGGAAAAAAGTAATTTCCATTTCTGAAATTAGGTGGGTCATCAGTTGCACCTTGAACAATGAATTCTAACGAGTAGAAAGATAAGATGTATGTTCATAATAAAACAAATGCATGTGTGTGCATTTAGGATTTGTTGGACCAGGAGTCTGCAGGCACCAACCAGAGCTGTGTATCGCCACTTCCCAAAATAAATATTTGAGATATGTTACTATCTCTATCAACACCCTTCAGTGGCCGCATCGACTTACATATAATCTCTGTGTCCTTGGACCTTGCTAGAGACTTGGCTTTTGACTAGAGAAGCTGAATAGGAGGAGGTGATCTAAGGTGACTAGTTCGTGGTTTACCCAGATTCCCAATGGCTTTTTTTATTCTGTTCTGAGTCAGAGGCATCAAGGATGCCCTAAGAATCTCATACATCTATGCCCCTGGATATAGATGTCCACCCCTGGCCCATATAATAAAGCCACTGAACCAGAAGGGAAATTTTTCTCCAAATAACTCTTGGAAAGTGACATGTATGCACTCTTGCCTCCCTACATATTCTAACAGTCCTGGAGCACCCGATTTTCCATATTCTCTATTAACTGCCTCCAAAACAGCAGCAGCCTTGCTCCCTCGCCCCCAGGAAACCAAATAAATATAGACCCTTTTGAACAATGCCCAAATCTGCAAAAAGTGCCAGGGTGGTAAGAATGCTCACCTTTGTCTAGCTACACCGTGAGAAATTTACGTGCTGGGGTGTTTTTCCCAGTTAAGACCTAAAGAGAATTTAAAGAATGTCTGCCCCTTTTCTGGCCACTTGTCTATGTGTACTGATTCTGCATTTATATGTGGCCACAGCTCTGGGTGGCCAGGGCACAGGGCCATGCAGTCCTTGCCTGCTGAGAGTTCACATGGGCACAGCGTCATCTGGAATATAGACCCAAACCATCGGCGACAAGAGATGTTCTTTGGAGAGCCAGGCCTCTCCTGTCTTCCAGCAGGCAAAGGAGAAACGGGAGGTGGTATCTGCAGCAAGTATGTGCAGGGAGAGACCCGGACAGCTTTCCCCAAGGGCCAAACCGTGGCCAGAGCCCCAGGTCTCAAGTGGGCCTTCAAGAGCACTGATTTGAGGCATTCTGCACAACCTATACCCTCTTTTTACTGGGTCGTTTAAATGTGACAAGGCTTTTGTGCTGGATTCTTAAATGTGTAGCTTTGTTTCTCAGCAATAATATGAAAAGGATGCATGTCTAGAATTCTTTGATGCTTTTGCTTTTGGTGTGTTTGCCTTTTTATTTTATTTTATTTTTGGCTTAGAACCTGTTTCTTAGTTTGTATGATGATGACGGTGATGATGATAGTGGTTATGTCTCACAGTGGGGAATTAGAAGGAAATTTGGAAGAGAACAGATCTTTGTATTTAACCTTAGCTGCCAGAAAAGCTCCTTTAATCGCTAGCCTCCTTCTTCCTCCCCAGCCACTGAGCCACAGTTTGCATGGCCCCCACCTCATCTAGCAGGGCGTCCAAGGGCATGGGCTTTGTACCGGCAGCACCAGCCAGCATCACCTGGGCAAAGATGGAAACTGGAGCCCCTGGGCCTACTGAGTCAGAGTCCAAGATCTCTGGGTGATATGTGTGCATGTTGAAGTTTGAGGAGCACCACATGGAATTCTACGAAAGCCTTTATTTTCTCTTTATACTTTCTTTTCCTTCACGGCCACGTCGCCCTCCTCATAGCTGCCTTTCTCTGATTCTCGAGCTGTCAGGAAGAGGTAAAGGTGTTAATTTCTCTTTCTCAGGATTATGAATCTTCTGTGTGGGTTTGCCAGAGAAAACACAGTCTTTTTGACATACTTGAACTACTCAAGTATCTGTTATTTATCTAACATTCACACTGAACCGGGTATTCTGTATTTTTATTTGCAAAATCTGGCGACCCTCGTTGGAAGAGAACAGAATGATCTCCCTTTTGGGAGAAAGTGATAGTATATAATAAGGTACCCAGGCGGCATCAGAGGGAAAGCCTGGAGAGTCCTCCGTTCACTCCTGCCTTTGGCCTGGCTCCTACTCTGAAAGGGATGGGATTTGGGGTTCGGAATGAGATGTCGGTGGCATGTTGCCTTTGACGGTGGTTGTAGCTGTATTTGGGCAGGGGGTGAGGACAGGACACGGGGAGAGAAACTTCTATATATTCTTTCTGAGCCTCCAAAGACTATTGAATAAATCAAGCCATCCTCCGGCAAAACCCACACCGATCTAGAATTGGGGACACATTTTTTTCCACCAGGTGGCTTTAGGTAAGGGAGCTGGCAGAGTTGAACCACAAAATTTGGAAGAGAAAATGCCCTCCACGTGAGTATTTTCATTTATACAGGGTTCGAGTTTGGGCCCTATTATGTCCGATTTAACTATGAGGTTTCCTTGTTTGATGGGGAACATGAAGCTCTCATTTATTCACCTCATTAGGTATAGGTACTGCAGGTGTTCATGTTCCTAAAACAGCTCGTGACCTAATATTTCTTATTGTTAGGTATTTCCAGATGATGGAGTTTGACTCAAATGCCCCAAAGCAATGAAATTCAGATTTAGGGTTTCGACATTTGCCATGACTCTTTGCTTTTTATGCCACTTAATAAGTTGTACATACACATTCTAAGGGAAATTATGAGCTGCCTTATTCATTACACATTTTTCCAACTTGTAATTGTGTTGGCATCAAATGTTGGCAACATTTGAAAGAAATTGACATATTACTTGATCATTGTAAATCTCCTGGTGCTTTTAACTGAAAATGGCATTAGAACCATTTTCTTAAAATTTTGCTTTTTTACATTATCCCTCTTCAGGAAATATGCAGTGTTAGTAGAATTCTTTCAGGACTCACTCGAAAAGCTCAACCTTTCAAGAACGAGTCTCCTTGCTATTGGCACACTGACCCGATAGGCATAAGTAAGAATGCCTTTGGACCTCAGACACGAATGAGATTATTACAGGAAATTATGTGGTAGAAGAAATGGGAGCTTGAATATTAAAACATTGCTTGTTTGGCAGTGTGTTTGCGTTGCTTAGTATCACAAAGTAGCTTGCATGGGGGCGCGCAGATTCAGTTTATAATCCGGTAAAGAGATATCCCTGGTTGCAGCAGAATTATCCATGTAGTTTACATATTTGCATACATGCATATTTGCATACATGTAGCATATTTGTATTGCCAGAATTGTATTTGTATTGCCAGAAAACAGGAATTCAAGATTCCCTGTGTATCTGATTGTTTTTGAGAGGAGAAAATCAGAGATGAAAAATTTAATAACTTTTCTTTCTCCATCTTTTTTGGCATATGGTCTTTGGCTTGCTCTTTCATATATAATTTCTTATTTTAAACTCACTAAATTTGATGAATAGCGTTTATTTCTTGAGGAAATAATTTTCTTAGCAATTTAAACAAATAGTTGCAGTCAAGAGAAGGAAAGCTGCATTGGGGGGCTAATGAAGCCTCATGTAACAGTTACTTTTATTTTTTTTTAATTTTTTTAATGTTTATTTTATTATTTTTGAGACAGAGAGAGACAGAGCATGAACGGGGGAGGGGCAGAGAGAGAGGGAGACACAGAATCGGAAGCAGGCTCCAGGCTCTGAGCCATCAGCCCAGAGCCCGACACGGGGCTCGAACTCACGGACCGTGAGATCGTGACTTGAGCCGAAGTCTGACGCTCAACCGACTGAGCCACCCAGGCACCCCTAACAGTTACTTTTAAATTATTATTATCTTCTTTAATTTTAGAGAGAGAGAGCCCATGATGGGGAGAGGGGCAAGGGGGGGGGGAGAGAGAGAGAGAGAGAGAATTAAAATTCTAAGACATAAATTGGTAGATTAGGCAATCATACCATGCAACTAACAGTTGATCAGAGGTCAGTGGATAAAATACAACATGAGTGGTATAAAGGATATATGGAACTTTAAAATGTTGCTTATTATTAACATACTCTGTGTGTTATAAAAATTATAAATAATACCATAGAAGGTAGATATTTTCCATTGGGAACCCATTATCTCCCAGTTTGATCAGACTCTACAATGGTTAGTAAGGAGGACACATTTACTAAGTAGATTTTAGATGCAGAGTCGATTCCATAAAACGTCTAGTTTTCACCTTGACCTGGCTGTTGTCCTTGTACTTTGTAGAACACCTTCCCTTGTGTTCGTGAGGCTAGTATGTGTCTCCTGCAGTTTCCTACTTAAGCAGAGTGGTCATGGTAGGGTAGAAGGAGCTGTCCAGTGTTCCAGGTACCCCAACCATTCCTAGAACAATACAGAATCACAGAATTTCAGAGGAGGAAGAGACTTAGCAAGGTATTCCCCGGCCTTCTGTTATTCCAGGTTAAGAAATGAGGGGTGCCTGGCTCAGTTGGTGGAGCACGTGAATCCTGACCTCAGGGTTGTGAGTTTGAGCCCCATATTGTGTGTAGAGATTACTTAAAAAAATAAAAGAAAATCTCTAAAAAGAAATCAAGACAGAGAGGCTGGCTTGTCTCTCCATTCACCTGGTCAGCGGCCTGTCCACACTGGCTGCTGTGGCTCCCAACTCTCATCCTGGTGCTTTCTGCTATCTCACACCATCTCGTGCTACTGGCCTTCTTCAGGCATCACATTCAGCAGCATGTGGGGGCATGAAAAGCAGGTATTTTTGAAAGTTTAGAGATTATTATTCACCTGTTGATACCTTGGTGTCATAAGTGGGAAGACATCTTTGTAAATTATTTGATTTTTGAACCACATTTCTCTACGGATCACTACCAAATGAAACTTATTTTCATACGTAGTTTCCTAAAAGGCAAACCATGTTATCTCCCAATTTCTAGATTGTGAAGCTGAGATTCTACTTCTCCTGCTATGCTCATTATAGTGGCAGTGGGAAGGCTGTTCTGGCTCATTAACAGTGTGGTGGTTGAGCCCTCCTTGAGGCACAGATCCAGCCTACTGAAGGCAGAGGTTTCTGCTTCTCTGGCCTCAACTGTCCTGCACTAGGTTATAGTTTTTGAAGATCAGTTTCTAACAAAGAGATGCATACTGTGCATAGTCCTGAAAGATAAGCAGGTCATTACTAGCTTGAACTGTGATATACTAGAATAATAAAATGTCTAAGGGCATGGCAGTTATATCACTAAACAGATGAAAGTATGCCCTCTGGGTAGAATCCAATAAATCAGGGACTAGATGCTTGGCAGTTAAAACTATAAAAACTAGAAAATACTATGAATGGTATTTATGGGATAATTTATTAAAATGTAATGAAGTTACATTGCATACTCTATGAAATGTATTGCTTTAGACAAACTGAAACAGGAGCTAATCTTTGCCCATAGCTATCAGGAGGTAGGTCAGCTGTGGAAAAAAAATACTCTGTTCATAGTCCCTCTGTGATTACATTTTTGTTTTTTGCATCCATTTAACCAAAGTTATTAGTTTCAAGGCTAAAATCTGTTTTGGTTATTTACTGCTGCAGTTCAAATCCCCCCAAACCTTAATGGCTTATACTAAGCCTTAATGGCAACAATTTTATTTTATTATATCTTAGGATTTTCTGGGTAAGAAATTTGGTCAAGGCTGAGCTGGATGATTCACCTCTGCGCAGTGTGGGCTGAGGTCACATGGGGATACTTACTGGTGGAGGAACTAAGATGCCTTTACTTGCTACACAACTGGACTCTCTTCTCGGTGGGAAGGCTTGAAGGCTGTGGTCCTGTGTTGGAACTGTTGGCCCCTCCAGTGTGACCATCACAAGGCTTTCAGACTTTTTACATGGTGGCTCAGGACTCCCAGAGAATGTTGAGAGCTATCAGTCTCTTAAGGCCTGGGTGGGAGATTATTCCACTGTATTCTATTGATCAGAACATTTACAGAGCCCACCCACGTGCAAGGAAAGGGGACATAGACCCCCACCTTTCAACGGGGCAAATGTCAAGGCATCTATGGCCATTCTTAATCTTCAACAAAACCTTTAAACACTTTAAGTGACAGAGTTGATGGAGGTCTGACAGAGAGATAGAATTAAGGGAAGTCACAAAAATAAAGTACTTTAAATCTTTAGGAGTAAAATCTTTAGCCTTTGACTTATTCTGATGATTGTAATAATTCTTTAGGATATTATTCTCCTTGTTGATTTGTAGAATCAACCAAAGTTCCTGGGTAGTAATTGGGGTGCCTGGGTGGCTCAGTCAGTTAAGTGTCTGACTTCAGCTCAGGTCATGATCTCATAATTTGTGAGTTCGAGCCCCACATCGGGCTCTGTGCTGACAGCCCAGAGCCTGGAACCTGATTCAGATTCTGTGTCTCCCTGTCTCTCTGCCCCTCCCCTGCTTGCACTCTGTCTCTCTGTGTCTCTCAACAATAAATAAATGTTAAAGAAAAAAAAGGTCCTGGGTAGTAAGTAACCTCAGGAGCACATGAATGTCAATTTCTAGCTGGGTGTTATTTTGATATTTGAGCCAAATGTAATTTAGGGGCAGGCAGTGAGATGTTAATACTCTGAGCTGGTTTCAGGTCTGTAACTGGAAGATGACAAGGCCAGGGTGAGGAATTGAAAAAGGCCAGAGCTACTCTTAGGTAGGCATAAAGATGGGGTTTATACCTCATACATACATTTATTATTTTAGCCAGTAGATTTTTTAACATTTTTATATACTGTATAAATTGTCATTTTCCAAGTTATATTGACTTTGTTAGGGATGTATAATTTATTATTTCAAGGTTTATTTATTTTTGAGAGAGAGAGAGAGAGCACAAGCAGGGGAGGAGCAGAGAAAAAAGGAGACACAGAATCCGAAGGAGGCTCCAGGCTCCGAGCTGTCAGCACAGAGCCTGACGTGGGACTTGAACCCATGAATCGACCTAGCAGAAGTCAGACGCTTAACCGACTGAACCACCCAGGCACCCCAACAAGTGGCTTCCTTAATGCCCATCACCTATTTACCACCCGCCCTTCTTCCCTCCAGTAACCCTCAGTTTGTTGTCTGTCTTTAAGAGTCTCCTGTGGTTTTGGCACAAAAACAGACACATAGACCAATGGAATAGAATAGAAACCCCAGAACTAGACCCACAAACGTATGGCCAACTAATCTTTGACAAAGCAGGAAAGAACATCCAATGGAAAAAAGACAGTCTCTTTAACAAATGGTGCTGGGAGAACTGGACAGCAACATGCAGAAGGTTGAAACTAGACCACTTTCTCACACCGTTCACAAAAATAAACTCAAAATGGATAAAGGACCTGAATGTGAGACAGGAAACCATCAAAACCCTAGAGGAGAAAGCAGGAAAAGACCTCTCTGACCTCAGCCGTAGCAATCTCTTACTCGACACATCCCCAAAGGCAAGGGAATTAAAAGCAAAAATGAATTACTGGGACCTTATGAAGATAAAAAGCTTCTGCACAGCAAAGGAAACAACCAACAAAACTAAAAGGCAGCCAACGGAATGGGAAAAGATATTTGCAAATGACATATTGGACAAAGGGCTAGTATCCAAAATCTATAAAGAGCTCACCAAACTCCACACCCGAAAAACAAATAACCCAGTGAAGAAATGGGCAGAAAACATGAATAGACACTTCTCTAAAGAAGACATCCGGATGGCCAACAGGCACATGAAAAGATGCTGAACGTCGCTCCTCATCAGGGAAATACAAATCAAAACCACACTCAGATATCACCTCACGCCAGTCAGAGTGGCCAAAATGAACAAATCAGGAGACTATAGATGCTGGAGAGGATGTGGAAAAACGGGAACCCTCTGGCACTGTTGGTGGGAATGCAAACTGGTGCAGCCACTCTGGAAAACAGTGTGGAGGTTCCTCAGAAAATTAAAAATAGACCTACCCTATGACCCAGCAATAGCACTGCTAGGAATGTACCCAAGGGATACAGGAGTGCTGATGCCTAGGGGCACTTGTACCCCAATGTTTATAGCAGCACTCTCAACAATAGCCAAATTGTGGAAAGAACCTAAATGTCCATCCACTGATGAATGGATAAAGAAATTGTGGTTTATATACACAAGGGAGTACTACATGGCAATGAGAAAGAACGAAATACGGCCCTTTGTAGCAACGTGGATGGAACTGGAGAGTGTGATGCTAAGTGAAATAAGCCATACAGAGAAAGACAGATACCATATGGTTTCACTCTTATGTGGATCCTGAGAAACTTAACAGAAACCCATGGGGGAGGGGAAGGAAAAAAAAAAAAAAGAGGTTAGAGTGGGAGAGAGTCAAAGCATAAGAGACTCTTAAAAACTGAGAACAAACTGAGGGTTGATGGGGGGTGGGAGGGAGGGGAGGGTGGTTGATGGGTATTGAGGAGGGCACCTTTTGGGATGAGCACTGGGTGTTGTATGGAAACCAATTTGACAATAAATTTCATATATTGAAAAAAAAATGCAAAAAAAAAAAAAAAAGAAACTGAAAAAAAAAAAAAAGTCTCCTGTGGTTTGCCTCCCTCTCTGTTACTGTGTATTTCTAACCAGAATCCAGTCATCACTGTGCATTGCACTTGTTTGTTATGTTTCTCCTTAAGAAAATGACATCAAGTTTTTGGGGAGACCAGGGCAGTTATCTTAAAGAATACCCCACAATCTGGATTTGGCCATTTCCTTATGGTGACGTTTCTGTTCCTCTAGCCCCTGAGTTCTTGTAAACTGGAAGTTAGGTCTAAAAATTTGATCTGATTCAAGTTAAATATTTTGGGCAAGAAAGCTTACTAGGTGATACTGTATACTTCGTGTTGTGTCACATCACATTGTTCCGTTCGCATTAATACTAAGTTTGGTCACTTGGTGAGGGGTTTTAGTACCTGTTCTCTCTGCAGTTAAGGTCTCTTTCTGTGAGTAGTCTATGAAGTATCACTTCGGCACACCAGACAATAATCTGTCCTGTAACCTTAGCGATCCTCGCTTGAACTATTTCTGTAGGTTTACAAAATGGGGAATTTTCTTACCTGTTTTTCCTTCTTCATTTGTTAACTGATATTATTCTGTAAAGAATCATTTTCAGAGTAGGAAGTTGATGTCCTAGTCAGTCGCTCCAGAAGCAGCAAATGAATGATTTACTTCTCTTTTATTCTCTGTCTTGGCTCTCTCTCTCAGCTGTTGCTACGGACTTATGAATTATTACTTTATAATCCATCACAAGTCCTTATTCTTTGCTGAATTGATCCAGATTAGGCCAATTTGGTTCTTTTCCATAGTGAATAATACTTACAAATTGGGATCTTTAACTTCTCCTTCTAAAAATGTTGGACCAAGAGCTTAACAGGACTCTTTTCCCTCCCCCCACCCCAAATAATTGTGCAAACTGAACATAATACAAATGGCAGTTACCCTAAGATGCTGAAGAGTGAACAGAAGCAGGCAGGCTCTGGTGGGGCTCCCTCCTTGGAAAGGGAGGGACTGGAGCCATCCAAAGTAAGCCCAGGCCAAGTGCTTTCAGTGCAGTGAGGGGGCTTCCAGACGGGAAAGGGTCGGAGAGGGCATCTCGGAATTCTGTCTACACACATCTTCAACTGTGGAAACACACATGCGCAGAATAGACCGAAAGCACCTGGGATAATGACAGGATTGGAACGGGGACCAAAGCTGCTGTCCACAGGAACAGAGTTTGCAGTTCCAGTTCAGCTAAAGTCGTTGCCGACCAAAACAAAAGAAACAACGTTCAGCAAAGAAAAAAAAATCCAGAATCTATGCAGTTTAACATTTGTCACATGTAGAATATGAAGCTAAAATACTCCATAATTGAAGAACCAAGAGAATGGAACATTCTCTCAGGAGAAAGGAAGACCAACAGAGTCCAACAAGATGAAGCAAGTATGGGGAGGAGCAGAAGAGGATTTTGCTGTGACCATTATATTGTGCTCAAATGAAGTAAAACAGTATATGCTCACCATGAAGGAAAAGACACGATATCTCAGCAGAGAAATGGAAATGATAAAAAAAATTTTTTTAAAAAGAACCAAATGGAAATTCTAGAACTGTGAAACTACAGTACCTGAAATAAAATATCTACAGGGCGGACTTCACAGTTGAATGGAAATGACAGAGAGAGAGAGAGCAAAGATGGGGCAGCAAAAAATGTTAGAATAAATAATGGCTTCAACTTTTCCAAATGTTATGAAAAGTGGAAATTTATAGATATAAGGTGATCGAGGGGTGTGGAGAAGAGGAAATACAAAGAGGCCCATGCCGACTCTTTCAAATAAAACCAAATAGAGAGCAAACCTCGAAAGCAACAAGAGAGAAGCAACGCAAGGGAACCATAATCCAATTAATGGATGACTTCAGCACCCACAGAGACCAGAAGAGATGGAGCCACATCCTTAAAGTGCTGAAGGAAAACAATTTTCGTCTCAGAATTCTTTGTCCAGTAAAACATCCTTCAAGAATGAAGGGATCAGGGGCGCCTGGGTGGCTCGGTTGGTTGAGCATCCGACTTCGGCTCGGGTCATGATCTCACGGTTCGTGGGTTCGAGACCCACGTCAGGCTCTGTGCTGACAGCTCAGAGCCTGGAGCCCGCTTCGGATTCTGTGTCTCCCTCTCTCTGCCCCTCCCCTACTTGTGCTCTGTCTTGCTCTGTCTCAAAAGTACATGAGCATTAAAAAAAAAAATGAAGGGATCGGGAAGATCAAAAAGTTCAGAGGTGGATGGCAGTGATGGTTGTACAACAGTGTTGAATGTTTCTCATGCCGCTGAATTTTACCTTCAACAGTGGGTGGAATAGTAAATTTTGTGTCATGTGTATTTTGCTACCATACGTTAAAAAAAAAAAAAAAGAATGAAGGGGGAATCGGGACATTTTCAGATAAAGAAACTGATGAGAATTCATCCTGAGCAGATCTGCACTTCAAGAAGTGCTAGAGAAACTTCCTGACGCTGGAAGGAGATGACCCCACAAGGGAATGTGGACCCTTGGGGAAAATGAGGAACACTGGAAACGGTAAATATTTGGGAGGATACAAAATACTGCTTTTTTCTTTGTGCTTTTCTCTCTCAATTTCTTTCGTGATCACGTAACTACTAAAAGCAAAAATCATAACTGTCTTGAGGGGCTTATAACATTTGCAGATATGGTACCTATAACAACCATAAGGGTAGGTACGGACCTCTGTCAGTGCAGGAAGTGGTATGATATTGACTCTAAGTGGGCTATGAAAAGTTATGACCTATATTGTAATCCCTGATGCAGCCACTTAAAAATGCAAAGAAATATAGCTAAAAAGCCAAAGAAGAATTGAAATGGATATTCAAATAATTTTTGTTTAAGGCAGGAAATGAGAAACAGGAACAAAATTTTTATTTATGTTGTGACCCATTAAACGAGTAAAAGGAAATAGTTTTTAAAATTAGGTTATGATAATACAGTAGCCATAAATCGAATTGTTTGAAGAACATTTTTTTAAGATGTTTATTTTGCCCTGGTTTTTTTTTTAAGAAATTTATTTTGCCCCCGTTCTTTTCTTTTTCTTTCTTTCTTTCTTTCTTTCTTTCTTTCTTTCTTTCTTTCTTTCTTTCTTTCTTTCTTTCTTTCTTTCTTTCTTTCTCTTTCTTTCTTTCTTTCTTTCTTTCTTTCTTTCTTTCTTTTTCTTTCTTTCTTTCTTTCTTTCTTTCTTTCTTTCTTTCTTTCTTTCTTTCTTTCTTCCTTCCTTCCTTCCTTCCTTCCTTCCTTCCTTCCTTCCTTCCTTCCTTTCTTTCTCTTTCTTTCTTTCTTTCTTTCTTTCTTTCTTTCTTTCTTTCTTTTTCTTTCTTTCTTTCTCTTTCTTTCTCTTTCTTTTTCTTTCTTTCTTTCTTTCTTTCTTTCTTTCTTTCTTTCTTTCTTTCTTTCTTTCTTTCTTTCTTCCTTCCTTCCTTCCTTCCTTCCTTCCTTCCTTCCTTCCTTTCTTTTTCTTTCTTTCTTTCTTTCTTTCTTTCTTTCTTTCTTTCTTTCTCTTTCTTTCTTTCTTTTTTTCTTTCTTTCTCTTTCTTTCTTCCTTCCTTCCTTCCTTCCTTCCTTCCTTCCTTCCTTCCTTCCTTTTTCTTTCTTTCTTTCTTCCTTCCTTCCTTCCTTCCTTCCTTCCTTCCTTCCTTCCTTTCTTTTTCTTTCTTTCTTTCTTTCTTTCTTTCTTTCTTTCTTTCTTTCTTTCTTTCTTTCTCTTTTCTTTCTTTCTTTCTTTCTCTTTCTTTTCTTCCTTCCTTCCTTCCTTCCTTCCTTCCTTCCTTCCCCTTCCTTTCTTCCTTCCTTCCTTCCTTTCTTTTTTTCTTTCTTTCTTTCTCTTTCTTTCTTCCTTCCTTCCTTCCTTCCTTCCTTCCTTCCTTCCTTCCTTCCTTTCTCTTCTTTCTTTCTTTCTTTCTTTCTTTCTTTCTTTCTTTCTTTCTTCCTTCCTTCCTTCCTTCCTTCCTTTCTTTTCTTTCTTTCTTTCTTTCTTTCTTTCTTTCTTTCTTTCTTTCTTTCTTTCTTTCTCTTTCTTTCTTTCTTTCTTTCTTTCTTCCTCTTTCTTTCTTTCTTTTTTTCTTTCTTTCTTTCTTTCTCTTTCTTTCCTTCCTTCCTTCCTTCCTTCCTTCCTTTCTTTTTCTTTTTTTCTTTTTTCTTTTTTTTTTTTTTAAGTAGGCTCTGCACCCAGTGTGGGGCTTGAGCTCACAACCCTGATATCAATAGTTGCATGCTCTACTGACTGAGCCAGCCAGGCGCCCTGAAGAACATTTATTAATATGAGTAAAATGCTCCCAATGCTTTGCTAAGTGAAAAAAGGATACTAAGCCACTGTAGGATGACAATTAAAAAATATATTCACATACTCACAGAATATAGAAAAAGTTGTAAGGAAATATACCAAAGTGTCTTTTGGTGGTAGAACCCTAGGTGACATAATGGCCTCGTCTTTGCTACATTTTCCGTATTTTTTACAGTGAGCCTAGGTTATCACAAAATTTATTTTTAAATTTTTTTTAAGTTTATTTATTTTGAGAGAGATTGAGAGGGAGAGAACATGCACGTGCACACACAAGCAGGTGAGGGGCAGAGAGAGGAGGAGAGAATCCCAAGCAAGCTCCTCACTGTCAGTGTGGAGCCCACCGTGGGGCCTGAAGTCATGAACCATGAGATCATGACCTGAGCTGAAATCAAGAGTCAGACACTTAACTGAATAAGCTACCCAGATGCCCCACAAAATTTATTTTTTAGCTAATACTAGTATATTGTTATATAATAATGCTTGGTTTTTCTACATTCTCTGTTTTTTTTTTTATTTAAATTTTTTTTTCAACGTTTTTTATTTATTTTTGGGACAGAGAGAGACAGAGCATGAACGGGGGAGGGGCAGAGAGAGAGGGAGACACAGAATCAGAAGCAGGCTCCAGGCTCCGAGCCATCAGCCCAGAGCCTGACGCGGGGCTCGAACTCACGGACCGCGAGATCGTGACCTGGCTGAAGTCGGACGCTTAACCGACTGCGCCACCCAGGCGCCCCTCTCTGTTTTGATTCTCTACTAAGTTTATTGTTATTCTAACAGCTTTTCCCTGATTCCATTAGATTTTCTAAGCATACAGTTGTGCAATGGACGTAAAATGAAACTATTCAGTCCCGAGGTCTCTTAGTCTCTAGCTGCTTACCTTAACACAACAGAGAATGCCCAGGAGCTAATCTGCACTGTTCACACTAATTGGTGGATCCCAGGCAGTGGGGCATTGTGTACCTGGTACATCCTGCTTCCTTCTCTATGGAGAGGGCTCATGGTAAGGATTAAATGTGTTGGTGGATGCAGAGTCTTGACTTGGTACTTGGCCATCACATGATCTTGACAAATGTTAGTGTTATTACTGTGAGGGTGTATCTCTTGCACATATTTCCTTCTGGAAGGGCGGAGCTGAGCCCTGGGAAGCAGCTACACCAGTTTGTGGGCAGATCATGTGAAAGGAGGAGCCATGAACAGTCGGTCCTCGGGGTGCCAGCTCTGGATACCCGTGCCTAAAAATGACATCAGTCTGTCATGTGTGTTATGTTTTATGAATATTTCAAACCTTCACCTTGGGTGAAGATGTTCTCACTTATGTGAGGAAGGATATGGAATGTGAAAATGATGTGTACCCTAGGTATAGTCTTGAAGAGGCTCACTGTAGAAGAATCAATCTCAAGGTTTAATCCAAGGAATGAGGAATCCCTCTGGTAAGCCGCCTTTGAGATGGTCCCAGTGATGTCTGCCTTTGGGCATGTATGCTCCTCTATGAGCCCCTCAAGCCCCTCCCCTTGAGTGTGGGCTGGACCTAATGACTCACTTTTTAAAAAATGTTTGTTTAGGGGCGCCTGGGTGGCTCAGTCAGTTAAGCGTCCGACTTCGGCTCTGGTCATGATCTCGCGGTCCGTGGGTTCGAGCCCTGCGTTGGGCTCTGTGCTGACAGCTCAGAGCCTGGAGCCTGTTTCAGATTCTGTGTCTCCCTCTCTCTGACCCTCCCCAGTTCATGCTCTGTCTCTCCCTGTCTCAAAAATAAATAAACATTAAAAAAAAAATTTAAAAAAAGTTTATTTATAATTAATTAATTTGTTTTTAAATTTACACCCAAGTTAGCATATAGTGCAACAATGATTTCAGTAGATTCCTTAATGCCCCTTACCCCTTTAGCCCATACCCCCTCCCACAACCCCTCCAGTAACCCTCAGTTCTCTATATTTAAGAGTTTCTTATGTTTTGTCTCCCTCCCTGTTTTTATCTTATTTTTGCTTCCCTTCCCTTATGTTCATCTGTTTTGTATCTTAAATTCCTCATATGAGTGAAGTCATACGATATTTGTCTTTCTCTAATTTTGCTTAGCATATACCCTTAAGTTCCATCCACATAGTTGCAAATGGCAAGATTTCATTCTTTTTGATTACCGAGTAATACTCCATTGTATATATATACCACATCTTCTTTATCCATTCATCCATTGATGGACATTTGGGCTCTTCCCATACTTGGGCTATTGTCAGTAGCACTGCTATAAATACTGGGGTGCATGTTCCCCTTTGAAACAGCATACCTATATCCCTTGGATAAATACCTAGTAGTGCAATTGCTGGGTCATAGGGTAGTTCTATCTTTAATTTTTTGAGGAACCTCCATATTGTTCTCCAGAGTGGCCGCGCCAGTTTGCATTCCCACCAGCAGTGCAAAAGAGATCCTCTTTCTCTGCATCCTCGCCAACATCTGTTGTGCCTGAGTTGTTAACGTTAGCCATTCTGACAGGCATGAGGTGGTATCTCACTGTGGGTTTGATTTGTATTTCCCTGATGATGAATGATGTCGAGCATCTTTTCATGTGTCTGTCAGCCATCTGGATGTCTTCTTTGGAGAAGCGTCTATTCATGTCTTTTGCCCGTTTCTTCACTGGCTAATTTGTTTTTTTGGGTGTTGAGTTTGATAAGTTCTTTATAGATTTTGGATACTAACCCTTTATCTGATAAATTATTTGAAAATATCTTCTCCTATTCCACTGGTTGCCTTTTAGTTTTGCTGATAGTTTCCTTCACTGTGCTTTTTATTTTGATGAGGTCCGAATAATGTATTTTTGCTTTTGTTACACAGCAGTTACACAGCTAATACACTTTCTAAAGCAATTAGGTGTCTTCATGGACTTTCCCTGCCTCATTCCATCCGCTCCACTTTGGTCCTTCAGGAATTGTGGCAGTTCTCCATGGCATCCTTTTATTTTTTTAATTTCACATCAAAGCATCAGATGCCTCTCCTGCCCATTCCTTCATCTTCCCATCTTGCTTCTGGCCCAGTCACCACTTTTTTGCTGTGTTAACAAAGGAACACATTGACTATTGCTGTCCTTTCATCTGTCACTTTGGAGATCTCCCTTGCTCCTTTCAGAAGTCATGGGGAAATGGGGCCTCAGTGTGATCTAGAGCCCAGAGCAGTAGTTCACAGCCTGCTCTTTGGCCCTTTATCACATCTCGAGGAGGATGTCCCACACAGGGGCCACACTCAGCATAGGTCGTGGGCCAGTGCACCGCTGGCCAGTGCCAGCGACCACGCATCGTCCCCTGTCCTGGCTCCAAACCCTCCCATCACCACCCGCCAAATAGTGACTTACTGAGATAAAAGGGTGGGGGATTTCTCTAACCTACAGGGCCCTAAACTGAGTGGCTAGACCCCTGGATTCTAGTTCCATCTCTGCTGCAGCTTTGCTGTGTGAACCAGAACACCTTTTTCTCTCTAGTTTCTATAACTGGAAGGCCTGGACAATAATAACCACCATTTCCCTCTTCTTAAGCAGAGCTTTAGGGAAGGATTTCCTCTAAAGTGATAGGAAATGAGTGTTTAATATTTTAAACCTGAGCGCAAGGATTATACAATTTGTAAACTGTAATAAAAGCCACCAGTGTCCCTGGACCCATGAAGAGTTACGGGGGAAATACAGCTCATCTCACTCAATGAAAATACTTGCCAATTGAAAATTAGTTTCTCTTGCATTGCCTCTTTATTCTTTTTGCTCATACTTAATAAAGTGGACATTTGGTGATGGACTTCTCAATGTTGTCCCTGTGGCCATCAGCCTATTCACACCATTCCTGGCTGCATTAAGTATCCCCAGTGCAGAGAATTAAGTCACTGTAAAAGTATACTCTGGATTTTACCAAGAGGTCACGGAGAGCCCTCCTTGCCTGGGCAGTCAGCAGCATTCTTATTACACTTCATTTATCTATTTGGGAGGACTCAGGAGGACCAGCTGGGCCCCTGTCTGCACTCATCAAGAGTTAATTTCTGAGCGAGGTGCTGTGGTCATGAACAAGTGGAGAAGGTACCCTGGTGGTCCTGCCAGACGAGAGGGGCCCTCAATTAGCAGCAACGTTCAATCAGGCTGCTTAACCCGCCACGGAGCCGAGATGGTCATGTCCTTCCTGCTGCCCTCCCATAAACACGGAGCCACCGTCAGCCTTGGGTGTCTGTGTGGCCCGGGATGAGGAAGACTGCACGGATCTGAGCCCGACACACATTCAGTGGCTACCTGAACATGGCTTTTATTTTCAACAGAGTAGTGAGGGTTAACCATGAGGGATTTTTTTTTTTTTAACCTTTTGAAATTTGGAAGCATCTTTCTGTCTTTGCCAACTGCATATTTCCCAAGCTGGGTATCACACTGGCTTTGTTTCTTTGCTGTTAAACACAATGTCATGTTGTCCTGTTTCCGGCATGGCTTAGTGTGTGTTGAGACAGCTTGTTGTGGTAGAAAGTCAGTGCATAACTCACCGCTGTAAAGCCTCGTTCCCTCTTTCCGCATCACGGTTCATGCCGTGGCTAAATGGAGGTGATTGTCTCTGCCCTGCCCACCTGGCAGAACTGTTAGGAAGGTAAGATATAGAAACAGTTTGGAAACTGTCAAACATCATACAAATCTGAGGTGAAATTATTGAATACCGTGGTTGCATTGCTCCTAGTTGGCTCATCAGCAGGGCCGAGAGAGGTTAAAATTTTTTTTAACTTTTTTTTCATTTTTGAGAGACAGAGTGTGAATCGGGGAGGGACAGAGAGAGAGGGAGTCACAGAATCCAAAGGAGGCTCCAGGCTCCGAGCTGTCAGCACAGAGCCCAACACGGGGCTCGAACCCATGAACCACAAGATCACAACCTGAGCTGAAGTCAGATGCTTAGCCAACTGAGCCACGCGGGCGCTTCCAGAAGTGTTTATTTTAATGATCATGTAAAGAACACCAGAACCTGGTGTTCTTGCTAGGTATCTTGTATTTTATTAAAGATGCTATCTAATGTTGCCGCATTTAATCAATAAAAAACAAATATAAACGCTTCCTCAAGTTCTGGCTAAGCAGCTCTCACACATTTTGAGGACCATGGGGGACAGAGGGACCAGTATGGTAGGAGGAGGGTGGGTGAGAGTTTCTTACCTCAGTGTGACGTCTTGCTGAGTCATGAGACCCACTTGCCTAGGGAAGCTATAGGTGGGTGTGGTGATTTTGAGGACAGTCTGCTGTGGAGTCATTGAGCAGGTCCCTTGGTTATCTCTGGTCAAGCACCTGTCCCAGATGAGGAACTGGATTTACTTACCACTGGTGGCTTGAAATTCTTCTGGTCATCAAATAGCCCACAAAATAAAAGTGGAGGCACGGCCCCCATGCCCTTGTTAGCACCTCAGGGTATGATTGGGGGTTTGATTGTGTGGCACCTGCTGGGAGCATGGCATTGAGCCTGGGGGACTGGCTTGGAACCAAGGGGCCTCCCGGAAGGCAGGTTGCGCCTCAGCCACGGGAAGAATCAAACAAAGACCGAGAAGGTGTTGGTAGAACACATTCACGTTAGATGGAAAGGCTTAGCACTTTAAAGGTTACTGTAAATTTTAAGCTTCTTTCTTTACTTACCTGGCAGATCGGAGAGTGCTATGTCTTGGTGTAATGAAGCATTATGTTGGTATAGCAAAAAGGAAACTGCCCTCCTACAGGAATTCAGTCTCACTAGAAGCTCGTGGTCTGGTGTGGGGCTCACCTGGGAATGGATGTGTGTATACATGTGCACGTAGGCGTTTTTCCTGATGGGGAAGTCGAGACCAAATTGCCCATTACATTGCCGGATTTTACCTGATGGTTTCCTGAAATGGACATTGGCTAGAAAATCCACTCCTTTTTGCAGGCTTTGTTTTTTGTTTTTTGTTTTTTTTTTAACCTTGGAGTTTTGTTTTGTTTTTTTTAACCTATGGCTTGTTGTTTTTCCTGCTTTTGCCTTGGAAGCATGGAAATGATTCGTGTAGAATTATTTTGATGGGGGAAAAAAAGAGTTGAAATTGAGGAGTAAATCAGTCACCAGGTTAGTTCTTGCAGCCAAAACCCGTCAGAGCCAAAAGCTGCCGCCATATCCGGAACTTCGCTCCAGGCCTCGTGGGCATAAACTGGAACCTTGGCAATAAAGTTTGGGACATAGAGTTGTCCTATGCCAGGGCTTCTGGAATCCAGATTCGATACTGCACATTTCTCTTTGTTTTTAAAGGAGAAAATCACTACTTTAAACGTTAGGTAGATCTGTTTCATGCCGAACATGGAAATATTGATGCTGGACAGAAAACATGGGGAAGGAAGCTGGGGGAAAGTACATCTGTCCTGCTCCTGGCCAACAAGTACAGACCTCATTCTCCAAGATTGCGCCCTGAACCTCTGCCCATCTTGTCAATGGAGGATGGTGTGCCAAACAGCTACTCCTCTGATCGGCCTGGATCGCCTTGAGCCTCAGGTCCCCAGCTGCGTGTTCTGTCCTCTCTTCAGGCTCTAGTCATCTCGTTGTGACCATGACCATGAGCGTAACACCTGAGATTCACTTACAGTTCAGGGTGTAGGGCTGGGAATTGGAGTCCCATTGCACAGAGTTCCTTTTCACATAATTGATTTTCAGTTGAATCATACTTGTCTACATTTGTACCTTTGTCTCTGACTTCCAGAATAAGAGTCAGAGGTCATATTTTGGAATTGTCACCTATTTCATTTTTGAAACACTCCCTGAAATGATTGACACACAGCTGCTTCCTAGTAAAAGGAACACCTTGCACTGTTCTGTTTGTTTACTCCATCCAGGATGACACTTTTTTAATGGAATCTCACTGCACTAAATTACACTGAGAGTGAAAAGGCAACTCTAGTTCTGTGGTAAGTGTGTTCTATGACAGAAACTCCAGTGTTCTCGATGTTCAGTACAGTGCAGAGAACAGCGGCAAGGGCTTGAGATCTGGACCCAGAGGGCAGGGACAGAGGTCTTAGCCACGTCACTCATCTGCTTGGATGCGAAGTGACTTCTCCGAGACTTAGTTTCTTCTTCCGTAAAATGGTGCTAACGAGAGCAGCTTTAGAGCTTTTACTAATGATAAGTAAATAAGACACGATTGAAAAGTGCCATGTAAACATTTGTTGTTTTTTTTTTTTTTTTTTAATTTTTTTTTCAACGTTTTTTTATTTATTTTTGGGACAGAGAGAGACAGAGCATGAACGGGGGAGGGGCAGAGAGAGAGGGAGACACAGAATCGGAAACAGGCTCCAGGCTCCGAGCCATCGGCCCAGAGCCCGACGCGGGGCTCGAACTCACGGACCGCGAGATCGTGACCTGGCTGAAGTCGGACGCTCAACCGACTGCGCCACCCAGGCGCCCCTAAACATTTGTAAGATACAAGGCAAATGTTGATTGTATATGTAGAGAATGTGTGTGGCAGAGAAACTATTAACATGATTCCCGACTTGCTTCATTTTCCTCCTGGGCACATAGCTCCCCTCTCAGCTGGGCTGGTGCTACATGGATGGCCAGTGGACAGGAGGAACATGAAGTATGTATGCATCTTCCAGGCGTGGCTCAGTAGATCCAGAAAAATGGCAGTGTTACCAGTGGGAAGAGGCCTGTCCCTGGGTCACCACTTGGAGGAGAGCTGTCTAACTAGCCTTGGACTTGGACCACTGCCCTTGGGCCCCTGCCATTGGGGCTGTTTCACCCAATGTTAGCCTACCCTAAATAATCACAGTTTTGGAAAAGAATATTATTTGCCACTGTGTTAGCATATAAAGTGCTTGGGGTTCTTTGTTTTGTTTTTTTAGAGCACAAGTAGGGGAGAGTGGCAGAGGGAAAGAGAGAGTATCTTAGCTTAGCGTGGAACCCAACATGGGGCTCAATCCTGTGACTCTGGGATCATGACCTGAGCTGAAATCAAGAGCTGTATGCTTAACTGAGTCACCCAGGCAGCCCAGTGCTTGTATTTTTATATACATCATAAATACAACGTACTGTCATTTAAGGATATTTTTATCATGTTACATATAATATTGTTGCTAAAAGTACAAATGAAAATCAACCTGTTTGCAGTTTTTATAAATAAAACCTAATTGCTGACAATGAGCCAGATCCATATTTTAAGATTTAGTAAAGTTTTGTACGTATCTTGACCAAAAAGAGAAGTTAATATTGACTCGCTGAGAGGTGAGTTCCTGCTATAAACATTAATAATCACAAGAGAAGATTAACTGTCATTGATCAAGCACTTAGCGTGTGCCCTACGCACTACACTGAGAACCTCGCAGACGTGACAGGCATGTACCCGAAGTGAGACATTTGCTTTTTCTTTCAAAATTGTTTTATGCCCATTAAAACTGAATTATGAGACTCAAGCTTAGTATTCCTTTTCTAGATTGCCATGCTCCCTTCCCCATTGTTATAACAGAATTAATTAAGCCGAGTTGCTAATTCTGTAAGAGAACCTTATTTCTAAAATGTCATAGGGCCTGCAACTACTGAAATCAATTTCTAGCGACCATTGCAGGTTGAAAATTTACACAGGTCTCGATTGTGAACTGGGTTTGTTTTGGCTGGCGTTAGTAACAGGGACAATTATTCAGGGGGCATTTGTGGCTTACCAGTGATTCACCAGTCTGTTCTTTAATTTTCTTATGTAAATATGTGCAGCCAAATACGGTTTCCTGCATGTTTCATCCGTCTGCTTGAAAGCATCCAAGCACTAGATCCTCAGTGTTGTTCCCACAGAGTCAGATGCTGCCATTGATGGGACAGTCCCAGCAGCCACACATGCATTCTAATGAGTTGACCTCGGGTTTGTAATATTACCTCTTCCCTTCAACACCACTCTCCTACCCCCAAAACTAAGTGGACAGAATTCACACCCCAGGGGAAAGAATTGCAGCCAACACTAAGCTTACTAGAGGGTTCTTGAACAGCTGGGCTTGTGTCCTCAAGTTGTGTGAGTTAGGGTGTGTTAAGACAACAAATGATGGAAAAGGGATGTTCAGATACAGCCTTTATGCTTGAGGTAAAGGAAATGCTGGGAAGACAAGCCTGGTGGCTGAAACATAGGCTGGGGAAACCCCACAGCCGGACCTCCCAGACCAGCCCTGGTTTTAGCTTCCTTTCCTTTCCCTTCTCCTTTCTCCTTTCTCCTCCTTTCTCCTTTCTCCTCCTTTCTCCTTTCTCCTCCTTTCTCCTTTCTCCTCCTTTTTCCTTTCTCCTTTCCTTTCCTTTCCCTTCTCCTTTCTCCTTTCTCCTTTCTCCTCCTTTCTCCTTTCTCCTTTCTCCTTTCTCCTCCTTTCTCCTTTCTCCTTTCTCCTTTCTCCTTTCTCCTTTCTCCTTTCTCCTTTCTCCTTTCCTTTCCTTTCCTTTCCTTTCCTTTCCTTTCCTTTCCTTTCCTTTCCTTTCCATCCTTCTTTTCTTCCCTTCTTCCCTCTTCCCTCCTCCCTTCCCTTCTCTCTTACCTTGCCTGCCTTCATTTTAATGTTTATTTTTGAGAGAGAGAGAGAGTGAGTGAGTATGAGCAGCAAGGGATATAGAGAGGGAGACACAGAATCTGAAGCAGGCTCCAGGTTCTCTGAGCTGTCAGCACAGAGTCTGACACGGGGCTTGAACCCACAAACCACGAGATCGTGACCTGAGCCAAAGTCGGACGCTTAACCGACTGAACCATGCAGGCACCCGTGGTTTTAGTTTTCTTATCTGTCAAGAATCGTGGTACCTTCCTGCCTGTTTCCTCACCAGTAAGATGGAGCTAATGGTAGTACTACCTGCTAAGATTATGGAGCCATTTGGTGTGAAATGCTGGTACGGGGACCCACAGGGATAGAGGGATTGGCTGCTCTTGTCGTTGTTATCACTACGATGACATCCGTTCACTTGTACTGGTGATGTCCACATTCCTGGGAAGCCTGATGACAGATTCTCTGTTTCTGAGCTTGCTGTACAGATTGTGTGTGTGTGTCTGTTCACCAAGTATGTGTGAAGTACCTGCTGCATGCGAAACAGTGTGCCAGCAGCGTATTCCAAGTATGTCCACGTCCATTTTGTCTGTTCTCAGTAGGGAGCGCCCTGCGGTGCTGACCTCTGTGCATCAGCATGGAGTCTAGTTTGCACTTGAGGTGCTCCCCATGATCCCCGGATGATGCAGAGTCTGCAGGGTCTTGCAGGCTCAAGATGAACTGTCCAGAAATTGTTTGCATGTGTGCTCTGCAGCTGATACTAAGCACCGTTAGCAAATGTGCAAGGGCGCCTGGGTGGCTCAGTTGGTCAAGCATCTGATTCTTGATCTCAGCTCAGGTCATGATCTGACAGTTCATGAGTTCAAGCCCCGCATTGGGCTCTGTGCTGACAGCGTGGAGCCTGCTTGGGATTCTCTCTCCCTCTCTGTCTGCCCCTCCCCTGCTCGCTCTCTCGCTCTCTCTCTCTCTCAAAATAAGTAAACATTAAAAAAATAATTATAAGGGGTGCCTGATGGCTCAGTTGGCTAAGCGTCTGACTTCAGCTCAGGTCATGATCTCTCGGTTTGTGAGTTCGAGCCTCATGTGGGGCTCTATGCTGACAGCTCAGAGCCTGGAGCCTGCTTTGGATTCTGTGACTCCCTCTCTTCTCCTGTCCCTCCCCCACTTGTGCTCTGTCTCTCAAAAATAAATAAAATGTTAAAAAAAATTAAAAAATTAAAATGTGGAAATGAATTCTGTGAAACTCAGACACCCTTCAGTAGAAAGAAAGATGGCTGGATTTTCCTCATGAGGCTGTTTCTAAATGTTTACGTGTTACTGTTAATTGTTCACTCCTAACCCTGGTAATTTTGGCTTGTTACTGAATTCCTGGTTTCTCAAATTGGAGAAGTGAGACTTTGAATCCTGGAGTGACTTCCGGGACATCCAGGCTGAATCTGGGATTCAATTTGGTCCAGTTTTCTGCTCTGTGGAAATCTAGTGGATCCAAATTCGATAGCACTGCATTGGACCCCGCTGGCTGTGCTGGGGATGGCAGCCTAACTGCTCATGGATCACGGAGGTTGTGTGCTTTCTTAGCACGAGTAGATCAAAGTGTGATAAATGGGCTTGTGTGTGGGCATCGTTGCCTTGGGGGGTGTCCCCTGCTTTAAATATCCTTTCTGAACTGGTGGCTTCCAGTCCAGTCTCTCCCCTGATCTTCAGATTCTCACGTTTATTCACTAACTGGTTAGATAAATAAATTATAATTACACTTAGCTAATTTTTACATATCCAAGAGACAGCTTAAAATGAACTTACCCCAGTTATCAAGACATATGTAATTGTCAATTAGCATAGAGGAAAACGGAAGAGAGTAGAGATCCCAGAAATAGACATTTACGTGGCCAATTGATTTTTGGTAAAGATGCCAAGATCATTCAATGGGGAAAAGATAGTCATTTCAGTACATGGTTCTCTAACAACTGGTTGTCTATATGGGGAAAAAAGTGAATTTCAACCTTTACCTTGGCACCACATGGAAAAATTAACTCTAAATGGACCATAGGTCTAAATAAGAGAGCTAAACTATTAAACTTATAGAAGAAAACATTAGTGAAAATCTTTGTGACATTGGACTAGGGAAAAAATTGTTAAACAAGACAGAACATGAATTGTAAAAGAAAACAGTGATTAATGTTTAAAAATCCTTGTTTTTATGACACAATTAAGAAAACAAAAAGGCAAGCCACGAGTTGGGAGAAAATATTTGCAAAACTTGTATCTGACAAAGAAGTTGTGGCTAGAATATATAAAAAGCCTTCCAACTCAGTATTAAGAAGACAACCCAATTTTAAAAAAAGGCAGAAGAATGGAATGGAAACTTCACCAAAGAAAACAGGAATGCCAGAAAGTACGTGAGAAGATGGCTCAATATCACTAGTCTTCAGGGAAATGCCAGATTATGAGATACCATTAGGCATCCATCCACAGGGCTAACATAGCGGCTGACAATGTTGACAGGGATGCAGAGAAAGGGCAGTTCTCCTATTGCTGGCCGGAATGCAAAATGATACAGCCAGTTCTGAAAACATTCTGGTGATATCTTACGAAATTAAAGATACACTCGCTGTATGATCCAGCAGTGCCACTCCTAGGGATTTACCCAAAGATGAATGAAAACGTATGTCTACACAAAGACCTGCTATGTAGATGTTCACGGCAGACTGGAAACAACCCAGCTGTTCTTCAATAAATGGATAAACGAATTGCTGGATACAAAGGAACAAAATCTTAGCACCTGCAGTAACATGGGTGCATCTCAGAAATGTTATGCTAAGTGGAAATCCATGGATCCTACCTGCCTGGAAGCCCTACGTGATTGAGCCCCACCCCCACTCCCGCCTCACAGACCTACATGTTCGCGCACTTTCGCACACACACATGCGTATTGGGGCCTCAGTCATGACGCGCACCCACTCCCTACGTCGGCTTCTTTGTGTTTGTTCTTCCCCTGCCTGGACCCTTCCTCTCCCAGATATTCCTCCTGTTCTCACTTCCTTGGGGACCCTGCTCGCATGTTAGCTCAGGAGAGAGGCCTTCCTTAATTGTCTTTAAAAAATCTCAAACAGGCTCCACTCGCCCTTGGGTAACTTACCCCTTTACCTAATATAGAATGTATTTACTTGCATATTTGCTTAGTATTTGCCTCCTCCTGCCAGAGTGTAAGCCTGTTTTGTCTACTGCTGCATTTCTCGCTCTCTGCAACACTATTACATGGTAAGTGCCCGGTCAAAAATTGTTAAGTAAATAATGTTGAATGCATAATGTTAGGAATGCAGAGAGCGGGATGGGATGAGACCTCGGGTATGGTGTGCCGGGTCAAGATATAGGCTCTTGCATTCTGTGTTAGCAGCTTCTCCTTAGCCTTTCCATTCACTCATGTGCTGAGCGGGCTCTGACCGTGTTTGGCTTTGAGAAACCGAACTGAGGAAATACACACCGGCAATGAGCGCCAGTACATTTAATATGTTCAAGTGGGAAATTCTCAACATTTTTGCAAAGGTATTAAAAGAGGAACTTCTCAGTCTATAGCCTACCGATTATTAGTCTTCCTCACCACACCCGTTCCCCATTTATAAAAACAAAAATATAAGGCAAAACTAGGAGAAAAGAATTGTAACAATATTTATGAAATGTTGGACTTAAATGCTATTGAAACAACTGTGGACATACACTGTTTTCTGACATTACCAGTCTGTTCTGTTGCTAAAGATTTGTTCGTCTTAAAGCAGGATTGGAAGATTTTACACAGAGCGCAAATTACTGGCTTTAGATGGCATCACCATGAGTTATGTAGGGATAGTGTTAAGAGAGACTGTGATCGGAAGTCACTTTTACAGAGTAAACTTGCTAATTTAGGTTCGATGATCTTTTCTGTAGATGCTGCATTATTTCCTTTCCCCATTCCTGAATTCTTCCTTCTGGAAGTTACTGCTCATTAGCATGGATGCACATGTGTCCTCTGGAAAAAGAGCCAAAGGAGGCAATGACCTTGAAGTAGTTTTTTTTCCCTCTTTGTGAGTGGCCCAAGTCAGTGTGGTGGGTTCTGTGGGAATACTGAAGGGATACAGTGGTGCTTGGGATTATTTGCCGGTTTTGGAGAGTGGTGACCTTTTTGTTTTCCAGTGTCCCAGATTATCTGAGTCCTGGTCCCCTGCCATTCTCATAGGCCTGCTGATACATCTAGTACAAATCGTTGTACTATTTTATTATTTTCTAAAGTTTATTTGTTTTGAGAGAGAGAGAGAGAGCGAGAGCATGAGTGGAGGAAGGGCAGAGGGGGTGCAGAGAATCCAAAGCAGGCTCCTCTGACAGCAGGGAGCCCAATGAGGGGCTCAAACCCATGGACCATAAGATCATGACTTGAGCTGAAGCCGGACCCTCAACTGACTGAGCCACCCAGGTGCCTCTGCACTATTTTAAATAGTAAACAGAAACATGCTTTTGGGAATCAAAAAAACTTGGTAAATTTGGGAAATCAGTCATCTGACTAATAGGTCTTTGGAGAACTGACCTAGATTCACTGACGTGTATCATATATCTTTTCTGCATTTGCTGACACAATCATGTGATTTTACATATTTTGCCCTCCTGATGGGTTCCACTGATACGTTTTTCTGTTGTTAAACCATCCTTGCATTTCTAGGATAAACACTACTTGATTATAACGTATTGTACATAAGATGTACAATTAAATTAATATAGCTAGCATTTCATTCGGGATTTTCACATTTCTGTTTATAAGTGAAGAGGGCCCATTATTTTGTTTTCTTACTTACCTAACTTAGAATTGAGATTAATTGTACTGGCACCATAAAATGAGTCAGGCAGCTTTTCCTCTTTTTCTAATTTGTGGAACATAATGGAATGTTTTCAAAGTTAGAAATTGCAGCTGTTTAGAACCCCAGTTGTGTTTGGTTTACTTAAGCCACCAAAATATTTTTTTTAACTTTATCCTTAATTAACCTTTTAAATTAAAAAGATACTTTTCTAGTTTCACTGTTTTTCTTTTTTCCAGTGAGTGACTTAAATTAACTGTCCAGTTAATTTTTAATGAATATTTATTCACTCATTCATTGGACATTCATTACGATTTACTGGGCATTTGGTCTGCACAGGGCATTATCCCAGGCACTGGGGGCGAAATGAATGGCAAGAGTTCTTCCCTCATTTTTTTCTGGAAGGGAAACAGAGCTCATTTACCTAAGGCAGCATGTTTCATTATGAAAGAGGGGGTTTGGATCCCCTGAGACCTTCAGCCATTTGTCTCTCACGGAAGAGTCATGTTGCATGTTTATTGAGCTGTAAAGGATTCATAGTCCCAACTTTTTTAGTTTCAGTTAGAAATGTACATAATTCTTCATTCATCACGTATTTATAAAGTACCTACTATGTGCTAGGCAACATGTATGGCACAGAAACTCTGAATGTAGTTTGTTATTTTTGGAAGATGCACGTTTTCATCATTTACTCCTGAACATAGTTAAAAGTGTTTGAAGGTGGGAGCATCTCAGTAGGGGCCCCCTGTGTTCCGTGTCGCTCCTGCTCTGCACGCATGCGCAAGAACACTTGTTAATGAGCGCCATCCATGGCTCTTCACAGAGGAGCAGGTGCATTTCCACCTTTTCTCCGGGTTGGCAGTTCAGGTGTGCTGACCTGGTGTGGTCACCATGCTTTGTGTTTCTGAGAAAGAAATCAAAAACAAAAGTTGATCAGACATCTTCCCTCTGTAGTCAGACTCATTCCCTAACTTACCTGGTCCCATGGCTCTGAGTACCATCTCCACGATGATGGTTCCCAATGAATAGCCTTGTCCAGATCTCTCCATTCCAGCCCCACACTACCATTTAGATCCACTGGACCATCCATAGGCCTCTCATACTTGCTGCGTCCAAATCCAGTGCCTGATCCACCTTCTACCTGTTCAGCAGCCAGCTTCCTCCTTTCAGCAAATGGCATGTCCCCTTTTTACCAGCTGCGTGGGCCAGAAATCTTGGACTCATTCTTGACCCTTCCTCCCTTCCTTTCTTCCCCTTCCTTTCTTCTTTCCTTCTTTCCCTCCCTCCTTCTTTCCTTCCCTCCTTCCTTCTTCCTTCCTTCATCCTTCCCCCTTTCCTTTCCTTTCTTCCCTCCTTCCTCCTCTCTCCTCCCTTCCTTTCCTCCTCCTTCCCTCTTCCTTCCTTCCTTCCTTCCTTCCATCCATCCATCCATCCTTCTTCCTTTCTCTTCCCTTCCTTCCGTCCTTCCCTCTTCCTTCCCTCCTTCCTTCTTTCCTTCTTTCTTCCTTCTCCCTTTCCTTTCCTTCCTTCCCTCCTTCCTCCTCCCTCCTCCCTTCCTTCCCTCTTTCCTTCCCTCCTCCTTCCCTCTTCCCTCCTTCTTTCCTTCCTTCCTTCCTTCCTTCCTTCCTTCCTTCCTTCCTTCCCTCCTTCCTCCTTCCTTCCCTCCTTCCTCCTTCCTCCTTCCTTCCTCTTCCCTTCCTTCCCTCCTTCCTCCTTCCCTCTTCCTTCCCTCTTCCCTCCTTCTTTCCTTCCTTCCTTCCTTCCTTCCTTCCTTCCTTCCTTCCTTCCCTCCTTCCTCCTTCCTTCCCTCCTTCCTCCTTCCTTCCTCTTCCCTTCCTTCCCTCCTTCCTCTTTCCCTCTTCCTTCCCTCTTCCCTCCTTCCTTCCCTCCTTCCTTCCTTCCTTCCTTCCTTCCTTCCTTCCTTCCTCCCTCCCTCCCTCCCTCCCTCCCTCCCTCCCTCCGTCCTTCTCCCCTCCTTTCCTCTCTCTTTCTTTTTTCTTTCAGGAACTCAACCTATCATCAAATCCCATTGGCCCCACTTTTGAAATGCCTAGAATACTGACCCCTCCCCCACCTAGGCTGTTTTTTGTACAGGAGCCAGGTGCATCTTTTTAAAGAAGTCACACTATACCGTCCTTCTGCTTAGAATGGCTCAGCATTGCTTATTTCATTTAGTATAAAATCTAGAACCAGACCTTCAAAGCCCTAAACCTGCCCCCCCAACCCACATTCCTATAGTCGTCCCTGCCCCCTACACCCCTACACACATTCACAACATACCTTGCTCTTCCCCATACCCACTTTAGGGCCTTTGGCCGTGCTGTTTCCACTGCCTGGAACATTCCTTTCTCAGATACATACCTTCACGGCATATTCTCTTGCTTCCTTGTTCTCCCTGAACAGATGTCTTCCAGACGGGCCCTGCCTGACCATTCCTCACGCAGTTGACACCCATCCCTCGTCCCTCTTCACCCCTTTACTCTGTTTTGTTTTCACCATATTGCCGCCTTACGTATTTACCTGCTCTGTATATATTTCTACTCCATAATCCTGGTGCATATTTTTTTTTAACTTAAAAGTGATATTTTAACCTATCAGCTTACTAGCATTTTTGCTTCATAGAATAAAGCTGACACATTGGTAAGAACATACCCTGTTACCCTTTGTTTTCATGAGTCGTCCTGTGGGCACAAGTCTCTGCGTGTCCTTCAAGCTCTTGGGAGAAGCAGGGGCCTAGAGTAATGTGCTTGTACTAAGAAAGCATCCAGAAATGAACGGGACATTAGAAAGGCTACTTAAGATCTCAAGGGCCTTAACTTTTTGTCTCAAGAAAGCGAGGGTTTCTTCTCTTTGTAGAAGCTACCTGAGGTCATTTCATCAGTGATAAAGTACATTAGGGGCCTCAAGTCCAACCGTGAACATGTCCGTGAGATTGGGAAGCAAGTGCCAAGCTCAGTAAGAGGGAATGGAGAGGAATTGCCAGTTTCCCTCCACGTCCGTCCGTCTGTCTGGTGTGGTTAAGCAGACCCATGTTCTGGATCGTCTCAGAGGCGGTTCCCACAATGGACGTGGTACCGTGTGATTTCACAAGTAAATAAAAGGGAAGTGAAACCAAACCAGTAGGCTGGCCGTCATAGTTCGGGTGGAGGTGGCGCTTGGGTCTCCGTCATTCCCGTAGGGAATGGATGGCACAACCTTCCTTCCCCAGAGCCTCCCTGCACCCTCCTCCGGCCTCAGGTCCAAGCGCGCCACCCGTCCTAATAGCTCTGTGCTTCTGAGATGCGACGTTGGCTGCTGGCTTCATTGTTTGGGAACAGTTATCTGTGGTGGCTACCGGACTTGTCACTTACTAGCTGTGTGGTCCTGGGTCAGTCACTTAAGTTGCCTGCTCCACAAACGGGGTTGAAGATCCCCACCTGGGAGCATTGTCCCAAGGGTTAAACGGAATCACAAGCGGCAGTTCACTCGGGCTGACGTCACCAAATCAGCTGAGGGCGATTCTCCTCCTCCTCAGTGTGGGTCACCGGAAAGTGCCATTTTTGCAGACCTGAAACAGCGGAGGCTCAGCCACGCTTCACACGGTTCTGCCTGATGCTTCTGCTCCGACCCGTCTACAGTGGATGGTTTGTAGGCAGATGGCAGCTGTCCCTGGTCACACAAATGCCAAAGCGAGCTCATTCTCCTGCCGTGTGACCGAAGAACAGGCTGCCTGTCCCCAGGGATTAGCGCTGGGAGCCTGTTGAGCAGCCGCCAGGTGATTTAACTGGGGTCCTGTTGTAGGCTTCACTATTGGCACCTGGTTAATGGGATGGGGATTTAGGGACGCGGTACTGAGATTGTCTTTTCCTGTCCTGTGCAGCAGAGTCCCGAGTGCCTTGACGGGCAGTGCTTCCCCGGCTGGGTTTTCCTGTGTTCGTGCTCCTGTTTCTGTGGCTGGCCCGTGCCGTCCCAGAGCACTGGTTGCATTCCGCTGCTTTTCCTGGGGGGCTCACAGTGTGAAGCTTGCTCGCGCCATCCCAACCAGCCCTTGCTTTTTAGGTGGTGGGAGGACACCCATTCTAACCTGGTTTCTCTAACCCCCCCCCCTTTTTTTCCCTCCCTTCCTCTTTCCTTTCCCTTTGCAAAGAGTGTTTGGTGGCGTTTTGGGGGTGGGGGGACGTTGCGCACAAGGTTTCTGAAGCCACAGAAACATGATCCTTGTGTCCTTGTGCGTCTAGCAGACGGGCCTCTTTGAAATGACCGCATTCCACGTGGCCCTGTGGCCCTCCCCCGCTTATGTGACCCCCTACTTATGTGGCCCTGGCCCCTTGCTTATGTGGTTGGTGAGGGCCTGCCTTCCAGGGCGCTCTCGGCCGGTGGCAGCTGCCCTTGGGCATTTTTCCTATCACTCTCTATTTCTCTCACGTGGTACAAACCCACCTTGAGTAGGTTACGTTTAATGGGGTGAGAAAAACCCACACTGGAAGAGAAAAGTTACAGGTGAGGTCAAGCCTCTTCCTCCCGGGAGGGAGAATGATTTTCTCTCCTCTGGCTCCCACACCAAAAATTCATACAAAAGAGCTCTTTTTATGTTTGATGTATTGCTTTTAAAAAACAAATCCTTCGTGTTTTTTCATTTTTGGTTCATACCTCTTGGCCGACCCCGCAGGAATTTGGCAGCTGACCGTGCTGCTTCTCGAAAATGCTAAAAGCTGCCTCGCAGAGTCACTGGCTTCTGGGAAGGCTGGATGCAGGGCAGGGACCCCGGGAGGGTGGGGCGCCTCCTTCCAGTCTGCGTGTATTAAAGCGCTTTTTGGTTGTTGACAATGATTGTGCCAATGGAGGCTCCTTACTCCATTCTTTTTGCTTACTATATGTTGGAAATATTTTTTACGATGGAGAGTGTTTTTTAGGGTTACCCAGGGCCCAGCAAGATGTGTGTCCGTTTTGTTTTAGATACACGCACTGCTGTTTTTTCCCCCTGTGCAGAATCTTTTCTATTACGATTTATATTCCAGAAGATCTTTGATAAGGCATATTTAATAACCCACTGTAAGTATAAGCAAGCTCAAACCTCAAAACAAAGGCACACCTTAGTTGTTTCATTTTATTCTGTTTACAAAGCACATTGTCCAGCACCTGAAATCTTTGCTTTAAAAAGCATCAGAGGGGCGCCTGGGTGGCGCAGTCGGTTAAGCGTCCGACTTCAGCCAGGTCATGATCTCGCGGTCCGTGAGTTCGAGCCCCGCGTCAGGCTCTGGGCTGATGGCTCAGAGCCTGGAGCCTGTTTCCGTTTCTGTGTCTCCCTCTCTCTCTGCCCCTCCCCCGTTCATGCTCTGTCTCTGTCCCAAAAATAAATAAAAAACGTTGAAAAAAAAATTTTTAAATAAAAAAAAAAATAAAAAGCATCAGAAGTGAGACGCCTAGGTGGCTCAGTCGGTTGAGCGTGCGACTTTGGCTCAGGTCACCATCTTGTGGTTCGTGAGTTCAAGCCCCGAGTCAGGCTCTGTGCTGACAGCTTGGAGCCTGGAATCTGCTTCAGATTCTGTGTCTCTCCACGCCCCGCCCCTCCCCTGCTCACGCTCTGTCTCTCTCTCTCAATCTTTCAAAAATAAATAAAGCTTAGGGGCGCCTGGGTGGCTCAGTCGGTTGAGCGTCCGACTTCAGCTCAGGTCACAATCTCGCGGTCTGTGAGTTCGAGCCCCACGTCGGGCTCTGGGCTGATGGCTCAGAGCCTGGAGCCCGTTTCAGATTCTGTGTCTCCTTCTCTCTCTGCCCCTCCCCCATTCATGCTCTGTCTCTCTCTGTCTCAAAAATAAATAAACATTAAAAAAAAATAAAGCTTAAAAAATTTTTAAATAAATAAATAAATAAATAAATAAATAAATAAATAAATAAATAAAGCACTAGAAGCCACATCGATACCAAATCAGCACAGGCAGGCAATGATGGTGTGAACAAAACAACAGAAGAAAATTCTGCCGACTTCATAGTTTTTCTAAATGGAGAGAACACCAGAATTCTGCCATCTCCTGCTTCCGGAAACTAAAGTGCTCTGCAGGCTGAATGAAACGATGCCCTGCCAGAACAGTAATCTAGCATAGCACAGCCTGCCTTCCAGTGCAGACAGCCCCCCTTGCTGTCTGAGTCTTGACAGACCAGATTGGAGCATTCCTGCTGCCTTCTGGACCCTTCTCTGCAGATGAGCAGAAACATAAGACTCTTAGAATGGGAGCCAAATACAGAATATGTCTTTGTGATTATTTTTATGTCTTTACTCTGGAATATAGGAGCTGAAATAACATCATGGAACCCTACTTCACAACCCTTCATAATTCACTGAACATGCTTGTCACCCACTAAATTAGCCAAAAAACAAACGAACAAAAACATGGATTTTTTTTTAGTGATACTGTCCAAGATAGGCAAGGATATAACGAAATAGGTACTCTTAAACCAAGTTTAAACCTTGATGGGAGTGTAAATGGGAACAATCTTTTGAAAAGCATTTTGGTAGTGGGCATTAGGGATCATGAGAAGTTCCTACTCTTTGATCCAGTAACCCTGCTTTGTCGTAATCTACACAAGAAATACATGGGAAAATATATGGGAATATCCTTCGGGAAACTCGTACTTACGAAACACGTTGTATATAGTCACTCGATGGGATATTACCCATCAACAGAAAGACTAACAATATAGAGCAATGCTCAGATCAATTAAAAAGTAGGTTAAAATAAGTTGTTAGATTAAAATCTTAAAACAGACATCTGAAAAAGGACCAGGAAATGTGGAGAAGTGGTTATGTTGTGTTTGGATGATTGTATCTTTTATTTCTGTTTTCCAAACTATCTGTGGCATGATTACTTTCATAAATTAAATATCCTACGTCCTCCTGACCACGGTAAAGGAAAATGTTATTGAGCCTCCACTAATTTAGAATTTATGATTATCCGGTCGGAGATTAAATTGGAATTTCCTTGGTTTATGGGCACAGACAAAACTGTAGGGAAATTGTTTAAACTACTTGAGGAGTTCAAGCCCAAAGTCATACTGCAGCATATTTTTAATTAATTGAATGCATTTGAAAGAAGTAGAACTGCATGAAAAACATTTTTTTTTCCTTCACCGTATCAGACTACAGTCATCTATCTGACCCAGTGATTTCATTCTGTCTGTGGTATTAAATGGATGAGGTGGTGCATAGTGTTTGAGAAGTAAGAACAAATGTTGTCAGGTGGCTTGCGTGGCTGTGGGGATGGGTCTTTTTGTTGACTTTTCCTAACAGGATAACCGAGGTACTCATTTGCTAACCGGTAGGGTTCTCTCAGACCAACTTTCTTAAAGATTTTGTTCCTGATCTTTCCAGAATTAAAGTGCTGTACAGAAACAACGAACTCCAACTACTGGCGATTGAAGATCTCTGTCACAGGGCTGCACCCCCATCTATAGGAAATGGGGTGACTGCTTTCGGGACTCCCCTGTGCAGCAGAGCATTATAATACAGGTTATTCATTTTGACCAAAGAAGTTATTCATCCTCGCTAAAAATTCCTTTGACTTTTTATAACTTCAGGATCCTTTTAATAACACACTCATTTTATATAATAATCTCCCACTGTAATGCAGTGCACACACCTCTCTTCCAGACCCCGCCCCTCAGGCCTCCGCCCCCGCCCCCATTACAGACCAGAGTCTGTAGCAGGAACTCCCATCTTTCCCCTTTGCATTTTAATGCTTATCGTAAAAAGCGTTATGAGAAGTTCCAGGCAGTTTCATTTTGTGAAAGCACACCCAGCAATGTCGATTTCATTAGAACGTTAAGCTCCGTTTACTGTTCTTGGCTTTATGAGGGTCATTTGCTGGGACCCGGTTTAGCAGTAGGTCTAGAGGTGTGTCCGTCCTTGGGTTCTGCAGAAGAAGTCACTCGGCCCCCTCTGTGGACACAGGGGGGCTGTGCTGTGTCGAGTGCGTGACAGGCGGGCCCAACGCATCGTGAGCTCAACATGCCCTCAGTTCTACCCCTTCTGCGTGTTCCTTGGGGGATGTGCTGCTGGATGCTTCTCGAAGCCTTGAGCGTGGGTGCAGACGGGTGTGCACGGTACAGCAGCAGGAAGACAAAGTATCACGGTCTCCAGGAAGTGCCACAGTTTTGACTTTTCTGGGGAGTGGTCACCCAGGAGTTTACTGGGGGCTTGAGGGAATTGGGTGAATCTAGCAAAATAAAAACACAATCTTCCTGTGATCAGAACTGAGCCAAGCAAGGGATGAAAGCAAAAAAGAAACACAAGGCAGTGGCATTTGCCCAAGGAGTCCTGTCGGCCCCCCAAACCGTGGATGGGCCAAGGACAGAGACCAAGGGCAGCGCCCGGCTTGCTCACCAGCACAGGGGAACTGTGTGTTTACCACCTGGCAGACAGCTTCATCAGGTGTTTTCACAGGCCTTTCCTTTATTTCTTTTTAAAAATTTTTAATGTTTTTATTTTTGAGAGAGAGAGAGACAGACAGAGCGTGAGCAGGGGAGGGACAGAGAGGGAGACACAGAATCTGAAACAGGCTCCAGGCTCCAAGCTGTCAGCACAGAGCCCGATGGGGGCTCGAACCCACAAACTGTGAGATCATGACCTGAGTCGAAGTCTGGTGTTCAACCAACTGAGCCACCCAGATGCCCCATCATGGGGCCTTTTCTTTTAATCTAACTGAGGGAAGACAAGATGATTCCTCTTTCTCCAGAATATCCTGAGCACCTCAGACAAGGGTGACATGTGGCCTATTGTAAAATGGCCCAGAACATAGGAGCTGCCCCTTCTCCTAGAAGAGATGCTGCCAAGGAGCCTTCTCTCCCTTCCATCATGTCAGCTTGACAGCGGGAGGGATCCGACGTTAGCTGAATGCCCACAGTGTGCCCGGGGTCTGCTCAGGGTACCTGTGCAGTGTGACACATTTATTATCAGAGGGTTATAGGGAAGGGTCTGGGCTTATCTGTGAGGAGCCTGGGGCTCAGCATAGACAGGTGACCCCCATGGGTGCCCCCAGCAAAGGACCTGCACCAGGTTTGCTGTGATGCTGGGTGTGACAGAGGATCCTGCACCAGCTGCCCCTCGACGGGGACAGATCAAGTGCTGTTCGGTGGTGGCTGGAGTCCCAACCGCCCAGAACTCCCCAAGAGACTGGCGCTTAATTGCCAGTTTCTGCGTAGGATTAAAGTGGCGCCTTATCCCACCGCTCCCCAGGGGGCACTTTTGGAAGAGCATCCCAGACTGAGTTATACCAGGACTTGGAGTGGAGGTGACAGTGTCCTAGGCAAACCAGCATGTACACACACACACGCGCGCGCGCGCAAACACACACACACACACACACACACACACACACACACACACACATACACACATATACACACACAGCCAGCTGAAAAATCTAAGTCTATATTCTTGCAATTTGTTCAGTACTCCGTGGCCTTGATAAGTTCCAGCTTTGGGCCATGGCCGAAGCCAGAGCTGTGCATATGAAATTATTACCTACAAAGGCGAGCTTATTTCCTACACGTGTTCACATCTTTAAGTGCAATCTGGGTTTGCCGCGCTTTGACCTGCCCCCACCACGAAGCCAGCCGTCTCCCCTTGAACTCTGGCCCCTCGTGTTGTCCTTCCCTCGTAGGTGGTCCACGTCGCCTCATGTCACTGATTATCCTTCCCGTGAAGTCTTTTCTCCCCAGTTTGATTATACATTCAGCGAGAAATGCAACTTCACTTAAGATTCTTTTGCATTCCTCCATATATCTAAAGTGGCATTTTAAGTATTAGGAACCCAGTAAATAAATATTTGTTATTAAAAACTCCAGTCCATTGACTTACCCTGTCATTGTTTCTGATGGTTCAGGATGCCTTTAAAGTTGTTGTTGTTGTTGTTGTTTAAGAAAAATGAAACAAAATGCATGGAAAAGATTTATGTATTTGGTTGGGGGAGGGGGAAATTAAACTTCTCATAATAGTTTTTAAATTAAATTTCGTACTTGTCCAAATCCTTTCCTTCTCCACCCCTTCCTCTGATATTCCCTCACTCATTAAAGCATAGGATTTTGATGGTATTCACAGGGAAGCTGATTTACTGGAATAAAGAAGTTCTTTAAGTTTTAAATTTTGGAACATTCCCAGTGTGTCTGAACCCGGGTTTCAGATTTTACTGGCATTTTGTTGGCAGGGCGGTCTTTGGAGCCCGTCCTTATTTTGAGCATGTTTCCTGACACCTTTGGCGGTATGGCACTATGTTTTTTAGATTTAAAAAAAAAAAAGTTTAAATAGAAAAGCATATATAAACATATACAGAAGATTGATTATAAAATGTCAAGCAAAATAAAAGGGTGGTTAAAAACTCTCTAAAATTAACAAACGGGAAGCACTTTCTTTTTAAAGGGGCAGTTGAAGGCAGGATGAGGTAGTTATCCGGAGAGAAGATTTCCAGGAAACCCCAGGAAAAGCTGACTTTTCCTTTCTGTTCATTCTCCTCTCCATGCACGAGTGTCTTATTGAAATAAGGTCAAGGAGACTGTACCTCCTGCTGTGCTGGGCACATGGTCGCTACCTGTAGTCATCAGGGAGACAGATGTTACCCAGCTGAGATGTGGGGAGACTGACAGAGGGGAGGACAAGGGGACAGGACCCTCCCCGGGTTGAGGGTGTCTCCAGAGACCAGCCACACAGGGAATCCCGTGCCACTCGGGGCCTGAAACGGTATTTTCCAGAGCCCGTGGGAAGATCTGTGAGAGGAGAGGCCGAGGCCCGGTGTTGGGAGAAAGTGAGTGAGACCCTCTGAATCCTAAAGCCGACGTCCCATTTCGTGAGGACACCTGAAGAGTATTTCCATGAAGACCAGGAAGCCCACTGTCTCCACTTCTACTTAACATCATCCTAGGGATTTATTAGCCACTTTGGGTAGACAAGTGAAGTCAAATAGAGGTGTACAAATTGAAAAGGAAGTGAAGCTGTCTCTGTTTGCAGCCGATGCGATAGCATGCCTGGGAAATCTTAGAGAATCGACAGTAAAATTCGCTGCAACAATAAAGGAATTCAGCAAGAGAACAGGATATTACATGGCCTGCCAGCACGGAGCCTCACCAGAAGCCGGCCTCAAGGGGCCAACAGAGTTGGGTAGAAAATGGAATTGGGGAGAGGGGGTGGTTGGAAAATAACCATTTGAACAAAAATCTGTTCTAGAATTGAATTGTGAACCAGGTTTAGTTCATGGGGGCCGTAAACCCAGCATATCATGGAGCAAAGCCGTGCATTAAAGAAAGAGGCCCCTTGTCCCAGTGAATGAAGAGTTAAGCCGGTGCTAAGCTTCCTCGTGGAACGAGCTGGGGCATGTTGCTTGATCTCTGGCAGGGTGGGGAGCAAGGAGGGCTCTGGAGAGAGGCCTGAGCCTCCAGAGGGAAAGAGGAAGGGTGATACTCAGGGCAGCAAGGTGGTGACAGAAGCAATGTTTTTGAGGCCAGCTGGCAGGGGCAGGAAATTCTTGCTCATAATTATCCTTGAAGCAGCGATGGTACTGGGGTGGAAAAAGGGGCCCGGCGAGGGCCCGAGTGGCAGGGTGAAGCCTCACTTTCTAGAGGAAGAAATTCATTACCTTCATGTTGCTTTGTCTGCCCAGCTGTTTCAACAGCCCCTTGGCTCTGTAGGTGGAGAAACTGTTTGAGTTTTTATGTAAATTGGTGAAGAGAGACTGGCATTTTTGAAACAAGAATGCATACAGAGTAGGGAAAACACCTACTCAGACAGGCAAGGCCGAGCTAATGACCTGTGGCACAAGCGTGGTAGCTCTATTTCAGTTCTTAACAATGCCAAGAACCCCATTCTGATACTACACTCTGGATGTACATTTTCATAACTTTCCAGAAAAACTTACAGCCCCCAGGGCCATCAAAGTTATACAACTAGAAAGCACGTGTTAAGAGACCGGTGGCATTTCCGCCTTCAGATTTTGTTTTGATAGAAGAGATTTTTTGGTAGTGACTCAGGGAGTGGGCCTCTGAGCCAAGCAAACCTGGTTAACTGTTCTGGGACCTCACCAGGCCATTAACCTGGGCAGCCTCCACTTCCTCGTGAGTGAAATGAGACCACATGGTGATGACCGTCACGGGAGTGTTTAAGTGAGAAAAATCGCCCATACTAAGGGCCCAAGAGCACGGTTGGGTGCTCGGGAAATGGGACCATTGGATAATGCGGTAATCTTGTTGTACTTTCTGAGGACCTGAAGATCCCATTCTTTACCTGTGGTTGAAGATATGTGACTTGTTAATCAATTTGCTTACGAGGCCTTGGAGAAATTCTTGAGGTCAGTGGGAAAATGGTACTGTGTTGGCTGGTGTACTTACTGTCAGAATGAGGTAGGCTCTAGAGTGCATGGGTGAGAGAGAGGGAGGGAGGGAGGGAGGGAGAGAGAGAGACTGACTGACCGAGCCCTTAACATGCTTGGTGGAGCTGAAAACTAGTCAGGCCTGACATCTGGTGACCGTGAATGATGCCAGTCTAGGAGAACAGAACACTAACAAGGAACTCAGACATTTTCAGTTCACAGCCTTGTATACAGTGGCGCTCTCTGGCGCACACTTTCTGTCTGACCGCCAATCCCTTATGCCTTTACCCTGGCCCCTTGTCCTCAACTGTGAATCACCACCTTAGCTCTAGAAGATAAAACCTCTTCATTTGTGGGCATGTTTCTGTGTTATCTCAGAGGGTAGAAAAAGAATGCAATCCTTTATTTCACTAGTTGTGATGGCCAGAGGAGAGAGGGGAGTCTTTTATGTTGTAGCTCTGGGGACTTTTCAAGAAACACAGTTGGGTTTTTGTTTTTGTTTTTGTTTTTTGTTTTTTAAAGTCATTGAGAAATACCTTTTCAGGACACCAGGCTTTGGACCAGCTGCATCCTAATTACCTAGAGCATACCCAAGCTTTGGCCCTGGAGATTGGGATTTGATGCATCTAAGATGAAGCCTTAGCATCTATTTGTTTTGTTTTGTTTTGTTTTGTTTTGTTTTAACTCTGCAGGTGGTTCCATGTGCAACTTTGTTAGAAGACCGAGCTGTAGAGGCGACTTTGATTCTATGACCTTGATTCTCTGGGCAGATCCCACATTTTTTATTTATTTATTTATTTATTTATTTATTTATTTATTTATTTATTTATTTAACATTTATTTATTTTTGAGACAGAGAGAGACAGAGCATGAACAGGGGAGGGGCAGAGAGAGAGGGAGACACAGAATCCGAAACAGGCCCCAGGCTCCGAGCTGTCAGCACAGAGCCCGACGCGGGGCTCGAACTCACGGACCGTGAGATCATGACCTGAGCCGAAGTCGGACGCCTAACCGACCAAGCCACCCAGGCGCCCCTGGGCAGATCCCACATTTGTTGAGCTTGGTGGTTTCTAGCAAAGACGGAGTCATCTGTTAAAATTGAGTGAAAAGTATAGCACAAAACATCTAAATAGGATCTCAGTTTTTTCTAAAGTTTCTAATGGAGATGATTGACAGTCTCAAAATGGTTTCCTTTTTGACCTCTGGCTTGTTACACATGAGGAATGCTCTGTGGAATGTCAGGGGACTTGGTCATTCTGGCTGATCTCTACCAGACCTGGTCCATAACTTCCTGAGAAAGTCCAGTGTCTGTCTAGCCTGACCAGGGTGAGGTGAAAGCCTCCATTCAAGGTTTGTAGGCTTAAATTCCTTAACCTAGCCCATGTTAATGGGACTCATTGCCTTGATCCCCACGTGTTGCAAATGACCCACATAGAGCTACAGGTGCAAAGAGATTTGATGCAGACTAGGAGTACTAAAGCCATTTCAAGAACAAATAGAAAAGGCTTCCCTAGGAGTTGTTCTATAGGATCATTAGCCAAAACTATTTAGTCTTGTTGATAGGCAGGACTCCAGTAGAGAAATTCAAAAAAAAAATTCAGAATCTCTTTAATGGAGTAAATGTTGCTACTTAAATCTGTTAAAGACAACACAAAAAATTACAGACCAGTATCACTTCTGAGCATCGATACAGACATAATAAATATTAACAAGACAGAATCCAACACTACGTTAAGAAAGTAATGCCCCATGATTAAGTATCTTTTCCAGAAATGCAAGGTTGGTTCAATACTGGAAAAAAAATAAATTGATATATTTATAGATATATTTGTTCATTAGTGTGTCAGTAGAGTGAAGGAGAAAAAGCATATTGTTATCTCCATAGATGCTGAAAAAGCGTTTCATAAAACTCAGCATCCTGTCTTGATAAATACATTCCCAAATGGGAATTAATGGGTATTTTCTTAATATGATTGTGTGTGTGTTTGAGTACTAAACATTGTGTCTTCTTTAGTGGGGGAACTGTAGAAACTGAGGGTTCCACTAAGGACAGAAACAAGGCAAGAATACTATCTCTACTTGTACTTAACGTAGTACTAAAGGTATTAGCCAATCCAAGTAGACAACAGATGTCAATTAGAGGCATAATTGAAAAGAAAGAAAAGCTATGTCTGTTTACAGATGTCATTATAGTATGCCTGGGAAGGCTTAGAGAATCAATAATTCTTTAACTCCCACAGTAAAAGATTTCAATGACAGAACAAGATATAAAATTAGCATGCGGAAATCGCTAGTCTTTGTATATGCAAACAATAATTGGCAAAGGATAGGTATGCCATTACAATAGCAACAAACAAGATAAAATAATTAGTGAGCTTAAAAATGTGTAAAATTTACATGAGATAACTTTAAAACATGCCTGAAATACACAAAAGTAACCTGGAAAAAATGTAAGACATTGCCTATTGATAGGACAATTTGACATCGTGAAGTATCAGTTCTCCCCAAGTTAATTTATAAATTTAATGCACTTGTACTAAAAATACCATGTTTTTACCCATTAAGCTAGACAAGTAGATGCTAACGTTCATTTAGAAATGTATGCAGTAATAGGAAAACAATGATAAAGAAAAACCATAAAGTGCTACTAGCCTTGCTAGATTTTAAAACATGGTATAAAGCCTCTGTGATTAAAACTGTGTGATAGTGGCACATGAATAAATGGAGAGACCAGCAGAATGGAATAGAAAGTCCAGAAATAGACCCAACTAGGTATAGAAAAATGGTCTATGATAAAGGTGACCTCTCAAATTCCTAGGCCAAAGAAAGACTTTTTTTAAGTGTTTATTTATTTTTGAGAGAGAGACAGAGCATGAGCAGAGGAGGGGCAGAGAGAGAGGGAGACAGAATCCAGAGCAGGCTCCAGGCTCTGAGCTGTCAGCACAGAGCCCCACGCGGGGCTGGAACCCACAAACTGCAAGACTGTGACCTGAGCTGAAGTCGGATGCTCAACCGACTGAGCCACCCAGGCGCCCCAAGAAGGACTTTTTTTTTTTTTTTTGAGAGAGAGAGAGAGAGGGAGAGAGAGAGAATCCCAAGCAGGCTCCATGTTGTCAGTGTAGAACCCAGCATGGGGCTTGATCTCATGAAGTGTGAGATCATGACCTGAACCAAAATCAAGAGTTGAATGCTTAACTGACTGAGTCACCTAGGTGCCCCCAAAGATAGATTTTTTTTTTAACAAATGATCCTGAGACAATTTGATAGATATTTGGGGAAAAAGATAAAATCAGACCCATCCCTGTCACCATACATAAAAATAAACTCCAAATGGATCAGGGATCTCAACTTAAAGTGAAATCTTACAAATATCAGACACAAGTGGATGAGTTCCTATAGAATTTGGGTGTAGGGAAAGGCTCAGAAGACACAAAAGCAAGAGGCAGTAAAAGGTTGATATAGCTGACTACTACATAGATATAAAAAATCAAACAGTTTTCCATGGTAAAAAAACACCATAAACAAAATTAAAAGATAAAGTGGTAGAGAATATTGGTAAGATGCCACAGATAAAGCACTATTATTCCCTGATATATAATGAACTCTTAAAAATAGGCAAAAGACAGGGCGCCTGGGTGGTTCAGTTGGTTAAGCATCCAACTCTTGATTTTGGCTCAGGTCATGATATCAAGGTTCCTGGGATGGAGCCCCATGTCGAGCCCCGCTGTCAGCACAGAGACTACTTGGGATAGTCAGTCTCTCTCTCTCTCTCTCTCTCTCTGCACCCCCCCTCAAAAATAAATAAAACTTTAAAAAAATAGGTGAAAGATATGAACAGGTAGTTCACATACACTATATATATGGCTCTTAAACATATGGAAACCTCACGTGTAAGAGACATGCAAATTACAACTACACTGAAAGCCATCTCACCTGGCAAAAATGAAAGCATGGGACATCATACTATACTGGTGAGGCTGTGTGGGAACAGGTATGCAATCTGTGGCTGGTTCATTAGTAATGCAGGGGAGTCTGGCAGCATCTAACAAAGCTACATGTGCATTTTCCTTATGATCTAGCATCCCACTCCTAGGAACTTATCGTGAAGATACACTTAAACAACACAAAAATACGTGAGAACAAGGGTATTCGTTATACTGTCTTTTGGAGACAACCTAAATGCCTGTTTGTAAGAGAGTGGTTGAATAAGCGATGCTACATCCACACAGTGGTGTACCCCTCAGTTTAGAAAAGAATGAAGAAAAGCTCAGTGAACTTAGAAAGCATATTTCCTGGTTATAGTAAGTGGAAGAAAAAAAAGGGCAAAGAAGTATGTACAAAATGGTAACTTTCTAAAAGGGAATAAAGGGGGGGGCAGAAAATATGCATGCATCAGTTTATTTGTGCAGAAGGAAACATGGGAAGAATAAACCAGAAACTAGTGACGTTAGTTGAATTGTTATTTACAGAAAGGAGTTAGGAGAGATCCAGGTAGATGAGGTGAGTGGGGGAGTGGGACACTTCTCAGTATACGTCTCTATATAATTCTGATTCTTGGAACCGAGTTAAAAAAATAAGAAAGAAACAAAGATTGGAGGAGGGGGCCCATAATAGGATACATAAGTACAATTAAACCTAACCTCATTTCAGATGAATAACAACCACACTATAGTGAAAGCAACAAAGAACAAGCCCAGGGAATGTTTAAACACAATATTTGACTATATACCCTCAGGCTAAAGACAAAAAAGAACTATAGATAAATAGTGAAGGCTAGTTAGTAAGTTTGTTTTTCACAGTAGCATGGGTCAGCAATTCTGAAACCACTTTCTGTGTGTTACAGTATTGAGCAAATAAGTAAATGTATTTGAGATAATGGGAGCCAGATTTCTCCTTATTGGAGATGGAAGTTACAAATATAGAAAGGGGGAAAACAGAATGGACCTTGTGGTGTTGAATTGGAATTTGAGTTTTCAGTGGACTTCAATGGTTTTTAAGATGGATGGATGGATGGATGGATGGATGGATGGATGGATGGATGGATGGATGGATGTTTGAACGGATGGATGGGTGGATGGGTTGGTGGATGGTCGGATAGATGGATGGATGGATGAGATGGGAGGAGGGGAGGAAGGAAGGAAGGAAACACACTTTCTAGCTATTTCCTCATACCCAGATCTGTTTTATAAATGTCATTTTTTGCTAAAAGGAACCAGAGTTCCATGGAGAAAAGGCTGATTCTAGGCCTAAGACTGAGAAAGTGAGCCTGGAACCTCATCTTATGCCAGAAAGTAAGGAAATGCTGAAAGATGACAGAGACGTGTCAGTAGGACACAGGAGCCAGCCTGAAGGAGCTGCCACTTGCCAAATCTGGGGTAATTTGAGCATCAAAGTAAATAGTGATAGGAAAATATTTAGTCTGTTAAATAAAATATGAATGTACAAATCCATTCTGATATAAATAAATAAGTGGGGAGACAAAAAAAAACCCTCTTCCTTATAATAGCATCCCATCAAGTACATATGGAATCAGAAAATCATTATTTGGCAACCATCAAATAAATAATCTATTCAAGCAAGATTCATCCACAGATGCTGAAACCAGTAGGTTAAATCTGATAAGAAACATGATATTTATCTCCCCACAAGTACTTATTAGCTAACAGTGGAAAAACAGTAACTTTACATGGAAAACCTGGCACACACCGCTTAACCAAGTAGATCAGAGTTAACTCACCAACACTGGGACAAGGCGACTCCATGTGCCTCCTGATGTGGTGCACCAAGAAGGACACAGCCTCACTAAGAACTCTGTTCCTGCCCCCAAGTGCTGGCCTGAATCTCACTGTGAGATTTCAGGTCATCTGAATCAAGAGACATTTTACAAAATAACTGTAATGTCTTTCTTCCACTCTTCAAAAACGTCTAGATCATGAAAGACAAAGTGAGACCAAAGAACTGAACCCAGTTGAAGGTAGCCAAGGAGACATGGTAACAAAATGCAACAAATGATCTGGATTTACCCTAAACCAGCAAGAAGACCATGCTTTACTGCCAAGGTCATTGTTAGCACAGTGGGTAAAATTTGAATAAATTCTGTAGATGAGATCAGGAGTTGGCAGACTACGGTCTTCAGGCCAAATCTGGCTTGCTGCCAGTTTTTGTACCACTTGAGAGCTCAGAATGGTTTTTCACAGTTTTAAATGATTGGGGAAAAAAAAATGAATAAAATCTATATGACATTCTGGAAAAGGCAAAATGGTAGAGGTAATAAAAAGATCAGTGATTGCCAGGGTTGGGAGGAGGAAAGGAGGGATGAATAGGTGGGGTGCAAAGGATTCTCAGGGCAGTGAAACTATTCTATATGGTACTGTAATGGTGGATAGAGGGCATTATACATTTGTCCAAACCTATAAAACTGTACAGTACAGAGAGTGAACTTAATATTAAACTGTGGCCTTTAGGGACACCTAGGTGGCTCAGGCAGTCAGCGTTTGACTCTTGATTTTGGCTCAGGTCATGATCTCCACTGAGTGTGGAGCCTGCTTAAGATTCTCTCTCTCTCTCTCTCTCTCTCTCTCTCTCTCTCTCTCTCTCTCTCTCTCCCCCCATCCCCTGCTCATGCATGTACTCTCTCACTCTCTTTCTCTGTCTCTCTCAAAAAATATTTAAAACTGTGGCCTTTAGTTAATAATAATGTATCAGTGTTGGTTCATCTGTTTTAAGGACCATACTACACTAAGACAAGGTGGTAGTAATAAGGAAGCAAGTGCAGGGAGTGAAGGTGCCTAAGGGAATTCTGTACATTCTGCTTAGTTTTCTGTAAACCCACAGCTGCTCAAAAAATAAAGTCTACGATTTTTTTTAAATACTATATTGTGATGCATGAGCAGTATATGAAAGTTAAATTTCTGTGTCTATAAAGTTGTGTTGAAATAAGTAAGCCACACTTAACTTATTTACAGGTTGTCTACACCTGCTTTTTGTGCCTGGATAGCAGAGTTGAACAGTTGCAACAGAAACCCAGTGGCTCCCAAAGACTAAAATATTTACTATCTGGCTTTTCACAGAAGGAGTTTGCTGACCCCCAGATTAGATAATAGTATTGTATCAGAATATTAAATTCCCAAGTTTGATCATTGTATTCTGATTACATAAAATCCTTGATATTTAGGAAAGATACACTGACATATAGAGAAATAAAGAGATGTTATGACTGCAACTTGCATGTAATTCAGGGAAAGAATTATGGATGGAAAGACAGATGGAACAGGCTCTGTGCTTAAAAAGCTAACATTTAGGGGCGCCTGGGTGGCGCAGTCGGTTAAGCGTCCGACTTCAGCCAGGTCACGATCTCGCGGTCCGTGAGTTCGAGCCCCGCGTCAGGCTCTGGGCTGATGGCTCAGAGCCTGGAGCCTGTTTCCGATTCTGTGTCTCCCTCTCTCTCTGCCCCTCCCCCGTTCATGCTGTGTCTCTCTCTGTCCCAAAAATAAATAAAAAAAAAAAAAAGTTGAAAAAAAAAAAAAAAAGCTAACATTTAGGAAATCTGGGTGCTGGGTGAAAGTCATGTAGGAGTTCCTCCTACTGTCCTGCAGCTTTTCTGCTAGTCTGATACTATTTCAAAGAGAAAGGTTCAAAACAAAAGCAAAATAGCATGAGCCTTAGAACCAGCCAGAACTTGATTTGAGTTCCTGACCTGCTGGCTCTGTGGCCCTACAGAAATGGTTTCACTTTTCCAACACCGTATCTTTGTCTGACTTGTGAAGCTTAGATGAGATACTGCGTGTGAAGTGCCACTCATAGCATAAAAATTCGGCATCAGTTCTGGACAAGTTGAAAGTCTACCCAGTGCCTGCAGGGAAACGGTTCCCAGATGTCTGCTCACCATGTGGTCAAGATGCATCAGCACCTGTCTTCTGAAACAGCAGCCACGTCTCGCAGCAGAAGGCCCTCTGTTGGGGTAGATGACTCATGGTAATGGCCGTGGACACGCTCCCTGAGGAGCCCCCCACCTTCAGCCACAGATGATGGACTCTGATTGGCTTGAGCCATGGGTTGAGATCCTATAATCTGGTGACCTGTAGCGGAGGGGCTTAGCACGTGGTCTGAGTGCCCGTGTGTGGTTGTACAGCAAAGGCTCACGTCCAGAAGGTGAGGAGCTAGGATCAGGACCACCGTTGAGGCATGGTCATAGAGGTCGCAGTGGGTGCCATGACGATCTCCATCTACACAAGCCTGGTTGTCCATCTGCAAATTCTGTAACTGCACTGGTCTAAAGTGGAAGGAGGTGATGCCCAGACATCCATTATTTATGTTACAGTGTCACGGGTGAGAAACCGTGGTTTGTGTTCATCTTGATTGAATAATACGGGCCAACAGCAATAAATCTTGGTCTAACTAGACAGGTGCCTCGTTATGAAAGCTGAATCCACAGGACCCCTTCCCTGTGAACAATGAAGTGATTTAGCAGTAGCGTAGATGCTATTATGATGTTGGAGATGGGGAAGATTAGCCGGAAGCCTATGAGTGGTGGTTATGTTAGGAGATACAGAAATTAAACAGCATTTCCAGGAGAGGGTCTGACCCACAGCATCCTTCAACAGAGGTACAGGTGGGGCTTCTGCTTCTGGGGAGCGCTGGAGGGGGGTTGTGATGTGGTGTTCTTGAACAGTCCAAATTCCCATTTCACCTATAATTGAAATACTCATCCAGTTATACACTGAAAGAGAGAAAAGGGTATATAATGTAAGTAAACTTTACATTTACTTATTCTAGGGGTTGACTGAGAACAGGTTGTTATAGCTTTAAATGTCAAAGCCAGAAGGTAATGAAAATATGTTAATAAAACTGTTGTGTGCCTGTGTGCATGAGTGGCTGAAATTATTCACGAGTATTAATAACCTGAAGAAAGTGCTGCCTTTAAAAAGTCAACCAAATTGTTAGCTCACCCAACTGTTTATAGCTTTGCTAAGTGGGTTCAGAGACCCAAGATCTAAAAGGGAATATTTTGCAACCCCAGTTACTGGTGTTAATCTAAATGCTTTGTAGCCCTATGTTTAGATGTTAGTGCTTTGTAGATAGAAGTGGGAGAGGGGGTGAGAGGTACAGAGGAGAGGCATTATCTAGAATTTTTGAGGAGTGCTAAAACACACATTTGGGGAGTCTGGGTGGCTCAGTCGGTTGTGCACTGAGAATCTGCTTGGGATTCTCTCCCCTCGCCCCCGCCCCTTCCTCTCTCTGTCAAAATAAATAAATAAACTTTAAACACACACGCGCGTGCGCGCACACACACACACACACACACTCACTCCACTGGTCCTCCCTCTCCCTGACCACCCTCTTTATCCCCAAGAGGGAGTCATGGGACAGTAGGAAGCTGTAGGATCCATGCAACAAAGAGGAAGTGCTCTATTTAAATACCCACCCAGTGTCAAACCACCACATGTGTTCTGTCTTCTTCCTACCGGAACCAGATTTCCTAGGTGACTGGAGAGATTCAGAGAGACGAAGCCCCTTACTTGATGGTTAGTTCTGTCAACACTGGGATTTGAATTTGAATCTTGATCTGATTCCCTTGGTCTGACTCTGCTGCACTGTGGTGTTTTCAGAGTTCCTCAGGAACCTTTCCTTTCCTGTCCTGCCAGGAGCAGTAGCCACCCCATGCCCCAGTTCCTGGATGGCACTGTGCATCTTTGGGACTGTCAATCTCAGCTTTGCACCCACATGCCTAGCCACTTGTTCAGAAGTCACCAGTGTGTCTCCAGGCATCACAGAGCCCTCTGGACCGACCCCTTACTCCGTGTGTTGTTGTTAAAAAAAAAATAGTTAAGCAGTTTTTCTTAAAAAAAAAAAAAAAAAAGCGGGCACCTGGGTGGCTTAGTAGGTTAAGCGTCTGACTTCAGCTCAGGTCATGATCTTGCAGTTTGTGAATTTGAGCCCTGTGTCGGGCTCTGTGCTGACAGCTCAGAGCCTGGAGCCTGCTTCAGATTCTGTGTCTCCCTCTCTCTCTCTGCCCCTCCCCAGCTTGTACTCTGTCTGTCCCTCTCTCTCAAAAATAAATAAAAACATTTAAAAATTTTTTTAAAAATGCGTGTTCTTACATTGAAGACAACTTTAAAAAAAATTAAGAAAATTGACTCCTAGAGTCAGACTTTTTCAAAATGAAAATATCTTGATATTTTAGCTTTTTAACTTAAAAAAAAGTCTTCCTGAACTAGTGGTTGGTGTTTGCAATGTAATACATTAAAAAAAATTTTTTTTTAAGTTTCTGAAGTGAAGTTTAGCACCGTTTCCTTTGAACTATGCAGACGTCCGCAGGGTTGTGCGTAGTGGGAGCATCTCTTCCAGTAAAGCTTTTAAAAATCAGGGGCACCTGGGTGGCGCAGTCGGTTAAGCGTCCGACTTCAGCCAGGTCACGATCTCGCGGTCCGTGAGTTCGAGCCCCGCGTCAGGCTCTGGGCTGGGCTGATGGCCCAGAGCCTGGAGCCCGTTTCCGATTCTGTGTCTCCCTCTCTCTCTGACCCTTCCCCGTTCATGCTATGTCTCTCTCTGTCCCAAAAATAAATAAAAAAGTTGGAAAAAAAAAAAAATTTTTAAAAATCAGAAATGGTGACTGACGATCTCGCGGTCCGTGAGTTCGAGCCCCGCGTCAGGCTCTGGGCTGATGGCTCGGAGCCTGGAGCCTGTTTCTGATTCTGTGTCTCCCTCTCTCTCTGCCCCTCCCCCGTTCATGCTCTGTCTCTCTCTGTCCCAAAAATAAATAAAAAACGTTGAAAAAAAAAAAAAAAAGAAAGAAAGAAATGGTGACTGAATGAATGTCTGGCTTCCTGGGTCCTCCTCCCCCTGCCTCATCCCTACCCCCCCTTAATTGGGTTATTTTTTACGTATAGAAAACGGGAGGGGGACTATCTGAGAATGCGTGTTTCCGAAAGCCAAGTAAAGGGAGGGGTCAGAACTGAGAATACCAGGGGGAAGACGTCAAAGAAAAGACACAGCATGTGCACCAGGAGCAAGAGTTGGTGAAGGCCCCCCATGCTCCGAAGATGCCGGTGGCCACACGCATGCCACCCCTCGAGCCCAGCGGCAATCTGTGCAGGGACAGGAGGCAGACTCAGCCTGCCCGTTGCACAGGGCATATGCTCCCCAGGGAAGGACGGCAAGGGACCGGCACAGCCATACGTGCAGCGTTCGAGTTATGGGGGATCCTTACAGGGAGCCTGCTACCGCTCAGTCGGTTGGCAGTCTGCCATCTCTGGAAAGGGAGAGAGTGCTCCCCAGCTAGTGAGCTGGCGGATGCATGCTTCACCTAAGGAAGCAAAGTTGAGTTTCAATAAATCTTCTTTTAAATAGCATTTTTTCCTGATTGTACAATGAGTGCACTCCCAGTGCAGAAGCACTGGAAAATTCAGAGAAGTATAAAGAAGGAATTCAAAACCACGTGAAATCTTACCACCCAGAGACCACATGAGACAGCATGGAGGAGTTAACATCACCACGTATTGGTTCCACCTCCACCTTCTGGAGGTAACAACCACTGTTGATGTGTGTCCTGTATTTTTCTCTAAATGCACACAGGAATGGACAGCTTACATAAAAGGGGATCACACGTGCTGTTTTCACGCATTCCCTTTTTATTGTCTGTAAGATTAAAATATCAGTAAGATATCAATCAAATAAGGTATCAATAAGATGTCCATAACTATACATCCGCAACATCCTTTTAATAGTTCCACAGTCAGGAATTTCTCCAATCATCAGAAAACCTATTTTGTAAAATATATCTATGTGTATTTGTTTAAAAGGGGGGGAAGGTCTAAGAGAATATGCACTTTTAATGAGAAGAGGGACTTATTTTCTGCTCTGCACTTTTCTGTATTTTTTTTTTAAATGAATACACTCCTCAAAATAACCAGAGCTAATATTGTGGTATATTTCTTAACAGTTTTAAAAAGGGTATTTTAAAACATCTTTTAGAATAATGCTGTATATAGGGTTTTGCGTCATAATTTAATCACCTGAAGGAGTCCAGTGGACATTTGCGTGTGTCACAGATGGCTACATGATAGGTTTTCATGTGAGGATGCTATGATTTTTTTCATTCCTTTATTGATAGACTGTTCATATTGTTTCTGATTTTCACATAAAGCTGTGATGAATAGTTGTGCCCCTGAATTATTTTGTTTCTCTGTCTGAATACGCCTTAGGATTTATACCTAGAAGGACAGTCACCGGGTCAGAAAGCATAAAGTTTTTAAGGCTGATAGCTTATGAACAGACTGGTTTCAAGAATTTCTACTTCTTAATACTATCAAATAAGCTTTTGCTCATAATAAAACGGGTGCTGTTGATAACTCTGTCTTATTTAATTTTAAAGCAGATCTTTTAGTTCTTTTCTTGGAAATATTGATGAAGAATTAATTACAAATATTATATCTAAACATAAAAGCCATGCTTTTTTTGCCAGAATTTTTCAGTATAATTTTTTTAATGTTTATTTATTCTTGAGAGAGAGACAGAGAGACAGAGCATGAGCGGGGGAGGGGCAGAGAGAGAGGGAAACACAGAATCCAAAGCAGGCTCCAGGCTCTGAGCTGTCAGCGCAGAGCCTGACGTGGGGCTCGAACCCACAAGCAGTGAGATCATGACCTGAGTCTAAGTCAGATGCTTAACCATTGAGCCACCCAAGTGCGCCAAATTTCAGCATAATTTTTAAAGGTAACCAGTCATCTTAAAGGAAAGTTTTAAAATAAAAAATCATCCTATAACGCCTAATAAGTAATAAAGCCTGAATAAATCTCACTCTGTTTTCTGTGAATTTTACATAGTTGGAATAAAAGTATATGTAGGTTTTTGTATACTGCTTTTTAATGTTTTTATTTATTTTGAAAGAGAGAGAGAGCAAGTGTGTAAGCGTGTGCTCAAGCTGGGGAGCGGCAGAGAGAGAGGGAGAAGAGAATCACAAGAAAGCTCTGTGTTGTGAGCACAAAGTCCGACATGGGGCTCAGCCTCACAAACCATAGGATCATGACCTGAGCCGAAATCAAGAGTCAGAGGCTTAACTGACTGAGCCACCCAGGCGCCCCTGTATACTGCTTTTTTATTTAGCAGCGTGTTGCAAGCATTTCTTTCGTGTTACCACATACTCTTCATAACCACCCTGTTTAATGGGAGTTATTCCATTGACTTCATGTACCACAGTGTACTCATTTCCCTATTGAACACATGGGCTATTCCCACAGTTGTATAGCTCTTGGTAAATGTGGACTGACTGTTTCCTTAGGTTTGAATCCCCAAAATGGATTGAATGGGTCTGAATTTAATTTAATTTTTATTCCTTAAAGATTTTCACACAGGTTCATACCGGCCTGTCCTCTAGATCAGTCTTAATTATTGAAGCTTTATTCCAACGGTGAAATTCGGGACGTTCCCGTTGGCCGAGCACCCACGAGGTGCTGTGATGTCCTTAGGAACCGAAGTGGTCACATTTGCAAAGTGACCTTTTGAGGTCTGGATGTTGGAGACTCCAGAGAAGAGTAGAAAAACAGAGCGCTTTTCCGGCATGCCCCGTCAGTACCGAAGTGAGTGCATTCAGCTACCACTCACAGAAACCTTTTATTCCACAGCCTTCGCAAACAAGGACAGAAAATATACAGCAGCAGGGGCATAATCATTATGTAACCTCATCCTTTTTTTTTTTTTTTCTTTCTTTTTCTGCTTCCTTTTGTGAGAACATCATCAACTCAGGATGGAAATGCATTTATGGTACCTCCTTTCTGCTAAAGTAAACTCCAGCGGCTTCATTTTCTGAAATGCAAAATTCGCGAAGTTCATAAATGCTTCTTTGTTGACCGTAAGCCGTGTGGTTTGGCCCCCAGAGTTATCTCAGATAGCACAAATAAATCTGGCGGCCCCTGGTTGTCTCAGACCGCGTATTACCTCCTTCCCTCGTTGTCTCCCTCTTGCAGAATTTCCTCCTGGCCTTCAGCTGCACAAACTCCGTCTTCTCATCAATATGCCCTGTTAACTGCTGCCAAACCTCCAGCAGTTGAGTGCATATGTTCCCTTAATCATTTCTCTTTGTTCTAGAAGTCTGTGTTTGGTTTCTAAACCTCCCCCATCCCCTCGCGTAATTCCACCATCACCAGCACTGGCTATCGACAGGACCGTGTTCTGTCTACGTGTTTATTTTTTTTTTTTTTTAAATTTTTTTTTTTTCAACGTTTTTTATTTATTTTTGGGACAGAGAGAGAGACAGAGCATGAATGGGGGAGGGGCAGAGAGAGAGGGAGACACAGAATCGGAAACAGGCTCCAAGCCATCAGCCCAGAGCCTGACGCGGGGCTCGAACTCACGGACCGCGAGATCGTGACCTGGCTGAAGTCGGACGCTTAACCGACTGCGCCACCCAGGCGCCCCAGTCTACGTGTTTATTTAAAGAACATCCTAGATTGCCTGCCATTGAGAGAGCTTTTGCAGTCTGCTCACAACGTGCTAAATCATCCCCCCCCCCCCCCCCGCCTACTCCCCTAGAAAAGGTTGTTAGCTACCCCCCACCGCCACCGGAACCCGTGGCCTTTGGAGCCCAGGTGAGGGGTTGCCGGAACTTTCTGGAAAGCGTGAAGTCCTGAGAAGACAGTGTTACCTCCCTGCATGGACAGAGATGCCTTCTCTGTTTTCTGCTGGTCCGAACCAAGAAAAGGACGCTTTATTCTTGGAGCCCAACATTGCATAGGAACAGTTGGTCTCAATGGGTTATTCACGGTGTCCAAGAGAAATACTTCTGGAGCTGTGTTTCATGTAAGATGGAAGGTGGGCTTGGCACGTCGACGCAGGCGGCCTGCTCTCTGGGAGCGCCCTGTGCCTGTCAGACCAGCCGGCCCCCACCCGGTGTGGCCAGGCTCTTCTTAGCAAGGAAAAGGGGTTTTCCGGGCCCCTTGCTACTGGGGTCCGCGCGCATCAATGCCAAAGTCTGCCGGCCATGGTGCACAGAGAGACACTGTGCCGTTTCTCTACACTTTTAAGTGTGTTTCTTCTCTTACCATCTGTGGAGGCCCACCCCCTTCCCTGAGCCCCGATCGTGGTCTTTCTTCAGGGCCCTTTCTCCTCAGCACCTGGGGAGCAGGGTGCTATGGAACCTTGGAAACTATTATTGGAAACTTCATACAAATACCGTCTCTCCATCATCCCTCCTCTCACCTCTTCCCTCTCCCGAACGTACTTCACAGAGCCAGCAGCGGCACCCGCAGTGGGCAAACCTGATTTTTGCTTGGTTTAGTACCTTCGACCATGAGCCTTGCCCACTCGGTACCTGGTCAGCAACTCCTGGGAATGCAGAGGAAAGTCTTCCTCACGCAGAGTTAAAATATGTAGAAAGTGGCTGGGAGGAAATTCTCAGTGTGAGGGATTTTTTTTTTTTTTCCTCCTTTCCTTTTCTGGGGGAAAAAAAAGGTTAATATTGACTCATTTGGTGGAGATATAAGGCACTTTTCTACCTATCCCCAAAGGGAAGTTTGTATTCTTTTAAATGAAACCATTTTAAAAGCAGAACTCAAGCCTAAAATGATCCAAGGTTCTCCGGAGTTCTCAGAAGGTGTAGATTTATTTACTATAGTTAAAACATAATTAGTTCTCAGGGGATAGTGTATCTTTTAAACGGCTTTATTGCCACCCTATTGGTTTTCTGAATAATCAGAAACTTCTGTTATGATTATGTTCTAGTGTTCGGACAGAAACGCACCATAAGCAGAAACAAATGTCAGGAACTGCTAGTTGTCACCCAAAGAAGGGACACCACATCAGAGCGGGGAAGAAAGAACTTGGTAGGATATTCCGAAGAAATAGAATCGAGCAATGTCTTAAATAAACTAAGAGCTCAGGCAGGTACACAAGCCTTTCCCCACCCCAATCTTGTTTGATTAAATGGTGTTTTCTTGGGCTCTTCTTCCTTGTTCCCACTGCAGAGGCTGGGAAGGGGGTCATTATCCCTCGAAACCTGGAAAATGGCCCTTTCTTTCCCCCACATGCTCGCAAATGAGTGCAAACAGGGTCCCTTCTTGTGTGTGAGCTGTGGGCTGCCCTATCATGTCCCCGTTCTGGCTGACCAGTCTTTCCCACCGTTTGCAGGTTGATGTTTGAGATCCCGCAGGAAATGGGGTTAATAGCCATCGCAGTCCGCCAAACACAGGGCAAAGGTCAGTCATCTTTTGTTATCGTTTCTGCTGGTTTTTTTCTAAAATCTGTGACTCCTGTGTCCAGATTGCCAATGGATCATGTGTGCTGATTGCGGAGGAGACGCACATTACAAGTGCTTGTGTTTACACCCCCTAACATGGAGGAAGAGGGCGGGAAATTGATCAGAAGATTGAGCCTTTTAGTACAATTAAAAGCATTCTCTCAAACTGAGATGGTTATTAATCACTGGATGTTCTACTGGGAATTTTTTTGTTTTGTTTTGTTTATTTATTTTTGAGAGAGTGTGAGCAGGGGTGGGGCAGAGAGAGAAGGAGACACAGACTCCCAAGCAGGCTCCAGGCTCTGAGCTGTCAGCACAGAGCCCGACAGAGGGCTGGAGCTCACAGACTGCCAGATCATGACCTGAGCCGAAGTCAGACGCTTGACCGACTGAGCCACCCAGGCGCCCCTGGGGATGGTTTTAACATTCAGTCATCTACATCTTGTAAATTCCTCTTTCTGACACATTCTAGGCATTGCAGTGTGTGAATCATGACTGTGTTATAGAGACATTTATTTGCCTGAAGGTTCTCTGGGAGGTGCCTTCTGTGTCCCTATTGAGTGTCACACGGAGGAGGCCTTCCGTCTGCCAGCCCCCACCCCGGCTGCCCTGGAAATTCCATGCAGCGGGCGCTTGATCAGTGGTCAATGCCCGTTCACAGAGTGATCACAGAGAAGCCAAGGGCTGCTCAGAGCTTCCGCCACCTGCTGACCCTCAGAAACCAGAGCCCGCATCCTCCCAGAATCCACTTGGGGTCCAACCACAAGCAGATTCCATGCTTGGTGGTCATGCAGGAGGCACTTGGCCCTCGCCCCTGCTCCAGACAGCACCAGGCCAACCCAAACGTGCTTGTAACTCTCAAGAGAGGCTCCTTACGCCTTTCTCAGAAGGAGCAATGAAATAAGAAATCCACTGTTTCCCACTTCTTTCCTTTGAATATGTCTTTTGAACATAACTCAAAGAGAAAATTCATTTTATCCAAAGCTGGGGGGCTCAATATGGTGGTTTAAATAAAGGACATAGAAGGACTTTGATTATACCTCTCATTTTGATCAGTTTATTTTCTTGGCTTCTGTTTTAGGAAAAAATAGTTCAGAAAGTTAATGCTAGGGCTTACTTTTTAAATTCAACTTCCTTCCCCCCCCCCCCCCCCCCCGCTTATAACAGTGAGATATAATTCACATCCCATACAGTTCCCTCATTTAAAGTGTACAATTTTGGGTTTTTTTTAAATATGTTCACAGGTTGTGAGACTATCACCACAATATAGGTCACTTCTAAAATGTGGCTCCCAGGACTTCTCCTGGACAGGACAGACCTGGCTCATTTTCCCCACTGTTTCTGTTTTTGCCTGCATGACCGTATGGAGAAAATTAAGCTGACAGTCATGTTCAGACCCTGTAAGACTTTGAATCATGAAAGCCTAAATGATATGCTCACTGAGGCTGAACATTCTACTTATCAGAAACTTGTTCAGCAACACAGCATCAGATTTTAAAAAGCTTCTCTGTTCTTGAGTTAACCCTAGAATCTCCAAGCATCGTAATCAGTCTGGGTTGATTGCACACGTGGCTGCTCGGCCCATTTTCTGGCTCTGTGTGCATCTGACTCTGTTCGCATGGCGACGTGGCCACTTTCCTGATGGGGCCTGTGTTCCAGGGCGGGGATCGAATGCTTGGCTGAGCCCCATGGGATGCGCCGTGTCCACCCTGCTCGTCTCCATCCCGCTGAGGTCCCAGCTGGGACAGAGGATCCCATTTGTCCAGCATCTGATGTCCCTGGCCGTTGTGGAGGCGGTAAGGTCCATTCCTGAGTACCAGGTACGTGCAGCTCCTCTAACATCCCCGCCTGCGCGTACATCCCAGCTGATAAAGTCGGTATATGGAGGATGTGTCCGGACGATAGCTGCATATAGAGTTGCAGCCTGCTCTTTGCAAAGCTGGGCAGCAGAGTGTTCTTGGAGCTTTGAGAGTTTGGAAAGCACCAGCAGCTTTTACAGCGGCGTGAGGCTCGCCAGATGTGTTTCTTTCCCAGAGCTTCCTTTCTGTGCTGTTGTCCAATTTATCAAGCATCTTAGGGCAAACCTCTTTTTATTTACCTTTTCCTTTAATTGAAGCCCATTGGATGGGATGGGCCACTTGTGTTTTCTGGTGAAAAGCCTTATCTTATAGATCTAAACAACCTTCTCATTTCCCACCTTCATTTTGCACAGTCACTGTTGGGCAGAGCAATCCTTTGTGGCCGCCCAGGTTTAACGTGCAGGTTCATTTTGGGGTGTTGCTCCCAGCTCTATGGCAGGGGTGCCTGCTTCGTCATTACCATTGGATACTTTAGTGTCACTTACTAAGGAGACAAGAGACCAGTGCACACAGTCACTGTATATCCTCTTCCTCAGTTTTCCTGGAAGAATTTCACATGAGTGTAAAAAGGGAGTTCCCGGGGCACCTGGGTGGCTCAGTCCGTTAAACATCCCACTTCGGCTCAGGTCATGATCTCACTGTTCTTGAATTCGAGCCCCGCGTCAGGCTCTGTGCTGCCAGCTCGGAGCCCGGAGCCTGCTTCGGATTCTGTGTCTCCCTCTCTCTCTGCCATTTCCCTGCTCGTGTCTGTCTGTCTCTCTAAAATAAACTTAAAAAAAATTTTTTTTCAAGGGTGTTCATTCCCAGGCTCCCTCCCACCTACAGTCTTATGTCAGGCTGAAAACAATTATTGTATTAACTCCTGAAGTCAGAGGCTAAGATCATGACTTTCAGTGGGGCCTGTCCTCATGTTCAACAGGGAAGCCATCATCTCCAGCGCCCCTTAACCCCCTCTAATGTGGTCATGCCGTCATGGTCACTGTGTGTAGGGCTGGGGTATGTGTTTCCCAGGCATGCACACTGAAGTCCCAGGCATGCACACTGAAATATGACATTTATTACCAGGTATTCGGCACACTTGCTGTCTGTATCTGAAGGGCTTGGGCTTAAGCTACAGATTTTCCACACCAGCGTTTCTCGCCGTCGGCACTGTTGACATTTGGGCCCCACATCTCAGGTGGGAGGCCTTCCTCTGCAGGAGGTGGGACAGCATCTCTGGCTGCTCCCACTAGGTGCCAGCAGGATTCCCCGCAACCTTCACAGGTTCAGCCTGCAGCCCCCTGAGCCAGATGTCTCCCCTCGTAGAAGGCAGTTGAGAAGATAAAGTTCTGTTGGGAGGTCGGGGGGGGGGGGGGGGGGGGCGGCGGTATTTTTAACCCTAGCAACAAGTTTGTTGGTCTTAGGAAAATAAATGAAAATTTAAATTTTAAATTAGCCTGGTTAGCTTTTTCTTGGCTTTGATTTTGACCTTGTAGCCTCACCTGTTAACTTAGCGAGCATTCTTTGAGTGCCTGCCTTACGGGAAGGGCTGGGGGCAGCGGGATGTGAGGTGGGCAGCCCGCCCTCAACAGCACACCTGATGGGTGTTGTCCCTCATGCTCCTTCTTCTGTCCTGTTTCTGTAGTCACGCAGCCCAGTCTCACCTGTGTGATGTGACTTTGGTTTGGGATTAGATGTATTCTTCCTTTATTTCATTTTCAGTTTTTACTGAGATACAATTGACCATGTAAGTTTGAGGCGCACAGTACAATGACCTGACCTACTTGTGAAGTGGTTACCCCAGGAACTTGACACCCATCACCTCCTATAGTTCCTAGAAAACATTTTTTCCCCCTTGTGATAAGAACTTTTGGGATTTACTTTCTCAGGATTTATTTTAAAAAAGGTTTGTTTTTTTTTTTACAGTTTATTTATTTTGAGAGAGAGAGAGAGAGTGCAAGTGAGGAAGGGGGAGGGAGAGAATCCCAAGTAGGCTCCATGCTGTCAGTGCAGAGCCCGACACAGGGCTTGAACCTACAAACTGAGATCATGACCTGAGCCCAATTAGGATGCTTAACTGACTGAGATCAACTCAGGTGCCTCTCAGTATTTATTTTTAACAGAGTCCATTTAGCTTACACAGTACAAATCCAGGATGGTTGAAATAGGCCCCAGTTACGTAGAGTTTGCCTTTTTTTTATATAAAAATTTTAATGTTTATATTTTGGCGGGGGGAGACAGCGTGAGCAGGGGAGGGGCAGAGAGAGGGAGACACAGAATCGGAAGCAGGCTCCAGGCTCTGAGCTGTCAGCACAGAGCCCAATGTGGGGCTTGAACCCACGAACTGTGAGATCATGACCTGAGCTGAAGGCGGACACTTAACTGACTGAGCCACCCAGGTGCTCCGTACAGTTGGCCTTTCTTACATCTTTGGTCAGATGTCACCATCAGCACGCAGATGGTGCCTGTCTCCCTGGACCAGAGGGAGTGTCACGGAAATGCCCATTACTCCTTCCAGAGCTTGCAATCCACTCCCTACCATCCCTCCCACTGTTTCTTCTGTTTGCGAGGTCCCCGCCATGCCGGGTGCCTGTAGTCCTCCACCCTCCCCTCCCCTCCCCTCCCCTCCTGTCCCCTCCCCGTACCTGGAAGTTCTGTTTGCCCTGGGAGGCCCTGCTCCAATGCCATTCCCGGAAACTTCTAGCTACAAATTCCCTCCTCTAACCTTTTGGTGTTTGGAAGGTCTGAGCCACTTTTATGGTTTCTCCCGTGGCTCGCTCTGGAGCAGTGTTATTTGTGCTTCTGGTTCCATCTCCTGTAAAGGAACCAGCTCTGTGGATGGAGGAGTAGTTTTATTTTGATCCCAAAGAGCCTAACATAGCACTTTGTACCCGGGAGGCCCACGGCAGCTGTTTGAATACGTGGTTGACATAGTATAAAAATAAGCACGCGGCCTTTCTCTTCGTTGAAATAGATGCCGTAGTTTCCCCGCAGGAGAAGCCACGATTCTGTAAGCCGCCATTGACCAACTAGACCTGAACGTGTGAAGTAAATCAGGAACCTGGGAGCGGGGCCAGCGCGGAAGCAAGCCGCTGCCCACCTACCGCAGGAGCCGAGCTTGGGCAGGGACCGTGTTGGGTACATGGGGGCCTGGGAAGGCGAGAGAGGACATGCGAGAGTGACCAAGGCCAAAGTCTCTAAGCTACAGATTTTCCACACCAGCGTTTCTCGCCGTCGGCACTGTTGACATTTGGGCCCCACATCTCAGGTGGGAGGCCTTCCTCTGCAGGAGGTGGGACAGCGTCTCTGGCTGCTCCCTCTAGGTGCCAGTGGGATTCCCTCAAGCTGTGACAACCAGAGATGTCTCCAGCATTGCCCAGTGTTCCCTGGGGCAGGGTAGCAGAATGGCACCCTTGCTCCGGCCGCCATGGAGATCCCTGTTCTAGACACGAAGGATTATGAAACTCCCTCCCTGTCAGTTACAGGTCCCGGTGCTCATCCCCATGTCTTCTTTATGCTTTTGTTCCTTTGTGCTTTTGCATTTCTCCTCTCTGCCTAGAGTGCCCTGCAGGGCAGAACAGAAATGTATTCCACTGGCTGAGATGCAAAGAAGGCCTTGTTGAAGGGAGAGAAGGAGATTTCTCGGAAGCAGCAGGCTCTGTAGCACAGTATTAAGCTCCCTGGGGGCTTGGTGTCAGAAAGCCCTGGGTTTGGGGGCACCTGAGTGCCTTGGTCAGTTGAGTATCTGACTTCGGCTGAGGTCATGATCTCACGGTTCGTGAGTTCAAGCCCCGCATCGGGCTCTGTGCTGACAGCTCAGAGCCTGGAACCTGCTTGGGATTCTGTGTGTCCCTCCCTCTCTCTCTGCCCTTACCTCAGCTGGCGCTCATGCTGTCTCTTAAAAAAGTAAATTAACATTTAAAAGGAAGGAGGGAGAGAGGGAAGGAAGGAAGGAAGGAAGGAAGGAAGGAAGGAAGGAAGGAAGGAAAAAAGAAAGGAAAAAAGGAAAGGGAGGGAAGGGAAAGGGAGGGGAGAGGAGGGGAGGGAGAAAAAGAATCCCAGCTCTGCTGCATCTGAGTGTAACTGCAAGCCACCCAGGCAGTCTCTCTCAGCTTCAGTTTCTTCCTCATAAAAGGGACAAAACTAGTACCCCCTGGGGGTCTGGTGTAAGTAACATAGGGACTAGGGCTGAGGAGGGGCTCTGGGTGGTACTTGCCCTCAGGGAAGGAAGCGAAAGCACTGTGGGATCAGAGGCCATCAGCTACCCTGCAGTCTTTCCGTTTTATTTGCTGAGGGTCTTTCTTTCAGCCTCATATATCCCGATTTCCTTCTTCTCCCCACACGTGGCACAGCTTGGCTGCCACCCCCGGCCCAGGAGACCTGGCAGCTCCAGCACCCACTGGGTCTCACCCGGTCTCTGTGCGCCCACTTAGGAGTCCCGGCAGGAGGTGGGGGTCTGGGTGGCCTAGCTCAAGGCAGTGACCGGCACCGTTCCACTGCGATCGGGGCTCAGGCAGGGTCGCCCAGGGTTGCTTCAGGATAGAGACGCGGTGAGCCACAGAACAAATCGTTTCTGTTAACTGCTGACTGTTGGCAGTGTTTTGAGATCCTTCCGTAATAATTCAGTGAACCGTGTTCCTACCCTGCATCTCTGTAGCATTCTCCTTGAAACATTTCTACCCACCTTTTATGATATTGGTTAATTTGGGGCATCTTTTCTCTCTCGGGCATGAGCTCCTTAAGGGAAGAGAACCCAGAAGTATTATTCTCTCCCTGCCCCCAACCCAGCACACAGTAGGTGCTCACTGCTGGTGGATTTTGGTTTCCCGGTGCATGTAAGTTACGTTTGCACTATACTGTGGTTTAAAAAAGCAATGGACACGCCTTAACTAAAAAATATTTTATTGAGAGAGTGCCTGGGTCTCAGTCACTTAAGAGTCCAGCTCTTGGTTTTGGCTCAGGTCATGAGCTCACGGTTTGTGAGTTTGAGCCCCGCATCAGGCCCTGCACTGACAGCCCAGTGTCTGTTTGGGATTCTCCCTCTGCCCCTCCCCTGCTCATGCACTCTCTCTCTCTCTCCCTCTCTCTGTCTCTCAAAATAAATGAAAAACTTAAAAAATATATATTTTATTGCTAAAAAATGCTAACCATCATCTGAGCTTTCAGTGAGTTGTGATCACTGATCACAGATCACCATGATAACCAAATAATGAAAAAGTTTGAAATGTTGTGAGAATTCCCAAATTGTGACACAGAGACGCGAAGCGGGCAAGGGCTGTTGGAAAATGCTGGCACTGATCGATCAGCTTGCTCCTCTCAGGGCTGCCGCCAGCCTTCGGTGTGTAAAACACACAGTGTCTGTGAAGCACGATGAAGACATATGCCTGTACTGAGATAATGAACAGTGCTGGGGTGTGGGGAAAATGCCAGAATTTATGCCAGATATGTTCTTTAGGTCTCTCCCAGCCCCAAGGTGGTCCTTTCACACTGGATTGTCCCAAAGATTAGCTGTCAGAACCAGAAGAGAGGTTGAGATCCCATGTTCCATTAGATTCGAGAACATCCTGCCTGTCTTCCTTTGGGCTAGATGACCTGTCCTGATCCCTTTGTGTCCTGTGCTTGCTTGATTAACGCACAGATTTTCCTTTAGGATATCAACTTACGAGTGAAGTGGCCCAATGATATTTATTATAGTGACTTCATGAAGCTTGGTGGAGTTCTGGTTAACTCAACGCTTTTGGGAGAAACATTTTATATACTTATTGGTAAGCTTTTAAAGCCCTTTCCTCCACATTTTTAGATTAATAAAAGCAAAAATAAAAATGGTTTATACATGGCTACATTGGGGGGAGTGGATTATCATAGGGGATTACTTTTTCTCTGAGTCCTAAGTTACAGAACACAATATGTATGCAAAACAAGCCAGATTGGTTGAAAGCCCTTCAAGGGGTTTAGCGTTCCTGTCTATGGCCATGGAAACCACCAAATTGGTATCACATCAAACAGGTTTTTTATTACACCTCTCCACGTGCCCGCTTCTTGTTGAATTAGAAATGGTGAAAATAAACATTTGACATGCCATTTTGTAATAAGAAAAGAAAGTTAATTTCAAGGATGGGTCTCCTGGTGGTCTGGCATTCTTAATGGGACCTTCCCAGGCCATGAAAAAGTTGCGTTCTTATGGACCTTCAGAAGAAGCTCCAGGCTGGTCAAGGTGGGGTGAAGAATCCTGCTTCCCCGCAGCGCACCCGCATCAGGCGAGGAGGTGGGTTCAGAAACGGTTTCGGAAATTCTTAGGCTCCTGCTCCTCCGAGCATCAGCTTCTCCCTAATGTCCAGGGGAACTCAACATTCAAAAATTAGTACTGGACAGAAAACACGTGACGACGTGTCAGAAATGCCAGCCAAAAGATGCAAAGCTTAGGTTTCCAGCGCTGCTACCAAACTGTTTCATATCATCCAAGCTCTGCTTCCCATTTTTAAATGTGTTAATGAGGCTAGATGTAGATGTTCTGAAGTAGGGCCCATAGGTATCAATGGGGCCCAGGGATGGCCTCAGGGAGCTAAGGAAGTCTGCCATTGGGGGCGGGGGGAGGAAAGGGAACATGTTCCTCTGGGGAGAATTCATAGCTTTTGTTAAATTCTTAAGGCCATGGGAGGTGATGGGGGGAGAGGGGGCATCTTTGAGGAAAGATTCAGAGTCACCAACAAGGGTACTCTCTGGTTCTTAGAAAGGTGTAGCCGAAGTTGGCACTAGTCAGTGTTGCTATTTTCCCCAGGACTTGGAATTTTCTGAATATAACGGAGATTTTCAGGACTGTATACACATACTCTAATGCCTCACCCTCCATGCTGTGTGTGTTGTTGAATGAATGAACAAGTGAAAAACTGCTGATTCTGTCCCTGTTGCTGTAGTTATGTGTTTTTTGTTTCCAGATGTAATTTATATTGCTTTGTATTTTAATAGCCAGTATATTAAAAAAAAAAAAAAATCTGAGGCCAATCAGTCTTTCCCTTCATGCTGAAAATGGCTCCGAACATTTACCAAAGAATACTGCTATTGTAAATGTCACCATTCTATCTGAGGCGAGTATTTGGGGAATTTTTTCTCAGAGGCACTGAAAACAAGATAGTCTCACTGCTTCATTCTTGCCGTATTTCATTTCTTATTGAAGACCTCTTTGAGGTTGATTCAGGGCCCTGTTGAAAACTGAGGTTTGACTTCTCTGAAGACTTCCAACTCTCCCGGAGAGGATGGTGATATTAAGTAACAGCAGAGACAAGCCTGTTCAAACCCCACTGCTGGTAACTCGCTCTCCCGAAGCTGTGGTTTAGGAGCCTGTAAAAGAGCCACTGAACATGAGTTGGCCCCTTGCCAACAACGTAACCCTAGCACCAGAGACTTCCAAGGGTAAAGTATTAAAAGATGTGTTCTAGGTTTATGCCATGACCAAGGTTTGAAATCTCTGAATCCAGAGTTTACTCCTTAAGACCTGAATGAAATTCTTTATTTTCAGACATGTGTTCTGTTACTCAAGTCGGAAAAGAAACAAGAAATTTTACTGTATATTGGGCTCAGGGCAGACCTACGCTTCTTGGCTCGACCCCGTGGAGGATCGTTTCAGAGGCCAGTCTAAGGAGCTCGGTCCCGTTCATAGCTTCCGTTTAATCGAATCGAATCTGCCTTTCTTACCCCAACCGGTCTGCAGTAAGGTTGGGGTGGTCCCAGCTTGAACAAGGATAATAAAGGAAGGATGAAAAAAGGAAACCGGTCCCAAAGAGATAAGTCGTTCTTTAAGTGGCCAGAGATAACAAATTTGAAATGAGGACGAGGAAGCAGGGGGCAGGGGATCCAGGCTGTAACTTCTTCCAGGTGGTTGAGAGGAATGTGTGATCCTCCCAGTACGTTGAGCTGCTCGCGTTTTTCAACCGTGTACTTTTGTTGCAGGCTGTGGATTTAACGTGAGTAACAGTAACCCCACCATATGCATCAATGATCTCGTCACAGAATACAATAAGCAACACAGGGCAGAGCTGAAGCCCTTCAGGACCGATGATCTCATCGCCAGAACTGTGACCGTGCTGGAGAAACTGATCGACACGTTTCAGGACAAAGGGCCCAATGGCATTCTTCCCCTTTATTATAAGTATTGGGTACACAGGTCAGTGCTGGCCCGTCTTCACTCTTTTAAAATGTCTTCATTCAATTAGTAGTTCACTATCTTAAAACAAGAAACTGAGCACAGGTCTAGATAACTATTTTTTCCCTTTCTGTTGGAGAAAAAACTGGCGGACACTATTTTGAGCAAGTTACCATCAGCAATGCCAGGACGAACTGGCATCCCAGGTCTGCTGCGGATGGGATGCAGCGAGAAGGACACAGCATCACCGGAGAGTTTTCCCGCATGTTTATTTAAATCGTAGAACATTCTAGATATCAACAGTTTTCAAAGCAAGATCCCCCAGGGGCAATAGCATCCTCACCTGGGAACTTGTTAGAAATGCAGGTTATTCTCAAGTTCCACCCTGGGCCTCCTAAATCAGAAACTCTGAGGCTGGCCGAACACTCGAGCACAATTCATGTTTCAACAAATGCTCCAGAGGATCCACACGCACCCAAAGCTTGAGAGGCACTGGTACCTATCAGCAGGCCTCTATGCTTCAAAAATGTTAATGTCCTCTAACACAAAAAAATAAAAAGAAGGTGGGAGATTTGTTTGACATTAAAGAGGACTAAAGAGGCATGACAATAAATGCAAGATGTGATTCATAATTAGATCCTGGATGGGAGGAAATAGCCACAAAAAATATTAATGAGACAATGGGGAAATTTAAACATGAACTATATATTAGATGTTATTATACCGAGATTAGATTTCTTGAGGGTGATAATGGTATTTTGGTTTTGTGGGAGATTGTTCTTAGGAGGTACATGCTGAAGTATTTAAGTGTGAAGTGTCATGATGCCTGCAACTTATTTTTAAACGTCAGCAAAAAAGCATGTGTGTGCACGAAGAGAGAAAGCAAATATGGAAAATGTTATCAGTTGGTGTGAATATAAGCAAAGAGGGAATCTGAGGTTCATTGTACTATTTTTTCAACTTTTCTGCAGGTTTAGACTTCTTCCAAATAAAGATGAGTGGCGGGGGGAGGGGAGGGATCCTCTATTTTAAAAACTATTTACAAGGATGTAACTCACCACAGGTACATTTGGAAAATATTAAAAGTAGCATTAGAGCGAGTTTAACTCGCAGGCGATGCCACCCAGCTTTGTTTTATAAAATTAGCTTCCCAGCTCAGTTTCTTTTGCCCCAATCTCAGCCAAGAAAACCTAGAGCTGCACAGCGGTTCTTAGAAGTGCTGGGGGGGTGAGGAAGTAGGTACACATCATCCTCCGGATGAGCAGAATGAGGAGAAAGTCCGAACTCTCTGTTGGAATTGCCATCAACCTGATTATGCTAGTAGTTTATGAAAACAGTTCATGAGGGACCAGTGAGAGTCCGAGCATCCTACCCCGCCCCCCGCCCTCCCGAACCCTTTACCCAATGGGTAAGTACTTAACCACCTGTCTGTAGACACTGTGTGACATTTCCCAGTGACTGTCTGCTCTTCTTCATGTACAGTGGCCAGCGGGTCCGCCTGGGAGGCCTCGAGGGCCCGGAGGTGTGGATAGTCGGCCTAGATGACTCTGGGTTCCTTCAGGTTCAGCAGGAGGACGGCGAGATCGTGACAGTGCATCCAGACGGCAACTCCTTCGATATGCTAAGAAACCTCATCATCCCCAAACGGCAGTAGCCCGAGCCTGGGGTCACTGTCCTGGCCGCTGGGCAGTGGGAGGGTGGGCGGAGCCACTGCATCGAACATTCCGGTTCAATTTCTGCTGCTTTTCCTAGCGCGAGGAGCTGGAAAACGGATTTAGAGTTGTAGGTGGATTTTTTTTTTTTTTCTCCCTCCAATTAACCTCCTTAATTCCTTAATTTTGTTCTGTCTGTTGCCATTTGACTTGGTGTCAGAAGATGTTCTGGGGGGTAGCAGAAGATTTAGTTCAGATCAAGCACTACCACAGGTGTGAAATCTTTCTCCCCTCTTGGGCTTGGATGTGTGTTTATTGGCCCAGAAGAAAAACACAAAAAACACAAAAGTTTTTATTTGGAAACAGCAATGGAATAATTCAGATGTTTCCCCAGTAGCAGAGACCTTCACTCCCAGACTATTAAAAAATAAATCAAAAAAAGCTTCCAGGCCCAGACCAGCAATGAGGTAGAGGGTTGGTAACACTGTTTATGAGCATCCAGGGAGGTGTTTTGCTAGAGGAACACTGGCAGTTCGTTGTTTTATTATTATTATTATTTTTTTTTTTGTCCATAAGGAAAGAGAAGGTAGATTTCTGAGGGTTACTCTGGACCCACTAGTTTGTGGTCCAGTCACAGTGCCTAAGTGGCTGCAGAGATGGGTGTCACTGGCAGGCTGCAGTGACCTTGGAGAGGAAATCAGTTACTTGCTTGGACATTAATGTATGAGCCCTCTTTTCATAAATTTGAATTTACTGCGTATCCTGAAGTGATGGGATCAAGTTCAAGAGCCTTAAAGTGTTGATTAGGCCTCGTGTGAATGTGCGGTGGATGACTGGGCCCTAACAGCTGGAGACGAAGACGCATTCATACCACACACAAGGGAGGCTTTGGGGCTTTTGAAATGTGGCGCATTCCTGAAAGACGGTTTGGTGCACAGAGAACAGAAGGACACGGCATTTTATTTGTAAGCCGTAATTTTTACCCCTCTTTTCCTAAATTGCTAAGAAAGGAAATACGACTGATACTGAGCACCCATCGTCTAAGAGGGAGGGAGGGTGTGTGTGTGTGCGCGCGCGCGTGTGGGAGAAGCTTTAAAAGAAGATGTTCAAGATCTGATGCCCTAAAAGTCTCCATGGAAGAACAAAAGAAAGGAAACCTTTTGATATACATTTGTGATTTCCAGATGTACTCCATGCTCTTTCCATGTAACTCCTATCTCCGTTGAACTTGTGAATCACACACATTACTTTTCAGCCTTAAAAGGCCAGTTTTTGTCCACTTTTCTCTCTTCCTGCCAGTCCCATCTGAAATTAGTGGAAAGAAAACTTGATGGAGCTCTCAGCATTGAACAGAATCCCTTTATTATACACTAGCACTGTCTTTACCCAGCTTTACTTAGGCTAATTCCAAAAACTTGGGTTTTCAGTATAAAATGTGTCCACCTTTAGCCAGGCACAGCCAGCACCATAGGAAGGGGGGGGAAATAGCATGTTTAGTTAAGCACAACAACCCAATATGTGTTTTTGGAACTGTAACTTTTAAAAGAACTTCAGAAGTAATTTTTGCAAATAAGGCTTCAATTAGAATTATTTTTGTCAAAAAAAAAAAATGCTTCTCTCCTAAGTGTCTAAGTCTTCTTTTGGAATTAGTGACAAGTTTAAATAAAAATCCACACCACCCCAAAATCACCAGATGAACTCACCCTTGAGAGGGCATCTGCAAAATATCATCAAGAGGAAAGATCTCCCCGCTGATGCTGCGAGTTTCATTTCTCAAACTTTGTAATATAAGGCAAGTCCTCTCTCAGAGCTGCCATTGTTACTGTTTGAATTTCTTTGGGGGGTTCTTTAATGAAAAACATGCTACGTTTTGTTTTTAGCTGAAGTCCTGTTCTAGATAGTTCTGCTTTGGGGGGAAAAAATGTTATCATTTCATTTCCTTTCTGTAAATTAAAACTAATGAAGTGTGGCCATGTCAGCGCAGATGGAGATGTCCCGGGCATAGACCACTTTGCCTCTGTGCTTTTAAGACTGTTCTTTCTCGTGTAGTCACCCAGTCGCCTTGAGGGACACGAAGTAGACTTGAAGCAGATGCTACGTTTTCCGTAAACCCGATTTTGCCTCAGATGAACCAAAGACTTTTGAAATTCTGCTTCATATAGAAGAGCTGAATAAAAGCATTTTACTTGTAGCTATTAGCGTTAGGGAAATTATTTACTTGCTACGCGACACTCATGGGTTTGAGGTCGTTTTGTGCACCTGACGGTCTCTGATCTCAAGGAGCTTTAAAGTCTTAACGGAAACTTTGCATTTTCTTCCTAATCTTGAAAACATGGTAACTGAACTAAGGCTTGGCGTGGGCTTTCCGGGCATTTGATTGGCCCCCGCGTGTGGAGGCTGCACATTGACTGGCCCCCGCGTGTAGAGGCTGCGCGTTGATTGGCCCCCGCGTGTAGAGGCTGCGCATTGAGCATCTTACCTGGTTTTGTAAAAGACCAGACCCCCTCTCTTCCCGGCTGGTGGCAGATTTCGGAGGAAGCCGTGGAAAAGCACCCCCGAATGTGCACAAGGAAGTTTTCCCTAGGACTCGTGGCCCCTGCCGAAGCAGCACCCCTTGATGCTGGGCCTCCTGGCAGCATTCAGGGGGTGTGGGCAAAAAGTCCAAGGATTCGTGTCTGGTCTCAAACACTTCGTGGGGGTTGTTGCTACCGCAGACTTTGCCCGATGTGGGAAGGAGTGGGCCGCTGAGGGGTGTGTGATGGGTGGGTGCACAGGCCCAGGTGAGGGTAGTATGCAGCCTCCAGTCCCCGAGTCCCCCACGTACACCCACGGGGCTGGCCTCTGGGGTTCCCCCTGCCCTTGACCTGGGAAGCGGGAGAAAAGCCAGTCTCACCCAGCAGTTTCAGGATGTAGCAGGGAGACATTTTCAGCTTGCATTCTGGAAGCTCTGTTTGCTCCTAACGGGCAGAAAATGGAGAATCCTTATTCCTGCATAATTACTATGCACATCAAAAATGTTTAAAAGCGTCCCCCTTCCCATTTTTACCTTTTCAAAGAATCATCTCTGAAAAGTAATTACTTTAAACCAATGCCTATAAAAATCGAGTCTTACCAAAATAAACTTTCAGGTTTTCTGTACAGTTTGGGCTCATTGTTATTTTTACCACAAGTTTCATTTTTAAAAACAGGCAACTACTCTTGGTTACCAGCATTTTTATTCATATTTAAACATTTTTACAAAATAAATAGTTTTACATGGTAAAGAGTATGTATGTATTTCTAAGTTATTAAGAAGCTGGGTGCTTTTTGTTGTTTTTGATTTATTTTTGACAAATGTGTCATACAAAAGAGAAATATTATTACTCCAAAGAATGAAACCCAAAGTAAAACAAAAACAAAACAAAACAAAAACCTTTTAGCTCAGGTGAGAAAGAAATTTAATATAAAATTTTAAACTGAAAAACAAATTTAATGTGACAACAAATTTAATAGAAGAACAAATTTTGTTCTTGGAGAATTGTTCTTTTGTAAAGAACTGCTTGACTTTTGTTTTGAGGCTTTTCCCCAAGATTTCAACTTCATATGTCATACTTAAGTTTAGGAACAGCTTGAATAAATGCATCTTCGATAGCCCAAGAGTTGCGATGCACTACGATTTTAAACGACTGTAATTTTCTGGCATTTGTTTGAAAACCTTCTTTTTATGTCATTTTATCGCAGCAGCCCCCACAGTCTACCTTAACTGTCTTACAGTTACAATAAATTACAACTTCGGGTAGACTTTGTCCGGGATTCACTGACCGTGTAAACCTCTCCCACCCTTAGGGTCCAAGGGGAAAGGCTTGGTTGGCCCTAGGACTGTTTAAAAAGGACAAAGGGGTGGGGGGCCAGGGAGTGGAAAATACCGCTCTTGCAGATCTCCTGAAGCAGCCCCGTTCCCTTCTCTACAAAGGTATGAATGGAATGGCTTTTCTAGAAAGGGCTTCCATGAACATAAAGGAATTCCTTTCCCTGGGAGGCCCCTTGGAGGGCCCAGCCAGTCTTAAACTGGGTTTCTTTCTCAAATCCGTTTGATCTGGCATTTTTCGTCAACGTGTTAAGAACCCACTACCATTTTTGTTTTCTTTTTTTTGTGAAAGAGAGTCGTATTTATTAAAATGCTTCCTCTTCCCCTGCCGGAGCCTCATCGAAGTCAAGAAACGATACCCCCAGCTTAAATGTGCAGACTCTTAAAGATGGGCTAACAATATTAGGTTGCCATGGTAACTCCCGTTCACTTTAAACTGAGCTGCTGGCCGCCTGAAAGCCGGCTTGCGTAGGAATCTTCCTTCACGTTCTAGGCTATGAAAACCGTGATGTTTGTGTAGACAAGGACGTTTTCCCTAGTACCCATTTTATTTTTCAAGCACACACACACTCGTTGTTAAGCCTGTTTATCATTTGTGAATCTATAACGGTCTTCTCTTTTTCACCGCAACCTTTGATCTTAAGCTGCTCGAAAGCCTTCATGATCTGTATTTACTCATCAACACGGCCCCCGGTGGTTCACAACAAGTTAGACACAAATGCATTTTGCGGTACTTTATTGAGAAACGTCGGGTGATCTCTCCCGCTCCTCAAAACCGCTCCTTCCAGGAATCATGGTTTAATTAGGACGGTTGTGAGCATAAAAAACTAATTACCCCGTGGCTTATTTTCTGTATGCACAAAGACCTGCTGATGAGGTATAGCTAAGCGCAGGACAGGGGTGTATGCGTTCGCTTCTTTTGACTCCGTCCCTTTGCCACACCACACGTGTTCCAAAATTTGCAAATTTCACCCCCCCTCCCCCACCACGAGGCAACTGACACCCTGCTCAGAAAGGAGGCAGACCCTCAGTGTGACACCAGGTCGGCAGACGATCATTTCACATTTTGAGAACAGTTGATTACAGGTGCCCTTTGATTCTAGAACGATGCCTTAAAGACTTTTGTGAAACATCTTTCCGCTCAGGCGCAGAGTTTCCTAGAAGAAAACCGTTTCTGACACAGCGAAACGATGGAGTGTTTACCGGGTGAAGCAAATTAGAAGACGGTGGTTCAATGCACCGAACCACTTCAGAGCCATGGTAGGATTTTTAAATGGTGGAGTCTTGAAGCAAAAACATAAAAGACAAAAATGAATGTAAGTTTATTTTTAAAAACACTGCCGGTGCTTTATAAAAGGATTTGTTTACCTCCTACATACAGGACATGTTCATGGAGTTTTCTTGCTATGCAGAAAAGGCAGGAAATGCTAAAGAAAATGTATGCACCGTTTTTATTAGATCCCTTTAGCGACTTTTCTTCCACAAGGCGCAGTCCATTGACAATTTTCCATATTGCACATGCAATTTAACTAACTTTATTAGCACTACTTGTAACAAACACGAGCCTAGGGAAATACAGGTCTGGGTGGACCAGAGGGATTTCGCCTTGTAATCAAACCTGACAGGGGTAGCCAGTCGCCTTGGGCACCTAAATCATCCACATGTCATTCTCAGAAAATATCTGGCTATATATAATTTTTTGCATTTAATGCCTATTCAATATACTCTGAAGGTGCTATTCTCGGTATCAAGAGTTCACAGAGGTTAGGAGGAAGTAAAAGCTCACCCATGCTCATTCACTCCCTTGGTCTTGGCTTGCTGATTTTTGTACCGAAAAAAAAAGGCTTAAATTAAAACTTTTCATGAGGCTCATGAATGACTTTTAAAGACATGAGAGTTGTCGATTCCTGGGGCTTAAATCATCACATCCTGCCTTAAGAGTCTAAGAGCGCTCTGAATTCTGGAGCCTCCTCCTCCGGGTGGGCCACCGCCTGGCATATCTGACTGGATCGGGTTGGGCTTTCGTCTTTACGGCGGAGGCTCCCCCGGAGCGGAAGCTCCTTCAATCCCCAGTGGGATTGCTGCTGCGCATCGGGGACGAGGCGAGGCGCGCGGGCCTGGTGGCGAGGCGAGGAAACCAAGTCCGCCCCCGGAGACGGGGCAGGTGGAGGTCGCGCGGGGGACGCGGGGGACGCTCAGCTCTGCCCCCTTCGGGACCGGGCTCTTGGAGAACAAAGGTCTGGCGGGCCTTTCTCCCCCGCCGCGGGTGCGCCGCAGTCCTCGGCACCGGCGTTTGCGGGATCTGCGTAAAAATCTAGAAGCCGGCCGCGGAGTTCTATTAAAATAGTCGTCTCTGTATAAATTAATTTAAACCGTGCATATACAGCCCGCCCCTCGTAACTCGGCTGCACTCTGGACAACAGGAGCCCGGGGCCCGGCCTATGGCTTCTCCCTATGGGCAGCCCTGCGCGAGGTCACCTGCCGTTGGTGATGATGACCGAGGCGCCCAGGTAGTGCGGCAGCGGCGCGCCCGGCGGCGAGGCGGCGGCGGCGGCGGGGCCCGGGAGCCGGGGCCGCAGCGCGCCGGCCGCCGCCTCGGGGCCGCCGGGGCCGCAGGCGAGGGCGGGCGCGCCGGGCGCAGCGCCCCCCAGCGGCCCGCGCCGGGCCAGCACGCGGTGGTAGTTGAGCAGCACGAAGGGCAGCTGCGCAGGCGCGCCCGGGGGCTCCGGGGCGGGCGGCGCGCAGCACTCGGGCGCCGCGCGGGCCAGCGCCAGCCGCGCCCCGTCCCTGGCGGCCTGGCGGGCGGCCTTGGCTGGGCCCAGCGCGGGCTCCTCGCGGTAGTGGCCGCAGCTCGGGAAGCTCGGCGGCGGCGGCGGCGGCGGTGGCGGCGCGGTGTCCTCGCCGAACCTGCGCGCGGCGGCGGGCGCTGCGGGGACAGGCGACACGTTAGACGCCCGCGCGGGGGGGTGGGGGGGGAGGAAGGGGACACGCCCAAAGCGGCACCAACCCGGCGGGTCCCGGGCGCCGCCACCACCCTCTGGGCCACCCGCAGCGCGCTCCGCCCCCGCAGCCGCCCGGCCCCTGCCCCTCCGCGCCCAGGCCCGCCCGCGCTGTCCGGTCGCAGGCTGCGCTCTGCGGCGTTCGGGTGGTCGCGTTCAAGAGCGAAGAGGAACAGGTGGAATTCATGTGAACGGTGCGCTCAATTTAATGCCACATGTCCGAAAGGTTATTTCAGTGTGGGGTCAATAGTTTTAAATGATTGCGGTATCTGATTCTTTGTTCCTGCCTTCCAAGTGCGGGCCCACCCAGCAGCACCTCCCATTCTCCTAGTAGCCGCATTTCAGTGCCCAAGAGCCACACGTGGCTGCTGGCTACCATCTTGGACAGCGTTGGTTTACAGCCTTGCTTGCTTGCTTTTTTTTTTTCCCCCTTAGCCCTCGGTGGGGAGAGTGGGGTGGTAATCACCCTGCTCCCTTTAGTGGGGTCATGACTAAAGTAATAACCACCCTCACTAATTAGATGCCTGCAATCAATTAGCTCCATATATATATATATATATATATTTTTTTTTTTTTTTTTTTTTTTTTTTTTTTTTACCTTAAGACAACCTTTGTCTTCCTTTAATATCAAAAAAGACTAGGAAGTGGATCACAAATTGCCCCAAATTAGCACCTTTGGTCCTTTTTTTTACCAAGTGTGTGATAAACGAGGTGGTTATTAACCTCTTTCGCTTTCAAAATAGCAACTTTTAAAAAAATGTAATACTGTGGGTTAGTTATATCATTGGCCAACTTCCACAGACCAAGAAAAATAATTCTTTCAGGTCAATCTCAAGTGGATAATATCTTCAGCTGTTATCAAGATGCCTAGCTTTCTCTTTCTTTCATTGGCTGTCAGGGGAAATCCCTTCCTTGGTTATTTGAGGGACCCAATACACTGATGGCTGTCTCTCCAAATCTGAGACACTGGCGGCTCCGAGGACCGGCCCAGGCCGAAGGCGGGACCATGCTGCCCTAGTGGCTGGTGTGTTCTTTTCTAAGCTCCCCACTTTTGAAAAACGTGTCCTAGTCATCTCCAAGGCAGTTGGCTTTCTCCCACGGTCTATCCCTCGTCTCACATTAGGGACAAGACGGGTCTCAGCCTTGTAAAGACTGGGTCTGAACAAGAGATTCCCAAAGCCGCTGAGGAGGAACAGAGCCCTACCTGCCTCCAAAGAGAGAAAGAGGGGAAAGGAGGGGGCCCTGAGAGAGCGCTCCTCTTTAAGCAGGTGATCCGTTGCTGGGGGCATATAACATGTACCCGCATTTAGTGGCCACCGGAGGAATTTGTACTATCTTGGTCTACACCCTGAGCAGTAGTTAGGTCTGCGTGCCACGGGAACATACCTCTCGCAGCCACCCCTCAATCCCCACCTACCCTCTGCCTGGGGTTGGCTTAGTGAGCGAACAGGAGACTGGGCCTGGGGAAGCCGGTGGCACATCCACAGAGGACGTTTGCTCGTCTGCCACCAGGAAGGCTGCTGGAGGGGCCATTCCTGTTGTTGAACCAGCAGTGCGGGCAGGCACCTAGCGTGTGCCCAGCCCTGGGGTAGGCATATCACCTGGCCTCCGATCCCATTTTACAGGTGAAGAAACTGAGTCCTCGGAGTGTTTACATCATTTGCCCCGGGTTGGTGAGTGACATTTCTGTCTCTGAGCTCATGAATTTCCACCACTGTTTTTCCCGCTTTGAAAACTGGCGTGGGAAGAAAGCCAACAGGATCCCAGATTCATTTGGGGGCGGGCTGGAAAGTAATCTTTTAAAATAAATGCAGTTGGAGCATTCTCCGCACATGGGAGCTGGTCCTGAAAACCACTCTGTCTCCCTCTTGGGGAAGCGAATGAGGCCGGAGCTTTTGGGGGGGGGGGTGGCTGAACGCCGGTTTCCTCCACCCTTTATGCCGTCACCAGTGCCACTTGTGGCACACGGGCGCGGTCGCCCAGCTTTCCAGCCTGTCACGAAGCGACTCCCGTTGCCAGAAGGAGAGCGTGGAATCCCTACTTACAAGCAGAAAAAGGAGAAGTTTGCCCAAAGCGTGAGGATCCTTTTTCCGCTTGCCACCCACCGCCACCGTTCGCAGTCCTGCCCCCTCCCCTCGTGCAAACATGACCCACCTTCGTAGTTTGGCACGAGGCTGTGCCGAGCAGTGTTCACCGGCGGCTCAGAAAGGTTTTTGGCTGGAGACTGGCCGCTAGGCACTAGGGGGTTGGCATAATGCCACTGGCATTCGCCACCGGCTGGCAGTGCGCTCAGGAAAAAGCGTGCCACCTCGCACGGGGATCCTCGGGGCTGCCCGAACTTGGCCGGCAACATTGGCTTTTTGCTGCTGAAGACGTGAGAGTCCAGAGGGAAGTGTCCATAATGGTAGGAGAAAGGCAGGCTGTAGGACGGGGCGTACAAAAGGTCGCTGCTTTCTGAATGGAGCTGCTGTTCTGGGGGCGCCGGGGCGTTCGCTGGGGGGCTGGCTCTCCAGTTTCCCAGCTGGCCGCCTTCCAGTTTGTCCATTTGGAACGAGCTGTATTGCTGCACGGCAAAGGAGACGGACGACAGGGCCGGTGAGGAAGTCCCCTCCGGCCTCGCCGGATCCCGCCCCGGAGTCAGCCTGACCGCATCCCTGGGCTGGGCCCACCCCCGGCCACCACAGTGAGGTCCCACTGGGGACAGGTGTGCAGCAAGCAGTGCCACAGAGACACCTCCCCCCGCCCCCGCCCGGGGTGGGAGGCGGTCTCAGCCCAAGCGGAAAACATACCAGATACATGTAGCCACTTTCTGAGAGGTTACAAAGTATTAAAACAAAACAAAAAAAGGGTTTTCGTTTTAAAAAATGCCATGGAAACACGCTGCGCACGAAGGCGGATTCCAGCAAGCTGGTGTGCCTTCCCAATTTAGCCTTCTTTTTCCAGCCCTGCTGAGCCTTCCCAGATGTTAGCTCCGTGTGCCTCAGGCCGTGTCTCTACTGTGTGCGCAGGACATCCCCCCCAGGGCCTCTGCTGCACTCGGCGGGGAAACTTCCAGGCCCCAGACCCGAGACGAGACCGCTATGCACTGAGGCTCATTGTTCCTTAACAGGCTGGGTGTCCTGAGCCCCCAGCAGGGCGTGTGTGTTACCTGTGGCGGGTACGGGTTTGTTCTCAGCTTGGTCTTCATCTTTGTATTTTTGGGTTTCGCTAATTTCCTAGTTTCTTGTGAGGTAGACAAGGCGGTCCTCCAGGAGTCCTGGGACTTGGATGTGGACACCTGGTCCAGGGACAGCTGCAGTTCCTTGTATTCAATATCCCTGAGAAGCAAGAGCAGGACAAGTCATGTCCAGCGGGCCGCCAGGGGGGCAGAGCGGCTTCCCTGCCCCTCCCCCGACAACCCCTCCCCCCCCCCCCCCCCCCCCCCCCCGCAAGTTCGTTCCCCAAGCTCCAGCGAATCGGTTCACTGAGGTTGCAGGCCCGGGACTTGAGCAAAGGGCCGCCCACCTTCATCGTCAAAGGCCCCCTGAAGCCCTGGGCAGTGCCGAGAGAGGTCAGCATTATCCAGCCAGATGATTTGGAGGTAGCTGTCTCCAGACCTGTAGGTCCCAAAGGTCCCCCAGGGACACCATGGGCCACCAGGAAGTGTGTCGGGGCCAAAGCAAGGGCAGGAGCAGTACTCATCGCCTTGAATGTCTGTGGCTCGGCTGTTTCTCCATTTAGCACCCAGGGAGGCGCAAGTGGGGGACTTTCAAGGGTCCAGGAGCCTGGCTGCCAGCCCTGCCTATCTCCATCCACATCAGGCGCCCATTTCGGCCGTAAAGAGCCGGCTTGGCACAGTTGTGTTCGTGGGAGGGGAAGTCGCCTAAAGTACCAGCCCACGCTTGTCTGCTCAGGAAGAGTCATTAGGGGGCTAAAATGCTCTCTTCCCTGCAGTTTTGCCAAAATCACACTCCTAAAAAAATAATAATAAAACAAAACCCAAGAAACCAGGGACCCGGCAGTCATTCTATGAAAGGAGTGAGAGCCTAAATCCAGGAGTGAGTTCAAATTCTTGAACACACAGGAGGACCTTGTTCAAGGTGGGGCTGGGGTACAGCAAAGGTGTCAAGTTCAGGGACAGAGCTGGGTGCAGGTGACTTAACATACAGTAGCCACAGTGGGTCCACAGTAATATATGATCCCAGGGAGACTTATGTCCTGTTGTGTGTCTAATGGTCCTAAAAGAATTTGCAACTGAACTTGGCCTTCTGAGATTTTAAAGAGACCAAACATTCATCATCATTTGCAACAGGCTATATAGAAATACGGGGGAAATGTGAGAGATCCCCGTCCCAGATGGTGGGAGCACGCAAGACGGCCCTGATGTTTGTGGGCACAAGGAGCGTAAGTTCATATTCCCGGTCTGGATGCGTCTCCTGTCCCTCCTGTGCAAGATGGGGGGCATCTCCCACTTTTCCCCCACCCCCGCACCCCTCAGCTGGTCTCTCGGATCTGATCTTCAGCTGTGCCTGGGGCAGGGCTCCCTTCGTGGTATTCCCACCGCAGCCCAGCACCTGGCCCTCGGTACCGAGTTCAGAAATAGTTTGGACCTTCCCGAACCACCAATTGTTCAAATAAAAACAAAACAGGAGACAAATGAGAGAGAGAGAGAGAGAGAGAGACAGGGCGTGCGGCTTGTGAGAGCGGGCTGATGAGGGGCAGGGGAGAGGAGAGAGCAAGGAAACAAATACGTCGGACTTACGTGAGGACATAATTGACACTCACGATGCAGTGCGGCCGGGACGAGCGGCTGTTGTGCACGACGGTGGCGTAACTCTGCACCCACACCCAGCCGCCCAGCTTGGACAGCAGCCGATAGTACTTGGTGGTGACCTGGCCCTTCACCAGCACTGCAAGCACAAGGTGACATGAATCCCGAGGGACAATTAGCAGGCTCTGCTTGGGGGGCTCTGCCCCCACCGATGACCTCAGCCCCAGTTCTGGGCCTTTCTGGGGTCAAGGACACCTTTGGGAACTCGACAAAGAGATGGGCTTTCTCTACAGGAAGGTGCATGCTTGTGTGCGCACACGCACAAACACACGCACACACGCAAGATTTTTTGCCTATAATTTCAAGAGGTCCAAGGCGCGTTCTCTCCCCTCCCCTGTTGAGAACTCAAATTTAATAGTCATTGATTTCACTGGGAGAAACAATTAGTCCCCATAAAACATTTGCATCTGGCAGAGTGATAAAATTGGTTTGGCTTTTCAGCTTCCAAAATGCCACGATGATGTGATAATCCCTCAAACCCTTAATCCCCACACCCTCAATAGGTGGCGGCGGGAGCAGGGAGTGATGTAGTTGTTTAAACAAAATAATAAGTACATTCAACCAAGCTTCAAATTGTTGTTAGTATTTACTACTCTCCAGAACATGTGTGTATTCACCTTGAGACTGTTTGCTACTCTGTTGCCATGTATATTTTCTTCCCATCAGCCCCGCTTTTCATCAGGCCTATTAATTTCCTACGTTGCTCATGTAGGAAGGACCTCTGCTTGGCTATTTAGTTTCTGAAAACTGGGCCTCTGGGCCCATCTTCTACGCATGGGTGCAAACTCCAGACTGCTGAGCCATACTCACTTCCAAAGCCTCTGTACTAATTTGCCTCAGGGCCTGGAGGGCACAGGCTGGAGAGAAAGGAAAGTGCCAGAAGCACTGGGTGGGCAGGAGAGAAGAGAAAGGCCCAGTTATCCTTCTCCAAGGAGGGGAAGGCCAGCACAAATCTAAAAGGCATCCCTTGATGCCCAGGTCATGGCTACAGGGCATTCCTGTTTCTCAAATCAGGGCTGGCCCCAGGGCCCTACTAACAGCCACCTGAGCAGGGGTTTGGGGAGGTGGCCAAATTCTGTGACTGCACTAGCTGGCACTGAAGGAACCCCCTGGAGGCTCACAGACACAGAAATTCAGCCCCCATCTGCCCCCGCGCCGTCTGCCCAAACCCTCCCGAGGCTCTCCATGGCCTTCTGTGACTTCTTTCCTCATTAAGAGTGCCTCTTTATCATCCACTTTAACACCTGCAGCAAAATATTCTGGTGCAGAAGAAAAATTACTGCAAAAATGATAGTCGAGGAGTTGTTAGCCTTAATATGTAAAGAGTTCATACACATCAATAAAAACATTAAGACCTAGAAGTAATATGAGGAAAGGACTGGAACAAACAATTCACCAAAGATTAAATATAAATGATGATCAAATGTTCAATGTATTTGCTTAACTCAGAGCTAGATACCATCCATTAAATCAGCAGACAGTAAAAAAGAAACAAATATTGCATGGTTCCATTTATGTGAAATGTCCAGAATAGGCACATCCATAAAAACCAAAAGCAGATTAGTGGTTGACAGGAGCTGGGGGATGAGGGGAGCCAGGAGTGACCGCTGATGGGTACCAGGGTTCTTCTGGGGATGAAGAAAATGTTCTGGGACTCAGTAGAGGTAATAATTGCATGACATTATAAATATACTAAAAACCTCCGAAAACTGTTAAGATGGTCAGTTTTATATTATATGAATTGTATCTCAAGGGAAATAAAATGACAACAATGATGTCAGCTGATCTATGGGGAGAGGCATTGTCACGTGCTGATAGAAGCATGGACTCATACGGTCCTGGAAAGTGGTCTGACAGTTCACATCCACTGACACAGTGACTTCACTTCCACTCATTGCTCCTATTACAAGCAGTCCTGCTTATAATTCAGGGGGAAGAGGAAGGGGACGCTTAATTGCCCATGAATTAGGGAAGATGAAATAAACTTTGGAATACTATGCCGCTATTGAAATAATGATTAATAAGAATTTGAGATATTATGGAGAACGTGTATGATATAATGTTAAATGAAAAAAAGGATTCAATATCACAGAAATACAGAGATAATAACAGACTACTATGAACAATCATAGTATGTTAACTAACCAGAATTTAAATAAAAATTTGGAAATAATTGTAGCACACTTTAAGAAAAACAATTATATGCCAACAAATTGAGCAACTTACAAGAAAACAGATACTTTGCCAGAAATATACAACCTACGAAGACTGAGTGATGGAGAAATAGAAAATCTGAACAGACTAATAACTGGTAAGGAGTCATCAAAAACCTCACAATAAACAGAAGTCCGGGACCAGATGGCTTCCTTCACCGGTGAATTCCACCACACATTTAAATAAGAATTAATACCAATCCTTTTCAAACTCTTTGGAAAATTAGAGGAGGAAAGAACACTTCCAAACACATGTATGAGGTCAGCATGACCTGGATACCCAAACCAGACAAGGACACTGCAAGAAAAGGAAAATTACAGGTTAATATCTCTGATGAGCGTACATGTAAAAATCCTTAACAAAATATTAACAGATCGAATTTAACAATACATTAAAGGGATCATACGGCGTGATCAAATGGGATCTATTCCTGGGATGCAACGATGGTTCGACATCTGCAAATCAATCAATAGGATACACCACATGAACAAAGTGAACAATAAAAATGGATAAAGAAAAATCATTTGACAACATTCAATAGCCACCTATGATAAAAACTCTCAACAAAGTGCATATAGAAGGGAGGTACTTCAACATAATAAAGGCCATCCATGACAAGTCCACAGCTAACATACTCAACAGGAGAAAGCTGAAAGCTTTTCCTCTAAGGTCAGGAACAAGTCAAGGATGCCCACGTTTGCCACTTTTATGTGACACAGAATCAGAAGTCCTAGCCAGAACACTTAAGCAAGAAAAAGAAATAAAAGACAACCACATTGGAAAGGAAGAGGTAAAACTGTCATTATTTTCAGGTGGCATATTATAGATAGAAAACCCTAAAGACTCCATCAAAAGACTCTTAGAATAAGAGAATTCTGTAAGGGTCAAGAATACAAGATAAGTACACAAGAATCTGTTGAGTTTCTACACATTCATAATGAACTATCAGAAAGAGAAATTAGGAAAACAATCCCATTTACAATTGCATCAAAAATAATGAAATAGCTAAGAATAAATTTAACCAAGGAGGTGAAAGACCAAGACACTAAAAACTATAAGACATCAATGAAAGAAACTGAAGGAGACACATATTAATGCAAAGATAGACACTCCATGTTCATGGAGGGAAAGAATTAATATAAAGTGTCCATACTACCCAGAGGCATCTACAGATTTAATGCAATACCTATCAACATTCCAGTATCATCCTTCACAGAGATAGACCAAACGATCCTAAAAATCTGTATGGAACCACAAAATAATCCTTAAAAGATCGAAAGCAAAAGTAACAAGTGGCATTACATCAAACTAAAAAGCTTCTGCACAGCAAAGGAAACCACCAACAACATGAAAAGACAACCTACCGAATGGGAGACAGTATTTGCAAATTACGTACCTGATAAGGGGTTAACATCCAACATATACGAAGAACACATACAACTCAGTAGCAATAAACAAACAAACAAACAAACAAATAAATAAAATAGTCCAACTAAAAAATGGGCAGAAGGTCTGAATCGACATTTTCCCAAAGAAGACATAACATACAGACGGCCAACGGGTACATGAAAAAATTCACAGCATCACTTATCATCAGGGAAATGCAGATCAAAATCACATGAGGTTTCACCTCACACCTGTCAGAATAACTATTATCAAGAAGACAAGAAATAACAAGTGTTGGCAAGGATGTGGGGAAAAGGGAACCCATGTGTACTATGACTAGGAAGGTACATTGGTGCAGCCACCATGGAAACAGTGAGGAGGTTCCTCAAAAAATTTAAAACAGAACTACCATATGCTCCAGAAATACCACTTCTGGGTATTTCTCCGAAGGAAACAAAAACACTAACTCGGAAAGACCCCTGTGCCCCCATGTTCACTGCAGCATTATTTACAATAGCCAAGAAATGGAACCACTCTAAGTGTCCACCCATGGATGAATGGATAAAGAAATCGTGGTATACATACGTACACACACTACAAAGGAATATTGTCTGGCCATAAAAAAGAAGGAAATCTTGCCATCTGCTACAACACGGGTGGACCTCGAGGGTATTATGCTAAGTAAAGTAAGTCAGATGAAGACAAATACCCTGGCACCTCACTTACATGTGCAATCTAATAAAAAAAGAATCATAGATACAGAGAACTGATCGGTGGTTGCCAAAGGTGACGGAGGGCAGGTGGGAGGAACGGGTGAAGGAGATGGTCAAGAGGTACAAACTTCCAGCATCGGAGACTTCAGTTAATAACACCGTGTTGTATATTGAAATTTGCTAAGGGAATGAGCTCTTCAAAGCTCTCAAGACAAGAAAAAAAATATATAACTATATATTGTAACTAGACTTATTGTGCTGATCATGGAGGAACGTGTACAAATATCAAATCACTACGCTGTACATCTGAAACTAATATAGTGTTGTATGTCAGTTATAACTCATTAAAAAAAGAGACAAGATTCAGAAGAGCATAGAGTACAGGTAAGAAAAAGTACATGCACACTCACATATACACCCCAACTGCGATCTCGGACACGTTACAAAGCCCCGGTGACTCGGTTTCCCTGTTTGGAACAAGAGCGTAATCACACTCCCTACCTCGCATGGTCACAGTGAGGATTAGATCATCTATGGGAAGCTTTAGACTAGTGGTGGCAGTCACACAGCAAAGGCTCAATACATATTAACTCTCATTATCTGGTCAAATTACAGGTAATTTTCATTTTCTTCTGTTCCACTTTTCTTGATTTTCTACATTTCCAACAATAAGGAGGTATCAACTTTAAAATAAAAGTGAAAAAATTATTGGGGCACCTGGGTGGCTCAGACAGTTGACCGTCCAACTTCTCAGGTCATGATCTTGTGGTTTGTGGGTTCGAGTCCCGCATCAGGCTCTGCACAGAGCCTGGAGCCTGCTTCGGATTCTGTGTCTCCCTCTCTCTCTGCCCCTCCCCTACTCATGCTCTGTTTGTCTCTCTCTCAAAAATAAAAACATCTAAAAAAAAATTTTTTTTTAAATGAAAAAATTATTTTTTCCACAGGCAGGTAGTTTGTGTGGGGTCAGGGAAGTGGAAATACAACACGGATCAGGCCCCCCACCCCTTCGGTGGGTGACCGCCATCCCCCCCTCCACCCCTGGGACGCGGGGCGGGGCTCCCGGGAACAGTGCAGACACAGGCTCTCTTCTTCCCGCGTTTAGCATGTGCACCTCCATGGACACACGGGGCAGGGGCCAGAGTCCGTGCTGGAGAGCACAGACAGAGATAATAGGAAAGAGCTATCCTTACAATGTTTCTCCTCTTGGGGTTTGCTTTTTTAACAGCAAAATCCATGGTTTCGGGTGCCCGCTCATGTCCGAACCCCTCATTTCACAGCCCCTACAGCTGTGGGAAGTAGACACCACCAGGAAGTGGGGCCAGCAAATCTTGAGGGCATAGTCGGGGCCCCCAGCCCGGGTGTTCTGACTCCCTTGTCTCAGAGTGATCCCTCTGGGAGGAAGGGGCACGAGTCTCCAGAAGGTTCTCTGTGGCTCAATGTGCAAGGAGAGGTACAAGGAAGGTTAGCGGAGACTCGGCCAATTTGCTTTTGGCCCCGAAAGACATGCTTTAGGACCCACCTGGGGCCCCATACGTGGACTTCCCCAGAGGTCATTCCTTCAACAGAAGGACTTGCTCAGCCCCTCCACTCTGAAATCTGTCCCTAGCGGTACCCATCACGCCCCTGGCAGCAAGATGGTGTAGTTTTCCTTTTCCCTCTCTTGGATTTCATACTTTCCTTATTTCTTACAACATTCCTAAAACCTACCCGTAATCATCTAAGCTGGATACAATAAAGCCAGTTTATCCCAAATATTTTATATTCGGATGCCAAGGGCAGCAGTTGTAGAGATTTTATTTCTGACGCTCCCTGACTCTGCTCTGAGGCGGCTTAGATACAGAGACCAAACAAACACGGGCATAGAATTGTTTTTTGCTTCTCTATGACCCGTGGTGATAGTCTACATTATCAATCCAAGCTGAAATCCTAGACGCTTAGTCACAACATGCCTTGCTTCGGTCTAGCTCCCCCTCCAATCTGTTGCTCTTAATTAGCTGCCCGAAATGATCCCGTGGAGGGGGGGGGGGGGGAGGAGGAGAGCGGCGGGGGGGGGGGGGGGCGGGGGCTATAAAGTAAGGCTCTGCTTGGCGGTGGGGGACCAGGCAGGCTGGAGATGGCCCGTAAGCTGTAAGCTCCGGGAACAGAGGCCCTGCTCCTAGGCTCCTGTGGGGCCACAGCATCTCCAGCATCGGGGCCTCAGATGGTTCTGAGATCAGGGTGCCCCATGCTGAGAGGGAAGCCAGCGGTCACGGTTTGCCCAGGCCGCTTTGGGGTGGAAATTCTAGTTCCGTGAATCTGCTACGCAGAAAAGTAGGTGCCCTGCCTGGTTCCTCTGGGAGGCAAGGGAACCTTGGCCTGGAGCATAATTTCTATTTCCGTTTTGAATTGTAAGAGCTGATGATGTCAGATGCCAAAAATCCCTATGGTGATTGAATGGGGTTCCCCCAAACGATGTGTTCCACGTCCTGGCCCCTGAAACCGGTGAATGTGACCGTATTTGGGAAAAGGGATCTCTGCAGGTGTAATTAAGTCAAGGATCTCAAGATAGACGAGATCGTCCTGGAACAGGGTGGGCCCTGCCTCCAACGATCCCCCCATAAGAGACCAAAGAGGAGACACACACGCACAGGAGGGAAAGTGGAGGCACAGACTGGTGAGCTGGGACTGCAAGCCAAGGACTCCAGCAGAAGCTGGCAGAGGCAGGAAGGATCCTCCTGCAGAGCTTTCTGAGGAAGCTCGGCCCTGCTGACCCCTTCACTTCGGACTTCCGGTCTCCAGAACCCTGGGAGAGTACATTTCCGCTGTTTTAAGCCCCCCCAGTTTGTAGTATTTCGTTAGAGCAGCGCCAGGAGACAAAACCGCCCTCCACAGAAACACTGGTGAGGTTGATCCCCTCCTCCTGCTATGTCCCCTCTGCCAGCTCAGACCTGCAGTCGGTGACACTGATGGAAAGCCGTGCGCTCCTCTAGGGAGTCTGCACGTCTGGCTGGCAGAACGACACGGAACGCACCGGGAAGAGAGAAGCACTTTAAGGAAGAACGCTCACAAGGGCCACCTTGTGGGATGTGTCCAAAGTGACCTTGACCACGGATGATGGGCAGAGCTTGACCCGTCTGGCAACACCAAGAAGGTCCAGCCCACACCTCTATGTCCACAACTGCTTCCGCGTCAGGACAACGTGGAGATCACGCGGTGCTTTCTCCCATGATTTACCGCTCCCCTGCTCCTGGCTCCCCCTCAAGGTGTAGGCTTCCCCACACCTCCACCTGCAAGCCAACGCCTCCTCTGCCTCCAGACCCTGCTTGCAAGAGAGCATCTAAAGGGATCTGAGCATGAATTAAACACGATCACCCGTTTCCAGTCCAGAGGCAAGGCCAGCAGCAGAGGCTGGAGCCCGCCTGACATGTAATCATCACAGTGGAATGGAGACTTGAAAGTTTGTCTTCCGTTTCGAGACCTTTGTGCCCTGTTCCACAGCGATGCGACAGACTGGTTGCACACCAGTGTCCCATGGACCGCGTAAGCTCACGGGTGGGTTCTGTTGGTGGCTCAGTGCTGTTTTACTGGGAATGCCTCTGGATGGTCACGTGTTAGCCATTCCCTACTGCCCTACAGATGCCCATTCACACATTCATGCTACATGCCTGGCCCCATAAGCATTTGAGTTTGTGACTCTCGTGTGCCACTTCATTTGTTTTAAGTTTATTTATTTTGAGAGACAGAGGCAGAGGGAACGAACGGGGGAGTTGCAGAGAAAGAGAGAGAGAGAGAGAGAGAGAGAGAGAGAGAGAATCCCAAGCAGGCTCTGCACTGTCAGCACAGAGCCTGATGCAGGGCTCGAACTCATGAACCGTGAGATCACGACCTGAGCCGGACCCAAGAGTCAGACGCTTAACTGACTGAGCCACCCAGGTGCCCTTAAATTTTTTTTTAAGTTTACTTATTATTTTGAGGGAGAAAGCCACAGAGAATGAATGGGGAGAGGGGCAGAGAGAGAGGGAGAGACAGAATCCCAAGCAGGCTCTGCACCGTCAGTGTGGAGCCAGATGCGGGGCTCGAACCCACGAACCTCGAGATCGCGACCTGAGCTGAGATCAAAAACCGGATGCGTAACCAACTGAGCCACCCAGGTGCCCCCTGTGCTGCCAGGTGTCCTGGAATTTTGTTATGACAGTTATTGCTTGAACTCTGTAGACCACATATTCAGGCTTAGAAGCCTTTGCGTGAGATTGAAAGCGTTATGACAGTTGGACTTGGCCTGCACTCTCTGTGATCTGGACTTGGCCCACTCTGTCCAGGGGCCCCAGGTGGGGAGCTGGGTGCAATTCTCCACCATCTTGGACATCATGGTTCTTCCGAACTGCTGTGTCTTCCAGAAATCTGCCTGGTGTCCCTCAACAGATCTTCAAGTTCAGCGGTATCAATCCCTTCCCAACTGTGCATCACCCCCTCCCCACCCCCAGGACCTGCAGGTCAAGAGAATACAGACCTCTATTGGCTCCCCTCCATGCAAGAAAAAGTCACCCAAACACCTGACAAAGACAGGAGGGAGACAGCAAGGGCAGACCCTAGCTCAGGGCCCCCGTTTCCCTGAGGCCACGTGACTGTCATGCCTGCACCAGGGCCCACACTTAGCTGAGCTGTGGGGGCCTTCCCTCGGCCACCACAGGACAGTGGGCAGGGCACAGGGTTGGAGGGGGGCTCAAATATGCTCCCTAGAGGATCCGTGTTCATTTTCTCTACAGAAGCTTCCGGGGAAAGCCCTGGCACGGTCTGACTCGCATGGCTCATCTGGGAAGGCCCAGGCCCACAGTGACACGAGGTGTCCGGGCCATGCCAGCCCCTGTCTTGCTGACCCCTTGGAAGCCCATGCTCCCCAAAGACTGCCCTGCGCAGCCCTGCTTCTCCTCATGAAGCTGACTTTCTGGAAGGTGTTGAATTCTCTTTCTTTAGGGGCTATGCTTTCTTTGGACCCTGTGGATCCCTGCACTGGGTTAAGATAATATTTTAAACAATGTGTGAAAACCATTTGGCTGACTGTGGTCATCCAGAGCCACCACTGCCTGATGTCCAACTCTGCTGCTGGCAGAGCCCTTCGCCCCATCTCCAGAGAGTCCTGGGGTTTGGACGCTGGTGTGGAGAAAATCTGGCCTTGGAGAATCGGACAGGGACCTCCCTGGGTATTGGCAGATGTTTCTTGCGCTCGGTGACCTCATCAACTGCGAAGGAAGATGCGTCTGTATGTCTCCCTGTAAGAGGTGGCCAGCCGCCCGCCCCCCGACCCGTGGTCTTGGAATCCTGAGGGTCACCGTGGCCCCTGGCCCCTCCAGCCATGTGCAGCTGTGGGGGATGGGGAGGAAGTGGGAGAGGCCACCCTGCATGCCTGTGCTCCTGGGACAGCCACTAGGCCAGCTCCAGCGGTGACTGGATTGAAGGACTTGAGCCCCCAGCTTGGCAGGGGCCACCGTGCGGATCTGGGATCCAGGTTGGGATCCCGGGCGGGAGGCCGGGAGGCCGGGAGGCTTGGGCTAGGTTCCTGAGCCCTGCGTTACTGAAGCACCAGGAGACAGGACCGAAAAAGCCACATTTCCAAATGAGCATCCTGCCTTCACAAACCTCCCACCTGCCCTCCCCAAGCCAGCCTGCCCAGCTGGGCCCACTACCTGGGTAAGGACACAGAGCTATTAAAGAAAGTCCCTGTCATGGGCTGACCTGTGTTCCACCCAGATTCGTATGTTGAAGCCCCCGACCCTCAGGACCTCAGAATGTCCCTGCATTTGGAGATGGGGTCTTTAAAGAGGTAATTAAAGGAAAACGGAGTAAGAGGGGGACCCTAATCCAATATGGCTGGTGTCCCTGTCATAGAAAGAGATGAGAAGGCAGACACACACAGAGGGCCTCACGCATGTGAGGACACAGGAAGGAGACGCCCACCTACAGAGACAGAAGCCTCAGGAGAAAGCGGTCCTGCTGATAACCTGACTTCAGATTTCAGCCTCCAGAGCTGTTAGGAAACAAGTTCCTGTTGTTCAGGCCCCTCAGCCTGTGTTATTTTGTTACAGTGGCCTGAGCAGATCAATATAGACCCCATAAGAATGTGAACGGCATGAGGTGAAAGCATTGTCCAGAAATAAGAACCTAGGGCCCTTGGGTTGGGCTGGGAGGAGCTGGACACACCCTCCTGGAAGAGATGTGGCAGCAGCTGACATCATGGGGGTAGTGAAAACACAACTGGAAAGGGGGGCGGTGCTTAGCTTCCCCCCCCCCGCCCCCCGCTGTCCATGGGGCAGGAGTTTGGGGATAGAGGACACTCCAATGGAGCAACAGGGACCCTGAGCAGTGAGGGCAACAGGGTCCCCCCAGAGGGGCGCCTGCTGGCTCAGTTGGTGGAGAGTGCAACTCTTGATCTCAGGGTGGTGAGTTCAAGTCCTACACTGGGTGTGGAGATGACTTAAAAATAAAATCTTAAAAAAAAAGGCCCCCACCCCACAAGAGAAAGGTGACTAAGGTGTGCAAAGCAAGGACAAGATGACCAGCTAGGCTGGGCTGGGGGGTGAGGAGCACCTTATGGAGGGATGGCTGGAGGGAGAACTCTTCACAAAGCCTGGAGACCAATGAGGGGAGGAGGCTGAGGAGACACGGTAAAGAGGCGGACCTTCGCTCTGGTTGATGTCTCCTCACGTCCCTCCCCTCACCATGGAGTGCACCCAGGAACTTCTGATGGCCCCATCTCCCTCCTGAGGCCTTTCTTTGGCAGAGCTCACTCTAACAGATGAGGGGGGACGGGGAGATTAACACCCCTAAGAGCAGCCTTCAGTTCACGACAGGCAGGAGCAGGAGTCTAAATACCTCAGCTCACTCCCCTTGACTGAGTCCCAGTCAGACAAGCCCGTCTTGTGGCTCCTTCCCTTCCATGGCTTATTTCTCTCTCTCCCCAACCCGTGTTTCAGTCACTGTCCCAACAAACTACTGTACTTGAACCCCAGGCTCGAGGTCGGCTTCTGGATTTGGCCCCTCTGGCCCCAGTTCTGTGCCTGGAAAGGAGATGAAACCCCAGGGACCACACAACAGAGAGATTTCAAAACTTCCCCAGCTCCGTACCAATAAAGACTCTGCTTCCAAAAATCATGCTCTGTTTTGTTGAATATCGCCCCTTTCTGCATCTGAAAGACCCAGCTTTGGAGGGGAAAGTCATGTCCAGGTTAATGTCATGGCTTCCCTGAGAGGGACGCCCAAGTGAGGTTTTAATCCCGGAGCCAAGGTGTGAGCTCTAGAAGACTAATTCCCACCCCCATCCATGGGCAAGGGCCTCCAATACCTCTCCCTGTCAGCTCTCCTCTAGTTTACATCTGGAAAAGTTGACAGAAGTGAGTCAGGGACAGATGCAAGGCTCATGGTGGATCCCAAGGCCACCCCCCCCCCCCCATCACCTCCAGCCTGGCTGGGATATGCTCTCTGCCTCCTGCCCCTGGGGTGGTTTCTCCACCACAGTTAAGGTCACCGCACCATAGCAATCGTTGTCAATATTGCTATTTTTTATTTTCTTTGATTTACTAATTCGAGCGCATTTGAAAAAACAAAAACAAAAACACGTGCTTCCTCTGGTTTCTAAATGCTTCTGCCTTTTCTGTGTGTCTCCGGGAAGCCTGCGTATGCCTTCCCTTTCAGGGTTCTCTTGGATAATTGAAATGTCTGGAAATGCTAAATTCCAGGTGAGCTGAGGCAAATTTATCATGCAAATTGCAGTGGACCTCTCAGATAAACTCCCTCTGCAGGCCGGGTGAGCTCGGGGAAGATCAGGGCTCCTGATGAAGCAAAGACGGGCCGTGCCTCCAAGGCTCAGAGCCATCACGTGGTGGGAACCGCTCAAGGCCTGAGAGCCGAACAAACCCGGGCTCTGGTCCTGTCTGACTCAGCTGCTGCCCGCCCACAGGTCTCCACCCGTGAGGCTCACCGCTCATCTGGGAAATGGACACAGGGCCAGCCCCGTGCCCCGAACTGGATACGTGAGGGGCACCTGGGTGGCTCAGTCCATTAAGTATCCGACTTCTTGACTTTGGCTCAGGTCACGATCTCTTGGTTCGTGGGTTCGAGCCACACATAGGGCTCTGCGCTGACAGTGTGGAGCCTGCTTGGGATTCTTTCTCTCTCCCCCTCTCTCCCTTTCTGCCCCTCCTCTGCTTGCTCTCTATCTCTCAAAATAAATACAAAATAAAGTTAAAAAAAAAAGAAAAAAAACAATGGATACGTGAAAAGCTTCCGTTCTGTGTTGGGGACACAGGAGCCCTGTGCTGGTCATCGCTGTGGCCTTCGTTACACTTCCCAAACACAAGCTGTATTTATTTCTCCCAGGTGGTGGCAGGGCGGAAATCCCTGCTCCCCTGTTAGCCAGGTAGTTCGAGAGAGAGGAAATGGGATTTAAAACGAAGACTTTCGGGGCGCCTGGGTGGCGCAGTCGGTTAAGCGTCCGACTTCAGCCAGGTCACGATCTCGCGGTCCGTGAGTTCGAGCCCCGCGTCAGGCTCTGGGCTGATGGCTCGGAGCCTGGAGCCTGTTTCCGATTCTGTGTCTCCCTCTCTCTCTGCCCCTCCCCGTTCATGCTCTGTCTCTCTCTGTCCCAAAAATAAATAAAAAATGTTGAAAAAAAAAATTAAAAAAAATAAAAAAATAAAAAAAATAAAACGAAGACTTTCAATTCCATAAGTTTTCATTCTCTGTGCTTAGAGGCCTAATTCCTCCCAATGGAGCCCCACTTGGAAGAGGATCCCTTCCTGCAGGTAATTTGGGGGCTTGCTTCCAGCTCCCTTGCTGGATATCGGGGCTCCTGCCTCCACGGAAAGGGGCGGGGGACCCCCGGGGCTGGGGTTTTCGGAGCAATCGCCTGCCCTCTCCACCGAGAGGGCCCTGCAGATCTGGCTGCTCCGGCCATCTGCACCCCATTAGCAAGCACCCCTGAGTCCAGGCATGGAGGGCTGGACATGAGGTATCCCGCCCCGTGCCAGTTATTTGCTGCCTTGATCTGGATTCTAGAAGAAAAGTGTCACTTCTTTGAACATGTCAGTGACTAGAGCCCCACCCCCCTCCCCGTCCAGATGTTCACCAAACCTTCTGCACTGGCCAATCGAATAGTGATTGTTCATTCTTTCCATGCTGACTTCTCCCATCCTGGGAACCTGTGGTCTCCCCTGAGCCTCCCAGCCGGGTGGCGGACAGTGGTCAGGGGCCGGGTCCTGGCTGCTTTGGCTCCAGACTCTCCAGTCTCTCGCTGTGTGACCTCAGGCAAGTGCCTTAACCTCTCTGAACCTCAGCATCCTCAGTAGGAATAGGAGGATCACGAACAGGAGAGTCTCCTTCACCGGGTTAGTAACATCTTTAATCACCTAAGCCAGTGCCCCACAGGAGCAAGGGCTCTGCACGTGTTGGTGCTTCTGCTGTTGTGCTTTGTGTGAACGTGTCCGGATGTCCTAGAGAAATCTAGGTTCCCAATCCACCGTCTCGAGTCAGCAACTTGTGCACCATCCCACACCTGCCAGAGTTTCACTGGAAGGTAAACCTGGATGCTTGAGAACTGACCAGTAGCTGTGCTAAACGGAGGGGTGGACGGGGTCAGTCTGAGGTTGAGAATTCACGTGTGCGCAGCGGAGGACTATTGTACCAAACAAGGGTGGCCTTCCCGCCCCGCTTCTGGCCACCCCCTCCCTGGCCGGCCCCGGCCCCCGGCCCCGCGCCGTGAGCGAGGTACTCACGGAGGTGGTGCGCGTAGCGGAGGTGGAACACGTCACAGCCGTGCACGTGATGGTAGAGGGTCTTCTCGATCAGGTCCTGCGGCTCATACCCGGTCAGCTCGGTCACCCTGGGGGAGGACAGTGGCTCCGTGTGTTTCCCTGTTCTGTAGGTTGCCTTCCATTTAAACTAATATTGGTTTTGCCAACTAATCAAGTGCTAAAAGGCTCAGGGTGGGGGGTGAGGTTGGTTTTGGAAACCGAGAATGATCTTTTTTTACAAGGAGAAAGGCTTTGAACGCCAGCCCAGTGCAGGATGTAGCACTATTCATGGGCAGGAATGTTCTTCTGAAACTGCTGGCTAGAAGAACGGTTGGGGTGGCTTCAAATGTTTTCCTTTTTCAGGGTGAAGCTTGTCTGGGGGCGCTTAAGAGTGAACTCTGATGGGAGAAAGAACTACTTTCCAGTGGCTTCTGGGTGACAGTCCAGTGGGGACCTTTTTAAAAATTATTAACGTGGGGGCACCTGGGTGGCTCAGTCGGTGGAGCGTCCGACTTTGGCTCAGGTCACGATCTCAGGGTTCGTGAGTTCGAGCCCCACGTCGGGCTCTGTGCTGACAGCTCGGAGCCTGGAGCCTGCTTCCGATTCTGTGTCTCCCTCTCTCTCTGATCCTCCCCCACTCACACTCTGTCTCTCTCTGTCTCTGTCTCTCTCTCTCTCTCTCTCAAAAATCAGGGCACCTGGGTGGCTCAGTCAGTTTTGAGTCCCGACTTCGGCTCAGGTCACGATCCCACGGTTTGCGAGTTCGAGCCCCACGTCGGGCTCTGTGCTGACAGCTCGGAGCCTGGAGCCGGCTTCAGACTCTGTGTCTCCCTCTCCCTCTGTCTCTAGGAATCTGTCGATTCTAGATATCTTGGATGAGTGGAACCACCCGGTAGATGTCCCTTTGTGTCTGGCTTCTCTCACTTGGCATCCTGTTTTCAAGGGTCACCCACGTTGTGCTGTGGGACAGAACGCCGTTCGTTTCTATGGCTCGATTATGTTCTATTTTATGTAGATACCACGTTTTGTTTGTCCGTCCATCCGCTGAGGGACGCTTGGGCTGCTCCCACGTCCTGGCTATTGTGCGTGTGAGCCTTTTTATCTCCCACTGGCCCCTGCTACCTGGCACAACGGTCTCACGAGGTTTTGGTCGGGCGGGAGCATCTGCAGAAGAACTGGAGACATTAACGCGTCCGATCAACGGAGGCTCGTGCAGCGTCCAAAAACTAGTACGACAACACCCGAAAATGCTGTGGCTGCGGGGTAAATCATAACGTTCGCTGGCAGAAGGGCAACACGTGCCCGGTGCCCTCATGCCGTTACCGCCTTTCTGTTCTCATCAGGCCCCAGGAATACTGACTTCCCACGTCAGCTCTTTGAGGAGAAGTGGCTCCCAGCGTCCAAGACCACATCATCCGTGGCGTCTGGATCACTCCATCCGCAGGTGGAAATTGCACGTGGCAGTGGTGTCACTTCCCGGGGCCCCGGGCAACCGACCCGGTGGCTATGCCCCTTGGAAGAGGTGGCCGAAGAGCCTTGGTGACAGATATTTAAGAACAGATGAAAGAGAAGGACAGGAAGCTTTTCCAGAGGAAGGGAGGTCCTGGTGAGAAGTCAGTCCCGAGGGGGCAGAGGTGGGGCCTGAGGACGGCCTGGACCGGGGGTCCTGCTGGCTTGTCTCTGAAATGTCAGTTGCGAACTCCACGGGGAAACTCGACCTCACTTTCGTTCCGTAACGCGCTCCCCTTTCTGTCGAGTTCTGCGCGGGCTCCGGGTCGTAAATCTCGGAGAGCCTCATATTTCCCTGGAACCGCTCACTATTTGGTATACACATTTCCATGGTGTTCCTCCAGGGCGGGAAGGAGATGGGGCTGGAGGTCGGTGGAAAGGGAACCTGTGCAGGCCTTTCCGGGCTCGGGGACTTATCTAAGGGCCATCTAGAACTTCAGGCCCCATCGGAGTCTAACAGTGTGGCAGGAAAACAGAGACCTGGCTTCCCCACCCCACCCCACCCCCCCAGGAAAAAGATAACCAGGCGTCTCTACGGTGTGGGGACGAAAGAGGCTTCCCAGACCCTTTGGAAGTAAAGTTACAGAACAACAGCCCCGAACGTGTAAATGAATCAGAAACACATGTATTAAGTTTCTCATCAAAGCGCACACTGGCTTTAAAAATTAAAGGGAAAGAGAAGGGTCTGGCAGCATGCCCTCCTGGTTTTTTCCAAACCTCCAGTGTCTGAAGACCTGTCAGAGGGATTTGCCAAACCCCAAACATGGCTGGGTTCACCCATCCTTAGCAAAAGCACCAGCTACAGTTTCAAAGTGAAATACCACAAAACCCCTCTGAACCAAATTTCAGGTTATGCTGAGTTCAGTTGTGTCTGGGATTACACTGGGTGGGGGGCCAAGTGGCCACCCCCACCCCTGCAGGCCCCCCACCCAGGGCCCTGTGACTTCAGGGCTGCTGGGCTTCAGGCCAACCCGTCGCCGTGGCTTCTGGGCTTTGGATGGAGGAGCTGACATCTCCCACCCTGCTGGGCCATTCTGCTGCCCTCTCGGTCCTGGGCCAGCCCCTCTGTCCCTGACCCCCAGCGGCCCCTCGGAGACCGAACTGCAACAGACTGGAGACCAGAGTGAGTTCGAGGAATTCCAGCTCGTCTCTGAGCCCTTGAAACATCTACACGACAGGAGTTCAGGAGATCTGTTAGAAGCTTCCTGGTACGTAGCTGGGAGAACAGCAGGGGACTTCTGTAGAAACCGTTTCCTGTTTCCTTCAGGAGCAGTCTGGCCTCTGAGCTACCTTCGAACACCCTCTTCTGCAAAGCCCCCCATTTGTCCTTTGTGTTTCAAAGCTGTATGCTTCAAACAATTTGAGAAGATCTGCAATGTCTCCTCTGGGCAGACCTCTCTCTTTCCTCTTCTAGAGAATTCACCAGGCCTCAGAGGCTTTTCCTAGAATCGTCAAGGAAAAACTAGGAGACAGAGGTAACAAGGGGGAACCTGGTCATATCCTCCCAAGTTTCTAAAGTGATGAGCTCGGACGGCCAAAATTCCTTTCCGTTCACTTTTAGAAGTGGCCCCTGAATCCAGACAGAACTCCTTCTCATGCTGCCACCATGGGCCCAGACAGTCCACCCGCCCAGGGCCCCTCTGCTGGCAGATGCCTCTGTCTTCGATGCAGTAGGACAGCATTTGTCAGTCCGGCCAGCCCCAAGGTGCTGGCCTCCTTCCCGCAAAGAGTTTTGGGTACTCTTTGCTTGGAGTTCCTGGGAGCACGATGGCAAGCCTGTCAGGCCAACCCTTGTCATTTCTCTACCTTTGAAGGGTTCTGAGGTTCACTAATGATAAACTAGGCTACTTTGTGTCTCTGTCTCCTGCCCCTAACCAGGTATGTTTGGTTTTCTCCCATAACTGGTTAAAATGGTCAATTTTATGTCATGTATATTTTACCAGAATAAAAAGGTGGGAAAAATCAATAAATATTAGCAAAATTTTATATTTATATTTACACATATGTGTGTATATACGTATATACATGCACACCCACACATATATACCTCCTTTCTCCCAGACAGCTTGGCCACACACACTGAAAGGCAAACGTGGGGTCTCTGAACATTTGTCCCTTCCTGTACAGCTGAGGACTCTAAAGGACTAGGTGCATCAGCTTTTTACTTTTGTTTGGTTTTTTTTTAGTGTTTATTTACTTTTGAGAGAGAGAGGGTCAGTGCAAGCAGGGGAGGAGCAGAGAGAGAGGCAGACACAGAGTCTAAGGCAGGCTCCAGCCTCCGACCCATCAGCACAAAGCCCGACACGGGGCTCGAACTCACAAACTGTGAGATCGTGACTTGAGACGAAGTCGGAGGCTTAACCGACTGAGCCACCCAGGTGCTCCCAGGCTTTACTTTTACGAATGCTTCACATCTATTATCAAATTTCATCTTTCCTAACAGCCTGTGGGTAGCCGAGTGGGCAGGGCGAGGCTAACTTTTTTACGGATAAGAAAACGGGAGGCGGAAGGGGCGCCTGGGTGGCTCAGTCGGTTAAGCGCCTGACTTCCACACAGGTCGTGGTCTCACGTCTCGTGAGTTCAAGCCCCGCACTGGGCTCTGTGCTGACAGGTCAGAGCCTGGAGCCTGCTTCAGATTCTGTCTCCCTCTCTCTCTGTTCCTCCCTCGCTCGTGCTCTGTCTCTCTCTCTCTCTCTCTCTCTCTCTCTCTCTCAAAGATAAATAAACATTAAAAAAAGAAAAAAGAAAAAAAAAAAGAAAATGGTAGGTGGAGGAAGCCCCAAGGGCCTGGGGCCATGTGAAGCTGGCAAACCCTCCTGGGGGACGGGCCATGGCTTCTCCAGCACACACCTCCCCTGTGTGGCCAGCTTCGGCAGGCCAAGCGAAACAACAGATTAGTGCTTTTGCCTCATTTGCTCTCCCTTCTCTCTCTGACAAGAGATCCTCAGATGGGTGGACATTCTCAGGGAGGAGGGGAAGGGCGGTTGGGAGAGACAGTTCAGGGGCCGCTGTCCCTTCGCCCTCACTGCCAGCCGGAGGTGTCCTCCCAGCCCAGACAGGGCACCCACTGAGCTTGTAGTCACAGCTTTTCCCGGCAAAGGTCACCTGTCTGCTCTCAGCCTCAGCTCTGTGGCCATCAGAGCTCCGATGGCTTCCCACTAGCTCATTGCAAAATCTTTTCTTTGCGTTAAGGTCCCACCTACTTGACGGACATACAAGGCAGAATCCTGACATCGCAGGCCTTCAACAAAGGCTAACTTGTGTCCACAGCACATATTTCCAGCTCCAACTCCAGTGAGATGATGAAAATATAAATAAATAATATACAACAAGTACCCAGCACCTGGAGAAGCTGGCTACTCTTTAAGTACTAAAGCTGACATCAATTCTTTCAATTCCTGACTTGGTTCCACCAAATACCCTTCTAACTCACATTCTTTTTTTTTTTTTAATTAATTAATTAATTAATTAATTAATTAATTAATTTTGGAGGGGAGGGGCAGAGAGAGGGAGAGAGAGAATCCCAAACTGGCTCTGGGCTTACGGCCCAGAGCGCAGGGCTCCGACTCACGGAACTATGAGATCATGACCTGAGCCCAAGTCAAGAGTCGGACGCTTAACCAACTAAGCCACCCAGGCGTCCCCTAACTCCCATTCTTAGTACGGCTTATTTCCTCGTTCCATTTTGGCTTAACAACACAGCGTTCAGGCCAGTTTCCACCGTCAGTATCTTCTGGAATTCTGCAGCAGCAGCAGGTGCCAAACTCACCTGGAATCCAGGAAGATCAGCTTCAGGTCAAGGCTGGCCCTGAACATGAACATGTTACTGTGCAGCTTGATCTCTGTGATGGCACTGGGTGGCAGCGACTGGCCCACGGCCACCAGCCCCACAATCTGGTAGCACGAGTCGTACAGGGACACGTCCAGCATATACTGCCTGATCTTCAGGTAGCCGCTGCAGTGGATGACCTGGCAAAGCAGAGGGCAGGTCAGCCCAGGGGTTAGACCGGTACCCACTCCTCCCGGCTCTGAGCCTGCTGGCTCTCTTGGGCACGCTGGACTCTCCCCGGCCCAGCCTCTACGGAGCTGGTGTGGCCCCACAACGGTCACACCAACATGCTGACGACACCCAACTCATTGCTCAGAAGACACGAAGTGATGCTTCTTCCTTAGGAAACAGTAGTGCAATCAAATGTAAGGTCGTCTTATCCAATTGACTCTGCCCCAGTAACTCCCCGAGTTGAGACTCTAATATGTAATGGATTGATACCTAATTAACTCATCACCAAACCCACTATTAGGTAGCAAACAAAGGCACCATGGGAAGCTAACCCCTGGTTCCAAGACACTCACTTTATGCTCTTCGTCCCCCAATGGGACTGGATTTGACATCTGTCAACTTGACATTTATATCACTTGACAAGCTATACCATTCCAGTACGTTAAGAATTCATTCAGTAGAGGGGCACCTGGGTGGCTCAGTCGGTTAGGCGTCCGACTTCAGCTCAGGTCACGATCTCACAGTCCGTGAGTTCGAGCCCCGCGTCGGGCTCTGTGCTGACCGCTCAGAGCCTGGAGCCTGCCTCCGATTCTGTGTCTCCCTCTCTCTCTGCCCCTCCCCCGTTCATGCTCTGTCTCTCTCTGTCTCAAAAAAAAATAAACGTTAAAAAAAAAAAATTAGGGGCGCCTGGGTGGCACAGTCGGTTAAGCGTCCGACTTCATCCAGGTCACGATCTCGCGGTCTGTGAGTTCGAGCCCCGCGTCAGGCTCTGGGCCGACGGCTCGGAGCCTGGAGCCTGTTTCCGATTCTGTGTCTCCCTCTCTCTCTGCCCCTCCCCCGTTCATGCTCTGTCTCTCTCTGTCCCAAAAATAAATAAAAAACGTTGAAAAAAAAAATTAAAAAAAAAAAAAAAAAAATTAAAGAATTCATTCAGTAGGATCAAAAAAGCCTTCCTCTTAATGTGTTTTTATTTACTTTATTTATAGGTCAAGATTTTATTCCCTTATGATAAGCAAAAAGCCAGAGAGGCTACATAGAAACCTCTGGTTGTTATAGCCAAAAAAAAACAAAAAAAAAACACAAAAAACAAACCATGCAGGAGAGAGGCTACAGTGTTCCAAATGTCAAACAGGAACATTTGTGCAACCTTCAGCCTCCATATTGGAAGCATTTATATAAGTTAGGATCAGTAAAATCTCGAAAGGATCATGACAGCAGTGATGAACAGCTAAAATCTTCAGCTCTCTTCCTCCAGGATTGCTGAACACGTTCAGTCTTTAGGGCTGCGACAGATCTTGAAATCCTTCTGGTCTATTGTCCCATTTTACTGAGGAGGATATTGAGGACAAGACAGGCGATGTGTTTTGCTTACGATTAGACGGTTAATAAGTGGCAGAAACAATTCAAGACCCAAGTCTGTTGGGTACAGGACAGCGCGGGGTGGGGGGCTCCCCACAACCCTGGTCGAAATAGGCCTCGAGTTTGGGTCAGCAAACAAAAAATGTATCCCCCAAACTATAAAAGAGAGTGGGGCAAAGTCAAAGGGAAGAAGAGCTCAGTGTGGAGTTCAAAGGAGAGGGCTGAGGAGATGCTGAAGGGGAAGCAGCCCCTGGGGTGGGGAGGAGATCAGGAGGGGTGTTCCAGAAAGAGAATGAGCTTCAGAGGCACAAAGCTGTCCCCTTTCTCTCCCCTACCCTTTACTAACATGCAAATGCTCCTGTACAAAGGCCCCCATCCCCTCCATCTCCGGAGCCATGGGCTTAGCACCTCTCTCCTCTGAGGAGGGAGAAACAGTAACTTCAGACGCCAGGGAGGAATCAGAAGCTTGGAAGGGGACGCTCAGTGCACGCTTCCCCCTACCGGCCCTTCCGTCTGGGGGTGCTGATTCTGGGTCTGCCCACGGGCTCTTCGGGGACCTGCTCCTGGATTCCAGAACTTGCCAGAGCAGGCGGCCACATCTACCGGAGAAATGCAGCCTGAAGGGGCTCTGACCCCCAGCCTGCGGGCCTCTGCCCGTCTTCTCCCTTCCTTGCTTGCGTCCCTGAGGATCATAAAATGGGGCCAACAGTACTCCCTCAGAGGGCTGCTATGACTGTTAATTAAATTAAGTAGACGTGGGGCACCTTGGGGGCTCTGTTAATTAAGCGCCTGACTTGGGCTCAGGTCATGAGCTCACAGTTTGTGGGTTCGAGCCTCTCATCGGGCTCTGTGCTGCCAGCTCGGAGCCTGGAGCCTGATTCGGGTTCCGTGTCTCCCTCTCTCTCTGCCCCTCCCACACTTGCACTCTCTCTCTATCAAAAAACTTTTTTTTTTAGTTAAGTAGATGAGATGCTGCTGCTGAAGCCTCGCTGCTCCTCAGAACAGGTCTATCATTAGTCGAGCACATCACAGCCGTCACCACTGGACTTGGCGAAACATTCCGAGGGGAGGAGCGACATGTCCGGGCTCTGAACGCTCGCTGCCGCCCCCAGGCTGTGGATCCTCAGTGGCCTCTGGGGGCCCCGACCCGTGTGAAACACCAAGTGCACGTGCCAGGGTGACATTCTACCCTTCGCCACGCTTATTCGTGGTCTCAGAGGACGAAACCCAGTCCTCCTGGAGTTTCCTTGCACGACACCAGCTCCCCCACCTGCTGCATGAGCAGCGTCACTAGAAAGTTGTCCCATGTTTGGGTCCCTGTGCCTTCTGTCTGCAGATGTTCTTGAGTAGCAAGCAAAATACAAACCGGTGAAGACCCTCTGCCCCCTCCTTCAGACCCTCTGCCCCCTCCTTCAGACCCTCTGCTCCCTCCTTCAGACCCTCTGCTCCCTCCTTCAGACCCTCCTCTGCCCCCTCCTTCAGACCCTCTGCCCCTTCCTTCAGACCCTCCTCTGCCCCCTCCTTCAGACCCTCCTCTGCTCCCTCCTTCAGACCCTCCTCTGCTCCCTCCTTAAGACCCTCCTCTGCCCCCTCTTTAAGACCCTCTGCCCCCTCTTCAGACCCTCCTCTGCCCCCTCCTTCAGACCCTCCTCTGCCCCCTCCTTCAGACCCTCCTCTGCCCCCTCCTTCAGACCCTCCTCTGCCCCCTCCTTCAGACCCTCCTCTGCTCCCTCCTTCAGACCCTCCTCTGCCCCTTCCTTCAGACCCTCCTCTGCTCCCTCCTTAAGACCCTCCTCTGCCCCCTCTTTAAGACCCTCTGCCCCCTCTTCAGACCCTCCTCTGCCCCCTCCTTCAGACCCTCCTCTGCCCCCTCCTTCAGACCCTCCTCTGCCCCCTCCTTCAGACCCTCCTCTGCTCCCTCCTTCAGACCCTCCTCTGCCCCCTCCTTCAGACCCTCCTCTGCCCCCTCCTTCAGACCCTCCTCTGCCCCCTCCTTCAGACCCTCCTCTGCCCCCTCCTTCAGACCCTCCTCTGCCCCCTCCTTCAGACCCTCCTCTGCCCCTTCCTTCAGACCCTCCTCTGCCCCTTCCTTCAGACCCTCTTCTGTCCCTTCCTTCAGACCCTCCTCTGCCCCCTCCTTCAGACCCTCCTCTGCCCCCTCCTTCAGACCCTCCTCTGCCCCCTCCTTAAGACCCTCCTCTGCCCCCTCTTTAAGACCCTCTTCTCCCTCTTCAGACCCTCCTCTGCCCCCTCCTTCAGACCCTCCTCTGCCCCTTCCTTCAGACCCTCCTCTGCCCCCTCCTTCAGACCCTCCTCTGCCCCCTCCTTCAGACCCTCCTCTGCCCCCTCCTTCAGACCCTCCTCTGCTCCCTCCTTAAGACCCTCCTATGCCCCCTCTTTAAGACCCTCCTCTGCCCCCTCTTTAAGACCCTCTTCTCCCTCTTCAGACCCTCCTCTGCCCCCTCCTTCAGACCCTCCTCTGCCCCCTCCTTCAGACCCTCCTCTGCCCCCTCCTTCAGACCCTCTGCCTCTCCTTCAGACCCTCCTCTGCCCCCTCCTTCAGACCCTCCTCTGCCCCCTCCTCCTCCCTCCCCCGACAGGAGGCTCCTCGCACCTTGTATCCGCTGCACGTCAGGCCCGCGTTTCTTTTCGCCAAAACACACTTCATTCGCAGAAAGAAGGACCTCTCTATCTCGTACTCTGAAAGCAGGAGTGAGGTTAGATAGGCCAACTGTTCCAAGATGTTTCCCCCGATTTTGTCCCAATAATATCAGTCGACGCTCAGGACCAGATGGGGCAGCCGGAAGCCCCATCCCAGAGTGCCCCGACCCTGACCCAGGGAGCTTCTGCCTGGGGCGGGGACCTGGGTGGGGTGGGGAGACTGGCCCCAGTCCTGATCCAGAAGCAGGCAGCTGGAAACGCGGCCACAGCAAGAGCTCAGGAAACAGCCACCTGGGGCCAAGGTGAGGACTGTAAGCGCAGTGGGCCCAGCCCCCCTCGGCATGCCCATGGTCCCCTCCTGGCAGGCACAGAGAGGCCTGGCACCAAAAGACTCGCCTTGGCTAGTCCTGGGGTGGATGCCTGGGTTGGCCAGGAAGGCCCAGAAGCATCTGGCTTCCCTCAGGGTAAAGGACACTGAGTAAGGGCTCACAGGTACAGCTCTTTCCCCAGCAGAGGGAGACAGCCACAGGGCCCTGACATTGCCCAGGACTGCCTTGGAATGCGGAACCCCCTCAGCCAGATCAAAGCCTTTGCCCTCATACATAGCCCCCTCCCTTCTCAGGGCTCTTACCCTCCCCATTTGGTCTTTCTCTGGCAGGGCCAAAGGCCTCACCCACCAGTCTCTGACCTCACTAGTGCAAATGCAAGTGAGTCCCCAAAGGAAACTAAATCTGCTTTAGTGAGCAGATGCCGGTTCTCTGGAATGATGTGTCCATGCCCCGGGTAAGGGTGAGGTCACTCCACGCTAAATAGAGTTATTTGGTGGCAGTTAATAGATTAATTTTTAAAGAAAGGTTACCCTTAGGAGTAGAGGCAAGGCTTCCAGCCATCGCCTATGAGGCTCCTCCCTTCCCCCTGTTTGGAGGGGTGGCCATATTTACCCACAATTCCTCTGCAAGCAGGCTATGGTCTGTGAGACATAAGGCTTCCCTGTAACGTGGCTGCCTGTCTGCACCATATCCAGCCAAGCACTGAGGTCTAAAAAAACTTCACCCGGTAATTAACCATGGAGCTTTGGAGAAAGCCAACAATACAATGACCATGACATGATGGGGCAAGTTCAGACGCACAAAAACAACTCTGTGGATAAGAAGCCAGGGAGAGGTCTGAGCGCCTGTGAACCTCAGGCTTTGCACACTTGGGTGGAAATGAATCTGGGGGCAACCCCATCTCTCTTAGACCTCTGTGCTTCTCTTGTGTTGTTGCTGTACCTGAGACATGAACCCCACAGAGACTGGGATTGAAAGGGTCTCATGATATTCCCAAGACTCATGTGCTGTCATTTTACAAACACCCTTTTAAGGCTATGACACAGAAGGATGATGTGAAACGAGAGCTAGTGAGAAAGCGCCCAGGCCCATGTAATTAACACGCTGTGGAACTTTCTAGAACCATAACAACCCAATATTCTTAGGGAGTTCTCGAAGACTCCCACCGCCTCTTCCAGCTTTAAACAGCCCCACAGTGAAAGAATGAGATTCAGGTACATTCCCCCCCGCAGCCCTCATTTTGTTAGAAATTACTTCTTCAGGGCCTTATTTGTGTGCATTTATGCAGCCAGACCATTCGCAAGGGGTTAAGAGTCACAGACCATGGCTAAAAGCAAGCTGCCATCTCAGAAACCAGGACAGCAATCTCTCTCCTTCATAAGGAAAAGTGAGGCTTACAGCGACTAGTTCTGGGGCTAGAACGTGCGGGGCGGGGGCGTGGGGTGTGCACAGAGTTGAATCTGCAGGTGGTTTTACAACTGAGTGGGCTCGGGGGCATCAGCTAAGCTTCCGACTTCAGCTCAGGTCATGATCTCACAGTTTGTGAGTTCGAGCCTCCCATTGGGCTCTGTGCTGACAGCTCAGAGCCTGGAGAGTGCTTTGTATTCTGTGTTTGTGTGTGTGTGTCTCTCTCTGCCCCTCCCCTGCTCGTGCTTTGTCTCTCTCTCTCTCTCTCTCAAAAATAAATAACACATTTATAAAAATGTTTTAAATAAAATAAAACTGAGTGGGCTCTTCCAGAGTCTCTCTTTCTAGCCTAGAACAGCCTCCCCAGGAGGAAGCAGTAAGAGTGGAACTCGAGCTTTTCTCTGGCTGGCGACCCCATTCTCACCCTGCTTCACCATTTCTCCTTTCGCATTTTGTTCTACTGGGGACGTCTGGCCAAGTTGGGATACTATAGTCCAAAGCAGACAAAAGACCTATCGATCAACATGCTGGTTGGTCTCATTGGACTGTCAGACGGAGTTACAAGCCCAGGGCCCCCCGAATAAGTTCTTCTCTGTCTTCCCAGCATGCACTGCAATTACAACTTAGGAAGTCATTTGTGTAATGATGTGCTCCTCACCCTTCACTGAATAGTCAAGCCACATCATGTCCTAACACGGTGCTTATGACCATAGAACCCACTCAATATGTGTTAAATGATGGGACTGTCGGGTGGAGGAACCTGCCCCCACACGGAGACAGGCTGGGGAGGTGCACCTGCCTCCGTCTGGACAAGGGCTTCTTAACTGATTCGTGCCATGGCATCTCTACCCAGAATAACGTTTTTAAGTGCCGAAGATAAAATGTATGAGATCACAAATGGAACCAGCTGTGTTGAAAACAGTTACCAAAATATTAAAACAAGTGGTGATATGGTTATAAATGTGCTGGTTTATTAACACGTGAGATAACAAGACCCAGTAGCAGGCTCATAACTCTTGAAATTCTGAAGTAGCAATGAGCCCCAGTGATATGTAAGAACACTGGAAAGTGAAACAAACACATGTGATTCTCGTTGTGGGCAAAGCCGTGGGTACTAGTGAGAGTAAGGGGACAGTCTACAGTCTATACGCAAAGGAAAAGCGGAATTCAGCCAACAGAATAAAGATATAATTCTTCCCATGCAGTTTCACAGACCCCCTGAGTTCCATCTGGGGGCCCTCTGGTGAAGAAGCCCAGGTCTAGATTGTGCCCCTGGAACTCTAAACCAAGAGCACTTTAGGGGAGAAGCCTCTGACCATGTTTCTTTACCTCCTACAGCACCTCACATGGTCTCTGGCATGAGAAATGAGATCCATAGCGTGGCTTCAAAGGACAGAGGCATAAAAGCAAATGCCCCGTGCTGTGTGTTTTCTGGAGAGGCCCTGCTGGGCAGCCCCAGTCATGCTTCCCCCACCCCTTGGCAACACAGGGAGCAAAACCCTCAGGTCACATCGAGAGAGAGAGAGAGAGAGAGAGAGAGAGAGAGCGAGCACTTTGTCTGGTTTTCATTCTGGTTTCTTTTCATCTGGAGGAAATACCTTGTAGCAGGTGATGGTGGAGGGGCTGGTGGGCCGCGAGGACAGCTGTCATCTCGTCGTGGTCGGAAGGATGGATGTACTCGTAAATACTGTTGCCCGTGAGCTCCACCTGCCACAGAGGGAAGGGAAGGGTCAGAAATCCCCTCGGGGTTGCCTGGGTGGAGGAAGGGGAAGGTGCACCGTAGGTAGGCACCACCAGGGACAGGGGTCCGACCTCTCCTTGCAACCCACACCTTGTCCCCATGCAGAAATGCTTTCATCAAGCAGCGCTCTGAACTGCCTCCCACATGGGGATTGGGGTCAAAGCCAAGACAGTTCTGAGCAGGAGGAACTGAGAAGTGAAGGATGAAAAGGTGTCATGGAGGTGGGTGACCCCCATGGACCAGGCAGTGTCCTTTATACAGGAGACAGCTTAAAACAGACTGGAGCTAGGGCCTTGCCCTTCCCCCCGCACTCCCATGCTGCCTGAGGGGACTGGCCAGCTGGGACACCAGCTGCTAAGTCCAGACTATCGTCCCTGCGAGAGCCAAGTCTGCCCTCTCAGAGGCTGAGCAAGTGGGAGCCACAGGGGTTCCAGTTCATTTCTCCATCAGCTCTGAGCTGTGCCCCTCAGGCACTGCCGGGCCTCTTTCACGTGGCTGGAAATGTGTCCCTGGCCTTCCGAGTCTGGGATGACCGTGTTGCCTGATGGCTCCCGCCCACGGGTGTGGCGGGGAGGCTGCGGGACCTGCGGGAAGGTTTGGTCCCGCTCCAGACAGCCATGTGACAGGCTGGTTATTTCCCCGGGGGGGGGGGGGGTGCGACCCCAGCACTTGGGCACCACCTACTTCCAGGCACACCCTGCAGAGGACAAGACGGCAGGCCTAGAGGCCATGTGGATGTTGGCCAGGACCCTGCCTTGCAGGGATGGGGGTCTCTAGGAAATAGCATCATTATGACCTATCCACAGAGGTCCCTGGTGATTCGATGCCTAAACGAGAACTTTCCCACTGTTCCCCCCAAGCATAAATGCCATGATAAGGGATATTAGAGTCTCAAGGCCTGGACCCCCTTACCCCATCCTAAGATGGGCAGTGGTACAGAATGTTCCAGAAACTCTGACCATCACAACGGCCTTCTGAGCAGTGCCGGGTGGATCCTATATTAGAGGTACACCAGTATAGATGAGGGCTGTGTCAGTGCATCCGGGATTAATCAGGGGCCCAGGGCACTGATGGCTGTTCCACCATGGCCAGGAAGAGCCCCCAGGCCCAGGGTGGAAGAAACGGAAAGCCAGTGAGAAAATGCCCTCGGGAGGCAGAGAACCTTGGGCAGGTCTGATGAACTCTCTTAGCTCTGCCCCACGGGGAGAAGAGGGCAAGCTAAAAGAGCAAAGGCAGGCTTGTGAGTACTCTGTCCCTAACCACCCCCTTGTTATTTTTAAGTGTGTTGTGAACCACATGTTTTGTTGGGAGGCTCACTGGTCTCGAGCAGAGCAGAGACGACACGATCTTCTGTAAAGGGGCAGCTCTGACCGTGCCACCTCACGCAGCAGGACGGAGGCAGCCAGGCAATTTAATGGACAAGTTCTCCTGGGAGCCACTGTTTCAAATTAGCATCAAGGCCACGAGCTCTTTACTTGGGACCACGCGGCCATGGAGAGGTGAAGTAATTTACCCCGTCCTCTGAGCCAGCTCTTCCAGTGTCTTAAGACGTATGAGTTGCCATTTTATGCAGAACAAATTATGTTTCTGGCCCGCTAAGGAATCTTGTCTCTAAAACGGCTTTCACAGTTCTGTTTTCTGCATTATTCCTGGAATGTTTCTTTCCAATATTGTGCCAACAGAGCCACAGAGGGAGTCCCGTTACAGAGAGCCTCCCTGCCTCCCTCCTGGACACTCGCCTCCCAAACCCGCACTTTGCTAATGACCGAAAGGGGATTTGCCTGTGACAAAAGTTATTATGTAATTTCACTCCAAACTATAAGGAATAAAAGCAAAACATTCTTCTTTCAAGTTGTTTCTGTTCATCCTTAAAAAAATTTCGATAAACCAGCAGACGTTAAGTCAGCCACGTGGGACGGGACAATCTCTTCTTCCCTGAGGACAGCAGTGGGGGCTCCTTGTGAAGCTCTCTCAGGTGGAGAGGGACAGAGGCTAATAAGTAAGGGAGCTATTTTTTTTTAATTGATTTACAATTTCAACAGCTTGTTTTTAAAATGAAAAAAATAATGAGAATTATTTTTGTGTTGGTCCATCATTTTTCCCTTAGGCATGTTTTTGAGGGGAAAAAAGAAGTATTCTAGTTTGCTCTGAGTTCTTACTTAGGAAAAAAACAACACGTCTTTTTATTTTATTTTAAAAATTTAACTATTTATTTTAAGTAATCTCTACACCCAGCATGGGGCTCGAACTCACAACCCCAAGATCAAGAGTCACGTGCTCTTGTGACTGAGCCAGCCGGACGTCCCAGTAACTCATGTCTTTTGAAACGTATTTATAAACTTGCAGAAAGATTTGCATCTCTGCTTATAGGGATTCGATTTGCGTTTTAATCCTAAAGTAGCTTCATCTGTTTTCAAAGATCCCATTCTCGCCATATGCGTTTGGAAAAAGAACAGAGAAGGTCCGTGAATGAAGAGGCTTGATTTGCTGAATACTTGGGTCAATTATAAACTCTAAGGCTGTCCAGGAAGTAAAATGGTCTTCAAATAACGGAAATGTTTTTAGAGAACAAATTTTGGAATGATAAAACAGTGCTGACCTTGACTCAAAATTATGGTTGACATGGTGTTTCCTGTATTTACATATCTACTCGTGCTTTTGAATGGTTGAAAGAAATGTGGCTACCTCACCAAAAAAAAAAAAAAAAAAAAAATTATAGTTGTCGCTATAAAACTCCCCAGGTCTCATACATCAACCTTATTAAAACAGACCCTCAATGTGATATTTTAGTATTTGTAAAACCCTGCTAACTACAAAATGAATTGCTTTCCTACTAAGAGCGTTTTTATGTTTTGCTGAATACCTTTCCTTCCTGCCAAGAAAACTACATATGATAAATACAGCACTAAATGGATATATTCTGGGTCAGAAGGGGAAAGTCACCCAGTGCTCTGGAAATGCGCATTACTCTGCTTTGGGCGTTTTGCTGACTATGGTAAATTAAGCATTTTAAAATAAGATGGTTTTGGTTTCAGGGTTCAAGTTATGTCAACAAACATAAAACGCTGTCCTTTCTCTTTATTTCAAAAGTGAAAGGATTAGGTCTATGGCCCCAAACAATGCCGTGGCTATTTTTACGGTTGTGGTTCCGGCCACAATCTCAAATATTACATTTTCCTTTATATGTCTCATAAATGGCCATTTCACACATACCTATAGTTGCTTGAAAATTTACATTAGTTACCTAGATGTTATATAATACATGCAACTTTGGTGAGGAAATCTGAACCACAGGGATACTTAAAAGTGTCTGAGGAAACACACAGCAGGTTTTACAGGGCTTTTTTCCTTTTTCAAATATAAATAAGTTAATTACACCAACCAAAAAACTAATCATCTAATAAACCTGTGTGGATAAAGAATGCTTCCCCAACTCTACCCCTCCAAATAGATATAAACGTGACTATATGAATTATTACGTATCCTTTGCGTGTGCATAGACCGAATGGAATTTTCAAGCCTGAAGCCTGACTCTGTTTCCCAACACTTGGACGGTGAGCTGAGAAGACTTACTTGTACTTTGTGGTTGTCTCTGTCACTTTCTGGTAAGAAAGTCTGACAGCAAGGGTCACTGTGTCTCCTAATTTAAAAACAAAAATAGTAAACTCTGCCAGATTTCTTACTCTAACACTCGTTTAAAGAAAGCTCAATAAAACGCTTTGAATTAGGATGCGCTTATCACACATAAAGAATCATTTTTATACCCTCCAAAATAGATAATTGAGATAGTTATTTAGGTAGTGCAGATTTGAAAAAAAAACACCACCACCACTTTGCCGTGAATTATCACACAATTATGACAAACCTAGGAGCTTATGTTCCCTAGGAGCTGCTAACACAGAGTTTAACCCTGAATTAATGTGAAAGATGTGGTTACTTAATGAGATAATGTCATCGAGAGTAATTGAAAGTTCTTGGAACACAGAAGGACGCTATGTAAATATAAGCTATTACCACTATCGTTATTCATCAGAAAATCTGTCTGAAGGGTTACTCTGCTTACTGGATAGAATTTTAACATTTTCACCTCCGATGATTAAAAAAAAGATCCTTAAGCCTATTTTAATAAAGTTTTCATGTTGACATCCTTGCCTGACTTTTTGTTACTAATAAAAATAATCTAAAAGTTGCAAAAAAAATTTTTGAAAGGAGAAGTTGGGCGTTTGACATCCTATTCAATACTGCATTTTACTATTTAAGTAAAGAAGACAGAAAAAAATACACATTGTGATTCTGCCTAGAGTTCCTTCTGCAGAGTTAATCGTGAGCAGGAGGCAGATTTGTGGGAACGGTTTGTTGTTGCTTATTTAAACAGTTCAGCATGGAACACTCCCCAGACACTAACGAGGGCTCACGTCTGCATTAAAGTGTTTTTGTAGCTGGAGGCTGATGCTGAGGCAGTCCCACCAAGAAATCAAGGAAAAAAAAAAATTCAGTTGCTCTACACAGTTTATCTTTTTTTTAAACTGACACTTCTCCCGGCCAGCAACATAATAAACAAAAGGCATCTCTACAACATTCTTGAAAAGTGATCATGTATAACTCCCTGCCCTTCCAAAATTATGGCACTAAGGTTTCTCTCTGCATTGTGACCAAAGGGAAATATAATTTTAATTCTGCCTAAATTATTCTGTTTGGATTTCCTTTTGTAGCATTCATCGTGAACAGGAGGCACACTGGTCATCTATCCAATATTTTGGTCATTCTTAATCATTGTGTTCATGGACAATTAATTTCATTTCCCACATAGAGAAAAATGACAGAGAGAGAGAATATCATACTAGACTGAGCAGCCTGCGTGAACCAGACCATCCTGGTGTGCACACAGGGCCTTCTCATGTGCCAGGCCTTGTCACATGACTAAGCAGTCCTAGTATGTGCCCACCAAAGGACACTATTTGAAGCAACTTTTGTGCTACTTGAGGTACAGTTCCAATGAAACCGTGGGGACACCCGGCTTTTGTGTAGCTCCCTATGGTTTATAAGTCACATAAAATGGGCACTTTGATATATTTCTTACCACAGCCCTGAAACAGAGGTAGAGCAGGCATTATTTTCTTATTTAAGTTATGGTTCAGGGAGGTTAAGTACCTGCTCTATCAAGACAATGAAACCATATAACTATACGTTTCCCTTTTTGCTTTGACTGCTAGGGAACTCAGATCTGACTTTAGTATTTGATACTAGTGACTTTACCTGTTTTATCTTTGTGCAGTCCTTTTTTTTTTTTAATTTTTTTAACGTTTTTGTTCATTTTTGAGACAGAGAGAGACAGAGCATGAGCAGGGGAGGGACAGAGAGAGAGGGAGACACAGCATCCGAAACAGGCTCCAGGCTCTAAGCCATCAGCACAGAGTCCGATGTGGGGCTCGAACTCACAGACTGTGAGATCATGACCTGAGCTGAAGTCGGACGCTTAACCGACTGAGCCACCCGGGTGCCCCAATGTGCAGTCCTTTTTAAAGAATGTGAACTGTTTTGTCTTTTTTGTGACATTATGATAAGACTAACCAAAGATTTGATAAATTATGAGGAAGAAGTCAAGTAATCTACTCCAAATCATTCAGCCACATATCAAATTAGGACTAGAAACCAGGATGGTTATAACTAAAGGGCCTTAAATAATTCTAAATAGGGCAAGATAGAAACTCAGAGTATAATACCTTGGAAAACATATAAATAGTAAAAATCATGTTCCCAACAGTATTTCCTCTTCCACAAGTATACTACTACCATCAGTCACATAAGTGTAAGAGCCAAGCCTTAGCAAATCTTATCTGGGAGACCTGGTTTCGTAAAGGAAGAGAAGAGGAAGAGAAAAGGAAACACTAAATAATCTTAATATGAGATTCTCTTTAAAGGACTTTGCATAAGAAATGTAGGCACAGACACCACCCCCTCCTTGGGCGTGGATAAAGATGTATACACGTTGGAAGAGAAGATTGTAAACAAATAGCAAATTTTAAAAATGCATCGGCAGAAAAAAGAAAAGGAATACACCAGATGCAGGTGTCCAAATTGGTAATTTTGTTTTTCAATGGAAAAACTCCAGCCACGTTAATTGGCATGTTTTATTTTGGCGTAACTACAGAGGGGGCTGGTGCAATACAGATTATTCATCTGCCTCCTGGGAGCCCATTTCCTGTATCTAATTAATTCTAGTGTGTCTTCAGTTGTGATGGAGACAAGCACTCTGATAGTTCACAATGTAAAGAAACATTTAGTCTCTATAGGTATAAAAAGTGTGACTTTTGGAACCACTATCCACGCTTATTAAATCAGAAATGTGAACGGCAACCATCAGTTAGACTCCTCCCCTCCCCCCACCGGGAGGAGCCCAGACAGCAGCCGGATTCTCCCCCAAACCCTTGGTTTGACGCAAATAGATAAAGCTATGTGCACCTCTTTCCTTTATGGGATGCACCCCCTTTTAGAAGACAGTTGCAGAAAAATCGGTAATATTTAAATGTTCTAAAGAAAACAGGACCTTGCTGAGCAAAACAGTAGTAAACTGAGTTTTATGAGTTTCTATCACAAGCATATAAAATGCTTTACTGAAACGACCACTGAACTGGAAAAACTCAGGAAAAATTACCCTGAATTCCATGTGAACACTCATAAATCTACACCCCCTCCTTCTCTCTCCCCAAAGCACAGTCTGCATAAAATCCATGTTCGACATCAGTTTCCCTCTTGCTTTCATGGCAACTCACAATATCACGTGCCGACCAGCAAGCGCGGACTGAAAAACCTCCCATTGTAAAGCTCTTGTTAGTGGCAGAGTGTTACTGCAGGAGCAGAGTCCAGGCTATCAGACAGAATCTCAGAACAAAGCTGACTGTTGCAAAGATCTACTGGTCATTAATCCCAAAGGAAAAAGAAAGTAAAACCTTCAAAATGTAACACGAAGAGCCCTGCGGGATGGCCTAAGAAGATGATTTTGCAATTTCGGATTATTTCATACACAAAAGCAGACGCTTGAACAGAATCATTTTCAAGTTGGACAAGACTGTCAAGGTCTGCCAACACTTAATTCTGTATTTTGGTTGTACATAAAATTAGGGAATACCTACCTGTGACAAGCCTAAATGTACAGAAGCTGTTTCCGATATATACATGATTTTGCCATCAGATGCTACCACGAAAACAAATCCGTCCAAAGTCTGTAAAAGAAAGGGCCAGAGTAAGAGGTGACAGTTCTACATCAGAGTTAAATCAAATAATTGTGCCATCACTGGAATGGAGGAACACATAAAATATCATCATCAATACATATTTGTTCAATGCAAAATGGAGTGCAGGGCCATAAGAAGGACTGTGGGTTACAACGCTCACGGTGCAATTCCCGGGACCAGGCTCTCAAATGCTTTTAAAGCACTTTAAAAACAATCTTACAGCCACATCACAAAAATCATGCAAAACATTTGAGAACTCCTAACATGCTCAGTTTAAATGCAGTAGCTTTATTGTTTAGGGTTATTTTAGCACTTAGCACAAATCCGGACTTCTATGGTACTTAGGGGGAAACCTACCACTATATAGACCATTTTATGTCATAATTGGCAGTCCTTTATACCGTGAGGACATATGCTTTATTTGCCACAATTTTCTAGTTACCCCTAAGTACCATTTGAATAATAAATTCCGAACACTACCACTCCCCTGAAAATAAAATACCCGGTGATTTTAACAGACTATGTCTACAGAATTAACTACTTAGAATTTGCAAGAGATCAAATAACCTTTGCAAAATTCAAGGAGAAAAAGTATCAATTTCTGAAAAATTAAAACTACCTAAATGATATTGCCTAGGTTGGCTAGCCCTCAAAAAAATAAAGTAAAATTTTAAGAGCTAATTAAGACAAATAAAAAGGTAATGATTATATTTATATGTGGCAAGGATAAAAAGACTAAATTATTTTTGAAAAAGGAAACTGCATTTTATTTACCCGTTCATATTTTAGATCCAGAACCAAAGAAAAGCAATAAAGTTGGTGAAAGATCCATACAACCCACAATGCTGCCCCCATAAAAAATATTCCAAATTAATTTCTGGCCACAAATTCTATTTTTACAGCATGTAATTGAAACCAGATTACCTTCGGTTTTGCTAAATCTGCCCCCTCTTTGGAGGGGGGCCTAAAAAGAACGTAGTAGAAGTGAAACTTAAAAGATATCCTTACATTCTGTTGTCTCAAGTACAGTTTTCCTGTAAAAATTCTTTGCCAACTCAACTATCATCGTCCTAACCTATGCTCAGGTTGAAATCAACATCTTGATTATAAGCCTTACTTTCTCGTTCTGAACTCAGCTACAACATATTCTCCCAACTAAATTCCGTTTCAGAAATATAAAACACACCGCAATTTCTAAAGTTATAAACGTTTTGGCACATCTGCGCCCTCGTGCTTAGCTCCAAAATCATTGAAGAGATACATTTATTGAAACAGTATCTGACAGTCAGCCATGTGAGTAAAAGAGAAAGAAACATCATCGTAATTAAATTCTGAAAGTTGCCAGCAGTAGCTAAAAAAATAATATCCTTAATGGAAAACGTTGGATATACCTTCGCAGCTTCAGATTACCGACTTCTCTTGAATGTATATTAACTGCAAACATGCCCATGCATACAGCATTCCGGCATTAAAGAAACAACGCACATCGGAGGAACCGAGGCGAGCTGACTTTGCCCGCCAGGTTTCCACCGGAGTTGTTCCTGGTGTTAGTGTTCACTTATACCATGTAGGAGTATCAAACAAGCAAAATACCACGCACGGTGCTGGAAGCGAGCGAGGGGGTAGGCACAGGGCGCGGGAAAGACTCCAAGAGCGCCATTTCCCAGCCCAGGCTGCCACAACGTTTGCTTTATGCTATAAAAGCTTCAGGTTTCAAATATTCTCGGGATCCTCTCTTCCTCAGAGCATGCAAGGGGGTGGGGGGGCAGCAATCCCACCAGGACATTCAGGGAAAGGGGTTTTTAAAAGATCCGCTTTTTTCGAAATGCGGTGCTCTTGGCTGACTCGATGACCCAAGTCACTGCCTACTGTCGCCAACTTTTTTTTTTCTTTTAAAGAAAACACGAAATAGAAGGTGGAAATGCAAAACAGCTCTTGGTGAGCATTTTTCGATGGCAGAGACAAATGACGGGTGGGGGGGGAATGAATCGGGTCGTTGATGAGGCTCTGTAAAGGGCATTTGAAAGATTCTGAGACACTAGGCGTTGCTGTCCCCACTCAGTGCCAGCTGCTGATTTGGAAATGGCCAGTCGTGTGCACGCTTACCCGGCCAGAGCTGTGGACACCGCGAGTGAAATCCAAGGTCAGGAGCATTTTAGCAACCGTGGACTGAATGATTCCGAGCTGGGGGCGCTAAGAATGACTCAGAGGCGGGGGGGGGGGGGGGGGGGGGGGGGGGGGCCTAAGCGGCTGACCACAAACCAAACAAGGGCTCCCTCTGTGACACCTGAGGCTGCACCAGGTTGTGACCTGCAGCGCTCAAGAGCTGGACGACTTGGGATGAACCAGGCCCCGGCACTTGCTGTGTGATCTCAGGCATGTTGCTTAACCTCTCTGTGCCTCAATTTCCTCCTTTATAAACATGGAGCCAAAAATAGAACCTACTCTAGGTGGTGGTGACCCAGGATCACACAGTAAGACTTAAAACAGAATCTGGTCCGTAGTAAACTGCCAATAAATGCCAACCGTTAATATTCTATTATAGATGCTGTCTTTTTTTTTTTTTTTAACCCCCTCCAAACATACACGACTGTCAAAGGCTTTAAAACTGCCACACTGGCTCAGAGCCCCGATTCATTCCTTCTTTGGCTCAGGCACCTGGCACACGTCTGGCACAGAGCAAGCGCTCCACAAAAGTTCGCTAAGGGAAGTAAGGTTGGAAAGAACCCTTCCTGCGACCACGGGCGTCCTTAGGCCTAGGTCTCAAGGTCTAGTGAGTACTGAGGCTGGGAGACGGATCAGATCACAGTGGGGCTGGCCCTAGGTTCGTCCGGTTGAGCTGAGTCCTCCCCCAGTCCCGGCCTCCCAGGGGAAAGCAAGGGGCAAGGGGGATCCATGGGGCGAATGGGGTCGTCAACTGGCTGGAGGTTCAGGAGCTGTCCCTTGCCTCTGGCGACCTCTGCATTCTGATGGTGTCCTATTGACCCACCTGGGGCTCCTTGGGGAGGGTCACCTTGAGACTGGGAGCAGGGGTAAGAAGGGAGCCCCACCCGGCACGGGTCAGAGCCTTAGGCCAAGGCGGCACTCCTCTCCGCAAGGAGGCTTTACCTGAAGTAAGTGTGATCCCAGCTCCTTGGCGACGCTGTCTAGGGGCCCGGTGCGGCTCGGCTGTCCCCATGCATCTCCTAAACCTGGATCCGGAATAAAGCAAACAGGTCAACAGCAGCGCCGATCGACCGGCCCCCACGCCAGGCAGAGCACAGGGAACTTCTGCATCCGTGCCGGGCGCCGACTGGAGTCCCGAGCGTGCCCCCCCCCCCCCCCCGGCCGCCTCCCCGGCCCCGCAGGTCGCTGTCTGTGTCCCTGCCATCGTCCCTTTGCTCTGGATTAAAGAGAAAGAAGGCCAGAGGAGATATTCCCGCCGAGGCCTTGGGTCCAAGCACCCCCAGTGCACGCTGAGCTCACCAGGCCCATAGCTCCCGTGGGTCGCCAACATGCTCACGGCTCTGAAATTGCCGTTTTATTTGAAATGCCACAAAGTAATCTAATCTGCTTTGAAATTGGCCATCCTTGAAGCCAAACGGGGATATCGATTTGACCTGTAAATATTCCCCCAAGGACCCTCCTCCCTCCCTCCCTCCCTCCCTCCCTCCCTCCCTCCCTCCCTTTGCTGAGTTGCCAGCAAACAGGCATTTTCCCAAAGGCAGAGAGGCCCAGACGAAAAAGACCTCACCGTCCAGGACGCAGCTCTTCCAGCATAGTACGTATAATACGCATATGATACATATATTGACCTCACATAATCCCTCGGACTCCCCAGCCCCTGCAGGCACCTTGGGAGCACCGACCCTCTTCCAATCCAAGTGCTCCAGCTTGGGAAGGGTTTGGGGGAGGTGAGTTTCCCTAGGGCCAGCTCCAAATACGCCAGAGGTCTGCGGGGGTATGGGCAGAAGGCGGTGGGAGCCCTGTAAGTACTCGAGGATTTCTGGAAGGTACCTGTTACCACATAATTAGGGTGCCCCAGTTTTTAACTGCTCCCCGAAGGCCTCCTGCTTCTCCCCACCACCTCCTTGAAGGTCACCAGGGTTTCAGAAACCACACCAGGGGACAGGGGCCCTGCCCAGGGAAGCCTCCTCTCCTGTGTCTCCGGGCTCAGCTGCTGCGACCCCAGAAATCCCAGACTTTCGTCTGCATATTCGGGAGTGAGGAGGAAAGCCGGGTGACGTTGTGGAGCTAAGTGTTGTTCCCTGGAGTCCTAGGGTTGGGAGCCTGGCCTGCATCCGTCCAGTTTGGTCCAGTTAGCTCCACGCCGCGGCGCGAGGTGGCGAGGCCGGGAGTGCTGTCTCAGCCTGCGCCCCGTTCCCCCCAGCGGAGATGGGGGCTCCAGGCCCATTCCCGCAGTCCACCCGCCCCTTCTCCCCGGCAGCGACCCCTGAGGGGCGAACTGTGGGTCCCGCGGTGGGGGGGTTAGGGTTGGGGGGGGTCCGCCTCCCCTCCACGAAGAACCGCAGGCCGGAAGGCGGGCCCAATCCCTGCCCGCCCCATTGTGCACCGGGAGTGCGGGACTCGAAGCCAGAGCAGGACGCGCGGGTTGGGGAACCCTGCCTAGTCACAGTGAATTCAGGGACCATTCCTGGAACCACACAACTCCTCCAAACCCGCGGCGAGTGGATTGCCTGGAAAGTTGCCAGGTAGGCACTCTGGTCTCTCCCACTGTTCCCTTGGGTGTGGGGGCATCTCAGTTTCTGGAGGCCTCCGCCCCAAGCCCGAGGGAGCCGCGGGGCCCAAGATACCTAGGGAATCAGAGCCCCCCACCCCCCGCAAAAGCTTTGGAGGCCCTTCCCAACAAACTGTCCCGCTACTAAAAAAGGAATGACCTTTAATTTCTCCTCCTGGGCTCTAGGGATTTGGGGTTTATCCTGGTCTCCTTGTAAGAAAGTGGCTAGTTTCATCATATCCTGATCCCCCAAACGGGATCCCAGCACCTCAGTCTCCACCACGTGAACAGAGGTGTCTTCTGAACCCCAGGAAATCACTGTGCACCCACTTTCCCTCCCAAGGAGTACCACGGTGACCACAGTACTAGGGAGCCATTGACTTTCACTAGCAGGTCCTTCCCTGCCCCCCCACACCCCCATCTATACAGATGGCTTGGTGGGGTCAACGTCTATTCCATTTAAGGAACCAAAATTTAAGAGCCCTGGGGCCTGAATGAAAGAAGACTTTAATAAAGACCCAGGAATCGTGATTTCTGGAAATGGACAACTGTGCCCAGGTAACTCTCCTTTACCCAACTCCTGGTTCCTTTCCCTGGTTTGCACCACACTGGCCTTGCCTGGCTCAGTGGGAAAAGTGAACTTGACCTCCCAGACGAGGCTGCTTGCAGTGTCTGCAGCCAGGTCACCTGGGGAAATCTGCACCTTCAGGAAAGGTGCAGACCCAGACCAGACTTCCCTGCCCAGCTCTCCCGAAAGCTGCATGGGCGGCTCTGGCCTGATATGCAAAAGTGCACTGGGTGCACAGGACAGTTTTTCATATGATTCAAATACTCAGATACTTCAATAGAGCTTGTTCTCTTATATCGTTAGAATTTTTCCTGTAATTTCCTCACACCTCTGCCTTGCTGCTAGAATTTGGTCTGAATGCCCCTTCTGGACCTAGCCTGAGGTGGCAGGGCTAATGGACAGGTTCCCTCAAGCTTCCGTGCCCCCATGCCATCACAGCCAGCTCTTGCATTAGAAGCCTCTGTGGGTAAGGCACCTCTGTGGCCTAGGTTGATCTAGGACTCCGGATTTCAGCTCAGGTCATGCTCTCACCAAGATGGAGCCCCTTGTTGGGCTCTGTGCTGCGCATGCAGCCTGCTTGGGATTCTCTCTCTCCCTCTCCCTCTCCCTCTGCCCCACTTGCATGTGTGTGCCCTCTCTCTCTCTCTCAGGAAGGAAGGAACCTCTGTGGGTGAGGCCTTTCCACTCCACCCATAAAAATCTATCTAAGGTGGGCTGAATGTAGAGACTAAATAAGGTAAGGTTTGTAACAACAACAGCAATGAACATCTTGGTGCTGTAAAGCCATATACCCTGAAAAAGTAGGCGCTGGGCTCGTGGCCCTCATCTGGACCTAACAAAGGGCTTTATCTGTTGGAGAAATGAGGGGAGAAGGGTAAGACTGAGCTAAACTCCTACAAGGTTATCATCAGTTGGTGGTCTATCTCACCTGATCCTGGGAGCCCTCCCCGCCTCCACGGACTGTGGGGGAACCTGCCAGATGGAGGGGGTGGATCCCAAGCCTGGCCTGTGGTTCCTCTGCCAGGGTTTACTATCCCAATTGACCTACATGTGTCTGCAGGGGACTCCCTGCTACTAGGAACCCAGATGGCCAGGTCATGGAAGAGGAGGTCAGCCACTGGGTCAGAGGAAAAAGGAGCCAGGAAACCCCTTTCTGCCACCCGTTGCCTCCGAGGGTTTGTGAATACCTACACTTGGTATTCACACTTGGTGGTCTGGCTGGCTCGCTTGTTGCTGTTCGGTTTAAAACTTACCAAGCTCTCTTGCCACTGAAGCTATCTAAATATGGTCCCTCCTCTCTGAGTGCTCAGTTAGTCAGTCAACAAACAGCTGTTGAGCTGTGCAACCTCAGATAAAGGATCCAGAGTTTGGTAAGAACTCCCAGGATGGCCAGTTCTTGAAGGCAGCCGTGGGTATCTAGAAGGTGACACAAACATTCCTCACAGGGATCTTGTGAAAACCAGGCGGGGTTAATAAGGGAATGCCTGACCCTGCCACCACCCATCCACGGGGAGTTGGATCTGAGATTGAGAAAAATCCAGGACAGATTTTTCTGGAGTCCCCAGGGGACACACTGGGGTCTCACCTCCTTCTGCTCCCACTCCTGCGTTTAAGATGGCAGCTGGGTGGGTCTGGATGGTCTGATCTCCAGCAAGAGCCCTGACCTCTAACCTCTATTTTTTAACTCCAAAGTAGGGGGTGGGGTGGGGTGGTGGTTGTGGAATTAAATGAGCTAAACCAGAGGATGCCGACAAAGCCCTGGGTCCAGTGGAAGGCCTCGGTGGAACCAACGCCTTGGTCCAGCCTTCTCCTGCCTTCCCATTCCTTCCCTGCCTCCAGCTCTCTCCTCCTCCTTAGTCTCCCAGTTACCAGAGCCTTGGCAGAGAAAGAGGCGTGTTATTGGGGAGCACGGCCTCTTGTGAATCCGTGGACCATGCGAGGACACAAGGTTATGCTGGCTGACTGCAGACTACTCCAGAGTCCAGAAGGGTGTGTGTGTGTGTGGGGGGGTGCTGAGGTGCTGCTCAGCTCCTCCACCGAGAGCCACCCCCCACCTCCGAACGTCGGGAGCGAACCAGGGACGCCCGTCACCCTTCGGGGGCGTTTACAACCGGCATTCGGAGCATTACCACCAGCGGGGCCGCAGGCTCAGGGGCTCCGTCCTTGGCTACCGGGCGTCGCGCGTCTGGGCGAGGGCGTAATGGGGGGAGTACGAGCCCGGGCTCCCGCCTCGACGCTCCAGGGGAGCCCAGAGCTGGCACTGCCGCCTCGCTCGACTCCAGGACCCAGGAAACTGTCACGGTTCTGGGGTTCCTCCGCGTGCTTCAGCCTCTGGCCTCGGAATACTTCGTTCTCCCCGGGGTCCCCGGGAAGCCCGGCTTTGGGGCCCTTTTCCAAACCAACCGTCGCACACCGAGTCCAGGCACAGGGTGTGAAGGCGGGGGGTGGGTGGGGGCGCCCCGAGAAGGCCTCGCTGGGCCCGGCCGGACGGGGAAGGGAGGGGGCTTCCAGCCCGGCCCCGCCTGGCCGCCGGCCAAGTACGTGCTCAGACGCCCGACGGAAGGCCCGGGGCGCCCAGAGCTTCGCGCCGAGACCTCGGAGGCTGGGGCGCAGGCCCGGCCGCCGCCCGCACTGCGGAGCGCGCGTGGCCCCGCGCCGTCCAGTCCGCCTTCCCGTCCGCGCCCCGGAGCGCGCGGCCGCGGCCCGGGTTGTGGCCCCCGGGGGGCTCGAATGGGCGGCTGGCGCGCGCTCCAGGTCCTGCCTCGAGCCTCCAAGGCCCCGCAGCCCGGAGTTCCTCCCCACTGCCCGCAGCCTCCTGCTCGGCGACGGGGAGCTCGCCCTCCCGGACCCCATGCGGAGAGGGTTGTAAAGTTCCACCTTATTCTAAAAAAAAAAAAAAAAAAAAAGCCAGCTTTTTTTTTTTTTTTTTTAAATCTACATTATTCCAGGCTTCAGTAGAAAATGGGCTCGGATCTGTTGAAGTTTAGGTTGAGTTTCTCTTCAGCAAACCCTCTAAATCAAAGCGTTTCCATTCCCGACAACAATTTCCAGGCGTCTGCCTGAGTCTCAACCCAGACGCATTCCACCACGGTAATGATTCCGGCCTCAAATTCCCATTATTTTTGTGTGAGAATGACAATGTCGCACTCCCTTCCCCTGCTTTCACCCGCACTTGTCTAGAGTCTTCAGGTCTGGCAAAGGAGGAGGAGGGGCTCTGTTCTCCTTGCTATAGTCAGCCTCACTTTCCAGCTCCATTCCTAAGCTGGGACCACAGGCCAGCCCCTCGGGTCAGCTGTCTGTGCACAAGGGCCCACAAGGGACACCACCCTCTACCCCACTGCTGAGAGTGAAATTGGAATCCTGGCTCCTAAGAAGGAGCTTAACCAGCCACCGGATTGGCCTCGGAGCTTCTGCGGTTTTGACTCGGGCTTCCTGAGGCCCAGCATACACCACCTGAAGGAGGAACTTGTCCTTCGTCCTGCCTGGCATGGCTACCATGCAGCTATGGCCAGGGAACAGCAGAGTTCTCCCACCCTGTGCCTCTGTGCTTCCAAAGCGCCCCCTCTCCTGAAGGGAAGGCCACAGTGCAAAGAGGCCAGGCAGACCCTGGGCCCCAGCATTTCCCTGAGCCCTGCGTGTATCAGGCCTTCCTAGCCACCGGTGAACACATTAAGTTTTCAATTCTGAGTCCCACTTCCAAAGCCAGCCTTGCTCTCCTGCCCTCTTCCCTGTCTACCTGCCACTTCTTAGCTGTTAACGGGAAGAAGACGTTGGGGGCCCAGAAAATAACGGGTCTTCCAACTGCAGTGAGGCCCAGAGGTCCACGCGGTGGGGCATTCTGCCATCTAAGCCACATCTGGCCCAGGCAACACCGTGAGCTCCCAGGAAGCAGTGACTGGACTAAGAACCAGTTTTCCACCTGCACTGCCTGGTTCCTCACACTTGATCCCAGGAAGCTTGCACAGCTATGGAGTTGCTAAAGGCCCATTTTGCAGACAAGGAGACCGAGGTCTAGTGGGGCCGCTTAACAGAGCAGAGCCTTGGAAGGGTTGTGAAAATTGCAGGCACTCCTAAGCTTGCAGTCTGACCTCCCTGGGGAGTGTCCACCTTGGCTCGCGTGGCCTGTTTCTGCCCCTAAGTGGAACTCTTCCGAGCTCCTCTATCTCTCCCCTGCCCCAGGTGGTCTCCGGATGAAAGGAGCCAAGGCCAATGGCCTCGGGCCCAGGGAGAGAACAGGCGCTGGCTGCGGGCACAGCAGCCACCGCCCTGCCGGCGCTCGCCCTTGCTCTGGGACCCTGGGAAAGGCCCGCCCCTCTCTGGCTGCAATTTTCTCAGGGACGAAGGGTTAATCGGCGATGCCAGTGGCTCCTTTGGATTTTCCTGTTCATTTTCTAGCTTGGCCTCTAGATCATTCTTCACCGGGGATTCCGCTTGCTCCGGGGGTATGGAACAGTGGTTTCACTCGGCAACTTTCCGTCCGCAGACGAGAGTCGGGGCAGATCCGGGAGTTGCCGCAGCAGCGCAAGACTGCCTTGGCCCTAAACCTTCCTGATGCCGACGCCCGGATCCCTGCGGCTCCTCCAGGCCCGATTCCATTCCCCCCCTCCCCACCCCCGCCCCCAGCGCAGACCCAGGCTTGAGAACAGAGGCTAAATCAATTACGGCGCGGCTTCCGCAGGCCGCCCTTCGGAGCTACCGGAGTGGTGAGCAAGTCATTTTGCATAATTGAGGTCTCTCTAAACCCGTCTTTCTCGGCCCAGGCACCCAGCTTCTCAACTCTGTGACCCAGACGGACTTGAGGGGAGCCGGGCCACCTCCCAGAGCTCCAGGCCCAAGGCCTCCATGTCCACCCTCCAGGCAGGCCCCCGGCTCCCTGCTTCGGCCCTGCAGGGGGGCCCGGGGCACATCACCCCTCCTTCCTTCGCCTTTCAATCTAGACCGTAGATTCAGGGCCATTTGCAAAACTGTAGGACCAAACAACTCCCTCCGACCGCTCTGGGAGTTCCAAGTGCGCTACCCAACAAAGCACAAGGGCCTGGTGATCTGAGTCCTGGACCCCCAGCTAGCCCACCCCTGCAAAGGGCTCGGGGCCAAGTAATTCTGGGCCCAAATGGCTGGAGACTCACTTCCCAGAGTTAGAACACCCAGATCTAGTTTAAATATCTGCAGAAGTAGTACACCCACCACTTCCCAATTTTTAGCAAGCTTTCCTGGAAATGCTCCAAACAATAAATGGCTTACAATTAGTCCTCTTTCTCCAGGCCTGCCTTTCTAACTAATTTCTGGCTTACTCGAAATCGCTGGTAACAAACTACTTAATATTCCGATCCTGGCTTCTCATGTGTTTCCCTCCATTGGGGAAGTGATAGGAGCCAGGGTCCTGTCCTGTCTCCACACCTGCTGGTATTGTGCAGATTAAGACAGGGCTCACTCGGAAAAAAATACATAAATTTTGAAAAGAAAGAAACGAAGAAAAACAACGGCTCACCACCACTCCTTCCCCGGGTGGGAAGGAGACCTGGCCCTCATAAAACGTATTTCTCTTTTAATTTTCAGTGAAATCTCAGCCATAGAGGAATCTGTTTCTCCGGTGGAGAGGTCACCCTTGGGCAGACTGATAGCGACCACCCGCTAGACAGCTCCCAGTAGGGGCTGGAGTGGGGGCCCCTCGGTATACCGGGGTTAGAAAAGGAAAGGTGTGTCGACCGGTGCGGAGGCACAGGTCACTGGCTCCCGCACCAGGGAGGACAGCCCTGGAGGCTTGGAGCCCCAGCTGGGAGGCAAGGGCTAAGCCGGGCTACTGCTTCCGTGGCCCCTGGATCCCCGCCCGCTGTGTGCAGGGTGCAGGGCTGCAGGTCACGATGGCCGACAGGCCCCCTGAGCTCCACTGGGGAGCTAGTGTGAAGTGTGGCTCCAGACCCAGAGCCAATTACACGTCACAGGCTTTGGGGCCACCAACACAGAGGTCAAGCTTACTGACTCCTGGTCGATCGCTTGGCCCTGCACTGCCTTAACGGAAGTACCCTGTGCCCACAGGACACCTGTCGCTGCACTGCGGCCACTCTCTGGTGTCCTGCCGCTGAAGTGGTCTCTACTCCCCCACCGGCTTCTGGGGCTCCACAGCCCTACTGGCTTCTCAGTCCTGCCCAACAGGTCCCCGTGCAGAGTGTCCCGGCCAAGTGTCAGGATCTCTCACGCCAGGCTGCAGCAACCCTGGCTGGGGACAGAGCCACTGAAAGGTGATCGGTTCAGAAGCACCGGGACACCAGAAGGAATGCTGTGGTGACCAGGCCTCCATGGCCCTGCTTCTCAGAAGTGCCCAGCCTGGCAGCCACGGTCACCCGCAGGCCATGTGCTAGCAGGGAATGCTGGCCGTCACACCAGGAGTCTGCTGGACCCAAGGGTCCTGGTGACCCGTGTCCACCATGGCACCTGCCCCTCCGGGTTTATAATTCCAATCAGGAAAAGACTAAGCTCAGGCCTGCCTGCCACATCTTCATACTATTTGCCCCTCTCTCCTGTGGGGGGGGGGGGTTCGGCTCACCTACTTTCGGTATCTCCTACCCTGCTCTGCCCAGCCTTCCCACCCCCCCACCCAGGGGAGGTGAGCAAAGTAGACGCAGCTCCAGAGTCCCCAATCTAAGGCCCGGGCCTCAAACAAGTGCCCTGCTTACAGCCGGGGCCTTCCGGGCCTAGGCCTCTGGGTGCACTCTGCTCTCTCTCAGGCCAGGATCAGCAAGTACGTCTTATCCCTGGTCGGGGTGCACACACTTCCCCTCCGCGGAAAGAGAGCAAGTAATGAAAGAAGGACAAAATAAAAGGGAATTAAAGAAATGAAAGAAAAGACAAGAAGGGAGGCAGGAAAACCAGAAGAGGCTAGCATGCTCACAGAACAATTCCTGGTTCACCTGGCCCACGCCTGGACCAGAAGATGGTCCGGTTCACCCGGCGACAAGACCTGTCTCCTCTCTGCAGCAGGAGCCGAGGCTCCCCGCGCGGCCTCCCCCAAACGCGCTGGCACTGGCCCTCCAAGCCAGCCCCGGATCCCCGCTTGGGCCGAGGCTGCCGGGCTCCCCCAGCCCTCTCGGCCGCCCACCTGCGGCCTCACCTTCGGGGAAGACGGCCCGCATCTTCAGGTAGCTGGTGGTGAGTCGGATGATAGACGCCTTGTCCAGCTGCGAGGTGATGGCCGACGGCAGCGGGAGCAGCTTGGCCAGCTCATAAAACTCGCCATTTTCCTTCTCCCTCCTGGTCTTGGCCGCATTCTTGGACTTCTCCTTCATCGCGCCTCGGCTCCGGGCATATTAGACCCAGCCGTGCTCCAGGCCCGCGGAGCCTCGCTCCGGCTGCAGCGGCGGGGATGGGGAAGGGGCCTCCGAGGTCCAGGTGAGTCTGGGGCACCGCCCGGGGCAGGTGCGCGCGGCCGGCCTGGGGCACCGAGTAGCCTCTCCACAGCCGCTGGGCCCCGGAGCTCCGCGCGACCCAGCGGCGCCGCTCCGCGCTCCGCCGCCCCGGGCGCAGCCTCCCCCGGGCTGGACTGTCCCGCGGAGCCCAGAGCCCGACTTCCCGCTCGCTTCTGCTCGCTCTTCCTTTCTCTCTCCTAGTCTCCCGCGCCTCGGCTTTCCTTGGGGGGTGGAGAGCGGCCAGCGAGGAGGCAGCGGTGCCGCTCAGTCCTTGACCGAGTGTTCGTACCCGCTGCCGCGAGGCCCCTCCGGACTGGAGGGCGGCATGGGCGGCGGCGGCCGCGGAGCCATGGAGCAGGAGGGGAGCGAAGGGGAGCTGGGGGCGGAGGCGGCTGGGGCCCTGCCCGGGCGCGCTCTCCTGCCCTCCCTGGCCGTTCCCTTTGCCTGGAGACGCGGCGCCCGGAGCCCGCGATGTGTCGCGAGCCGCAGCAGCTCCGCGGTCCACGTGCGACCGAGCCGCGTTTGTTTATGGCGGACCCGCCTTCGGGCGGAGCACTCGGCAGCCGCGGCCCTGGGAGGGGGGCGGGAGGGGGGAGGGACCGCGGCGGGGGCGGGGGCGGCGAATCTCGCCTCCCGACCCCGCCGCGGCCCCGGAGTCACAGGCGCGCCTCCGCGTCGCTGCCTCCAGGGACTCTCCCAGGAGAGGCCCGCGCGCTCCCGGCCTCGAGGAAGTTGCGGTGAGTGCACTCGGCGCGCGGTGGGGACCGGCTCCTGCGAGCGGGTCGCGGGACCTGGGCGCTCGGACGGGCGGCGGGGAGGGGCGAGGGAGGGAGGGAAGCGGGGGAGTGATGCCTAGACCACCCCCGTTGCTCCCCGACCGGTCCTGGGCGCGCGTGGCCGAGGGGAGGCGGATGGACCCGCTGGCCAGTGCCGTTCCGGGGTGGATCCAATCTTCCGAGCCCGCGCTGGTGCCGCGCCCCTCACCTCCGCACTTTGCAGGGCCGAGGGCCAAAAGGGGGGGGGGGAGCCCCGAAGGGAAGACACCCCCCCCAACTCAGGAAAGGGCGGGAGAGAGAGGCTCGGAAGTGACCTTTCTGCCCTTTCTCTCCCCGAAACACGAGAGCGAAAGAAGATCGGTGCTTTCCCCGGAGGGGCTGGAGGCCGCGGGGACGCGCGGGCCAGACGAAAGGAGGGGACCGGGAGCTGCGCCTAGCGGCCAGGCCTCGCCCAGGGTGGCGGCGGGAACAGGGCCCGACAGTACCCATTCCCGCAGCCCGGCTCGGCGCAGCCGGAATTTCGGGGAATCGCGGCTGGGGCGGGTGCTTCAGACCGGGGGGGGGGGGCGGTCTGCGAGCGAGAGACTTCGAGCGAGCGTTGGCGGGGGCCAGGGTGGTGGGCCGGGGGGCACCTGGAGTAGGGAGGAGCAGTCGGAGAGGCGGCCGTAGGGCGTCCTGGTGCTTTCCCTCAGGGCCGCACTGGACCGCAAGAGTCCTCTTGCCCACCCCCACGCCACCCCCGCAGCTCCGCTCCTGCGACCCCGAAGGGCCCTCCTCCAATCCGGGTCGCGACGGGCGCACAGACTCGCACCGTTCTAACAGTTTGAACGCCCAGGCTACCGTGCGGACGCGCGCGCTGGGAGGCGCCAGCTTCCCCCGCACGTGGGGTCAGAGGGCAACTGCAGTGGACGCAGGGCACGGGGTCTTGCGGGTCCCTCGGCCGCGTGCCGAAGACTGCACGGCTCTGGGGGCCCTGATTTTGAGGTCGGGTCGGGGAGGAGACACGCCAGGGCCTCGGGGCTCCGCAGCTGGAATCTCCGTTTCTGGTGCCACCTCTCTCCCTCCAGGCCCTTGGAGGAGCCAGCTGCTCCACGCACCCACTGACCCGGGACCCGCCTCTTTCCCCGCGCGCCTGGGGGGGGGGGGGACGGCGGGCAAACCACCACCAACTCTGCAGCGGGCGCCCTTGACCCTCTCTAGGAGTCCCTTTGAAGGGCAGAGGTGCGACAACGTTGAAGGCGTCTTAGCTCCCTTGGTGGGCAAGACAGCGTGTGCAGACCCCAGCTGTGCCCGCACCTGCCCCGCGCCCTGCCGGAGCCACAGGTGGCCTTGCCAGCGGGGCCGGCGCGCGGAAGCCACTGAGAAGCGCGAATTTCGGAGTTGGTGCCCCCCACCCCCGCAACGCGGAGCTCAGCACTTTCCCTTGGGGTTTTGGATCTAGGAGCAAATTCCGGTTTCCAGCAGTGCGTGCGGAGGAGTCCGGGCGGCCGCGAGCGGTGAGGATACGCAGTACCCGAGCGCAGGGCGCCGGCCCGCTTCCCTGCCCTGGATCTCGCGCCTGACCGCGCGGTTGTCGTCTTGTGGCTTCCCGGAGAAGGGGCTCCGCGAGGTAGGGACTGCCGGTCGAACCCCGCCGCAGCCAGCGCAGGCCGCCTGTGAGTGCGCTCCGGCACCTCCCTGGCTCCGGGAGGATTTAACGCTTTCCTCACCCCCACGATTTCCGATCCTCAGTTACGGACCCGGGAGAATTACTCCGGGACTTGAAAGGGATTACTCAGATCGCCGAAACACCGCTAAGTGGAAGTGGGAGAACCCAACAAGTAACAAGAACAGAAACTTGCCTTAAACCAGATTTCCCGGATTTTGCGGGAAAGTGTACTTGAGATCTAGTTATCTTCACAGCGGCAGCCGCTGTTCTCGGATCCGCAGAACAGGTTCGAATCTCAGGGTTTGAGCGGTAGCATTACGGGGCGTTTGAAGTGCGGGTGTAGGACACTTCAGTCCCTAAAGCCTAACTCAGCAGACTCCCAGGCGGGCATCGTAATTCCCCCCAACACACATCCACTCAAGATACACACTCGCGCGCGCGTCCCTCGCGTATCCCCATCACCGAAGTTTCCCAGGTGGGAAGAATAGTGGTGTCAGCGTGGAATAGTGAAGGAAGAACGTTCCCCACCACCCCGTGTGTGCCCTGTGGGATCTGTTCCAGAGTTCTTTTTACTGGACAAAGCCTGGGACCCCTGTTACACTTAGAAAGGGCACCCGCAGGCTCTGTGTAAAGTGGGAAAAACACTTAAGACGTGCTAGTTAGACTGACCCACTGGTTGGGACACCTGCGGCATGCCCCTTGCTCCAGGGCTCCTGGTGCCGGGAGTACCTCCTGGTCTATGCTTTGGGGCTGAATCCAGCTGCATCGCCCAGAGTATGGAGTCCGGCCTGCAGGGGAGAAGTAATAGCTGCACGAAAGACCCTCAAATCCAGGCATCATTCACAAACAGCATTTCCCCTGCTGGCCTGGAAGGAGCCTGCAGAACGTAGAATGAAGAGAAGCTGGGGGCAGGAACAGGACAGGTGGGAAGCCGCCCTCCCCCCCCCCCCCCCCCCCAACACACATTGAGGTCAGCAGGCTTCGGGATCACCGCCAGTTCGCCAGGCGCCCCCACTCCCAGTCCTGGTTCTCAGGCTTTGGCTCACGGAGGTGCACCAGCACGCCTTTACGTACCCCCCCACCTCTTAGAAAGTTTCCATTAGGAAACCGATCTGGAAGAAATTGAGGCCCCAAGAGGAAAGGGGCGGGCCCAGGCCGCCCCACATCTGCTTGGATTTTCCGCTTCAGATGCTCCGCAACTGTTTTTCCCCAGGCCGCGCCCCGCGCCTACCTGAGGCCCATCCCCCGCGGAAACCGACTTTCGAGTGAGATCAAGGGGGAAGCTCACAGATGTTCTACCGGGGATGGGGCTCCCGGAGAGGCTGCCGCAGTGGCCAGAAGAGGATCAGAGACTTTGTCACTAAGGATGCGGGGGCGGGAGGAAAAGTCCTCCCGTCCCTAGCACTAGATTTGGGGGAGAGGGTAGCGACCCTCTGAAGTGGTGTCTGAGGAGGCCTTCAACCACTGAAGCAAAACGAGACAATAGAAAATCCAGGACTACGGCCATTCCAATCTATTCGATTTCCAAGCAAGATACAGTTACTGCCGAAGGTCCCACGAGCATCTAGCATCGCGTCTAGGACTATCATGGCTGGGAGGCATTTTTGGTCTGAGCTATCCGAAAGAGTACTTCGATTTTTCGCTCCTTTCCTTGGGTAAGCCCCATGGAGACAGCACCAACTTTTCCTGGAGTCATTGCTACTCTCAGAAAGGATCAGCCGACAGTTACAATACCACTGCTCGTTGTTTAAAAGAAATTAGAGGTAGCCAGGGCAATTTCCTAGTGATTCCAGTCCTCCAGAGGTCTAGACAGTAACTGGTCCTGCTCACGTATTTCCAAGGAGAGGAAGAGAAGTTTATCTCTTTGGGTTTTTTTTTTTTTTAAATAAATTTCTTTCACTGGAAGTTACTCCGTTGGAGAAAGTGTTTGCTTTCAGCTGGGTGGGCAGTAACTTGGGCAGATCCGCCCTTGTGTATCGGGTCCAGGGACCCCCTTCCTGGCTGAGTATTTGGCCCTCCGTGTGGTGCCTCAGGCATAATTTTAGGGCCGGGGGCAAGAGAAGGAGGCACTCCAACGTGAGGCTGTGGGGGCTAATTTGCATCTTCTGGGCTCCTTTCTGGGCCTGCTGTAAGTACTCTGTTCTCTGGGATTTTGAAAAGACCACAGTCCTTTTCTTCAGACTCAGTTATCTAGGACGACTTTGGGTTCTGAGACTGGAGTCTGGAGGCCTCAGGTGGAGGCAGTGCTTCCTGACTTAGGAAGGGAGTAGCTACTGTCTATTTATTCAGGGGAACCAAAAACAGTGCCACTGGTAATTAATTGTAGTGATTAGCAAAGTCCCTGAGCACGGGCCACAGGGAGCCAGGGAAGCGGCATCAGATTTGGATAGAAGAAGGCCGCTCTTTTCTTCTTTTACCTGTGGGTGAGGGGGTAGCCCCTCCTTCGCACTTCCCTTCCCTGTCTCCCCAGCCGGGCCCCACTTTCTCTCCATTCTCTGAAGAGAGGTGGGGAGGACTTGGGCGTGCCCCTCCCAAAGCACTCAGACTTCCAGTGCTCTGCAGGGAGGGGCTCAAGCAGGGCCCAGGGCTCTGGATCCGAGCTCAGGGACAGGAAGGGATCCTTGGGGGGGGGGGGGGCGGGGGGAGAGGGAGGGAGGAGCTGAGCCACCTCCTCCAGGACCCCGCAGCCTGAAGCCTCCGCTGTTCTCTTTTCACAGAAAAAGATCACAAGATCACGGTTCTGGGAAGACATTGCACGTCGTCTCCCCTGCAAAGCCATCGCTTTTGGCCTCCAGCTAGTTGGGGGTCGTGCCTGGAAACCTTTGAGCTGGAGGAGTCTTGCTAGTCCGGCGTGCGCCCAGATTCCTCAATGGTTATACCAATTATATACCGCCTTGAAATCTGAAAATCAGTTCGTTCATTAACAACTGCGCTGAAACCGCCTTTCAAAAACATCAACCAAAATTTTCCCCTAAAAAAAAAAAAAAAACGAAAGAAATCTTATCCACCAGAGATAAATATTTCTGCACATCAAAGAGCACAAACCTGATGGGCTTAATTTTTTTTTTTTTTTTCCTAGCAGGTCTTTGATATAAGGCTGACTACAGACCAGAGTTATTAAGTACTTTGAGGACATAAACTCGTTTCATTTAATTAATATAACGGGGTTGTTTGCAAAGCAAAGCAAATATTGGGGAACCTTCCCCCTAATCGAAACAAATCTGTAAAGAGAGGTATGCTAGTTTATTCGTGGTTCGGTAGAGAGAGTTAGAGAAAGGCCCGCGGGCCCGCGGGCTGGCTGGACTAGCCCCCTCCAGCCTGCCCTGGGCACGCGAGGCCGCCCCGGCCCGGGGTGTGAGTGTTTTACTGCTCTGCGAAGATTTTTTTTCTTTTCTTGCAGCGGCCGGCGTGGTAGGCGGGTTTCCCAAGAGGTGTGTGTCCAGGAAAACACTCTTCCCTCCACGGAGGAGAAAGAGGCGACGCCCACGGCAAAGAGCAGTCCGGCGTCGGGGTTCGGGACGCGCCAAAGCCGGACTTCAGATCTGAGCGGCCGCGGGCCCAAGCCGGCGTGGAGACGTCACCGCATCTGGCCAGGCAGGGAGGCGGTGGCAGGACCCCTCCTCTCCAACTGTCCCTACCCTGCACCGAAGCCCGGCTTTGGGAGCTGCGGGCCACACCCGGAGACACCGGCGGCCGGAGAGGGCCAAGAGTCAGGCTTCTCCGACGCTACAGGTCTTCTTAATTCTGCGGAAGGGACTTGGGACCCCTACTCACCGCGGTGGGTGCGGACTCAGGAAGGGTTAGTTGTAGACAGTTTGCGGCGGCGTCCCGCTTCTTTCGCGCGCAAAGTCTCCGGGCGGCCCCGCGTGGTTAGAAACGCGGCGTGCGCAGGTTGGCGGAAGGGGGCGCAAGGCGCACGGCCGCCAGAGGGGCTCGATCAGCGAGAAGAGTTGAAGGCTCAGCGAGCGCTGGCAGATCAGAGCGCACGGGGTGGTGGTGGGAGTCAGTATACTCAGGGATTGGGGGGGGTGCGGTGCGCACGGAGGGGGCGCACTGTACGCGGAGCGGGAGGTGCAAGAGCGTGCGGGGGCGCAGTGTACAAGCGGGTGGGCCTCGGTTCGCCCGGGGGCCGGGGGCGCGCGGCGCGCTGGGGCGCGTGCGGTTGTGTGTGCTGGGAGGTGTGCGTGACGCTCCCGTGCCTGCTTGAGGCAGTCAAGACATCATCCCCGCCCTGGCACCGGCAGCGGGTGCACACCTCCACCCTACCCACTCGGGTTGCTCGGCCTCCGCTCTGTCCCTCCCTCCTCCCAGATTCTTTCCACGCGAGAAGTGAGGACCAGAGGGAGATGGGGCTCACGGGAGGCCTGCGAGAGAGGACAGACCCGGTGCCGTTGGGTGAGGGATGTCTGGTGGGAATTAAAGGCTGCTGCTTTCATCTGGGCCTCTCCAAAGCCCCGCAGACCGCTCCCAGCTCCCGCGCATTTAGCCCGGCTCCGGAGTCAAATTCTCTTGCCGGCGGCACAGCCTTGTTGGTGGGAGGCCCCCCGTGGTCCGGGACTGGTGACCTCCACTGTCGCTTACCCTCGTTTAACTGCCCCAAGACAGAATTCCTTTTAGATGCTAGAGAAGAATCTTCTGGAGGAGAAGGCACGCGTTAAAACACGTTTTCATATAAAACTAATGACTAAAAATTAGCAATTTTTCTCAATCCAAGAATATTTTCCCTGGCAAAAGCATCGGTTAGCTGATAAACTAGCTACAAGGTAGATTCAAATTGTGTGGCTGATGAATATTTTTAACCGCCAACTCCAGCACTGGCTTCGTTTTTTAGAGGGCAGAAACAAGCTAATCCTGGTTATTGCGCTAATGCTCTGTTTGCCAGCCGGATGTGGACAAAGACATGATTTAATCTTACTATGGAATACTCTGTGCCTCTCTCTCTCTCTCTCTCTCTCTCTCTCACACACACACACACACACACACACACACACACACACAAGATTTTGAACTAGGCGGGTGAGCCCTTGGGCACCTTCCGTGCTGGCTGTGCAGATTTGCACGTTCAGGGGTCACTTCTCCTGGTTTCCTTCATTATGAGAGGGGTGGTCAGGGTGCCTGTGTGACTCAGTGGAATTGTGCAGGTGCTACTCTGCTCCCAAGGTCAAGGCCAATTAAACCGGTTAATCACGGTGGTGTGAGAGACCTAGTTTCAACTTTGCTTTAATTTTATCTATTTTTTTTTTTTTAATGTAAGCTCTTTGCCCAAGGTGGGGCTTGAACTCAGGACACCAAGATCAAAAGTTCCGTGCTCTACCAACTCAGCCAGGCGGGTGTCCACTCAATCTTCCTGTTAATTTTGGAGAAGCGCTACCAATCACCTGCCCCTGCCCCGGGGGGTGGGGGCGGGGACGAGAGAGGTGGATACTTGGAAGAGTTTATTGAGAAATCTAACTTTTGAATAAGTGCAAGCAAGTATGGGGTAAGGAAGGACCCAGAGGCGAATGGCGACGGCAGGGTTGGATCATGGTAGTCGATGACTCGCTTAGCGAGGCCACAGGCATCGGTTTCCACTTGTTTGGGAAGTGTCAGCACTGCAGGGGCACAAGTGACGGCCCCAAACTCCCTTTAAGCACTTTAAACAAGGGAGTGGACACTGCAAAGCTCATATGCGACTGGGTTTTACTTCCTGGGTAGTTGGGAGGCCAGGGAGGGAAAAGATCCATGCCGTTATTAACCATGCACAAATAATCTTCGTGTTTATTGAAGCCTACTTAAGATAACTGACCAGAAAACACCTCCCTGTTTCAGCAACATCAAGGGTGCTCCACTGAAAGCTAATGAGTTTGTATTTCTGTTTAGCCTGATGTCTACACCACGGTTTTGGAGAAGCTGTCAACTCTGACAAACGAAGGAGTTGAAGGAAGCCAGGGGAGCCGCCCCTGCCAACACCGCTGAAGCCCCAGGGCCGACCCCTCCCTGTCTGTTCTTTAAGGGTGCTTGGACTTTACTTGATCCTTTGAGGTCCAGCAGTTGGACTTTCTGAGCGTAAGTTCCCAAAATGGAAATTCGCACTCACTATCTTGCACAAATATTTTAATTTCTGAATGGCCTGGACTGAGCCAGGGGGCAAGGGTCCTTTGTGCCATAGCCATTGCGAATCCTGAAAAAGCTGCAACCCTTCAGCTGAGAGTGGAAAGAGTGCTTTAGACACCCAGAGAAAATTCCCAGCTAGAAAGAAAGAGAGGAAAAAGCTCCAAGGGTAGTTAGAAAACTCATATTTGTACAAAAATCCTTTGAGTCTTATTTGACAGCGAATGTCTTTTTCCAGTTCTGTTTGTTCTTGAATCTCTCAGCAACCTTTTGCCTGCATGACTCTTGAGATTCATTCCCAGCAAAGGTGACTGATGGATCTTTTAGGAATTCATGCTTTCAAGTTGATTTTCCGTGTTGGTCATCGAAGCTGCTTCACTTTAGATACTTTATGGGATGTTCATGAAGGGAACTGGGGGGTGAGATTTCTTAGAGTGTCTCTAAAGACATTATTCATAATTAAAACAAATGATGCATGGAAATCACCAGAAAAATTATGGCAAGTAATGTTCAAACATGTTTTCAGGCCATGTGGAATAAATAAAATCATTAAGGGCTGGCTGGGTAATGTGACCTCCCAGCTTTATTCTGTGCCCAGATGACCTGATAGAGATTCGTAGATGTGACAGAAGCATCTGGGATGGGAGCCAAAGAACATCAGTGTTTTCTCCAGGTATTTTCTGTATTGATTATGAAAGTTAGAATTCCATTTCTTCAAAGACCCCCTGCACAGTACAATCCTAGAGGTGGGTAAGATAGCACGAAAAGGAAAATCTTAAATCTTAAGATTATCTTCAATCTTAAAATAATCTTTTTTTTTTTAATTTTTTTTTAACGTTTATTTATTTTTGAGACAGAGAGAGACAGAGCATGAATGGGGGAGGGTCAGAGAGAGAGGGAGACACAGAACTGGAAGCAGGCTCCAGGCTCTGAGCTGTCAGCACAGAGCCCATCGCGGGGCTCGAACTCACGGACCGTGAGATTATGACCTGGGCCGAAGTCAGACGCTTAACCGACCAAGCCACCCAGGCGCCCCAATCTTAAAATAATCTTAAATAATCTTAGGGGAAATAAAGACTGGAAAGCCCATGTGATAGAGTCTGAAAGACAGAATGAACCTATTAGAACTTAGACCCACCTGGTTATAGATCAGTTGGTGTTCAACAGGTTTTTCGGCCCCTCAGTGGTGAATTTCCCAAAACAGACCACCTTGTTATGAAACTTAGCTGTGCCGGGAAAAGCAGTAGACGGAGGTCCCAAGGTTTTAGAATTACAAACCTCTTAAGGTGGTAGTTATGTGGGTACAGCCACTTCCTGATAGCAAAGTAGAGCAGGGCCTGTGAAGGCTGTTGAGTGGCCTGCACTGGGTTTAAAAAAATTTTTTTTAAACCTTTTGATTTATTTTTGAGAGAGACAGAGCGTGAGCAGGGGAGGGGCAGAGAGAGGGAGACACAGAATAAGAAGCAGGCTTCAGGCTCAGAGCTGTCAGCGCAGAGCCTGACATGGGGCTCGAAGCGTGAGATCACGACCTGAGCTGAAGTCCGATAGTCAACTAACTGAGCTGCCCAGGCGTCCCTGGCCTGCACCAGTTTAATGCAGCTTCCAAAAGTATTGGGTTTACAGTCTAACTTACTTGGAGTATTGGTGGGCCGGGCCGGTATATGTCCATTTCTAATGTTCCTATGGAGAATCAGCATTTAATAGGACAGTTAACTTAAATTGGTTAACTTAAATTGCATTAAATAATGCAAACCAAAGAAGCAGTTGCCCTTCCTAAGAAATGGTCCCATTTACATACCTGAAAGAATAGATACAATTTCTAGAGCCATTGTGGTTGCCCAGATTGACTGTAGTGTGACTTACTCAGATCATTATATATATACATATATACATACATATATATACATATATATCTTACTTACATATGCATATATATACATATGTGTGTGTGTGTGTATATATATATATATATATATATATATATATTTTTTTTTTTTTTTTTTTTTTTTAAGCTCTACACCCAACCTGGGTCTTGAACTAACAACCCCGAGATCAAGAGTTGCATGCTCTACCGACTGAGCCATCCAGGCACCGTCTTAGGTCATTTTAGACTCTTCACAGTCAACTAAGTCATGGGCCCATGTGGTGACTCAGTGTGAGGGTGGCTGGAACACAGAGATCAAGGGCAGTGTGTTCCCAGGCACTCATTATTCATTGCAGTCTAGAGCTGGACTGACTTAGAAGCAGCTTGTACTTTACCCAACAAAAGGAATGCAGTTCTTTGAATTGGGGAGCCCTCACGCACTCCTGCTTGCACACAAGCTGTTACTCATTCAGGAAACATCCATCCGGTGGCCGGGAGAGCCAGGCACCTAGCCAGACATTTGCATGATAAAAGTGAGTTCCTGCCTTCGAGGCCATTCTCAGTCCTGACAATGCTTTGATTGAGAATCTGACCTGCTAATGTGTGCCTTAGAAATGTCCCTGGGTTTTGAGCCATTGATTCCATTTCTGGTTATTTGTGCTATGGAAAGCATTTCCAAAATGAAAAAGGCCTTTTCTCATGAGTATTTGTGTAATGGTTAAGGCTGCAGGCGTGGTGTCACGTGTGGATTTGACTCCTCTTTACCCCCCTCAGTTTTGTTATCTGTACAATGGGGATAATAGCTACCTCATAAGGAGATTATGAGTTTTGACTAAAAAATGAATGACATGTATAGTGAGTGTAAAGGGCCTAGCGCATTACCTGGGCGAGGTGCCCCAGTGAATATGTTTTTGGTGTGTGTGTGTGTGTGTGTGTGTGAGTGTTAGCATGGGACCCAAGAGCGTTGTGCTGAGGCCAACACTTCCAGTGATGGTGTTTTCATCCTAGGCTGGAAGCTAATGCTGGATTCAGCCAGCCCGTCCTGCAGTCTTTCCTGAAGTACTTCCCGTAGTTTGGAAGCACCCGAGTTCCTCCATTAAATCTCTTTCTGTCCCCTGTCCCCCCAAAAAGACAATTTGTTATCGGCCACTAAATCAATTTGTTATCGACAACTAAATCCTGACCGGCATGTGTTGGAAAGTGTGCCAATACTATGAAATGTTGTATGATCACCAGCAAAACAACAGAACTACAGAGAGAGAGACCAGATATCCCTTCAAGTGTTGATGGTGAGTATATTTGGGTAGGAAGACAATGAATGATCTTTTGGTGTACTTTTTGTTGCCTTCCTTTTTTAAACAGCAGCTTTACTGAGATCTATTCACATCTCATTTAAATTCACTCATTTAAAATGTGCAATTCAGGGACACCTGGGTGGCTCAGTCGGTTGAGTGTCCCACTGGGAATTTCAGCTCGGGTGGTGGTCTCCAGGTTGTCTGACTGAGCCCCGAGCTGGGCTCTGTGCTGGGTGTGGAGCCTGCTTGGGATTCTCTCTCTCCCTCTCCATCTGCCCCTCCCCCTGTTCACACTCTGTCTCTCCAAAAACAACAAACAAAAACAAAAACAATGTGCAATTCAGTGGCTTCCGGTATATTTACAGATGGGTGCAGCCATCAACACACACAATTTTAGGACATTTTCATCACCTCCCCCCACAAAAAAACCCATTAGCTATTAATTCCCAATCTTCTTGCCCTACCACCAGCCCTAAGCAACCGCTAACTTACTTTCTCTCTCTATGGATTTCCCTACTCTGGACTTTCATATGAATAGGGTCGTACAGCATGTGGTCTTATGTATCTGGCTCATTTCACTTAACATAATGTTATCAGACTTGTAGCATACACGTTGTAGTGTATATCAGTACTTCATGCCTTTTTATAGCCAAATATTCCACTGTACAGAGAGCCCATCCACTGTATGGATAGTCCATGGGTCTGTTGCTGGGCATTTGAGTTGTTTATACCTTCCGGCTTCTGTGAATAATGCTGGTATTTCCCTCCAACCTTTATTTTGACCAAGTAGCAATTTTATGATGAATATTTAGTAAATTTTATAACAAAGAAAATCTGGCCTGGGTAACTAGGACATTTCAATTTCGTATTCAGAAGAGGGCAAGATCGTAGATTGCATCCTTTTGGATTGACCAATTAGCTTAGTACACATTAAAACTCTATTCCGAGCCAGATTTACAGCCTCTATCAGCACCTATGTCCCGCAGTCCAGTCTATACGTGGTACTTTGGGTCAGCAGAAGGATGGGAAGAGAGACTACAAACTCATTTCCACCTCTCAGAAAGCGGCTCTGAAGCGAACAGGGCAGATGTGCTAAACTCACACAAGTCCCAAGATTTGACTTTTGGTATTTCACTGTAAAAACTGTATTTACTGGGGGTGCCTGGGTGGCTCAGTTGGTTGAGCGTCCGACTTCGGCTCAGGTCACAATCTCATAGGTTCATGAGTTCCAGCCCTACATCGGGCTCTTAGCTCTCCGCGAAGAACCCACTTTGAATCCTCTGTCCCTCTGTCTCTCTCTGCCCCTCCCTGCTCACACACACACACTCTCTCTCTGTCTCAAAAATAAATAAACATAAAAAAATTGTATCTACTGGGGTGCTGGAAATGTTCTATATCTTGATCTAGGTGGTGGTAACATGAGATTCGTGTGAAATTTGCATCAAGCAGCGGACTTTAGGCTCATGTGTCCTGTTATATTTAACTACGTGAAAGTGACACCCTGATTAAAGAAAAGAAGAAATTATAACATGTGCTTTCCCTTATATTTCCCTTCCGCTCTCCCATTTCAGCTGTTGCTGCTTCTTTTCTGACCATTTCTAAGTGACCACGGGTTCATGCCACACAGTTGGTAAGGGACAGAGCTGGGATTTAATCCAGCTCTTACTAACTTAGTGTAAAGGGCTGCTTTCACTAGGAACCCTTCCAATGCCTGGAATCGACATGATTTTTGAGATTTGGTTCCAAACCATGTGACCAGTAAGTACTGAGACTGGTCTGGGGGCCAGATCTCACTGCCCTGGGGCACATGCTCGGTCTATCCCATGTACCTCTTTGCCCCCAACACCCACATTGTACCAGGCACATAGCGGATGGCCAGTAAATATTTGTTAAATCAATGTGACCAGAGTGGGGTTATCATCAAAGGCCAAGCAGGCTGTCCATGTGGAAATTGCTATAAAAACCAAGGCAAGAAACCCAATTCTTATTTTTTTTTCCTATGGCAACACCAGTGGATGCTGGACTGTCACAAGAGCACGGAAAGTTCCCACTGGAGATATCAGAACTCTCTGGCAAGACCTGTGAAGTGTTAATTTTAGCTTTCAATGACTGATGCCCTTGTGCAATTTAATGGGTCAGGAGGAGCACGAGCCAAGATTACTCACTCAGAGAGGTGCCTTTTCCTGTAGAGTCCTTGGTGAGTTAATTCAGTTTGTAGAAACTTGCTACTTACACATTTACTTGAGAGAATTTTTGCTGTTGAGTCGAAGTCTGAGAATTACAAGCTCTACCTTAGAAGAATTCGTAATTTCTCCTATCAGTCAAATTTTCCCAGAGTTCATTCATTAAACATGAGTTCGACTCACAATGTCAGATGCTAAAAGGCTGTTAGTAATAACCATAAGATAAACAAAATACTTGCATGTCCCTGGATATTCTGAGTTGAAAGATACATAGGTTGAATATCAATTACTCAGATTAAGGAAGTGCATATCCACAGAGCTTTCCATGTGTATCCACTTTTTGTCCTGGTATCCTGGTAGAAAATGAGGAAGTTCCGTGCTGTCCCCCGGTGTCACCGGTTTGTCACTGGTGTCACTGTGTGCTCCAGCAAAGCAGAGCACACATTGAGGAGGCATAAGAGGATCTGTGCACCTTCTCAGAGAGTCTGTGCTCTTTACGTGACCAGGTCACAGGTGCCCTTGATTCCCATGCGTTTGACATTTTCTCTTCTGCTCATATGTTGGGCATCACCCATCACACCTGGTCTCAGATACCTCAGGCAATGAAGGACGACTTTGAACTGCTACCTGGTGGTGACCCCTGCTAGCCTGCAGAGCACCTTCAGCAGCTTGTATTCTTTGCTCGTTCTGTGAGGTTTGCTCAATTCTTTGGATATTTTATTGCATCCTTCCCCAATTAAGAAAAGTTAGCGGAGGGAACCTGGCTGGCTCAGTCAGAAGGGCATTCAACTCTTGATCTTGGGATCATGAGTTTGAGTCCCACATTGGGTGTAGAGGTTACTAAAAAAAGAAAAGAAAAAGAAAAAAGAAAAGTTAGTGGCAAATGAAGAAAGGAAATTATAGCCCTCATGAATGCGATTGGTAGAATCCAAAAGGAATCATTAGGTGTGGTGATACTGTGGGTCCTTAGACTCAATCAGGCACCCCAAGAAATTGAACTGCCCAACTGTGGATTCAGTTGTGAAGGAAAAGAACAATAATAAAGAACATACATGCTGAATACAACATTAGAATTGTACAACATCGTACATATACATTACAATGTATACAACAGTAGAATTGCCTCTAAGGGTAAACACATTAGTTAAAGAGGGAAATTTTATCTCCCTAGGAATGTTCTGACAAATATAAAAGATGGGAGGATAGGGGGCACCTGGGTGGCTTAGTCAGTTGGGCGTCTGACTTTGGCTCAGGTCAAGACCTCGTGTTCATGAGTTCGAGCCCTGTGTCTGGCTCTGTGCTGACAGCTCAGAGCCTGGAGCCTGCTTCGGATTCTGTGTCTCCCTCTCTCTCTGCCCCTCCCCTGCTCATGCTCTGCCTCTCTCTGTCTTAAAAATAAATAAAAACATTAAAAAAAACATTTAAAAGATGGGAGGATAAAATTAGGATATCTGATGCTGTCAAAACATAGCTGTCAATTTTGTAGGTATGATAATGATGTTGTACTTTATGTATTTTCAAAAGAGTTCTTATCTTTTAGAAATACTTACCAAACTATTTACAAATTTACAAAAATATCCAAAGGAGAACCTGTATTGTTCAGGCTGCTTACGTTTGGCTCCTGTGCATAATTTCAGGAGTGCGTTACAGACAAAAGCTGGGGGCTGCAAAGTAGACTTGTCCAGATCCATCATTTTCTTCTTTTTTTCTTTTTTAAAAAGTGCATCTATTTATTTTGAGAGAAAGAGGGTGCGAGCGGGATAGAGACCGAGAGAGAGGAGAGAGAGAATCCCAAGCAGGCTCTGCAATGTCGGCACAGAGCCCGATGCATGGCTTGAACTCACGAACCGTGAGATCATGACCTGAGCTGGAATCAAGTCAGAGGCTCAATTGACTGAGCCACCCGGGCGCCCCAGCTCTGTGATTTTCTGACCTCCTCCAGAGGACAGTCCCAGGTGTGTGTTTCCTCTTGAGTGGACTCCGCCCCCTTCCCTTTCTGTTATATCTGAGACATCAGCTGGTCTGAGCTGTGCCTTGAGGTATAAACGGAAGCAGGCCATCAAGATTTGCAGGACCCAGTGCAAAATAAAAATGTGAAGCCTTTTATTCAAAAAGCAGGAAAAAATTTACATTGACATTGAAGGTACTAAGCCATCAAACTTTTTCTTTTTTTCCTGTGGTCTCTCTCTCAACCTGTCAGCATGTGTGTGTGTGTGTGTGTGTGTGTGCACGCGTGTGTATTTGTTTTCTATTTAATGTCACTTTCCCGCCCCTGGAATAAGCATGCTTTCAGGGGGAGTACAGACCCTCAGAGGTGCCCAAAGGCCCTACCACGTGACCCAGTGAGCCTGCATTCAGCCCGTCAGCTGCCCAGTCCCCCTCCAGCCAGATGCATAGACTCTGCCCAGGCATGAGGTGGCTACATCAAGCCAGCCATCTCTCCTCCCAAGGGTCTGCTGCCTCAACCCACAGCCAAGGGGCAACCCCCAGAGAACACACTTGGTACCAGGACCTTGGCACCAGGACATACTTGTTACCTGAATCATGGACCGGCCACAGGGCACTGCCTCAGATTTGCCCCAGGAAGGTGCCATGTTGCCTGCAAATAGTTGATTTTTTTATTTCATGCTTTATAGTCGTCATATCTTTTATTTTATTTATTTGTTGCCTTATTGCTCTGACCAGAGGACCTCCAAACACAATTTTGAAGAGAAGTGCTTAGAACAGACATCCTTTCCTTATTCCTGGTCTCAAGGGGAAAGCTTGCAATATTTCACCATTAAATATGATGTTTGCTGCAGGGTTTTTTTGTAGATGCTGTCCCCCCCACCCCCAGGTTAAATAGGTTTCTATTTCAGTATCTTCCCTGTTGAAAATTTAGTTGTCATCCTCATTGTTGCTCCTTTGTGTGTGATGTTTTGTGTGTGTGTGTGTGTGTGTGTGTGTGTGTGTGTGCGCGCGTTTGATCAGTTTTACTGATTTGCCCACAAATAATTTTCTTTGTGTTTAACCCGCTTTGATGTCTTTAGTCAGTCTGGGGGACTTCTCAGCTAGTATACCTTCCAATCAGACCAAACCTGACTTCCCTTTCTCTCCTAGCACAGTCTTCCTGGGGTTTCAGTGGAAAGTGTGGGGTATTTACTAGGACGCCTCCTCTCTGGCAGGCCTTGGATTCTAATATTTGCATCTCCAGCCCTGTGTAACTTGTGTCATGTTCCTGGGGCCGCCATGACAAATGGCCACAAATGTGGTGGCTTAAGCAACAGAAATGTCTCCTCTCACAGTTCTGGAGCCCAGAAATCGAGGGCCATCAGGCTATGCTCCCTGTGAAGTCTCTGGGGAAGAATCCTTTCTTGCCTCTACTGTGACACAGCCTTCCCCTGCATGTGTCTGTGTCCTTGTCTCTTCTTATAAGTTCATCAGTCATTGGACTTAGGCCTCACTCCAAATCAGGATACTTTCTTTTTTAAATTATCTTTATTTTTTTTTTCAACGTTTTTAATTTATTTTTGGGACAGAGAGAGACAGAGCATGAACGGGGGAGGGGCAGAGAGAGAGGGAGACGCAGAATCGGAAACAGGCTCCAGGCTCCGAGCCGTCAGCCCAGAGCCCGACGCGGGGCTCGAACTCACGCACCGCGAGATCGTGACCTGGCTGAAGTCGGACGCTTAACCGACTGCGCCACCCAGGCGCCCCAAATTATCTTTATTTTTATTTATTTTTTTTTTAATTTTTTTTTCCAACGTTTTTTATTTATTTTTGGGACAGAGAGAGACAGAGCATGAATGGGGGAGGGGCAGAGAGAGAGGGAGACACAGAATCGGAAACAGGCTCCAGGCTCTGAGCCATCAGCCCAGAGCCTGACGCGGGGCTCGAACTCACGGACCGCGAGATCGTGACCTGGCTGAAGTCGGACGCTTAACCGACTGTGCCACCCAAGCGCCCCAAATTATCTTTATTTTTAAAAAAAATTGGTTAAAAAAAATTTTTTTTAACGTTTACTTATTTTTGAGACAGAGAGAGACAGAGCATGAACAGGGGAGGGGCAGAGAGAGAGAGGGAGACACAGAATCCGAAACAGGCTCCAGGCTCTGAGCTGTCAGCACAGAGCCCATCGCGGGGCTCGAACTCATGGACCGTGAGATCATGACCTGAGCCGAAGTCGGACGCTTAATCAACCAAGCCACCCAGGTGCCCCTAAAAAAAAATTGTTTTTTAAATGTTTACCTATTTTGAGAGAGAGAGAGATCAGGGGAGGGGCGGGGGGGGGGGGAGGAGAACAGGGGAGGGGGAGAGAGAGAGAGAGAGAGGGAGAGAGAGAATCCCAAGCAGCCTCCTCACTGTCAGCATGGAGCCCAACATGGGGCTCGATCCCAGGAACCGTAAGATCCTGACCTGAGCCGATATCAAGAGTCAGACACTTAGCCGACTGAACCACCCAGGCGCCCCAAATCAGGAGACTTTCATCCCAAGATACTTCACTAGTTACATGTCCAAGTAAGGTCACTTGCTGAGGTTCTAGGAAGACATGATTTTGGGGGGTACACTAATCCACAAAGCTATTGAAAGTTCTGCTTAGATTGTTAACCTCTCTACAAGCCACCTTCTGATTTGTTTATGAGGTCTGGGCAGCAAATACATCAAGCAAAAGCCACGCAGAATGTCAAGTGCATATCTGTCCAGTTCGTCTAATTTCTTTTTTTCCCTGGGGCTTTTGCCCCCCAGGTGCTGGCTATCTTGGCCGTCCTAAACCAAATTAATTTTTTCTTCGCAGCTTAATGAGACCGATGTAGACTTTCAGCCGCTGCTTTTCACTCATCACGTGTGGCCTGTGCTTCAGACGGGAAGAGGTTCCGAGGGACAGAGTTGGGGCTAGTGTTTCTTCCGCCATTCCTGTCTACTCCAGGGTCTGTGCAGTTGGCATCTTGGTCGCTCTCTGGTGCACTCAGACAGCGGCTTTTGTCTGTCATCCGGCTTTTGTAGTTCTTAGCACCAAGTGTGCTCTGATACGTCTTCATAAATGGAAATAGAAGTCAAATATGGCATTTCTTTTATTGTAGGCTCATGCCTGTGGACCGCCAGGTGAATGTCTCAGGTGCGTTGCTTTCAGAAGCCCCGTTCCTGAGGGCTGTGCCTCTTAGTCTCCCTCACACCCCACCTGCTCCTTTGTCCTGGGTGTAGACAGAGACATGCCCATAAGCTTGCCTTTGTTCTCTGTATACATGGATGCTTGGGGACGCTTCTGAAATGCAAAGAAATAATTGGGGGAAAAGGACTTAGGAACTAGTGGAACACATCAGAGCTATATGGGGCTCTTGTCACCTTCCTGCATAGGATTCTTAGTAGCAGGCATAGAAAAGGAAAACCTCCATGAATGAGCCACACAGTATCACTTTGTGTGCCGAAATACCAAAGCAAGGGAGAAGTTATGTCTATAAGGTATGTTTCTCAGAGTGAGCTTTTCCATAAGGTAGTATGACTGCTACACATTCGACTTACATAATCTTCAAAAACTATAGCATAAGCTAGTAAATACTGTTATTAGTCCATTTTACAGATGGGAAAAGTGAGGCATAGGGAAGTTGGTTGCTTGCAGCCTACATCGGGGTAGATGCTATATAACCTCTCAGTTTCTTTGCATTTCATTTATTTATTAAGTTTTTAATTGTATTTCTACCGTAGTTAACACATTTTATTTATTTTTTTTATAGTTAACACAGTTTAGTCTGTTTATTCTGTTAGTAAAGCTACATGAAAAAAAGATCTTTTTAATGTTTATTATTTATTTTTGAGAGAGAGAGAGAGACAGAGCGTGAGCAGGAGAGGGGCAGAGAGGGAGGGAGACACAGAATCCAGAGCAGCTCCAGACTCTGAGCCCTCAGCACAGAGCCCAACACAGGGCTCATATTCACGGGTGGTGAGATCAGGACCTGAGCCAAAGCCAGACGCTCAACCGGAGTGAGCCGCCCAGGTGCCCCGGTAAAGCTACATTTTTTTTTTTTCAACGTTTTTTATTTATTTTGGGACAGAGAGAGACAGAGCATGAACGGGGGAGGGGCAGAGAGAGAGGGAGACACAGAATCGGAAACAGGCTCCAGGCTCCGAGCCGTCAGCCCAGAGCCCGACGCGGGGCTCGAACTCACGGACCGCAAGATCGTGACCTGGCTGAAGTCGGACGCTTAACCGACTGCGCCACCCAGGCGCCCCGGTAAAGCTACATTTTTAACCATAAAATGCAAACTTTGATGAGAGTGAACTCTGAATGAAGTGAATGAGACTTTTTGTACCTTTTAATTTGTACATAGTTGCAAACTCACAGAAGTGTTACAAGAAGAGTATGCGAAGCTCTCATACCCCTTTACCTAGATTTGCCAATTGTTTACATTTCGTCTTATTTGGTTATCACTTTGCCCCCCCCCCCATCATTTGAAAATAAGCCATAGACATTATGCCCTTTTACCCCCAAATACTTAAGTGTGAATTTTCTAAGATCAAGAATTGTCCCTCCTGTAACCTCCATACAATTATTAAAATTATGAAATTTACTGTTGTAACACTAGTACTATGATTTAATCCAGAGTTTATATTCATATTTCATCAATTTCCCCAATAATGTGCTTTATAACCTTTCCACCCCCAGGATCCAGGTCCCAATCCAGGATCACATGTTGCATTTAGCTGTCACCTTGCATTAGTGTCCTTTAAACTGAAACAGTTCCTCAGCCTTTCTGTCTGTTGTTTTTCATGACTAGATCCGGGACGTGTGTCTTTCACTGCCCATTGATTTGAAATCTGATCATCTGACCAACGTGACATAATCACTTGTTTATAATGGGTTGATTATAATCATTTGGTTAAGGCTTCTCCACTATAAATAAATCCTATTCCCCTTGTAATAAGTACTTTGTGAAGGAGCTGCTTTGAGACTCTATAGAACCTTGTTTCTCTCGGTTGAATGTCCCAACTCTTGATTTCGGCTCAGGTCCTAATCCCCAGGATCATGGGATCCAGCCCCGTGTCAAGCTCTGAGCTGAGTGTGCAGACTGCTTAAAATTATCTCTCGTTCTCGCTCTGCCCCTCTCCTCTGCTCCTGCTCTCTTTCTAAAATTAAATTGAAAAAAAAAATTAGAAACTTATTTCTCATGAAACCCTATTGGGCTCTGACATCCTGTGTCTCCCATGTGTTCTCTCTCCCCCTCCCTCCCTCCCCACCTTGTTCCCCTCTTTCCTCTCATCCCTCTGGCTTATTTGGCTTGTTTTTCATTTGGTGATGCACAACCTCAATTAGCTTCATGAGAAAGGATGCCTGGAAGGACGCATTTTTGAAAATTTTCATATCTGTGTCTTCATTCTACCCTCCTTCTTTTAAAAAAAAAACTTTATTTAAATTTGTTTGTTAACATACAATGCAGTATTGGTTTCGGGAGTAGAGCCCAGTGTTTCATCACTTACATATTACACCCAGTGCTCATCCCAACAAGTGCCCTTCTTAATGCTCATCCCCCATGTAGCCCATCCCCCCACCCACCTCCCCTCCACCAGCCCTCAGTTTGTTCTCTATATTTAAAAGTCTTAAGATTTGCCACCTTCTCTGTTTTTATCTTATTTTTCCTTTCCTTCCCCGTGTTCATCTGTTGTGTTCCTTAAATTCCACATATGAGTGAAATCATATGGTATTTGTCTTTCTCTGCCTGACATATTTCGCTTAGCATAATACTCTCTAGTTCCATCCATGTTGTTGCAAAGACAGGAAACCATCAAAATCCTACGGGAGAAAACAGGAGCAACCTCTTTGACCTCAGTCACAGCAACTTCTTACTAGACATATCTCCAGAGACAAGGGAAACCAAAGCAAAAATGAACCATTGGGACTTCATCTTGTTAAAGTTTCAAACCTGTTAAAGTTTCAAACTTGTTAAAGTTTCTGCACACAGAAGGAAATAATTAACAAAACTAAAAGGCAACTGACAGAATGGGAGAAGATATTTGCAAATGACATATCAGATAAAGGGTTAGTATCCAAAATCTATAAAGAACTTATCAAACTTAATACCCAAAAAATAAATAATCCAATGATGAAATGGGCAAAAGACATGAACAGACACTTTTCCAAAGAAGACATTCAGATGGCTAACAGACACAAGAAAAGATGCTCAACATCACTCATCATCAGGAAAACAAAAATCAGAACCACAATGGGATACCACATCACACCTGTCAGAATGGCTAAAATTAACAACTCAGGGAACAAGAGATATTAGCAAGGATGCAGAGAAAGGGGAACCCTTTTGTGCTGTTGGTAGGAATGCAAACTGGTGCAGCCAGTCTGGAAAACAGTATGGAGGTTCCTCAAAAAATTAAAAATAGAACTACCCTATGACCCAGCAATTGCACTACTAGGTATTTATCCAAAGAATACAAAAATGCTGATTCGAAGGGGCACATGCACCGCAATGTTTATAGCAGTGCTATCAACAATAGTCAAAGAATGGAAAAAGCCCAAATGTCCATCAACTGGTGAATGTATAAACAAGATGTGGTATATATATACACAATGGAACACTACTTGGCCATCAAAAAGAATGAAATCTTCCCTTGAATTCCCTTGAAATCTTCCCTTGAATTGTTAGTTTTACTAGTTATAGAATTCTAGATTGGAAGTTTTTCTTTAGAATTATAAGTGTATTGCTTTACTATCTTCCATCTTCTAATGTTGCTGTTGAGAAGTTGATGTCATTCTAATTCCTAAAAATTATACCATTTTTCCTCCTCTGAAAATAAAAAAGAAAATAAAAATTTAAAAAATCTTTGGTGGAGGCGTTCCTTTCCCCTGCGCCCCCCCCCCCCCCATTATGCTGGATATGCTTTGAGCTGTTCCATATGGAAAATTATGCTCTTTGGTGATGACAGTTGTTATGCGTATTCTTTCTCTGTTGATTTCTCACTCTCTGCATTGTCTGTCTTCTTTTTTTTTTTTTAACTTTTTTTAATGTTTGTTTATTTTTGTGTGTGACAGAGAGAGACAGAGTGCAAGCGAGGGAGGGACAGAGAGAGAGAGGGAGACACAGACTCTGAAGCAGGCTCCAGGCTCTGAGCTGTCAGCACAGAGCCTGACGCGGGGCTCAAACTCACAAACTGTGAGATCATGACCTGAGCCGAGGTCGGACGCTCAACTGACTGAGCCACCCAGACACCCCTGTATTTTTCTGTCTTCTATAGAACTCCTGTTTTTGGGTGTTGACTTCTGCGTTGATTTTCTGGTTTTCTTTTATAACTTTCTTCTCTTGTTTGTCGCTTTGAAATTTTGTTCTACTTTCTGGGATATTTTTTCAACCCCCTCATCCAGCTATTGAATTTTTCATTTCAGCTAATACATCATTACTTTCTAGGACCTCATTTTTGTTCTCTGGCGGTGCCCTATTTTCTGTCACTGTATTCTTGTTTTGTAGATGCATTGTATTCTCTTGGAGAATTTTGCTATATAAATTTTTGATGTTTTCTTCTGCTCCCTACATTTATCTTTTTTCCCCCTGTTCTCTGCCATCTTGTTAGAATGCTAGAAAAAAAGTCTCTAACATGATATTAGAGGATGGTGTCTTATATGGTAAAACAAAACAAAGAAGCAGAACAGAGGAAAACACAGAGAACAAAAGCAAGCAAAAGGGAAAGGTCCTGATCTGTCTGCATGTCAGAGAAGGAGTCTGACTAGAAGCCCTATGGATTCAGGTGGGCCATGTGGTAGTGGGGCTTCACTGTAGGGTGACTGAGAGGTTATCTGGTTTTCTCATTGGGGGCCCCAATTATCAATATCTATGTCTTTTCACTGGGGCTATTTAGTTTCTTCATGGACAAATCCTCCAATTTCCTGCCTAGGGAAAATTGCCTTATATCCAGTGTTCTGGGAGGTGAGTGGGGGAACATTACTGTTCAGCATATAGGTGTTCATTTAATTCTCCTATTTCCCCACCTTCCAGTCTATGTGCTCTCCCTGAGTTCAGGGCTTCTGTAAATGGAAGATTTTGAGACAAAGGCATTTAGGAATGAAGCTTACTTGAAAAAGATCTGCAAGATTGTCCAGGGGTTAGAAGGACGAGATCATCATACAAAATACAACAGGAATTTAAAGGAAACAAATTCCACAAAACTACCAAGGCTACTGCAATTGTGGTTAGTCTGTGTATGGTAGAAAAACACCCAATTTCTCTCATGATTGTCACATCCACAAAGGTTCTGACAGATGTCCAAATGGCAGCACCACAGAAGTCTGGGATCAAGTTGTTTTTGCTTGGGAGTTAGAAACATAGAGGAAAGTCACAAGATTCCCTTTATTTTGCTGACCCTGTTTTAGGTTGTCTCAGATACGATGCGCTTTTTTCTCTGTGGTGTGAGATGCCCATGATTGCCCATAAATGAGATGCTGTTTTGTTTCTACAGTTCCACCTAGTGGCCAAGTTTCTGGCCCTGGGGCACATAGTTAACCGCATGGGTTTGTTTTTATGATTTTTTCATAGCAATATTCATTCATTTGATATCTTGTATTCGATTAGTATTTTTTTCCAAATGTTTATTTGTTTATTTTGAGAGAGAGAGAGAGAGAGTGGGGAAGGAACAGAAAGAGGGAGAGACAGAGAGTCCCAAGCAGTCTTCACGAAACTCACGAACTGTGAGCTCATGGCCCGTGCCCAAACCAAGAGTTGGATGCTTAACTAACTGAGCCACCCAGGTGCCCCTCCCCCTCTTTTTAATTTTCCCTATTTTCTTCTGGGTTCCCAGTCACACACACACACACACACACACACACACACACACACACATTTTAGACCGGGGCAATTTTTTTTTTTTTTTTTTTTTTTTTTGGTAAGAGGCCAGAGAGTAAATATTCTAGGCTTTGGAGGCCATACGGTGTCTGTCACAACGACTTAACTCCGTGGTAGTGTGAAAGGTGCCATGGGTAATACAAACAATGAGGGTGGTGGTTCTCCAGTAAAACTTTACTGTGAGAACAGGTGGCCAGCCGGCGGCACCTGGGCCAGAGTGTGCCAACCCCTGTGCTCGACCGTCTCATTCTGCCCTCTATATCTGTTGCACTTTGTCATACTTTCTTCTCTTCTCTCGGCTGTGTTCCGGATAACTTCCTCAGATATATCTTCTAGCTTGTTCATTCTTTCTTTAAGAGTGTAATCGACGGCTTAATCAACCGTTGCGTTTTTTCTGCAGCAGCTATCTTGTTAATTTTTAGAAGTTCTGTTTGTTCTTCCCCCCCCCTTGATTCTACCAATTCATGGTCCTGCTTATTCACACATTGTGTCTTTTCTTCTTTTAGATGTTTTTTATGCATAACTCTGCCCAGTGTTGCCACCACATCTATAGTCCTTGGGATTCCAAAGTGCTTCCTTGTTTCTGTTAGCTTTCATTCACAGCGACTTGCCTTCCCAAATATTTGTTGATTTTTGCTTGTGAGGTGGTGTGTGGGATCTTAATGTGTGGGATTCCTGCAAACAAACTTGGGGAACCTTTCCTCCAAACAGAGTCCACATGTCCTTTTGTCAATAGATGGGGAAGCCCCCCTTCTCCCATGCCAGATCATTCCACAGGACTTCGAGATCTTTTTCTACAAAAAGAATCCCAGATGTCGGTCCCCCTATGGGACTCTACCGGGGTGCAGCCTCACTGCTCCCTGTCACTTTAGGTTCAGTTCCTGCCTCTCAGATTTCCAGATACCCCAGTCTGATCTCTCTGCCTTTCAACCAACCCCAGGGCATCGCTGCCCTAGCCCTTGGTGATTCCTGCTTAGCCTCTGCTCACAGAAACCTGGTGACACCTATCTATCCTCCTTCCCTCCCTGCCCCCACCCCCCGACTCAGTTTTCCCTCATCTGTCTGTGTCTGTTTTATCGTATCCCTGCAAATCTCTTCAACCTTCAGAAATATGTCACATCTGAGATCTTGCTGGGGAGGAATTCAGCCCTAAAGTACCTAATTTCTCATGGTCTGGAGACAGTTCTTTTGTGCAACTTAACTTATGTGGACAGACACACTCTGGTAACTTGTTTCGTACCACTTTGGACCTGAACAAATGGGCTTATGTGCAGCCTCTTAGATCCCACTGCTCATAAATGGAGGAACTTTTGGTGCCTACCAGGTGGTGATCTCAGTGCAGGAACATATCCCTGGACACAAGGTTGCATTTTATTTTATTTTTAAATATCAGCACAGAGCCCAATGTGGGGTCTGAACTCATGAACCGTGAGATCATAACCTGAGCTAAAGTCAGATGTTCAACCGGCTGAGCTGCCCAGGCATCCCTCACAAGGTTACACTTTAGTTCACCTTTAAAGTTAAAGCCACAAGGGACCCTCTCCAGGCATAGCCCGGGACCCAGCCTGGCCCTTGATTACTCATTTCCAGCCTCAGCACTGTCTCCCTGTCCTGTCCGGTGGACTATCCTGTATGCCCATCATAACACTTGCTCTGAGAAAATACTAGGGTAAATGTATAAATAAAACCATGCTTAAAGAGTGACCCATTCCAGCAATATTAGTGTTTTGATCAGGAGCACAGCCAAAGGAAGGAAGCTCTAATTGCAGAATTTGGGACATTGATCTAGTTGTTTTGCAGGGTCAGAGGGAAGGCGTATTGCCCTTCTGAGCCTTTCTGGCTCCCCTGAAATCACACTAAGTGTTCAGTGGCCACTTGCTTGGTCTGATGATCGAGCCTGCTGCATTTGGAGAGACAGCCTGCGATTATTCCTGGCTTTAACAACGCGAACAGCTGAAAGAGCCTGATGCGGAATCCTCTTACATGTGACGCCCTGCTGAAAAAACAATCCACTACACCCTCACATTTATTTAAATCTCCGAACAGAGTCGCGTTCTCTGCTGAGTTATGATGAGGAGTGAGTTTTCCGAGGGTGTGATTTATGAGCCTTTCACAAATGGGTTTTAAACGGGGGCACTGACACTTCCACTCTGGCTGTGGCTGGGGTGGGGGCCCTTCGGCCCGAAGAGGCTGAAATGGACGGCAGGAGGCCGGGCGGGTGGATCTGGGTCATCACGAGTGAGCGGCGCGCAGCCAGCCAGGCTCTTCCATTAGTGAGCCGCTTCACTCAGCGACCCTGGATTATTCGTTTGTGTTTCTCTCAAGGAAGAAATAACACACATTGACGTGGAGACGGAAGGTTGGGTCTCTCCCGTGCCGCACACACTCGGCACCAGCGATGGAAACATTAGCCCTTTCTCCTGCCCGTGCTTCTCTCTCGGCACAACTGTCTGGTGGTGAAGTTAGCGTTTCCCAGGATCTTTTCTCTTTTCTGTTTCTCTCTCTGCTGTGCGTTCCAGCCAGGAGAGTGAGGACCGCATGGCTGGTCGAGAAGTGGTCCCCTAAGAAATGGTCCACCTCCTAATCCCTAGAAGCCATGAATATGACCTCGTTTGGAAAGAGGACTTTTGCAGGTGTGATGCAGGCTCTTGAGACAGGAGATGATCCTGGATTATCCGCGTGGGCCCTCGGGGTTGCCGCAGGAGCTCCTGGGGAGGCAAAGAGAGATTAGATGTGGGGAGGAGGGGGGCCCGGCAGAGATGGGAGCAATGCATCCACAAGCCGAGGGCGGCCAAGGATAGCTGGGACTAGCAGAGGCTGGCAGAGGAAGGGAAGGATCCTCCTCAGAGTCTGGGAGGGGAACGCAGCCCTGCTGACACCCTGACCTCACACGTCAGGCCTCCAGAACTGTGAGAGAAGCCTTGCGTTGTTTTTCGCCACGAGGTTTGTGGTCATTTGTTACACCCTCCCTAGGAGACGGATACCGATGCCTCTGACCCCCATTCCAGGAAATCGATGAGGTTAGAGCTTATATTCTGGTAGATCTCACTGCTCTGTGAGGGTGCCCTTGTGCCCGTCCCCCTGCTCTAGGTGATAGAACATGCAGCAAAGCTGTGTGCTAATAGGGTTTTGGGGGGTGGGGGAGTGCGCTCCCAGGGAAGCCAGAGTGAGGGAGAAAGGGAGACAGTGCATTACCCAGCTGGCCACAGCTTGTCAGGAGAGCCCGGCCGCATGGCCACGGGAGACCCTGTTGAGCCACCGCTGCTTGGAACAGGCTGGGGAGGGGGAGGGGGTGGGAGAGGAGGGGCCAGGGAGGACACGTATTTTATCTGCTGGCTCCTTCCTCTGTCTCTCCCGGGCAACGATTACTCCATCCTTCTAGACTGTAGTTCCCACCAATGGCTAGAACCTTTGTGGGTTGGGCGAGACCAGCCCCAGGTGCCAGAGCGGCTGTGGCTTTGCTGTGGGGGTGGCCTGCTGGAGGCTGTGCTCAGGCCTCACCCCTGGCGGAGGCCGAGAGGTTTGTGATGATGACGGCACGAGTGTCCCTGGGGGTCATTCCAGCTGGGACTGAGGCCAGGAGGCCGCAGGGCTGGGCAGACTGGGGGGCCTTGTACACTGAGTCAGGCACCCACCCGGGTGGGTGGCCAAGGTCAACTTCCTCTTGCTTTATGGACCTCCGCAAATGGGGGACACCCGAAGGCTCCTTTGGCCCCAGCATACACACCCTGCCTGGGGCCCCCAGGCTACAAATCAGGCACGTGATTCTGCTTAGGGGTCTGTCACCTGTCCAGCTCCTTTCATCCTCCCTGTAGCTCCTCTGCTCCTCGCCCCAGCTGCTGGGCCTTTCCTGTTTCCCTTTGTCCCTTTGCCTTTGCACACAGAACCTCTTGTATCTTATTGAACTGCATATCCAACTTTGCTGTCCTTTGAGTTCAAGAGAGCAGTCCTATTTCTGCACTCGGCTAGACATCGCAAGAGAAATTCCCTTAGCACACGGATAGGGAACTGGGAAGGGGAAAAGATTCTTTAACAGACGAAAGAGGCGTCAGGGACACTGTTTTCTTTTGACGTTTCAAGCAGAAGAAAAGACTCGGAGGGAAGAGAACCTAAGTGGTTTTTAGACTGAGTTTTGTTGGCTGAAGGATGGATCGAGGTCATGCATATGTAACCCATGTGTATGTGGGGCCCCTCCTGGGGTCTCCTGCTTGATCCACAAAGCCAAAGAGGGAATGGCCTCTTCATTAAGATAAAACACTGAAGCCCCCACGATGGAGGGGAGGGCAAGAGAGAAGGTGGGCCATGCTCTCAGCCCTGACTAGGGCCCTAGAGGTTCCCTCTCCCGCCCAATGGTTCTGGCTGCAGAACAAGTATTTCTGGGTGCCTGGCAGGGGGGTTTTGAGGATGTGAGCCACCGGGTCCCTGAGGTGAGGGGGTCCTGAGGGCATAGGCTGTGGGGTGGATTGGAAGCCAGACCAGAACATGGGTGGGATAGCAGTCACCGTTTGCTGCGGTATGCTCGGGTAACAAACAGTCCCCAAACGGAAGATGCTTACAACAGTAAAGGTTTACTTCTTGCGCACGCTATGTTCATTCTGCCTCGTGTTGTCCTTGTCCTGGGACCCCAGCTGAAGATCCAGGCCCCCGCTTCCCTCCAGGACTCACTGGTTCTGTGGCAAAAATGGAGCAAATGGCTTTACAAAGCAGTAACTCCTAACGCTTCGGCTCAGAAGCATCACACATCACTTCCACTCGGATTTCATTGGCCAAGTCCAGTGCGAGGTGAGGACGTATAATCCTCCCACGGCGAGGGTAGCGAATTCTTCGAATAATAGCACGAGGAAGCCCTGAAGGCACACTGCCCATGCAGGGAATCCCACCTGCCTCAGTGTCACCTGCCTCTCTGCTGGGATCCAAACCAGCCCAGAAAAGGCTCTCCTTCATGTTGACACATGGAGATTGACAGTGAGAAGTGCAGCCAGCTCACTGGTTTTGAAAGGGGCCAAACTGAATTCCAAACTGCAAATTTAGGAACGCCTCTCCCTCCAAGACTGCACCAGACTTTGCAATGCCATTTGATGGTCGAGTTTATCTCCTTGTTCAGAGAGCATGCTTGCTGTGTCCTGCCCTCAGCTGGGTCCGGCGCCCTGAGTCTGTCTGGTTTGACTGGTCGGACGAAACTGCCAGTATTCTGAAGGGCGGGCAGGGAGCAGACATTCAGAAAGAGGGTGAGTGGCTCACCATTCAGGGCACAGAATGACAAATGGGCCCTGGAGGAAGGGGCCTGAGTGTGTCACAACTCCTGGACAATCTTTCAACCAGTCCTGTTTTCAGTGACACTGTACTCTGGCCTTCAGATACACCTGTTGCCCCCCAGTTCCTAAGACTTCCCGCAGCTCTATGGTAGGGACAATATTGTTTCTTATGATTCTCCCCCCTTTACCTCCCTCCAGCAGGTAGGGTTTAACTTTCTCCCTCCTATTATGTCAGATACCATTTGTCTATTATTTTCGCCTTTCAAAATACTATTCATTTCTCCTCTCTTCTCTTGTCCAAACCTTCTGTTGTTGGTTTTTCTGTCGCTTTAGTGGGTTTTGAGGAGACCACAGAGGTGAACATGTATATGTTGCAGCTGCTAGGCTTGCCCAGAACCCTGCCTACAACATCTCCATGTCTAGGGTAGCCTAAACTGCTTCCCATGTGGAGGCCTTCCTCCTCAGGGGGCTTAAGGGCCAGGAGTGGTCAGGGAGGGAGCAGTGGGGGTCCTGTAGGGTTTCTGTTCTCCCTGGAGACCGGCCAAAATGCTAAAGTGCATGCTTACCTAAGCCACGACCCCCTTCTTTTATAGGGGAGCCTGAAGCCAGGAGAACCAAAGCAATCCCCTGTGCTCCACAGTCAGTGTCATGGGGCAAAACGACTTGGTTATGGGTGTGGCCAAGGAAGAACGAAAGGACTGGGCGTGGCCAGGTTAGACCGAGGTCTGGGCGTGGCCAGGGAGAAAAACGACTGGGCGTGGCCAGAGAAGAACTAGGTCTGGGCGGGGCCAGGGAAAACGGACTGGGCGTGGCCAGGTTAGAAAGAGGTCTGGACGTGGTCCGGGAAAACAAGTCAAATTTTGTGGAACTGTATTGCCTTTCAACTTTGACTTATTTCCATTCATTCAGGCATCTCCGCAAGGTTTTGTTGATTAAATGGAATTTACCAAATACGAAATGCAGTGTAATTTTCCTTTATTTCCTCCAAGAATATGCCCAAACTGTGTAGCCTTACCCTTTTTTGAATTCTAATACGCAAATGTTTCCAGCCTTCCCCGTCTGTGTGTGTGTGTGTGTGTGTGTGTGTGTGTGTGTGTGTGTGTTTAAGGAAAAGAGAGATACCGGGTCTGGAAAAAGTGTGTCTAGACTGGAACAAGTCCGAGCTCCCGTCCTCCAGAAGACTGGGCGATGGTTCTCTGCTGGGTCCTCCCCGTGATGCTCTTCCTCCAGAAGCTTCCAGACCCCACCACCCGCACCCCCTGCTTGGCTCCCTTCTTTCTCACCCCCACCCCTAAAGTTCTCCGACTTTATCTCCCTGCCTTTTCCAACACAGTTCTCTCCACCTCCCCTCCCCTCCCCTGGCGACTCTGGCCCCTCCTGGAGCTTTGGAGCTGTTTCCTCCCCATCTGCAGATCCGGAGGTAGGTCCCTCAAGGGCTCCTGAGCCCGTACCTCTGTCTCCTGGCGCGGGTCCCAACAACTGTACCAACTCGCCCGGAGCCCTGAGCTCTGGGAAAGCAGGGACCAGTTTGCACCAAGCCCTGCAATGTCCCTGGACCATCGCAAGCACTGCATGCACTCCCGGGCAGACTGAAAAGGTGGAATTCATCATACTAATTCTGCATTTCCTCAGTTGGAGTCCCGCCTTTCAGATCATATTCAATTTCGCATCTGTTTTCTTTTTAATTATCATTAACAGCGTTATCATAAAAATTTACTTAGGCCAATTGTCATTTCCTCTCAGTTGACTGTTTTGGTATTTTAGCACAAAAATAACTCTGAGAGATGTGCAAAGCCATTAGGTAAAAATTAATTGGCATAATTAAAAGCAAATCGTTTTCCTGGAAAGCCCAGATTTTAAGAGCTGGTGCAGGGCAGTCTGCTGGGGAGCAGCGGGTCCTGGGGTTTACTCCGCTCTGCTCTCTGCTTTGTTCCACGGCTGCTGGTGGTTCTCACCGGTAGCCGCTATTCGTGGCGGTGACACATTAATTGAACCTCACTACTTCCAGGTGTGTGGCACACTCCGAGGTCACCAGTGCAAGGGGGGTTTCATGTGCATTCAATTACTGCCGCGATATGAAGGAATGCAACATGTCATACGTTAACGTGTCAATTACCACCCCTCGGGGGGCTGCCCGCAAACTAAACCAATCAGCCCTTCCCTGTGGAGCACGTTCTGTTTGGGCTGCAAACTCTGTAAACCGTGTGCGTGCGTGTCGGGGAGTAGTAGGGAGGAGTAGAGAACCGGCTAATGGGTTGGGAAATGCATCTTGAAAATTCAGGCGACGTGTTCTCATTTGCTTCAAGAGTGCACTATGGAGTGTTGTAGCAGGCAGGATTGCAGTCACGAAGCCACCGAGAGCTGAAGGAATTCATTCAAGGATACAACCATCTGCTAGGGGTTCTGGGATGCCGACAAAATATCTGTCCTTACATATATGTAAGAGTTACTATATGGGGCTAGTTTCTGACGTTTACGTTTTAAATGCTTACAGTTAGCATTTACATACATAAAAAATGAAGAAGTGTATACTTACCTGCGAGTTTTGGCCCCAAGTGTAGTAATATAAAACTGTGATAATTTGACAATTGAAACATGAAATTAATTTATATAAGAAGAATTTTTTAAAACAGGGTTTTCTGTGTGCCTTTTTCTTTTTGAGTTCATTCAGATGTGCAGGAGGCCATGACACCCCATGACGGCCTCATGAGGCCCTCTTTGGAAGGAATTTTCTTTCCTTTCCTTCCCTTCCCTTCCCTTCCCTTCCCTTCCCTTCCCTTCCTTTTCCTTTCCTTCCCTTCCCTTCCTTTCTTTTTCCTTCCCTTCCCTTTCCTTCCCTTTCTCTTTCCCTTTCCCTTTCCTTTCTTTTTCTTTTTAAACCTTCCTTCCTTTCCTTAAAAGGCATTTTTCTTAGAAGCCAGGAATAGTTATTATAATTAGTATTTATTATACTGTCTTCCTTTTCCAAACTTGCAGTGATCAATCATGTTTACCCTCCTTTAGAACTGCCCCGCATAGAATAAGTATTATCCCCCCTTTCTCATAGCAGCAAAAAGAGGGTTAACAGTCTCATTCAAGGTCACCTGGCAAATTATTCTGCATTAGAAGCCACAGTTGCTTAAACTCCACTATTGCTTAGACAAACACGCCATGTTTTTGCTCTTCATTACTGTTCTTTCATTTTGGGGTGCTGGTAGCCCTCTTCCCTGTGTTGACCTGTGAGTCCATTCATCAGTCAGCAGACACTTAAATGCATACTTTAAAATGTGTTAATTGTAGGAAAAAGATTCCCTGGCTGAAAGAATACAGATCGAATTCCAAACCTCAAAACCACACCGAATTCCCATTACTCGGAAAAGTGGTCATTGTTGGTACAACTTAACTCAACGGCCATTTCTCTGCCTTCCCCGTCCTTCTGCATCTCGTCTTCTAACCTTCACTTCTCAAGGCCTCTTGCTGACTCGCGTTGCTTTCTCCTCCAAATTTGGACATTGGCTGCCAAATACATTCAACAGCGTGAAACTACAGACAACCAACCATTTGTGACTTACAGCGCTGGCAATTTTCAGGTGAGTCAACCTAATAGGAGTTTGCTACAGAGCTCACTGGATTTTGCAGTTGTTATAATCACACTGCTCAATGCCCAGAAAAGAATTTTGAGAACAGCGGGATGCTACACATCTGAGGTGCACGTTACTGTTTTTGTTCTTGAAGTAAAGACCTATTTGCTTCTGGAATGAGTTGATAATTTACGTAGGAAAACCCTCACTTAGGATCTTTTACCAGAAGCCACCTTCTTCTCTCTTTTTTGTGGGGTGGTGGTGAGTGGGGCCTGATCAAGGAGGAACACAGCTGGGCGTGTGCCCTCACAAAGTCTGCCATGGACAAAAATAAGATGAGGTCTATGTTGAGGCTGAGACTACCCCAGGGAGAGAGCGAGTGAGAGCCAGTGTGTCCAGAGGCAGCCCTTCTTCCTGTCTCACTCGCTCGTCTAACATTAGCCGACCATAGTTTCATCATTACACGAGAGCGAACTCTTTACTATGTGACCATATCTGCTTTTCCTTTTTAAAGTTAATTTATTTATTTTGAGAGAGACAGAGACAGCATGAGTGGGAGAGGGGCAGAGAGAGAGAGAGAGAGAGAGAGAGAGAGAGAGAAAATCCCAAGCAGGCTCCACACTGCCAGCTGCTGAGCCCGATGCGGGGCTCAGACCCACAAACTGTGAGACCATGACCTGAGCCGAAACCGAGAGTTGGGCGCTTAACTGACTGAGCCGCCCAGTGCCCTATCCACATCTGTATTAATTATTCAAAAATAACAAAAGGCAAAGAAGAGAAAATGTTCTGATGCTCTATTCTTGACTGCGTTTTCTTGACAGAATTTGAGCAGCTAAAGACTCAGTCCCAGACCCAGAGGAGCTGGAAGCAGGGCTTTCTCGACTTTTCCTCCTGGGGCTGCACCAGAACCCAGTGGGGTGAGCTGGCACATGGGGCCCACAGCCTGGTCCCCTTGCTTTTCTGATGACTTGGGCTCCAAGGCGGGGCAGGGATCAGCTCAGCTGGCCTGGCCACGGACCTTAGGTTGGGCCGTTGTAACAAAATGCCAGCAACTGGGGAGCTTAAACAATAGACATTTATTTCTCACAGTTCCGGAGCCGGAAGTCGAGGTTCAAGGTGCTGGCTAGTTCCGTTCCCAGTGAGAGCCTGCTTATTGGATTGCACATGGCTGCCATCTTGCCGTGTCTTCACATCCCGGAGAGAGGAGTATGGGGAGAAGGAGGGAGGCAGGGAAAGCTGTTTTGTGAGTCGTCCGTCCGGTAAGGACAGGACGCTAATTCTGTTTACGAGAGCTCCGCCCTCATGACCTAATTACCTCCCAATGACCTCACCTGCAAGTACCACCACTTTGAGGAATAGGGCTTCAGCATACAGATTATGGGAGGACACAAACATTTACTCCATTGCCTCGTGTTCACCAGGCAGTTTAATGAAATCCACTGAGTGGACTTATTTATAATCTCAGAGCCTCTGTCTCTTCCATGTCAATTCAGGAGACTTTCCCCTTTTTCTTCAACTTGTGCATCTTTTAAAAAAACCTGTCTTGGTTCCCTAGAAAAGAGAGCCTGAGGCAAGGATTAAGTACAAACGCCTTATTTGGGACATGCAATCTCAACACAGTGAGAGTAAGGGAAAGGGGAACTGAGAAGCAAGGCTGCAGCAAGCCATGAAGTCAGAACAGTTGCTTGGCAGATGTACTCACCGGCTGCACGGATGTCACTGTGTCCAACAGTAGTCTGTTGGAGAAAGGGACAAGACTTTTCTCTCCCTGGCTTCCTCCAGTTTCCCGCTTCCCTCTGTCCACATCCACCCTTTGGGGAGTTAACTCGCCTGTACAATCAGTTGTCTCTCTCAGCTCCTTCCCAGCCAGGCAGAAGTCAGACCCTACGCGCTACAGTGTGGATTTCATCCTACTTCAGAGAGTCCACAAGGGTCAGGAGAGCCAGAAACGCCGGGCATGAAGCTGCCGGGCATCACGCAGTGGAACGTCCTGGGCCCGATGGAGTTCGTCTGCCTCTGACGAAAGCCCAGGAGGAAGGGGACGCTGAGAGAATGTGAAGGGTGCATCAGGTGAGCCCATTGATGTGTTGATTAATAAGTAATTATTAATGTCTCCTTGGCTTAGGGTCTACGAGGACAAATCATACCACAGGCATTAATTACACATGTAATCAGGGAGATTCTAGCCCGGCATAAAATACACACCCAATAGCACAAACAAAGTGATGGGATCCAGGTGAGGGGAAACATTTGTTTAAAAAAAAATGTCAGCATCCACAAGTTTACAAATGCTTATTTAGCTTTATGAGTTTGAAGATTTAGCTACTGGAACCATCAAGATATTATTTAAGTAACGGAAATAAAAGCATTTCTAGTTTTCACTTCCTTGGTCGCTGCTTCAGCGGAGATTTGCTGAGAATTACTGCGGTCGTGCAAGGCGCTTTCTCCAGTTCTCTTATTCAGCACCCACCACGGCTCCCTGGAGCAGGTTCGTGACCCCTACTTCATACAGGTTAGGTGACTGGCCCAAGATCATGCAGCTTTCAGGCGGTCAAGGCTGCTTTTCCAGGTTTGATTCCGAGTGCATCGCTGTTTTGTGGGCGGTACGATATGAGGAAGCGAACGTGGGTGCAGTGAATGCCCACTTGGTAATCCATTTTCGAGGGTGTGCTGAGTAAGGGGTCTGTGACTCAAGCATCTTCGACAGTGGACTGCAGGTGCTGACGAGCTCTGTGGCACACGGATGGTTTAAAAGCTAAAGTGGCTCTGGCCCGCGCCGGACTTTTTTTTTTTTTTTTTTTTTTTTTTTAAGTAGATCCCCTTCCCTCTTTATTTTGTTTGAATCAGGGTTAAATGGAACCGGCATGTTGGGATTTGGCAGCCTAATTTCCACTCCATGGAGGTAACAGAAGGCTGAGGGTGGATGTGGGGTGCAGGGTCGTATGGGATAGAAACCTTGCTGGCCCCACAGAGCTGGGAGGGACAAGCCTGGAGGTGACGAGGCAGGATGAGCTTGGAGCAGCCGTCTGTGAGGTCTGTTCTGTGACCTGGGGAGCTACATGGAGATGGGAACAGAGGCTGGCCGACAGGACTCCTAAGACACCGAGAGCCGTTGCGGGGAAGAGAGGGGTGTCCACAACACCGAGGCAGAGCTGAGTCTCGAACTGGAGCTGGGTGGCGACAAGCAGGCACACAGGGAATTTGGATGTGGTTGAAAGACCTCTTTTCGAAATATTCTCCTGACCTAGATGCCTCCTGGCTTCAAGAGTTAGAAGACAAGTGTAAATATGGGTCAAAGTGCACAAAACAGGATGCCCTGGTTGGGGTACAGGTTTGCAAAGGAGTCCTCAGTGCACTGTGGTTTGTAAAACCAACCCGATGCGAGAAGCCAAAGGGTTTGCATCATGGCCTTAATCAGATTTGTAAAGTCCAGCTATTTCTTTCTTTCTTTTTTTTTTTTTAATGCTTTATTTATTTTTGAGAGAGAGAGAGAGAGAACAGAGCACGAGCAGGGAAGAGGCAGAGAGAGAGAGAGGGAGACACAGAATCCGAAGCAGGCTCCAGGCTCTGAGCTGTCAGCACAGAGCCCGACGCGGGGCTCGAACTCATGAATTCTGAGATCATGACCTGAGCTGAAGTGGGACGCTTAACCGACTGAGCCACCCAGGCGCCCCTGAACTCCAGATTTCTGTTGGCCAATTCTTATCAGATCCAGAACTTGTTCTGCCCTTGCCACGGGGGCAACCATTCTCGTACCCACCACGGCATGAGGGGCAAGGCATACCAGCCAAGGCCACCGGAGTGCATTTGGAATGCCATTTCCGAATCACTGGAGTCTCCTAGCAGCTTGGGCAGGAGACAGGAGGTGGAATCGGGAGAGAAGCTGGTTACATCACTCTATCCCCTGGTCCAGAACCCTGGATTTCATCTGTGACTTGCTTCTTCTCTTTCTTACTTCCCCAGAAGGTGCTGTGGGCACGTCTCCATCACCCCAGGCTGGCTTGAGATCAAGTCTGGAGTCAGGAAACTCCTCCTTTCTGAGTCACAGAGGCCTTCCCTTGGAGCCCCCTCCCCCTTGACAAATAAAACCAGGGCATGGAGATCATTATGCCGCACATTATTAGGCAAAATTGGATTAATTAACCTCGTCTGGCCTCTCAGCTTGGGAGACAGAAAAAAAAACGAGGCCTAGTTCAAATGCAGCATTTTGCAAATGTCAGCCATGACTTGGTGATAAATATTTATAAATATATATGCTACATATCAACAGGGTGGCCAGTGTATTTTTACATTTAGGTACACAAAGGCACTCTGTTGTTAACACGCATTCAAAGCAGCAACCTTGAAAGGGCCATTATGGCTTGTACTATGAATGTTTATTAAGAATAATATGCGAAACGGGGCTCCATCTGAATGGGCCCATTGATGGGGTATCAGAGCAGCCAGGGCTGGGATGACGGATCGTCAGGAATGATAATAATGTTCCTGACAGGGCTCACCCCGGCCTGAGAGAGTCGTGTGATGTGTCAGTGGCCCCAGTCACTTCTGGTTGTGGGTGTTTGTTCTAGAAACACTGACTTAGGGCTTGAGCTTGCCCTTAAACCACGGTGCTTAGGGCTTGAGTCATGGAGCCAGGTAAAGGATTTTCCCCTCGAATTGAGCTCCAAGTAGTAATTGGAGTTTTAGATGTGCATCCCAACTAAATCCTTTCCTCCTCCCCACCCTCTGAGTAGGAAACATTTCCTGGGGATTTTCCTACATCTGTCCCTTCCCAGGCTTTCCTTTGCTTTTCTTAGTAGAGACCCTCTCGGCTTAATTTCTTCTGGGCATCCCAGGATCCCTTCCTTGTTTTAGGGGATGCTCATTCATTTATTCAACCAATATTTATTGAGTGCCTACGATGTGCCTGACACAGACCTGATCCTGAGGCCACAGTGATGGGTAATATGGACACGGTTCCTACTCACCCTCCTGGGAGGAGGCATAAAAAACAAGTCGACAAAGGAACAACGATGACTTCAGACAGGGACGTGTCATCAAAAGTCAAGCGGGTCCCATTGGGGAGGGTTTTGGCTGGGAGTGGAGGGTGGTGTTTTAGGACAGAAAGTCCAGGAAGCATCTTTAGGAATGAGAGTGACTGGCATGAAGGAGCCAGCCTCCCACAGCCATGTGAGCATCTGAGGCTGGAAAAGTTTCTAAGTAGAAGGAACAGCAAGGGCAGAAGGCCAGTGACGTATGTATTTGGCATGTTCAAGGATCAGAAATGTAGAAGGGTGAGTGTGGCAGAAGCCAGAGAGCAAGGGACAGGTGGCCAAAGCACCAGAAGATGTCCACCCTGGATGTTAGTCTTGGGAAACTGCAAATGGCTCCTGGCATGGCTGGCTCCTCTCAATCTGGAATTATCCATGCTAAGAACACTCGGGGAAGCCAGGAGATATTTCCCAGGCTGTTGATTCAAAGTCACCCTTATTCCTCGGCTTACTTAGAAACATCCTGGGAAAAACAGCCATAGTTCATGGATTTGGGGAATTTCCCCCCACCGTGGATTTGACTTTAACTTTGTCTGCCATAACATTTTTCATCACAGAGCTTGATAGAACCTTCTTTTTTGATCCCAGTTCACCTGGAGGCCTCCAAGGTGACTTATTTGCCTTCAGACACTCCTTGGCTCACATATCACTCAGCATGGTTAAATGATAAAATTTAAAGAATCAACTTTATTTATTGTTCCAAGAATAGTTGACATCACGATCAATATATCTGGACAGAAGCTATTAACATTTTAATGAGTTACTCAGTAATATTCCAAAGATGTGTCAACGAGTCATGGCCCCTTTGATTAAGGATGTACTTTGGAAACTACTGTAAATATATATAAGAAAGGCCCAGAATGAGGAACTGTCACCCATCAATCCTGGGAAGAAGAGTGAGGATTCATGAATAAAGAAACTCACAGGGTGACTGTCCCTGGGCTGTACAGTTTACTCTAAGAGAAATAACCTTTTAAAATGCCATTGGTCTCCACTAAATGACAAACAAAGAGGTCTACCTTTGTCAGCTATCAGGTGTGTGTGTTGGGGCCCTGGGGAGAGGTGCTGTTGCAGATAAGTGGTGGGGGGGGGGTGTCTACACATCTTTCTTTTAGATTTAGATCTGGGACATGAATGAGAGGAGGCATAAAGCTTTGGAGGGGAAATAAAATCCAGAACAAGGGAAAGTTATTGGAAAAGAGGACTAGGCAGCTCTGAGAATGAGGGGCAAGGATGACAGAGACCAACAGAAGTTGGTGCCAACATGTACCCATATGCTTCTAGTCTAGTGTGTTGAAATGCTTTGGCATCAAGACCCTTTTGGGTCTCCTCTCTTCCCTCCTTTATCCAAGTCCCTAAAATTTCCTGGACAGGTACTCTTGAGGTCTCCCTGGGTCTCATTGGGCTCTAGATTGCTGTGATATAAAGCTCACCCCATAAAGCTCACCCTTTCCCCAGGGAAGGTGGCTGTTGGAATCCAGTTCTGACATTGGCCTATTCCTGGTAGTGTTGTCTCTGGAAGGTGCAGTTAATTCTGTGTTTGTGTGAAGGAGTGAGGGCATGCCATAAGCCCTAGATTACCTTTTGGTGCAGACATAGCACCCATGGTTTGCTCTTGGGCTAGACTTGTGCTTGGGGGAAGGGGTGGGAGTCTGGGGAGAGGTAGCACATGACTGATATTCATTACCCTGTGAAGATTCTAGTGATGAGCCATTGACTCATGAACCAGAGCACAGAAGATTGTGGGTTTCAGCAGCTTGAATCTATGGCAGAGAAAAGAAGTTGGTAAGTGGGAGTGAAGTAGAGTTGAGGGCAAGCCAAGGAAACCAGCCAAAGATGTTAATGCAGTTCTGGGCTAGAAAGAGGACACAGGGGTGGAATGGGGAAGGACTGAAGCAAATTAACCAGTGTGCTGTGTTCTCACAACATGGAGACTGTGAACCCCAAAGAAATTTAAGTCAGAATAGATCCAGCATTTTCCATTCACTCTGCCATTTTGCTTTTATTTTTCTTTAATGAAAATAGGCAGACTTTGAAGTCTGAATGCCCTGAGTTTCAATCCAGCATGCCTATGTACTCGCTGTGGATTTACTTCTCTGGATCACACAGGTTCAACATTCCTAAAGTGTGACCCATAATACTGTTGCTACCCTACAGAATTATAATCAAAATCAAATGAGGTACTGCATATAAAGCACTTCCTTCAGTGTAGTGCATGGTGAATAAACCATGTCTAGGGGGCATGGTGTATTCAGTTGATTCATAAACTCTCTAGATGGCAATCTGTATTGTTGCTAACAACAGTGACATTAGGCTGCTCTTCTCTCTTAGCTGATGAGCAAGGAAAGACAGATGGGAAAGGGAAAGATGAGTGACATCCATAATAGTCTCTATACTGTCTTTCAAATAGAGAACAATAGGACTGACAGGTCACCTAAACATTGCTCTTATTTTCCCTGATGACAAGTCATTGCTCCATTTCTCCATTACCCTGAAATTTGACAATTTCAGTGTCTACAATAGACTTTTGGCTTTGGCAACATAGTGGACCAAGCAGGTATGGGATAGCTCTAGATGCAAATTCCCATAAAACATGGTCAGCCAAAGCAATTAAAAAGTCATAGCTTTAGAAAAAGAGAGAGAGAAGATCCCAGGACTAGAGACACAGATGGAACTGGAAGTTAGAGGGAGAGGGAGTGATCTGTCACTAAAGTCCAAGCTACCAGGGTGGAGTGTCACTTGAATTAGGTCTTAGCACTCAGTTTTAACACCCACTTAAGGACAGCACACCTGGGACTTAGACCACCTTCATAAAGTGAAGACTCTCCAAAGGCAACACCTTCTGTGAATGGGAGACTCAGAGACAAAAAAAAAAAAAAAAAAAAAAAATTTTTTTTTTCTATCCAAGACTCTGAGTGGGGAAAAATTTGTCACTTATAAGTATCAATTTACCTCATTTGTGTGATGAGTAATTCCTAATCCGAGAATAACATAAAATTGGTCCCACAACCAGGCAACAAAGAATCTCTTCACAAGAAACAATCCCAGATGAAGATAAGCTCATAACAACTCTAGGACAGGACATCATAATCACGTAGTGACAGCAGAGTCAGTAAGGAGGAGGACTCATTGTATGTCAGCCATTGCGCCAGGGACTGGAGAGATTGCAAGCCATGCAGGGTACAGAAGCCCCTGGAACCTGTAGAATGGGTCTAAAATAATGGCCCATCACAGCCCACCCTGTAGCTATTTATGGAAGAGGTAAGAGGTCTCCTCAAAAAGTTCATTAGTGTAAGGGACACCTGTGGCTTTGGTTTACTCGGTATTCTTTTCCCTGCCTCCTGGTAACAGCCATCTCCTTGTTGTGGTTCTCACAAGACTGCCAGTCACAACCCCCACTCTTAGGCACAGTTATGGACACATGATCCTGCTTTTTTCATGCCCATCCCCTGGCTACAGTGAGTGACCAGAACCCAGACATGGGCATGAAACCAAGGCCAGGGCCCGAGAGTCCTTTCCTAAGGTTTTGTGTATAGATGCTGGATGACTGAAGCTTTCTCTGTCCTTGAGGTTTGCTGAGATGGAATAGCATAGGCCTGGAGCTATCTGTGGCTATTCCTCACACTTCTGCAATGCCTACCGACCCAAACCACATGCAAAGAGCCCAGCTGTAGTAATGACAGTGAGAGCTGGTGTTTATGGAGCAGACAGGAGGTACCAGTCACTCTTCTGAAAGTACCAGAGTAACTCAATTAATCCTCACATCAGTCTTATGAGATGGGTTTATCCCCATTTTGCAGATGAAGAAGCTGAGGTACAGAGAGTAAATACACTGAGCACTAGGCCCCGCAGACTATGTAACCTCCTTCTGCCTTCAAATTTTCTCCTGTTCATAGAGGGAAATGCAGCAAAAAGGGTTCCTCTTGGTTTCCTTCTCCTTTCTTTGACTTGCCTGAGCCCTTTTGCAGAGGTGCTATTAAGCCAAAAGGGAGTAGAGGGGAGGGAAAGGAAGCAAGAAGCCGGAGTGTTTCCCAAACTGGTAAGTCTGCTTCGGAATAGTCAAGGGTGGACAGTCCGTGGTGGTTCTTCCTCTGACACAGGGCTGGGGGTTGAGTGATGAGCTTCTTTGGGGTGAGTTGGGGCAGGAGCCTCTGGGGCAAAGCGGGGTCCCCCCTGAACCTGTGATTTAGCTCCTCACCAAATCCCCTCATCCCCGAGGCTGACTGGGAAATCACATCACCACAGAGGACGGGACTTGGTACTCGAGGCTCACCCTGGAAATGGCAGAAACCAAAAACCTGACTGAGAAAAATAACTCTCAGCCAATAGCTTGTTTCTACAAATTGCAATTAAGCAGCCACTGGCACTTCCAAATAAATATGGTACCGATTTCCATCTCTGTGCAGCTTTACTTAATGCCTTGTGACGTCTGACATCCCACATCACTCCTCGAGCACTGAAACAAGAAACTGTGTGTCATTCAACCCCTAACGCAGATGTGGAAGCCAGAGCATGGCTTCCCAAAGAGGCTGTTGTCATGGCCACATTTTTCTTTTTTAATGTTTTTATTTTTGACAGAGAGAGAGAGAGAGAGAGAGCGAGCACGAGTGGGGTGGCGGGGGGCGAGGGGAGCAGAGAGAGAGGGAGATACAGAATGTGAAGCAGGCTCCAGGCTTGGAGTTGTCAGCACAGGCCCGACGCAGGTCTTGAACTTGTGAACTGCGAGATCATGACCTGAGCCGAACTGGACGCCCAATCGACTGAGCCGCCCAGGTGCCCCTGGTCACATTTTCCTAAGGGGACATCAGGGACACAAGCTGGGCAGGAACACCCCCCCAAAAATATGTTCTTCCCTAAACACCCCATTTCTGAGTTGTTGATGTTTCTCCTGGAGGGGAGAGACCCAAATATTCAGGAAGTGTGCTTTATCCGCCCCCCCCCACCATGCAAATTACTCTTACAAGTCTTCTCAGTGTATGACTCCACTGAAGATGAAGAATTAGCAGCTGGGCCCCCAACTCCAGATGCCGCTTACCTTAAAAAAAAAAATTAGGGACGCCTTGGTGGCTCAGTCAGTTGAGCGTCCGACTTCGGCTCAGGTCATGATCTCACGGTCTGTGAATTTGAGCCCCGCATCGGGCTCTGTGCTGACAGCTCAGAGCCTGGAGCCTGCTGTGGATTCTGTGTCTCCCTCTCTCTCTGCCCCTCCCCTGCTCATGCTCTCTCTCTCTCTCTCTCTCTGTCAAAAATAAACATTAAAAATTTTTTTAAAAAATTATTATCAGAATCCAGGAATGCGTCCTGTGCATTTGGAAAGGGATTTTCTTGAGACATAAGCACAACTTACAAAAGATATCCATGGGAAATTGAAAGTTTGAAATCATGGCTTCCTTTTGGGTTGCAAGTCACGAGTGTGGGTGTTCGATGAGGTGAGATTCATGTAACACGAAATTAACCACTTGAGAGTGAAAATTTCCGTGGCATTCACGGCACTCATGGTGTTTCGAGGCTTCTGCCTGGTTCCGAAACACTTCCATCGGCCTGTAAGGAAACTCGTTAGTCTTCATTCCTCCCTCCCCTCAGCCCCTGGCAACCGCCAGTCTGCTTTCTGTCTGTGTGGATTTTCCTCTTTTGGACATCTCACATAAGCACAGTCCCCAACACGTAGTCTTGTGCGACTGGCTTCTTTCACTCGGCGTCATATCTTCAAGGTTCATCCGCATTGCAGCAGGTTCCAGAATTTCATTCCTTTTCGTGGCTGAACGATACTCTAGCATATGCATATGGAGTGTGTGTGGTTTCCTTTTTAGAAACGTGACTTTGAGGGGCACCCCGGTGGCTCAGTCTGTGGAACGTCCGACTCTTGATTTCAGCTCAGGTCATGACTCCAGGGTCGTGGGTTCAAGCCCCACGTCAGGCTCCGCGGTGAGCGTGGAGCCTGCTTGAGATTCTCTCCCTTTCTCTCTTGGCCCCTCCCTCCCCACCACACTTGCGTGCTTTCTCTCTAAAATTAAAAAAATAACAGAAGTGGCTTTGACTTTGAAGCGGCTTTGAGCCTGTTACCTCGGTCTTCTGTGACCAGGAAGTCTGGTTGCCACGACGTCTCCCACCTGGTTTTGTGCACACGGCGGATGGTGGCTCCCTGATGGGGAAGTGATTAAGCGACACCGTGACACTGCCTTCCACCTCCACTCTGGAACGCAGTGGGACAGAGTACCAGCGCCGAGAAGCGCCTGCAGCCGCCCATGAGGAGTGTTAGAAGCAGAATGAGATTCTGCGGCTGGTGAGGCCTGTGAGGCAGGCCCCCTTGGGCTTGTGGGTCATCGTTACTAAGAATGGAGTTTTGAGCCCACAGAGTTAGGCAGACACTAAGTAGAGAAATACATTTGGGGCTGGGGTCCTGGCAGGTCACTGGAAAGGTAATTCAGTTAGCGTTCTTGGGGTGCGCTCCTAAAATAAACCATCTGGGGAAATCTCTTGCTGGTGTGGAATTCTGGCAATAAACAGAGTCTCTCACTGGGAAGGAGGGTCCCTCACCTCGGACTACTTGTAAGGCCGTTATTATTTTATTTCATTTTGACAATGAAGGACTTTCCTCCACTTTTCAATGCGCTGCGCACAATTTCTTTACGCCCCTTCTCCTTCCCGTGACCGTCGCTCCCCTTGTCCCCAGCTGACGGCGTTTCCTGTGCTCTGTAAATGCTATCAGGTAACACCCGAGCGTGGACCCGCTTGTCATTGATAAAGTCTGAAAGCTGAGCCCCCCTCTATCCTCTCAGGTTGGATGAAATGGTCACTAAGGCCTGTTTAGTGTTTTTCTTTTTCCGACCAAGAAGCATAAATGTGCGTTTGAGATGAAGACATACGATTCTTGAGTGAAATGGGGTTTTATAAATGGGGGGTGTTTGTTTATGGGTTTGAAACACTGAAAATCAATACTGTACCGACTCTCAAGAGGAAAACGAGTTGTTTTTTCCTCCCTAATGAAGTGTTCGAGACGGTCAGGAGCTGACTCCCTCGTCCGCTCTCCCGTTTTCTCTTGTTCTCTCTCACACGCACACACAATTTAAAATCTTTATTGAATCTTTGCTCTGTGACCAGGAGTCTGAGACTATTAAAAATAAATAAATAAAGATGGTTTGTGCCTGCCTTCTGCCCAGAGGGCAGGGCCCGCGTTTGCTCGGCATCTAGCCCGGGTCCCGGCACATAGTAGGTGCTTCGTAAATGCTGACAGGTGGAATAAATGCGCTTCCCCTTGGGCTATATCAGTATTTCCTGGTTCTGGCAGCTCTGTAAGCCTTTCACATCTGCAGGCATGTGGGGATGGTGAGAGGTGGACATTCTCAACCCGGCCAGCTGGAGGGCCTGCCAGCTAGGGAAGTAGAGGGATGCGCTGATGGAGTTCGGTCTGGCCAGGGCCAGCAGCCTAGTCGGGGTGCAAGGAGACAACATGCTCCCTCTGGAACTCTTTAGGGGTCCTCCCCCATAAGGGCAAGCCAGGGTGGCCCTGTAACAAGGCCCATTCTTTGCAATGTCAAAGGCAAAATGGGGAAGGAAATGCAGCTACTCCCAGAGTGACAAATGGTGTCCCTGTTGGGGGGGCGCCTGGGTGGCTCAGTCGGTTAAGCGTCCAACTCTTGGTTTCAGCTGAGGTCATGATGTCACAGTTGGTGAGTTCGAGCCCCGAGTTGGGCTCAGTGCTGGTAGCACAGAGCCTGCTTGGGATTCCCTCTCTCTCTCTCTCTCTCTCTCTCTCTCAGAATGGATAAATGAACATTAAACAAAAAAAGATGTTCCTGTTGGGAATGTCTTCCCAGTGGACGGCTTCACAGGAGTTGGAAAAGAGCTGATTCTTGAATTCATAGGAAGAAGGAGTCCTCACCCACTCTCTTACCCATTTTGCCCCTGATCAGAGCCTAGGCCCAGCTTCTGGAACTTTCTGAAGCTCTAAGGTCAAAGGCTGGATGGCCAGCAGTGAGCATGCTGAGACGATTTCCTGCTTCCTGGGAACGTGACATCAAAGGGGTGGGCATGGTCTTAGCCAAGGTGCGTGTCAGACAGGACAGAGTTAACACACAGCCCAAGAGGAATTTTCCAAAGTGAATTGACTATGTTTACTCAGTAGTATTGGCTAGACTTTAAATTTTTTTTTTTTCAACATTTTTTATTTATTTTTGGGACAGAGAGAGACAGAGCATGAACGGGGGAGGGGCAGAGAGAGAGGGAGACACAGAATCAGAAACAGGCTCCAGGCTCCGAGCCATCGGCCCAGAGCCTGACGCGGGGCTCGAACTCACGGACCGCGAGATCGTGACCTGGCTGAAGTTGGACGCCTAACCGACTGCGCCACCCAGGCGCCCCTTGGCTAGACTTTAAAAAAACGTTTATGTGGGGGACACCCAGATACAACTATGGGGTCACACGGAATTAGACCAAACAATTGTAGTTGGGTACGATGTTACTTGTGACCTCACTGAAATGGAACATGTGCGTGTCCGTGGAATCTATCAGGCATCTGAATCTAGATGGAAGTTTTAGGACAATTGCAGGTGCGCTGTTTAAGAGGAGAGTTATTATTAGGTCATTGGTGGCCGACTCAGGATCATAAGAAGAAAACAGATAAAAATTTTAAAACGTACAGGACAAGAAAAGATTTGCCAACAAGTAGCGATACTTTATCATTATAACTCCTTGACAGTTGTTTCTTTAATTTGGAGGAAAGTTTTGAAATAGAAATGACACCTGCACTAGGGTTCTCCAGAGAAACAGAAGCAGCAGGATATACACACAGAGATGGGAGAGATCTAGTATATGTACAGAACCGATAGGACAACAGGTTTATAAAGAGAAAGAGGGAGAGAGAAGGAGAGATTTAAGGAGTTGGGAGCTGATTGAAATGCGCCATGGCGAAATAATGGTTCAGTGTCATTATTTTCAATTTCTTATTTATTAAGCAAGTATTCACTTATTTGTAGCTTCGTGTTCATCGTGAGTACTTCTCGGCCAGAGAATCCCTAGATCAGGGTGCTGGTCACACAGCCGCCGTGTCCCAAGCAGGCCTGTGCTTCCTCCCGGGTCCCTGGTGGCCCAGCTGCCTCTCAGGGACACAGCGCACAGCCACACAGCACCGTCCCTCTTTCCCCGAGGTCTGGGTCAGCACTTGGGAAGTAAGCGGGAGGTGAAGCGGGAGGCACCAAAAATGGACAGCACCTTCTGCCTGTACCTCCTGTCTTTCCGGCAGGGACGTGTGGCCATGACACTGCACTTCTGCTACCGGAGTGTGAGTAGGGACATCAGTGCTTCTTCAGGGTCTGGAACTGGCATCTCACGTTGTCCGTACTCTTTCCCCTTCCCACCGGCCGGAGCCCAGACTGGTGCAAACTCAGCTGCAGGCGTGTAGACAACGAGGGAGCCGCTGGGGATGGGGGAACGACCCAAGGGTAGGAACTGGGTTTCTGTGTGACCGCGTGGACCGGAGCCGCTCTAACCCCCTGGAGTTCTTTGTAAGAGAGAACTAAGCTGCCGTAGTCTAAATCCACAAGAACTGAACTGCGTCCCAACTGATAGAGAAGACACACACGATGACACTGAGCCACTGATGAACGTGCATGCAGGACCTATGAATGTACAAGATTGCAGACCAGCTTTCTTCCACCGAGATGCTTGTAAAAGGACAGAGAGTACCTGGCGCAGACAAGGCGGGCGACTACAGGTGTCCCAGGGTGGCAGAAGGATCTCCGCTGCACCAGGGCCCAGAGTGCGGGCCAACGGTTGTGCGGGCTGAGCTCACGAGGCAGGCAGCCGAAGGGTTGGGCTGGCAGGTTGGGTCTGTTGCCATGAACCCGGGCCCCAGGCCAGAACAGGAAGAGGCTGCTGAGATCAAGTCCTCAGGCCATCTGCAGAGCAGGGTCCGGCCCAGGCTCAGGGAGTCTGTACAGCAAAGAGCCCCATCAGGGGAGATGCTGTCGATGTTCTGAGAGAAAGCAGGGCAGGGAAAGAACGTGCGTTGCACATGCATCAGATGTCCCACACCCTGTGCCTATCATCTCATTTCATCTCATTTCATCTCTGGTAACACTGGAAGTGGGTGTTATTATGCCCACTTTGTAGATGAGTAAACCGAGACCCCCTGGCCTGAGGTCACCCAGTGTGTGATCATCAGTTTTATGTGTCATCTTGACTGGGCTACGTGGTGCCCAAATATTTGGCCAAACATTATTCTGGGTATTTCTGTGAGGGTGTTTTAGGGTGAGATTAACACTTTATTTATTTATTTATTTATTTTTAAGTTTATTTTGAGAGAGAGTGCAGAGCCTGATGCAGGGCTCAAACTCACAAACCATGGGATCATGACCTGAGCTGAAACCAAGTCAGACACTTAACTGACTGAGTCAGCCAGATACCCCTGAGATTAACATTTTTAAAAAAAATTTTTTTTAACGTTTATTTATTTTTGAGATAGAGAGAGAGACAGAGCATGAATGGGGGAGGAGCAGAGAGAGAGGGAGACACAGAATCGGAAGCAGGCTCTAGGCTCTGAGCCATCAGCCCAGAGCCCGACGCGGGGCTCGAACTCACGGACCGCGAGATCGCGAGATCGTGACCTGGGCTGAAGTCGGACGCTCAACCGACTGAGCCACCCAGGCACCCCATCATTTTAATAGGTAGATTGAGTTAAGCAGATTGCCCTTCTTAGTGTGGGTGGGTCTCACCCCATCAGTTGAAGGCCTGAGGAGAACAAAAAGGTTGACTCTCTCAGGAATAGGAGGCAACTCCTCCTGCATGACTGCCTTGAGCTGGGTCTTTCCCTGCCTTTGGACTTGAACCGAAACACAGGTTCTTCTTGGATCTTGAGCCTGCCAACTATATCATCGGCTCTCCTGGATCTCCAGTTTGCCAAATGTAGATCATGGAACTTCTCAGCCTCTATAATTGCATGAGCCAATTTCTTATAATAAATCTCTCTCTCCCTCTCTCTCTCTGTCTCTCTCCACACACACACACACACACACACACACACACCCTATTTGTTCTGTTTCTCTAGACAACCCTGGCTAATACACACAGGTATTCCTAACGGAAGCTGTAACTCTGTGGGCTTGGGTCCCATCTGGAAACCCTTTCCACTATACCACATGGCCTTAGCATATGCCAGAAGACTGGAGATGGTTTTTCAGCTGGAACAATGCAGGCCTGCTTGCTCTGGGTTGTTGACCAGACCCTCACGGGTCCCCAGCCAAGGCTCTGTCACTGTCCACTTCTCCTGGCAGGAGTGTCTTCTCCAGATGATCTGGGGTGCCGAGGGAGGGGGATGGGTAGCCCCCAGGAAAAGGACCCAAGTTGTCAGCCTTCTTGTGGACACTCTGCCCATATATAAGGAGTGGAAAGGGCTTTGGTGGTAGGAATCTGCATTATCCCCAGGTTTCAGATCCTGTCCCCTCCCAGCCACAGGATCAGAGGGTTCCAGCAAGGTACGGCACATCCCGGCAACAGCAGAAAAAAATAACATCTCATGTCCTAGGAGGCCCTACACTAGAGAAGCCTCGATTCCAGAAGAGGGAGTGGGTCCATTCACTCAGCAAAGACACGGAGTACCTCCATGGAACAGGCATTAGATGTACTGTGGGAACAAGGCAGTGATGGGACCCAGGCGAGGCCTCAGAGAACTTGGCCATAGACAGCGGGGATGCTGTATTGACTCAGTGAAGTGATAGAGGAGGCTGGGCCTCCAAGGGACACCTAGAGGTTTCTTTTGTCCTGACCTGTTGTATCTACTAATCCGATGTTTGGTCATTAGAGATTGCTTCCTTTGGACACGAAAGACGTAAGACATCGAGACTCCCAGGAAAGTCCTGGAGACGTCACGGAAAGGTAACACTACGAGCCATTGCTACTTGAGAGTCAGGGTGGAGGAAGCCTGTGCAGGAGGACACAGGACGTGTAAACGAAAATGAAAGGGCATCAGGAGGGACAGCGTTGCTCAGAACAACACTGTGGGTGCTGTGACTTGCACAGCCCTAACCCTCCCTGTCCCTTCATTTCTGGAAGTAGCCCAATCTCACTTGGTGACCCCTCCTTTTTTTTCCTTGAAGCCACATCTGTGCTTTTGTCAGGGTTTCCAGTCTTGGGGGAGAACATCCCATGGGCAGCTGAAGAGTAAACCGGATTGGCTTGTGCCAGTTAAGGTCGGTCCATTTTCCTTGCAAAGGATTGAGTTAGGGCTGAGCGTGGGATTCAGATATCAGAGGGTGGGGTGGGGAGGGGCATTTCCCAGGGACTATGGGAAAGCTTCCTCGTTTTTTGAAAAGAAATGGGGAGAAGACCACACCTCCTTTCTCACTGGGCATCGATGTGGCTGGGTGAGAAGCAGAGCAGGAAGGGAAGACCCCGGAGCCTGTGACTGTGGCCTTGCTGAGTCAGAGAAGCCTGGAGCCCCCTCACCCAGCACCCTGGCCACGTGGAGAGTGCGTCTCTTCCTTGCTTACACCATGTAGAACTTGGTGATCATCCACTCGTGTATCGAACAGTTGTTTTTTTGAGCACCCACTCTGTGCCCAGAATTGCATATATTTTAGTAGTGGAATAAGAATATTAATAAACATGATAAATAAGAAGTGGGAATAGTAGGTGAGTGTGAATAAATAGGGTGGTCAGGGGAGGCTTTATGGAGGAGGTGGCATTCAAGTCCAAAGTGGCATAATGGATTCCCCCTGTGAAGGCTAATGAAATAACACCATAAAAAATGAATGATTTGAGGGGCACCTGGGTGGCTCAGTCGGTTGAGCATTTGACTCTTGATCTGGGCTCAGGTCACGATCCCAGGGTTGTGGGATCGAGCCCCACGTTGGGCTCCACGCTGACTGTGGAGCCTGCTTGAGATTCTCTTTCCCTCTGCTTCTCCCCCTCTCATGCTCTTGCTCTCTTTCTAAGAAAGAAAGAAAGAAAGAGAATCAAAGAAAGAAAGAAAATGATTTGAGAAGCACCTGGGTGTCAGTTGGTTAAGTCTCCAACTCCTGATCTCAGCTCAGGTCTTGATCACCAGGGTCGTGAGTTCAGGCCTCGCATTGGGCTCCATGCGGGGCGTGAAGCCTACTTAAAAAACAAACAAACAAACAAACAAACAGTAAAAGGAATGGTTTGAGCTCTTTCCAGCAAAGTTCCTTCTAAACAAGTGGTTCTCAGCTGTGGCTGATTTGCCTCCCCCTCCCGGGGCCATCTGGCAACATCTGCAGACGTTTTTGGTCATCGCGACTCTAGGAGACACTGCTGGCGTCTAGAGGGCGGAGGCCAGGGACGAGGCCAAACGTCCTACGGGGCCCGGGACAAAACCATCGGCGCCCAAGGGTGAAGAGTGTCGAGGTCGGGAGCCCTGGTCGGGACCGGCTCTTGCAGCAGGCGCTGGGAAACCAAAGTGTGTCCGTCTGTCCCTGCCTGGCAGCGTGGGCTGAAGGGCGGACCACACAGAGCTCTCGGGAGCAGATGTAAACGCCTGGTGCCCTCGGGTCCTGCGGGCACATGCGCTGATGGGGGGTAAGAGGGAGGAAGATGATAATTTGCACTAACTGGCGCAACCTGTTGCCAAATCACGGGGGAGGGAAAAGGAAACACATCCCGAGACACTGTTTATGGAGCAGGAAGGGTTTAGTGACTTTACTGCTCAGATTACCATTCGGATATCAGTTTCATCATCACCGACCTCCAATTTCCTGTTTCGCTTATCTTAGAGTTACTTTTTTTTTTTTTTTTTTTTTTTTTATGTTTGCACAGCCCATATGGCTTTGGCTTCAAGTTGATTAGATATGGAACTGCTTTATAATGGATTAGAATGCAGGATTTGTTTGCTTTGTAATATTTTAAGAAAGAAATGAAAGAAGCTGCAGTGATGGAGAGAGATATTATATATTTACAGTCTTATTCTTTTTTCATTGCCGGAAAAGACAACTATTTAGGAATGTGGATTATGGCTCTTGGTCACTTTTTGATTTGTGTTTCACTTTAGGGTTTTCCTGAGTTACAAATCCCCGTAGATTTGTGGGACTTAAGAGGTACACTGCACATTTATGTTTTCTTTTAGCCTTTTCCCTTTTTTTTTCCTCCCCTCCGGAGTTGGTTTTCTTTCTCCCTCATTTCTGGTTCCCTATAAACCAATCTGTGTGTTACTTTTTCCTGCGTCGCCCGTATACTTGGAAATATTGTTCAAGATAGTCCTGTAACGCCGATGGGCTGCCGTCCGTTAAACACTGACCTCCTGTATAGTGACACTCAGCATCTGACATCCTATTTCAGCTCATTTTTGGTAAATATATTTTTTCTTGATCATTTCAAGCTATGTCACAAAGCCACATCCTGCCTTTTGTTAGATGCTCCGAACAGCACATATGCCATGAGTGGCTTTGCAGGTAAGCAGAGGAAGGCTGCACGTGCTGTTCCTGTGGCAAGGAGACCACCAAGACAGGTCTACACTCACCCTAGTGACTGAGAAGATGGCCTGCTTTGGGGACCAGGACTGAGAGTTCAGATTTCTGGGGCTTTCTGGGTCTCAAGGTTAGAGGCATTTGACATATTACAACATAAGTAGCATTTATGAATTTTTTTGAAGTTTATTTATTTATTTTGAGAGAGAGAGAAGGAGGGGCAGAGAGAGAGAGAGAGAGGGAGAGAGAGAATCCCAAGCAGACTCCACACTGTCAACACAGAGCCCGACATGGGGCTCAAACCCAAGAACCAGGAGATCATGACTTGAGCCGAAATCAAGAGTCACATGTTCAACCGACTGAGCCACCCAGGCGCCCCAGCCTTTAGGAACATTTTGATGTCATCATTAGAAACGGTATGCGTCGCCATGGGTTGAGAACTTGGGATCTAGGATTTTTTTTGTCAAATCACTCTAGATCCCCACTTCCAGCAGTATAACCACACCAATGTTTGTGGGCCTTGGTAGGCAGTTGTTGTGGGTTGTGTCCCCCAAAAAGTTATGTTCAAGTCCTAACCCTCGGTACTCATGAGTGTGACCTTATTTGGAAATAGCGTCTTTTCAGATGTAATTAAGATTAAGCTAGAAGAAGAGGAGACTGGACACAGAGACCATCATGCGAGGCACAGACACACGGAGGGAATACGGTCATGTCACGACAGAGGTAGACTGGAATTATCCAGCTGAAGCCGAGGCACCCCAAGGGTTGCCAGCATCTGCCAGAAATTAGGAGAGAGGCACGGAGCAGACTCTGAGTCTCCAAAAGGAGCCAATCCCACCAACACCTGAAGTTTGGACTTCCGGTTTCCAGAAATGTGAGAGAATCCATTTTTAAGCCCCCCAGTTTGTTGTACTTGGTTACGGCAGCTCTAGGAAATGAATACAGGCGCTCATTAAGAGCAACAGAAGGATTCTTCAACTTCCAGTTTCTAGGAAAAGTGAGAGCCAGATGTATGTACCTGAGAATAATTAAACTGAACCTATTTTTAAAAACTGGGAGGGAGACCTGGGTGGCTCAGTCGGCTGAGTGTCTGACTTCGGCTCAGGTCATGATCTCACGGTTCGTGAGTTCGAACCTCACATCAGGCTCGCTGCTGTCAGCCTGTCAGCACAGAGCCTGCTTCAGATCCTCTGTCCGCGCCGCCCCCGCCCCCCCCCCCCCACCTGCCACCCTTCCCTGTTGTGCTTTGCCAAAAATAAGTATTTTTCAAAAGAGAGACTTTGGGGATAGAATACAGGTATTTGTATTAAAAATTTTTTTTAATGTTTATTTTTGAGAGAGAGACAGAGACACAGAGAGTGCGCAAGGGAGGGGCAGAGAGAGAGGGAGACACAGAATCCCAAGCAGGGCCCAGGCTCTGAGCCATCAGCCCAGAGCCCGACGCGGGGCCTGAACCCACAAGCTGTGAGATCATGACCTGAGCCGAAGCTGGACGCTTAACCAACTGAGCCGCCCAGGCGCCTCCAGGTATTTGTATTTTTAATCAAAACGAAGAACTAAGGAGGGCAAAGATAGAGCTCTTACTCTCATTTCAATCCCTGGTGTTTACTAGTTCAGCTGGATAACTGGTCAACCCGGAAGGCTGTGGAGATCAGCTTTGAATACCTCAGGGACACAGAGTTCAAAATACTCTTGTTTCACCAGTTGCCGTGGAAACCAATTTTTTTTTTTTTAACTCTTTCATTGGAAAACCCCCCTTGGGCAGCCTCCCTTCTCTTGTTTCTCACAGTTCAGCTTTCATGCAAAAGCTGATGGTAAATTGGTTAGTTGATAGTAAACAACCTGCACTCAGTTCCCACTGCAGCTCCATCAGAGTGGAAAACACATCCAACCGTCTTTCATGTTAATCGCTGGACTATGTTGGCTACCTGACGTAGCTATTCCCAGAAACAGTCCTACCTCCAGCCCTCAGTTTGTTGAGATCCTCTTATATATAAAAGGCAAAATGAAACAAAAATAGCACTTTTGCGGTAAGCATGAGTCTCAGACTGTGGAGAGTTGTTAAATTCCATGCTAGTGCCTTAAATCTCAACACCCAGGTCCACTTTGATGGCGGTGGGCGACCCCATAGCAATCTGAGGGCACCATAATGGTTCACCAAGAGCCACCATATCAAACGGACTCTGAAGTCTGGTCAGTTCGGTTGTAGCACATCTGGATAGATTATACGTACGGACGCCAGTAGACTGTATGGATTGCTTGGGGGCGTTAATTTCGGGGCTTCTAACACCCTGTCGACAAAATGCTCGTACTTTGGACAGACGAGTATCTACTAGGCACCTGAAAAATGTGCTAACCCCGGCATCCTTAGGGATTTGCTCCAGTGCTGCAGAAGCCCTTACAGAAATAGTCTAGGTGGGTTCACACTGTAGGTGTGTGCTTCTTGGAGTTGTTGGATGGGAAAGAATCCGGTCGAGGGGAGGACTGAATGGTCTATGCGGGGGTGAGGGGGGAGCCAGAGGTGATAGATATGATGTGATAAAGAACAAATGCTTCACCCAGGCAGCGAGTCAGACCTTCACAATAACAGGAAAGAGCCACCTGTATGAATCAGTCCTGTAGTTCGGTGAATAAATCTGAATGGTGGCCAAGGAACACCACACATCAAGAGGAAACATGGCCCTGAATGGAGGGCCGCGATGGTTACCAGAATAATTGAAGCCAAAGGACACACAAACGGGGCACCAGATACGAACTCAAAAGAAAATTCTTACCCAAACTTCTAATAAGAACCTTGGAAAACTTTTAGAAGATATTATAGCTATAAAATGAGAGTGGTTGCTCTGAAAAAGGAGCAATTAGAGGATAGGGAAGAGGTTTTTAAATATTAAAAATATTATTATTGAAGTGAAACCTCTAATAAAAGGCTTGGGAGAAAGAGTAAAGGCTGTCTTCCGGAATACAAAGGTGGAAAATAAGGAAGAAAATGTAAGTGACAGGGAGATCTACTCAGTAAGTCCAGTGTTTTATCAGAGGGCCATTCCAGAAATACAGAAAAAGAAAAGTTAAAGGAGAAAATATTCATAAAGAAACAGTAGGATGAAATTACCAGAGATTAAAAAAAAAAAATCTGAGCTGAAGAGAAACATGGGCTCAGCTAGAAAGCGCTCGAACGTTGGGTACGTTGAATGGGTCATCTCACATGTAGACACATCCTTGTGAAATTTCCAAACACTAACGTAAAGAGAAGACCCTAAAAACTCGCCAAGAGTGGATATGTACAAAGAACATATTTGTACATATGTTTTGAATCCGATTTGCACGGGGTTTCTCAGCAGCAGCACTTGGTGTCAGAAAACAGTGGGACAACGCCTTCAAAGTTCTGAAGGAAAGTGGTTTCAAACATTTTAACCTGTCGATCAAATGAGAAGACAAAATAAAGACACTTCATCCATAAAAAGACTCAGGAAGTTTTACCTTCCATGTAATCTGTCTGGAGAAGTTACTTAAGGATACGCTCCAGTAAAATAATGACGGTAATTGCTAGCACTTACTGAGGGCTACCTAAATGCCAGGCACTGTTTTAAATACTTTACATGCATAATTTCACCCTTACAACCACCCCGAGTTCGGTTACCGTGTTTATCATCTACACACAAAGAAGCAGGCATAGGCAGCTTCTATGTGGAGGCCCTGGGAGTTGGCTCCAGTCTGGCCTTACCCACCGTGATGCACTCTCAGAGCTGGAACGAATCCAAGGAAGGGAAGACAAGTCTGCAGGTACAAGTGACCCTAACCCAGGAGAAAATGGGAAAGACATGTCGGGATGAGAGTTACTCATCCTGGATCGGGGAAGCAAGCATCCCAACCTAGAACAAGAAGAACAGACTCTGGAAGTATGACTTTACGGTGAAACTCGATTCTCTTAACAAGTGTGTGAGTGGGAAAGCTGGATGATCTTATGATGGGGTGAAGGGCTATCCCTTCAACATTTAAAAAGACAGAAGTCCATCAAAATCAAGAACCGCACAAGGATGTCAGGATTCAAATGTGGAGCAAACTGGAGTGGGGGCATGATTGGAGCTACTGATGAGGGGCAAGAAGAGAGAATGTGGTGGACCCTGACACCTGGCTCCGTCTCCCCAGGTGGGTGGCAGAGGGTCACATTTCCTTCTCCGTGGTTGAGCCACATCACATGGCTCAGAGATATTTACATAATCATGGCGTTGTAAACGCTCTGCAGTGAGTTTGGGATTTGAGAACCAATATTTAGACCAAACTCTCAGCTACTGATCTAAATAGAACGCAGATGATCAAAGCTTGACTTGGCCGAAAGAGAGGGAAGTGATCGAAGGCAGTGGAGAGACTACGCTCCTTTATCCTAATGATGCAAAGTCCAGTATTGTCTAAGCTGATGGATCAGGAGATTGTAATGTATTGCTGAAAACAGGGTTTCTCAACCTTGGTCCTGTTGGGATGCAGGCTGGATCATTCTCTGTTGTGGGGGCTGTCCTGGGCACCAGGGGGTGTTTGGTGGTGTTGCCTCTACTCACTAGATGTCAACAGCACCTCCAAGTTGTAACAGCCAGAAACAATCTCCCGGCCCCGGGGTTGAAAACTGCCGGTTTAGAGTTACAAATCTAATCAGAAGAACTACCAGTGAGATAAAACTCACAAAAGTTGGGAGAAGGTGGAGGTGTTGAGGGTTATAGATAAGCTAAATCACTCGTCTTTCACAGCTATAAAGTTGTGAGATTTTGCTCTCGAGTTGATACCTCCAGAAAAGGCGCTGTAATTTTCATGCGACATTGTGAAAATGCTGTGTGATAAAGTGAAACGTGAGCCTCCTGGCAGCCGGGCTGTGAGAGGAGACAGAAAGGAAACAGAAGCCCACAACTTGCAAAACCATGCTAAGACTGGGAAAAATAGACGGTCCTAACCCGTGACATGCAGGACATGCCAGCCTTGTTCGGGTCTGGGTTTTTGTTTTTTTAACGTTTATTTATTTTTGAGAGACGGAGAGAGACAGAGTGCAAGCAGGGGAGGGGCAGAGAGACATGGAGACACAGAATCTGAAACAGGCTCCAGGCTCCGAGCCATCAGCACAGAGCCCGACACGGGGCTCGAACTCATGAACCACGAGTTCATGACCTGCGCCGAGGTCAGGCACTTAACCAACTGAGCCACCCAGGCGCCCCATGCACTTGATTTTTATGATAACGAATGTGGCTCTGGTGTTCCTCATGGCGCCAGAGGAGAAGGTGAAGCTGAGAGAGATTCAGTGACTTGCCCCAGGCCTCCTGCCCAGGAGGTAGCGGTGGGTATTGATACGTCCAATGTGGGTTCCTCTGTTCTCGCCAAGCCAGGCTGGGCCGGGGGGGGGCGGGCAGGCTGGGTGTAAGGCGTGGGGGTGAGGAAGCCTGGGGTGGGCATAGATGTGCCGAGGGCCCGTGGGGGCCACGTTCTCAGGGTGGGATATTTGTACCCGGGCCTGCACCCTTGTCACTGGGAGCCTCACGGTTACTATCGTCATCCCTCCCCGGAACGGCCTCATTAAGTTACCACCGGGAAGGACCTGCTTCCCCAACCTTCCTTCCCATGCCCACTTCCCCTCACGGTCTGAGTTCCACAGATGCCTTTTCTTCTGGGACCACGATGCCGGGTCCCTGGATCTTCTTCCTTTCCCCTTAGCTTCTGCCCTTCTTGGGGAAAAAGAAAAATTAAAACAACCCAGAGTCGCAACATGGCCGTCGTTCAGATAATTCCCACCGGAACACTCTCGTGGCTTGCGTCTCAGCCTCCAGCAGCACTCAGCCTGCATTTGCCCGGGTGACCGAAGCGAACCCGGCTCCCTGGCTTGAGGGATCCGATGGAGGAGGGGAGCGTCTGGTGTGTGAGATCCCTGGCGTGTTTGTCATCACGGAGGCCAGCCCCTGTGTCCCAGGGAAGGTGTGACTGCTGTCAGCCGGGCTGCCCGATTCCATCAGTTCCAGAAACAGAAGGGCCCATTCTTCTTAGAAGTTTCTGGTGCTCAGACTTCATAAGAACTAGTCACTCATCCACTTGGGTATATGGGCGCTGAGGCCATGGGGCTATGAGGCTCTGGAATTCATCATGCAGGAGTCACCCCCGCGGGCACATGGCCTCGATGAAGAGTGGGCAGAGAGCAGGTGGAGGGGACGGGACACACTGTGAAAACACAGATGATTCTTGCCAATGCCTGACCTTCTCCCTTTCAGTGTGAGGACCGGCTGCCTTTGTTGTTGCCGTTTTAGACTTACTGGGAAAGATGAACTATTGGTAGTTTGATCAGACTCACTACAGGTTACAACCCCAAATCTGTCTAAAGATTTTTTTTAATGTGTTTGTATTTTTTGAGAGAGAGAGCATGAGCAGGGGAGGGGCAGAGAGAGAGGGAGACACAGAACCCCAAGCAGGCTCCAGGCTCTGGGCTGTCAGCACAGAGCCCGATGCAGGGCTCGAACTCACGAACCGCAAGATCATGACCTGAGCCGAAGTGGACACTTAACCGACTGAGCCGCCTAGGCTCCCCCATATTTGTCTGTCTAAAGATGGAGACAAAGAAGCTATTTTTACTCCAGGTCAGTAAAGGGTGAAAGGCTCCCCGCTCTTATCGATGGCAGCAGAAAGCTAAACATTAGCCTTCTTGTTAATGGCTTTTTGCAACTCAAACAGCAATGCGGGTCCGGTTTGAATGTCAACTGCTCAACCACCAGTGCTTTCCATCTTTCCCAAGAACTGCGATGGAGACCAGATAAGACTCCTCCTTCCTTATCTGGGCTGCCTTATCCTCCTGAGGGGCCGCCCTGTGTCAGCTGGGGGCTGACTGCCAACTGGGTCCAGCCTGAGTCCGTAGGCAGTAAGAGTGTGTTTTCAGAAGCTTGGGGCTCTCAAAAGATTGCTGTCTGGTGGAAAAGGTCAACTGAGTGATGGTGTTAAGACACTGGAATGTCAGGGGACGCCTGGGGGGCTCAGTCAGTTAAGCATCCGACTTTGGCTCTGGTCATGATCTCGTGGTTTGTGGGTTCAGGCCCCACGTCGGGCTCTGTGCTGACAGCTCGGAACCTGGAGCCTGCTTCGGATTCTGTGTCTCCCTCTCTCTCTGTCCCTCCCCCACTCACACTCTGCCTCTGTCTCTCTCAGAAATAAATAAACATTAAAAAATTACAAAAAAAAAAAAAAAGACACTGGAGTATCTGGGGCATTTCAATAGCTTTGGGGACAATTTGAAAACCTGTTGGAACAATTTGGATCCCAAGAGCATAGCTCATGGACTGGCCTCCATCCTCCACAGCTTGTTAGACCCACTCTGTGCCCCTCCTCTTCCTCTTCACTCCCCACTCCTCCTCCCCAGTTGGGTGCTGACCTCAGGCTTGCCCTACGTTCAGGAGCTTGGCTTCTCGCTCCTGCCAGTCCATTTGTGAGAACTTGGGCCTTTCTCTCTGTCTCTCTCTTTTCCCAGAGACACAACTGTTCCTTGCCACCAGGCCAGGATGCTGGGTTGAGGTCGTGCTCTCAGTCAGGACAGCCACTCCTTATGCGGGTGAGCTTCTAAGCCGCCCTCGGAGAAGGGAGACTTGGCCTTGCCTAGCATCACCTCCACTCTCTCAAGGTCTGATGTTTTCTTCGGGAACTGTGGCCTGTTGGCTGCAGCCTGTTGTGGCCTTCTCCCAGCCCAGCTGCCAGCCCCGTCGGATCTGGGGTCTCTTCTCCTCTCAGGTCCCATGTCAGGACCCCTCAGCGCCGCACGGCGGTGGGCCAGGCCTCTGGATGCCGGCCTGGACTCCTGTCCCCCCTGGCCCTGTGCACAATGTGTTCTGTTTCCGGGCCGGCCCTCCCTCCAGCCCTGGAGCCTGTGTGCCCCTCATCACCTGCCCTGCCTGGGATGCAGGGCTCAGCCCTCCTGGCCTGCCCTGGCCCAGCCACATTCTGTGTGTGTCTCAAGACCCACACCGAGAACCCGATGGCTGCCATGGCCCCAGAGCTCTCCTGGGAAGGACCACTAGCCCACCCTGTGGGGAAAAGGATTCAGGCTCCTTGGCTCAGTAGGTTGGAGTTTCCTAAGAGGAGGGGTCTCCTCTTTGCCTCTGATTTTTTTTTTTAATGTTTATTTATTTTTGAGAGACAGAGAGAGAGGGAAGGAGGGAGGGGCAGAGAGAGGGAGACACAGAATCTGAAGCCAGCTCCAGGCTCTGAGCTGTCAGCATAGAGCCTGACGCAGAGCTTGAACCCAAGAACTGCAAGATCATGACCTGACCTGAAGCTGGACACTTACCCAACTGAGCCAGCCAGGCGCCCCTCCGCTTTGCCTTTGAAGAGCAGCACAAAATTAGTATATTTGTATAGAATGCTGTGCACCGAAGAAGGTCTGTGTTCTCAAAGCCAACTGCTACTCCAGGGTTGACCGTAGGGTCCCGAGGATGCTCCCCCATTGACCAGCCCGACGTGCAGATGCCACGCTGAGGTTCAGAAGGCACTTTGATGTCCTTTCCACGTCAGGGTGGGACACGTGGGCCAGCTGCCGGCTGCCAGCACTGTGTCTGTGGGTGGCAGGCCCTCCCAAAGCGTTGGCTGAATGGAGAAATACCCAAGAAATAAAAGGGGTGGAGAGAAGGAGGAGAGGGACAGGGCTTTCCAAACCTGCTTCCCCAAACCCTCCCATGAAAAGCGGAGTAATTAGCCACCGAAGGAGCTGCGCAACGCCCTGTAGGAAGTAAGCTTGTCTCTCACTGACGGTAGTGGGGCGAATGCAGTCCTGCAGGGCAGAGGATGGGAGATGATGGAGTGCACTGGTGGGTGCCCCCACACTTCCTTCCCAGCGTGACCTCCTGTCTCCTTTCAGGAATCCTTTTCTCCTTCCAAATGGTCCTCTTAATCCCTCGATCCAACCTGTGCTCGCTCTCCCTTCCCCTCCCACCTCCCAGCCTCTCCCCTGACTCCCAGGAGCAGGAGCTGGTGGAGAGGGCCCTCCCACCACTGTGCTTCTCTGCTGGGGCTGCCGTAACACAGCACCATCAACTGGGAGGCGTCAACAACAGAAGTGTAATGTCTTGTGGTCCCAGAGGCTGGAGGTCTGTGATCAAGGTGTCTGCACGGTTGGTTTCTTCCAAGACCTCTGTCCTGGGCTTGCAGATGCCATCTTCTCCCTGTGTCCTCACCTGGTCTTCCTTCCACATGTGTCTGTGTCCAGGTTTCACATTTTTATGAGGACACCAATTGGTTTGCACGAGGGGCCCTCCCTGCTCCAGTATGACTTCGTCTGAACTAACCGCATCTACAATGACTCTGTTCCCAAATAAGGTCACATTCTGAGGTCCTGGAGGTTGGGGGAGGGACACACTTCAACCCATATCAGGGGCCTTGGTGGCCTTTGACTGCGGAGATCACGAGGGGAGGAGCGTGCATGTTCAGGGGACAAACTGCTCGTCATCGCCCTGAGCCTGTCACCTTAGTTCCCTCTATTTCTTAGAGATTTATGTTTAACTTGAAGGAGGTTGAAATCTGCCCCAAGAGCTGGAATCTCCTACCTGGTTTCCATGTTCTCAGTCTAACTCTGGCCCGTCTTGAGGTTGGTCATTGGGTTCACTCCCGTAATGGCGGTTAGGACGGGGTGATGCGTGCCATGTTGCCCCAGGGTGACTCCTACAATGTCCAGGTTCCAGGAATAGGGAGGCAGGAGGCAGCCTGCTGCACAGGAAGCAGGTGAAAGCCTGCTTCGGGAGCCCGTAAGCATCCCAGAGAAGGCGAGAACATGTTTCCCAGGGAGGCAAGACGGACGCTGGGCCAATGGCTGGAAGGGTTGGCTTAAGGAAGTTTGAGGGCGTTGGGAAGGGAGGCAGTGAGGAGGACAGGGCTGGGGTGTGTTTCAGTATGGCTGGTGGCCTAGGTTGGCAGGAGCGGGCTGCCATTTATGAGGGTCATGGCTGCCTTGCTACGGAGGCGGACTTATCCTGGAGTGGTCCAGTGCCCTCAGGGGTTTTCAATGTGAGGTGTGCATGTGGCAGTGAGATGATGACTGACTGGCACCAGGGTGGCACATACAGATAGAATGATGCAGGACAGGCCGGGGAACAGCCAGGAACCCTCAGGGTCCAGGGGCAAAGCCAGGAGGGGAGGAGGCTGAGTCTGGGCGTGGCCAAGTCAGAGGGAGCAGTCAAGGTGACCGTGCGGGGGTCACTCTGCCAGGGAAAACAGCCCTTGTATGATGGGGATAAGGATGCTGGGACAGAGGAAGGCATTTGGTGGCAGGAGGCCTCAGGAGGGATCGTGGAGCAGCAGGTCTGGAAGCTCAGAAACCCAAGAACGGGGAGGGTTGTAGATTTGGGGTCTGTTCCTATGACAAGGCTTCAGAGAGCAGGGGGACAGAAGGGGCCGTGGCAGAACCTGGAATCCCCCTATTTAGTCGGTAAGAAGAGGAAGGAAGGAGCAGAGACAAATTGGAAGATTTTAAGCTCCCCGGGGCAGGGGCCATTTCTGTCACTGCAGCCATCGCCCTGGGCTGAGCACTGTGCTTGGCACATAGTAGGTGCTTCTTAAATATTTGGTCAGTGAAGGAAGGAAAACTGGAACAAAGCAGCAGCAGCTAAGTTTGGGGAGTATTTTAGAAAGGGACAGTGATCAACCCTGGAGCAGAACATGTAGACCGTTGTCCCAGTTCCCCCCAGTGCTGCGCAAAGTACCACAAACTGGGGGCTTAATGAAACAGAAATGGACTCTCTCACAGACCTGGAGGCCGGAAGTCCAAAATCAAGGTGTCAGCAGCTGACAGCTGCAGGGGAGAAAGGCTTCCTTGCCTCTCTTGGCATCCGGTGTTGCTGGCCCTGCCTGGCGTTCCTAGGCTCGTAGAACATCACCCCGATCTCCGCCTGTCATCATACAGCCTTCTCTCTGTGTGTCCGTGTCTGTGTCTTAATCCCCTCTTCTATAAGGACACTAATCATGTCGGATTAAGGGCCCACCCCAGTGATCTCTTCTTAACTAGTTACATCTGCAACAATCCTGTTTCCAAACAAGGTCACATTCACAGGTGCCAATGGTTAAAATTTCAACATATGTTTCTGAGGGACACATGACCCGTAACAAACAGGTTCTACAGAGCTTGGGAGTTTCTTCAAAAGCCTTAGATATAGCACCCCGAGGAATTCAAGAAGCCTTAGTGGAGGCACAGAAGAATCTGGTGTCTGGGTGTAATTGTACCCAGAGAACTCTCGTTTGGCATGAGACTCCAACAATGGCAGCGGTTGAAACAGCTTATTTCATCCATCGTTGACTGAAGCTTCCTTTAGAGGAGACGCATTCAGAACATCCGGGGAGAACAGCACAGCATACCCTCCACCTTTATGTCCCCTTCCCCTCTTCCCACCATCAGGGACCCTCCTTGACCAGCCCCTGCTAAATCACAGTGGTCGTGCTGGCCGCTAGCTCAGTTCCCATTGTCCAGGGATTGAGGACAAGAGATGGAGACTTTTTTTTTTTTTCAATTTCAACTAGCTCCCGGTTTCTCAGCTACTGCTGGAAGCACAAATGAATGAACTGAAAAGATGTTCCCCCATAGGCAGATGGCCCCAAACTACCAAATGCTAGAAATGTCAGGAGTTGTCCAGACCAGCTGCTCAGAGGTGGGGATAAATTGCAAAACAGGCTATTAGAAAAGATGGAGCGATTCCAGCCTAACCCCCAGGAAGACCCAATCTTCTTGGAAGTCTGGAATCCTGCTAGGACTGGAGGGAAAAATTGGAGTCCATCACCCTCCCTGCCCACAGGTTGTGCTGACCCCAGGCCACTGTTTGCGGTGAATCAGGCGCCCCCTGCTGGACATTTTTTTAACACTCCCCTTAGGAAGGTTGTGAGCTGGCAATTCTAGGAATGACTGGTTCCACCCAGATGCGGTAGGCTCAGAATAAGAGGATACATTAAGATCAAGACACGTCCCTGATTTCAAAGGTAGAAAAACGGAGGCCAGGAAGCAAAGTGACGTTTCCATGATTACAGAGCTACTAAGGGTAGAGCCCGGATGAGAATCCTTGGCTAGCAGAACACCAAGGATCATCCATCATGTGGAATGGGTCCTCTCATCTTTTCATGTCTTTCACTGGAAAAACCTGCAGTCAGAGTGGAATAGTTTTAAGCTCCTCCCTAGCTCCTGTTTGTGATTGATAATAGGTTAGTTATTAGGTGGGGTCATGGAAAATAGCAGAAACTACAATATTTTTTTAATTAAAAAAATGTTTTTTGCGTAGGCTCCATGCCCAGTGTGGAGCCCAACGCGGAGTCTGAACTTGTGACCCTGAGATCAAGACCTGAGCTGAGATGGAGAGTCGGACGTGGACATTCAACTGACTGAGCCACTCAGGCACCCCTACAATATTTTAGTCACCTTTTTGAGAGGCTAGTGCTGTAGGGTGCTACTTCTAGGAACAGTTTTTCCTTTTATCAGCGACAACATAGAGTTTCTAAAAAGGACATTTTAAAAAATGAATATTCTCGGGGCGCCTGGGTGGCTCAGTCGGTTGAGCGTCCGACTTCGGCTCAGGTCATGATCTCACGGTTTGTGGGTTCGAGCCCCGCGTCGGGCCCTGTGCTGACAGCTCAGAGCCTGGAGCCTGCTTCGGATTCTGTGTCTCCTTCTCTCTCTCTGCCCCTTCTCTGCTCATGCTCTGTCTCTCTTTCTCTCTCAAAAATAAATAAACATGAAAACAACTTAAAAAAATGAATATCCTAGGAAGGGATGGGGTGAAGGTGTGCTCTTATATTAAATACTTCTCATAGGAAGTACTGCATCTGTCCTATCATTTCCCAGGATTGGGTAGAAAATTGCTATTCTCACAAGCACCTGTTGGAGTTTGGCCTCCAGTCATAAAATCATATCTGACGGGGATTTCTCTTCCCCATATTTATAGGGTTTGCAAATTTCTTAGGGACTTTTATTAGTGGGCACCACCACTTGGTGCCATGGGGGTATTTCCAGACTTGAAGATACAAGTGACTCTCACAGGCACCCAGAACAAAGCTTGTTTATGGACATCAACAAACTGGACAACCTAAAAGAAATGGATAAATTTCTAGAAACATACAGTCTTCCAAAACTGAGTCAAAAAGAAATAGAAATCTGAACAGACTGATGACTAGTAAGGAAATGAATCAGTAATTTAAAAATTTCCAATAAACAGAAGTCTAGGACCAGAGGGATTCACAGGTGAATTCTACCAAACATTTCAAGAAGAGTTAATACCTGTTATCTTCAAACTATTCCAAAAAATAGAAGAGGAAGGACAGCTTCCAAATTCACCTTACGAGGCCAGCATTACCCTGAAACCAAAACCAGACAAATACACTACAAAAAAACTAAACAAAACAAAAAAATCCTACAGGCCAATATTCCTGATAAACATAGATTCAAAAATCCTTAACAAAATATTAGCAAACCACATTCAACAATACATTAAAAAGATCATTCACCACAGTCAAGTGGGATTTATTCTGGGGATACAGGATAGTTCAACATCACGGGTCAATCAACATGATACACCACATTAACAAAACAAAGGATAAAAACCATGTGATCATCTCAATGGATGCAGAAAAAGCATTTGACAAAATTATCCATTCATGATAAAAACTCAACAAAATGGATTTAGGGGGAACATACCTCAACATAATAGGAGCCATACATGACAACCCCCATCATACTTAGTGGGAAAAAGGCTGACACCTTTCCTCTAAGATCAGGAACAAGACAAAGATATGCACTCTCACCAATTTTATTCAATATAATACTGGAAGTCCCAGCCACAGCAATCAGACAATAAAAAGAAATAAAAGGCATTCAAATTGGTAAGGAAGAAGTAAAACTCACTATTTGCAGATGATATGATACTATATACAGAAAACCCTAAAGACTCCTTCAAAAAACTATTGGAAGTAATAAGAGAATTCAGTAAAGGTGCAGGAAACAAAATTAATGTACAGAAATTTGTTGCATTTCTACACACTAATGGCAAAGTAGCAGAAAGAGAAATTATGAAAACAACGGACATATGAAAAGATGCTCAGCATCACTAATCATCAGGGAAATGCAAGTTGAAATCACAATGAGATATCACCATATGCCTATCAGAATAGTTAATATAAAAAAGATAAGAAGTAATAAGTGTTGACAAGGATGTTGAGAAAAGGGATCTCTTGAGCACTGTTGGTATGAATGTAAATTGATGTAGCCACTGTGGAAAATAGTATGGAGATTCCTGAAAAAGTTAAAAAAAGAAATATACAACCCAATAATTCCACTAGTGGGTATTCACCAAAGAAAACAAAAACATTCACAAATATATATGCATGTTTATATTTATTGCAGCATTATTTACTTAATAGCCAAGATACAGAAGTCACCTAAGTTTCCATCAATAGATAAATGGATAAAGAAGGTGTGGTATATTAATCGTGGCATATTAGTCATAAAAAAGAATGAGATCTTCCATTTGTGACAACGTGGATGGACCTATAGGATATTTCAGTAAGGGAAAGAAGTCAGAGAAAGACAAATACCATATGATTTCACTTACATTGGAATCTAAAAAACAAAACAAATGAGCAAACAAACAAAAACAGAAACAGCATCATAAACACAAAGTTGGTGGTTGTCAGAGGTGAGGGGTTGGGGGTATAGGTAAAATAGGTGAAGGGGATTAAAAGGTATAAACTTTTAGTTCTAAAATAAATAAGTCACAGGGATGAAAAGTACAGCATGGGGAATACAGTCAATAGTATTGTAATAATTCTGTGTAGTGTCGGATGGGAAATACACCTATTACGGTGAGCATAGCTGAATGCATAGAATTGTCAGATCGCCATGTGGTTCACCTGAAACTAACATAACATTATAGGTCAATTACGCTGCAATAAAAAAAGAGAGAAAATAAATTACTGTCTATATTTTCTATACCACGCAAAGGAGTTCAATAAAGAAAAAATACCGGTATATTTCAAAGTTTCAAGAACTCAAAGCAAGAAAACACTGTGAGCCCTGCAAAGAGATAGTGATAAACTGTCGTGCTCCAAAAAAACCTTGTTTATGGAGGTAGCAATATCTAGCAGTAGGTTATTTATATTCCCTCTCTTTCCCAGAAGGCTTGGAAGCAAACCATATATATGGCAACGTTAATGTGACAGAAAAACCAAGACTGTGCAAAGGAGGAGGAAACAGATACAGCGAGCAGAGCCCAAGTCATTACTGTGACTCCTCCGTGAGTTTGGCTCTAAACTTCCTAGCAGCCACTGGCTTGCATAACATTCATTATTAGGAAGAGGGGAGCCAGCCATCTTGAAAGGGTTCCCTCCCACCCGTGCACACGGCATTATATCCTTAAAAAAAATCTTTCTTGGGCCTTCCCCTGGGCTCACCGGGTGACAAAATGAACCCTGCCCTTGACAAGCATTTCAGCCCAAACGCAGAAGCAATCTTCATCCAGCTGCTTCTTGTAATGACCTCAATTAAATCTAAGGGCATAACCATAAACACGAACACATTGAAACATCTCTTCCTGGGCCAAACTAATGGGGTCCAGATAGGCGCTTTCCTCATACATGAGCGCTATGGAGGGACGGGACATAAATCCATTTGGGACCCAAGACCGTGGCATGGCCCGGGAGATGGTGGGGGCGTCCTGAGTTGCAGGAAGCATTCCTCAGGAAAGAAGCTTCGGAACCTCCCCCCACACGTGGGTGTTGCTACCTCTGAAGCTTCACCCCAGGCTGGTCCAGGCGGGTGATGGCAGGGTGATCATCTTTTGGGGCAACCCTCCTTTCGGGATGTTGGCGCAAGGCAATTAGCCTATCCTGACGCACTTGGGATGTTGTATCTTTACCGCCTCTAAGCATTAGCGAAAGTTGCAGCTTTTATTAAAACCCCACCCCCCTGCAGACGCCTGTTTAGTGTGTGTTAGAAAGCCAGGCTCAACTCTGAGGATAATGCAACCCACATGTGGAACTGCTTGCTTCACTGACTTGCAGAAATATCTCAGGTAGCAAGTATTTTCTTACTGCCCTGTTAGAAAAATACACGCCGCACGCACACACTGTTTGCTTTTCGCCCCCTTTGCTGTTACCAAAACGGAGTGGATGTGCTGGGTGGGAGGCGTGTTCGTGGCACCCTGGGCATCACCTTCGAGTGTGGGGGGGGGGGCGGTTCAGGGTTCTCCTGACAAAGCCGCACCCGTGACGATGATCCGTACGGTATTTCAGCATTTTGTGATTTCCGGCAAGTCAGTTAAGGGGCTGGCTGACGGCGGCTGCTTCCCCTCCAGCAGTAAGGAAAAGCAAGTGGCTTATGCTCACTGCCTTCCGCACACCGTGCTGTCCTGCCCAGCGGAGCCCGATTTAGGAGGATGGGGCACGGGGCGGGGGATCTGCGGGCGGTGCCTCCGGCGGTGGGGGCGCTGGCAAGGGGGAGGGGAACTGTGGCCCGAGGTGTGCGGGGTCCGCGGGGCCCCCAGCACGACTGCCTATCGCTCTCTGGATGTGTCTTCGAGGATGAAACCGTGGGCACAGGAGGCTGAGGGTGTGTGCGCACTCATTAAAATGTTCTTTCCTGGGGCGCCTGGGTGGCGCAGTCGGTTAAGCGTCCGACTTCAGCCAGGTCACGATCTCGCGGTCTGTGAGTTCGAGCCCCGCGTCGGGCTCTGGGCTGATGGCTCGGAGCCTGGAGCCTGTTTCCGATTCTGTGTCTCCCTCTCTCTCTGCCCCTCCCCCGTTCATGCTCTGTCTCTCTCTGTCCCAAAAATAAATAAAAAACGTTGAAAAAAAAATTAAAAAAAAAATAAATAAAATGTTCTTTCCTCCTTCCCCCAAACAATGGCTCACTGTTTCCCTACGAGACCAGGATGGACCCCAGCGGTGAGCAGAGGCCTCCAGCTCGCTCAGGTGTGGATGTGGGAAAGGCAGGCCTCCGGGCTCACGGAATGAAAACCCTCCAGGTTCCCCAGGACAGACCCGGGCGGAGCCCAGGGAGGACTGATCGACTCTCTTCTCCAGCTTCTTTGCATTCTTTCGCTCAACCTGTCACAGAAGCAGCATTGGATGGGACATGAAGGCGACACCGTGGAGCAAAGACCCCCCTGTGTTATTTGCAGGGGTCTGTGATCTGGTAAAACAGGAGTCTGGCTAAGCTTTTCTTTTGCCGCCATATCTAAACGTTTTAAATTTTAAGTACATTTTCAAGGCTATCCGGAAAGCAACCTAAAGTCTTGGATTTCGTATAGACAACTAATAAAAATGACAAACCACTTCATCCTAGAGTGGTAATAGGATTATGCAAATCTATGAATATGACTTAAATGATATGTGTATATAATACATAATATATAACATATAACATATAACACACACACACACACACACACACACACGCTCATACACTCCAGTGGTCTATTAATCAGGGTAACTGCAGCAACAAATAGGCCCAAATTCTCAGTGTGTGGCCCTGGGTAGAGAGGCCACATCATGGGAGCACCTGGGTGGCTCATTCGGATAAGCATCCGACTCTTGATTTCAACTCAGGTCATGATCTCACAGTTTGTGAGATCGAGCCTTGCATCGGGCTCTACACTCACAGCCCTGGGTCTGCTTGGGATCCTCTGTGTCTCTCTCTCTGCCCCTCCCCCACTCACGTGCGCGCGCGCGCGCGCGCGCTCTCTCTCTCTCTCTCTCTCTCTCAAAAATAAATAAATGTTAAAAAGATTTTTTACAAAAGGTCACATCACGATAATGTGGGGACACAGTTGTGATGCCACATGATGCAGTGAAGGAGACAAGACCCTCCAGCCAGCCACATGTGACCCTGACACCACCTGCCCTCCACTTGTCCCCACCCCCCGGGGCTGCAGCTGCTGGTGTTGGCATCATGGACGCATGGGGCTCCTTTAGGCCGATATCCGTCTCCAGCAGCTGAAGGAGCTCAGAAACACTGAGCCAGGAGCAGCCCGGGACCGGTGAGTGTTTGAGAGAAAGACTGGGAGAAGGGGGACGGTCTTGAAATATTTGAAGGGATGGTCACGGAACAGAGGGATTAGGCTAATTTTTCCCTTCCCCAAAGATGGGAATTGTAGGAAAGCATAAAGGACAGTTTTGTACCATTCGAGGTAACCCAAGGAAGGAGTCTTTCCCCAGGGTCTGTGCAGTGACCTGGAGGGACATTCCCGAGAGGACCCAGGCTCTAGGTGAGCTGTTCCAACCCAGGAGCTCGTGATCTGTGGGGCTGCCTGCCTGAGAGCCCTGGAGAAGGCACTATCCCTCCTTGCCTGCTTATGATCTATTCCAGCGTGTCAGAAAATTCTGGTAAAGGGTGACTGGAGTATGTTCACAGTTTCATTTTTGAGCCATTTGAATCAAATTTTACTTTTTGAAGGGTTTGGGGGGAAAAAACTGTATAAAGTGTATTTTAATTTCACATATGTTACAGATCAAAAGATTGGTCGCGGAAAAAAATACCCTAATGATCTGAAATGATCTAATCTTCGTAGCCTTTTTCCGATAGTTCCATGGTCCCAAGCAGAGGCCACGTGTGACCCTTTGAGACGTCTTGAGGATGACGTGCTGTGTTGCCGTGATCACACCAGAGCACAGGTTTTTGTTGTGTTAAAACACACTTTCATGGTTGAGACATGATATGTAACATTTGTTGTCTTTGTCAAAGAAAAAAAGAAGAGAAGGCTCACAGCAGAGAGGCAAGCACACTTTCCAGATCCCCATGATTCATCCACCAAAGACTTTATGAATATGTTTCATTGCATTTATAGCATTTTCAGCTGCAACTGAAAAAGAAATGGAAATGGAAAAAATAATCAAAAGTGATGATGGCCTCCCAAAATAACGTGAACTTGCTAAAAATGAGAGCTGTGTCTATTTCTAAGCTGGGAAGAATTTATATGAAGGTGGCGTTATTTTAAAACATTCCTTATAGCAACATAAAACTTCAAGTTCGACGTTCCCGACGGTGAGTCAGGGTCTATGTGGTTCGCTGGTGTGGTGCCGCTGCATTTCCCAAAGTGTGTTCCCAGGAGGGCCAGCACCACAGGCTGCTCCTCAGCTGGATCTGTGGGTTTTGTGGTCAAAGAGGTTGGGAAAGGCCGCAGACCACTTTCCCGATGTGCAAAGCCATAAATCTCAGTGGCATCGTCAGAGGCTCTGAGGTATCTTATAACACAGATCCTCGACAATATCTCTTGGGACACATTTTGGGAAGCTCTGGGGTAGGATTAAGAGCACTGGGTTGGTTGCCAGGAGGTCTGGTGCTAGTCCCGGTTCTGGTGGGTGGGCCTTGGTCAAGCTTTCCCTCGTTGGGCCTCAGTTTCTCCGGGTGTATCATAGATTAGGGATGCACTGCGTGTGGTAGCCAGAGTTGGCGTTCACGGTTATTCACTCTCCTCTCCCCTGTGAAGGTGTTAGACGCCTCTGCTCCATTGCTTTGGGCTTCTCCGTGGAGTATGCTCTGGCCAACGGAACATGAGTGCATGGACTTAAGCCATGCGTGAGGAAAAGCTCTGTCCAGGAAGCTGTGGGGAAGCTCCCGGCAGCTTTCCTGCTCTTTTCCCTACCTTCCGAGCCAGGACAGGGCTGCTTCTTGAGCCGGTATCCTGGAATGAAAAGATGGTTGGAGCAGGGCCACCGTAGCACAGTGGACCCCATTACATAGTGAGGAAGATGTTTTTGCTGTTGTAGCCCCTGAGAATTCAGAACTGCTTGTTACTGCAGCAGCACTGACTAATACACCCACTCCAGTCCCTTCCAGCTCTGATACTCCAACATTCTTAAATGCACGTGAACCTCACCCCAAGTTGTCTCCTCCAGTCTCTCCAACCTCACCAGCCTCCTGCATGGGGGGGGGGGGACACCCATAATAGTCCTCCCACAAAATCTTCAAGTGGCCCTGTCGCCTCCCTAGATACTGAAGATCAACAGCCTAGGGTGGAGACACAGCAAGAACTTAAGCCTACTCACTTTAGGATTTTGATGGGTTTGGGCATTTCCTATGAGCATCTGAGCCATGAGTCTAGTGGTCTGGACGCCTGAGAAGCCCCCTAGGAGAGAACCCATCCAAAGATAAGAGCCAGAAGACTTTTCAGTCCAGCCTAGAATAATAAATAGTGCCCTAGAGTGAGGGTTCTGGAATCTTCCAGCCTTGCCTATGTTCTGCTATAAGAACAGGGACCGCAGGATCCAGAGAAGTGCTGAGCTTGGGCTGTATGTGACTGTGTGACAGACCCGGGGATGACTTTGCCACTCCCCATTCCTCCATCAGCTCGGAGACTTGCAGTACCAGAGATGGGAGTTCGGTCCTCAGCATGGGACACTGGGCTGTTGACATCTCATAAGATGGGCATAGGGAAGGTGAGAAGAAGGTGGAAGAAGCTTCAGCGTGGCCTGAAAGTCCATGTCATGCTCCCCAGGTGTAGCGTCTAGGGGGGCACCACGACGAGGCTTGGGGGTGGTCACAGACAAAAGCCAAGAATGCAGAGTGTGTCGTTACGGGGATGTGGATGTTTTACCCTCAGTATGTGTGGCCCAGCATAACATGCATGGTGACGGTGGCATTTTAAAACCTGCCATATAAATATGTCCTGATGAAATACTTTGGGAGACATGGAGATGTGAGGATATTTGGGAAATGCTCATTGCAGGGTTGTTTATATATCACGACCCTGAAAACAACCTGCATGCCCGTCAAAGGGGGATCGTTCAGTTGGGGTCCATTCATTGATGGAACACTCTACAAACTTAAAAAAAAAAAAAGGATAAGCTGCTTGGGAAGGGTGTTGCCATGGAAACATAGATCTGAGAGATGACGCATTGTGACAAAGGCAGGTACACAATGTTATGTGTCACATGGATTCTTTTATAGTGATTCTTACAGAGTGGGGAGAAGAATTACTGAGGCTCTTCTTTTTATGTTTTTGGACATTGTATAATGAACGCACACGTCCTTAAAACAAAACAATATAGATATTTCCATTCTGAAAAAAAAGGGGGGCCTTTTATCCAAAGAGATGCCTGCAGTTGCCTGTGAGTGATGCCTTGCTAGCCTCGTGTTATGATGAGGAGGTCATCCTGCCTGATTTCTCCAGTTGATATTGGGGTGAAAACCATGCAGAGCAAAGTTGCTTTCGGATTCATGTTAACTTATGCATAAATCTTTCCAGCAGGAAACTTCCCAGCTTGACCCAAACATAACCGATGTCCGTGGCATGTTACTGAAACGTTAGGGGCTGTACTGCAGTCACATAAGAGTGGGTTTGAATCCTATAATCATGAGCTCCTAGCTGTGAGCTGGACCTGTGCTGGGCCTCAGTGTCCTTGGATGACAAAGATTGGGTTCCAAGAACTCCATGAGATGATGTATCTTAAGAGCTTGGCACTGTGGGGGTGCCTGGCTGGCTCAGTGGAGAGAGCATGTGACTCTTGATCTCAGGGTTGTGAGTTCAAGCCCCATGGTGGGCCTGGAGCTTACTTAAAAAAAAAAAACAAACCAAAAAGCTTGGCGCCCTGCTTACACAGCAGACAAACGCAAGGAATGGAGTGTTTCCACATCTTTTTTCCTTTTCTGTGCCTCTCCTGCCTGCTCTTTGTTCCCCTTTAGTATATGTTGCCCTTCTGTCTCATTTCTGTTCCGATGCTATCAGCCCACTGTCTTCCGTAAGTACTTTATGTCCAGATGGACTATGATCCTTCCCTTTCCTGCCATGGAAGCCAAGAGAACAAATGGCCTGGGTTTTACTGATCTATGTCTGTGCCATCCAGGATGGTAGGCACCAGCTACATGAAATGTGGAATCTGAGCACTTACAATGTGGCTAAGTGCAAGCTGAGATATGCTGTAGCTGTAAAATCCATACGGATTTCAAGGACTTCGTAGGAAAAAGGGTTACGAAAATGTCTCATAAATAATTTTTATGATGATTATGTGTTGAAATGAAATGTGTGTTGGATGCTGTATAGAATAGGTTACCAAAATCAATTTCACCTGTTTCTTTTTATCTTTCTAATGTGGCTTTTTAAAATGACATCTGTGGTGTATATTCAGTTCCTACTGAGCTGGGCTAATCTAGATCTATGACACTCATTTGTTTCTCCCAACACACCTCTCCCCTACTTCTTTCTTTCTGTACAAACTTCCACACACCCAGTGCCGGTCGTGGGGGACACTGGGTCTGCACATGGAGGATTCTCCCTGCCTCTTGGGGCCTCGAGCTCTGACAGCCTCAGAAATCTCACAGGTGTGCACATAAGCGTTGCCTAAATAGATGTGTTGTTCTTAGTACACTTGATTCTCCCCAGCCCGAAGATGCAAGGTGGGTCTGAGGAAGGAAAGCAGAAGTGAATCGTTAACTTATGGAAAAGATGAATCATGCAGCCATAGTGGAAAACAGCATTGAGGTTCCTCAAAAAATCCAAAACAGACCTACCATATGATTCAGCAATTCGACCTCTGGGTATTCATCCAAAGAAAATAAAAACACTGACTCAAAACGATACGGCACCCCCATATTAATTGCAGCCTTCTTTACAATAGCCAAGATACAGAAGCAACCTAAGTGTCCATGGATGGATGAATGGATAAAGAAGGTGTGGCATATACATTCAATGGAATATTACTCAGCCATCAAAAAGAAATGAAATGTTGCCATTTCCAACAACGTGGATGGAGCTAGAGTGTACTATGCTAAGTGAAATAAGTCAGGCAGAGAAGGACAGATACCTTATGGTCTTGCTTATATGTGGAATCTAAAGAACAAAACAAAACAAAACAAAACACCCTGCCAAGCTCATAGATACAGAGAACAAACTGGTGGTTGCCAGAGGTGGGGGTGGAGAGTGGGAAAAATGAATGTCAAAAGACACAAATTTGCAGTTATAAAATAAACAAGCCATAGGATGTAATTTACAGCATAGTGACCAGAGCTAATAATCCTGTATGGCATATTTGAAAGTTGCTAAGAGTAAATCTCAAAAGTTCTCATCGCAAGAAACAATTTCGTTAACCATGTATGGTGATGGGTGTTGGCTAGACTTGCCGTGATCAGTTAGCATTATATGCAAATAGTGAAAATCATCATGTTGCACATCCGGAACTAATACAATGGTATATGTCAATTATACTTTAATAAAATGTTTTTTAAAGGAAAGATGAATCACAAGCTTCCTTGCAAATGTAAATGTCCCTGAGACATTGACAATACCATCCGGCCAAGCTTTGGTGACTTCCAGGGGGAAGGTCATCCTAACCTTGTATGTGAGCCTTCTGTCCGTCTTTTGCTAACAAAAATAAGCTCCCAAGAGTAGGATGTGCACCTTAATCAGTTCCTGTGCTCCCGTGAGCCAACTGTGGGTAATGGGGGAAAGAAACATTTCACAGGGTTGAACCCTATGTCGGACTGGGGCTGGGAGGCCTGGTCTGAACCCTGGCTTTGCCCCGATGACCTGCACAAACCTGTGCAGTGACTACGCTTTCTTATTTTCTGTATTCCGATGGTCTGGCATTTGGGGCCTTGAACCTGGAGAAACAGCCCCTTCCGGGGGTAGCTAGATCCTAGAGGCAGCGTGCCCCTGCAAGCGTGCCTTTGATCACAAACCAACCAATCGAGAGCCCACACCTCAACCACATCCTAAGTTGGAGTCTCAGATGCTACGCCAATCCTCCCCCTGCCCTATGTCACCACGCGGCCAGGTACCAGACTCCAAGGGACAGTTCTATAGCTCAGAGCCTGCCATAATTATTGAAACTCGCTAATCCTAAACCGTTTATTCGGCCTTGCCTTCCCTTCCCACGAAAACCCCAGTAAAGGCTGTCAGCCATGCTTTCCCCTTTCCTGCCCTCTGCCTCCCGACAGACCCTGTGCTTCCCCGTGTGGCCCTGCCTGGCCTTCTGTGCCTCCTCCCCTCACGACAACTACTTCTGTGTTCGTGTGCCTTTACCACACATGATTAAAACAAATCCCAGGCTCATCCTTAGAGCATCCTGTCTTCTCTGAGTCTTGGCTTCCTCATCTGGAAAATGGGAGTGATGGTGTCCCCTCCACAGGGAGATCCTGTGTGTGAAAGTCACTTAGCACAGTGCCCTGCCCCACAAAGCTCAAAACATGGGGAGTGACTTTTGCTTTTCAAAGTTTTTAAATTTATTTTGAGAGAGAGAGAGAGAGAGAGGAAGAGAAAGAGGGAGACAGAATCCCAAGCAGGCTCCAGGCTCTGCACTGACAGATGTGGGATCGAACTCACAAACCACAAGATCATAATCTGAACCAAAATCTAGAGTCAGATGCGTAACCAACTGAGTCACCGAGAGTGACTTTAAAAGAAGGTACCCGCCACCCACCCCCCCCCCCGTGATTTTATTCTCTTTCTCTACTTTGTTGCATAATTTACTATGAGGTCTCTTTCCAGACAAACAAAAATAAATAAAAATAAAAGCAAAAGCCCCCAACCTCAGAGTTTGTACACACACACAGCGGTGAGCAGTATATCCTGTCCAACACGTCACAGCTGACTGGGAGCATGTAACCCAGATGACTTGGTGGGTTAACTCTCCCAACTTGTACCCGCACACAAGGAAGACAGTGGAAGCAAGTGTCTACACTGGAGTCTCCACACAGATGGATGCATTTCTCCTCTCCTTCCTCCAGAATCTGCCCATTGATGAGGGCTGTTTGGGAGGGGACATGGGAAGGGACATGGCAGGCATTTCAGGAAATGACAATGATCAGTCAAAAGGAGCTGACCTCATGGCCACAAACTGCCACTGGATCCCACCAAAGCCTGACCTGGCCAGGGAATATGAAAAATCAGTTCTGCTCTACAGAGACAGCCAAAAGCTCATTTATAAACTAGAAATAAAAGAGTGACATTTGAATATTTTAATAAATCACAGAAATGTGGGATTTCAAGTGGCCAACGGAAAGGAAAAAAAACTAGAAAGCGCTGTGCCTCCATGATGAGGGAAATAAAATGAAATAATAAATGGAAGGTGTCCTGGGGGTGACCAGAGCAGAAGGCCCTCCATGCCACAGGCAGGGGTGTTCCATCAGAGTGGATTCGAATCTTGTGACTGTCCAGCTTTGCCCACACAAGACATTTCTTCTGCATAATTTATATGATGACATCAAAGTTCCTGGTTAGGAAGGAACGAAAACACTATATATTAGCTGTAAGTTACAAGGTCAAAGGAAATTTTTGGACAGATACTCAACTGTATTCACTTACGAGAAACGTCTGTTTGTTGTAAAATACGGTAATCACCTTGTAATGAAAAAGAGGATTTCAAAACTTTTTTTTCCCCCATTTACAGCAGAATGTCTTTAACCAAATAAGAAGTTGAATCAGATTTTCATGATCATATATTTCAGTCAGCTGCCTTAAGCCCTTTCTGGATCAAGGCAGGGTACAATAAATAATATACATTTTAAAGTTAGATCTGGAAAATGTCACAGTGAGCCTGCTAGTTACAGCCTGGACCACATAGATGTTCAAGAGAGGCGCCTGAGTGGCTCCATTGGCTAAGTGTCTGATTTCGGCTCAGGTCATGGTCTCGTGGTTCATGAGCTCGAGCCCCAAGTCGGGCTGTGTGCTGACAGCTCAGAGCCTGGAGCTTGCTTCGGATTCTGTGTCTCTGTCTCTCTCTGACCCTCCCCTGCTTGCACTCTGTCTCTCTCTCTCTCTCTCTTTCTCAAAAATAAACATTAAAAAAAAATTTAAAAACAAAAAGAGAGAACCTAACAATAGTTGTGTCCATGAGGCAGGCAAAGAGTGGTTGGCAAATTTTTCAAAAAGGAAAAAACAGGGAGGCTCCTGGGGAGGTCAGTTGGTTAAGGGTTCGACTCTTGCTTTCGGCTCAGGTCATGATCTCACGGTTCATGAGTTCAAGTCCTGCATCAGGCTCTGTGCTGATGAAGCAGAGCCTGCTTCAGATCCTGTCTCCCTCCCTCGCTGCCCCTCCCTCCCTCATGCTCTAAATAAGTAAGTAAGTAAACAAACAGACATTTGAAAAAAGAAAAGGAAAAAGCAGGGTTAAGACTTCCACCAATCCGTTTGCTCTGTCTTTCCAGAGCTCAGTTTCTAACTCCCTGGCTTCTGCTTAAACTAGACGGGCCCCCAAATAGAATGTTGCAAGTGGGGCAGCCCTCAGGGCTTATGAGGTCAGATTGGTCAAACCCATTCTGTGGCCCTCTGTGCAATGTTGTCTCAGGCAAGTAAGGAAAAATCTCTGACCTGCTGGGCTGTAGGGGTAGAATTCCGTTGGGAAGTCACAAAACTACCTAATTTCATTCGCGTCACTCCAATGATAGGGTTAGAATACGACAGGGAGGGCCATCCATAGAGGAAAGAGCTGGAGAACTGGGTTAGACACAGGGCAGAATGTAGAAGGAAATAATAATATGTGTTTTCAGCCATGGCCTAGATTGGGAAGACCCATCCATGGATAAGGGATTATAAACCAAGATCAATGGTGCAAAGGGACCGTTTCGTCCTGATCAATTTATGGCACCCGTAAGGAAACAATGGGAGTAGCGCCTGGAATTTTGCGCTGATAGAATCCAGTGAATTTTCATCTGCTTAACCCATGCTTTCCTGCCAAAGTGCTATACCCTATGCCGATCCAACAAAAACACATTTGAGAACACACCGGCACCTCTTAAACCAATGAAGGAGACAAGAAAGTTGGAACATTAAGGCTTAAAATAAATGTTGGTCTGTGGAACCATTAATAAAAAATGGACTGCATTTGGCGTGGGTTTGTCCCACTGTCTTATTCCGAGTTGAAAACACTAATAAAAAAAAAATAATGTAGTCCTGAATGTAAAAACCATATTACCCCAGTCCTAAAGATTTCTCCTGTCAGGCAACCCCAGGGAGTTGTCAAAAATAAATAAAAGCTAAGCTAAAGAGAAAGTTATTGAGAAGGTGGGATATGGTAAGAGCTTTATATGTGGCATTCAGGAATGCTGGGTTGACAGACATAGCTAATTCTGGAAGAATAACTTCCTATTTGAATAACAAGTAAAAGGTGTTTAAAGAGAGAAAGGTTATATTTTACTTCAGCAAGTCCAGCTTTGGGTGAGTGTTACATAAATATTGATTAAAAGCACTGTGTTTGTTTCCTTCACTTTGACGGATAGAAGGAATGGAAGGTCGTCAGCGTCTTTCCTCCTTGGCTGATGTCTTACAGAGATCAGATCTGCCAAGGCTCCGCTCCTATATTCAGGGGAAACCAAGAGTGTAGATTTTATATAATCTTAATTCAAAAAGTGTGTGTGTGTGGGGGGGGGTTGGTGGGGAGAGTGCTTGTTAGCTTGGTATTTGGTCTGGCTTGCAGTTTGCAGTGTTGTTTTTCTTTTTTCAAACCTTTCTACACTGTAGAGTTTTTTGAAACTGCTAATGACATCAAACACTAAAGCACTCGAGGCACCATTTTTTTTTTTCTGCTACCGCGTGAGGAACGTCCACGGACAGTCCATTTCTGCTTGCAGCATCCATCCATTTCTCGTGCGAAATTAAGTAATTTTCTACTTGTACGAGAAAGTTTATCCACACAGTTCTCTTGGTTTTGACCCATCGCAGCGAAGGCACTGTACGTCAGCAGATCCAGATTTAAAAGATTTTTAAAGCATTCAAACAAAAAATAACAGTACTAAAAAGGAGTCACATATCGTAGTTGGACAGCAACAACAACAGCCACATGAAAGGTAACACAGTGTTTCTGGCACGATGGCCCAGCCTGTGTCCGTTTCAGGGACATCCCACTAAGACACGGATAAGAGCTGGAGGTGAAGAAAGCAAGTCCTCCTCCCAGGTGAGAGTCTATTCTTTCTGATTTTCAGAGGGAGGTCCTTGCAAATCTCCTCTGCTGTCCTTGTTTTGTAAAAGACTTGACTCGGTTTGCAACGTTTTTAATGGTGACCGTCAGCATGGTGGCGTTTACTAGACCCAGAGCGGGATGCCTTTCTTTGGGCCAGATCGTATAAGATGAGTCATCTCCCCGGAGGTTGAGCCCTGAAGAAACGGTTGACAGGACTATTCCCGCGGTTTCCCAAAGGGCCGTTTACCAGCCAGAGATGGTTTGCGCAAAACCCAACAGAGAGGTCAGGCCGGACGGTCGGAAGGACGCCCAACCCAGAAAATTAGTTATGCTCAGAGATCACGTGCTCGAACCTTCTAACTACCCTTTTGGTTCCTGCTCGGTTGGGAAGGCACACTAGTGCCCGCCTGTCAGTCTTTTAATTCTGATACTGGTGATAGTAGCGATAATACTGCAATGGAAGTAATTGTACTTTACTGTACCAGTTATCCATCGCTGTGTAACAAAGTACCTCAATGCTACGCAGCCTAAAACAATCATCATTTTATTACAGTGCCCAGTTTGGTGAGTCACAAGTTCAGATAGGGCTTGGCTGGGCAACTTCTGTTGTACATGGTGTTCTTGGATGGAGGTCCTGGGTGGCACTCACCTAGCCAGTGGGCTAGTCTGGAGGGGCTATGATGTCTGGCACCTTGGCAGGGATAGCTAGACTATAGACTGGAGCACCCCAACATGGTGTGTCTCTGGGTGGCCGACCTTGCAGATAACTCAGGGCTCCAAGAGCAAGTGCTCCCTGTGAGTGAGGAAGAAGGTCATGACCTTTTATGACTCAGCCTCAGAAGTCACACTCACTCCGGATCCTGGTGGTCGAGGCAGTCGGAGAGCTCACCCAGATTCAAGCAGAGGAAGCTCCTTTCCCCCTTACCCCACCCCAACAAAGGGAGGAGTGGAAAAAAGTACAGCCCTGTTTTAAAATGGCCACAAATATACATGCACCCAATGTTTATTGCAGCATTATTCCAAGTTCTGGAAGCAGCCCAAGAGTCCATTGACAGATAGATGGATGAAGAAGATGTGAGATATATATATATATACACACACACACACACACACACACACACACACCAGAAGATGTGGTAAGATTTCAAATGGCAAGATTTCATTCTTTTTCATTTTTTCATGGCTGGACAATATTCCATTATATATATGTGTGTGTGTATGTGTATATATATGGAAGGTGTGATATATATATATATGATGTGGTATATATATAGAGAGAAGATGTGATATATATATATATATATATATATATATGATGTGTGTGTGTATATGATGTGATATATGTATATATATATGATGTGATATATATAAAAAAATGTGAGATATATATATATATATATATATATATATACACACACACACAATGGAATATTGTTCAGCCATAAAGAAAGAATGAAATCCTGCCATTTACAATGACATGGGGGGAGCTAGTGAGTATAATGCCAAGTGAAATAAGCCAGTCAGAGAAAGACAAATACCATACGATCTCACTCTCATGCAAAATTTAACAAACAAGACAAACGAGCAAAGGAAACAAAAAGAGAGAGACAAGCCAAGAAACAGAGTCTTAACTCTAGAGAACAGACTGATGGTTAGCAGGGGAGGGCGGCAGGTGGTGAGGAAAAGAGGGGATGGGGGTTAAAAAAAAACAGGCTCGGAATCACTGGCTGGTGCACAATAAAAATAATAGTAGTTTACATTTTTAGAGCATTGACTTCGGGCAACAAGATGGTCCGAAGGCTTTATTCCTAATTCTCGCAGTTGTAGGAGGCAGGCATCCTCACTGACCCTGCTGGCGCAGAGAAGGGACTTGTCATTTTCTCTCAGCTCCACACACAGCTTCCATGTGCCGAAGCCAAGATAAGAACAGGGGGTCGGAACCAGTCTCTGGCCCTGGGCCGCAGGGCAGTGCTGGGTCGGCGTGGAGAGTTAAGTACGTCTGTTTTTCTCATTTGAAAAAGAAGATGGGGCACCTGGGTGGCTTAGGCGGGTGAGTGCCTGATTTTAGCTCAGGTCATGATGTCACACAGTTCATGGGTTCAAGCCTCAAGTCGGGCTTTGCGCTGACAGCACGGAGCCTGCTTTGGATTCTCTGTCTCCCTCCCTCGCTCTCTCTGTCCCTCCCGAACACCCCCCCCCCCACTCTCTCTCTCTCTCCTAAAGATAAATAAATAAAACATTTTTAAAAAATGAAAAAAGAGATAAAATTAGATGCTGAGAATGGTTAGTGGGGTGGTCACCGAATGTTGCAAAGGTTTGGAATGATTACTGAAGCGATAAACAAACAAATAAAGTTACTACAAGCAGCAAAAGCTCACAATTGCTGAGTACGTCCTATGTGCCAGGAAAGCTCTTTGTATTCATCTCTGTTTGAGAGGTTTCCATGCAAACTTTATTTGTATTAAGTTATTTAACTTTCACAACCACCTTATGAAATAAGTATGATAACCTCCATCTCACTGATGAAAACACTGAGGACTGAGAAGTTAATGCATACGCCAAGGTCAGACATCTAATAAGCCATAGTGGGAGGATGTGTACTCTTAGAAGATTGTTTTGAAGTTCATATAAGAGAGTGTGTGAAAGCCCTTCTTACAAGTATAACTTCGGGGGGTGCCTGGGTGGCTCAGTCGGTTAAGCGTCTGACTTTGGCTCAGGTCATGATCTCACGGTTCATGAGTCCGAGCCCCGTGTTGGGCTCTGTGCCGACAGCTCGGAGCCTGGAGCCTGCTTCGGATTCTGTGTCTCCCTCTCTCTCTGCCCCTCCCCTGCTTGCACCCTGTCTCTCAAAAAATGAATAAATGTTAAAAAAATTTTTTTTTTTTTTAATGGAGACCACTGTCTTCCTTGGGGTTCCAGGGAAACGTTGCAGGGCTGACCTCCCTGTGGGACCATTCCTCCGGGGCAGGCAGATGGCCCAGCTGTACTGCCCTGGGGAAGAGGCCTGACAGGGAGAGACATGGGGGTTTCACAGGCCCACAAAGTGTGTTTGCGCTGTGACCCATGTGACAAATCCCCCCGCTACTACACGAGTTGACAGTAAAGTCTACGTTATTTGCTGAGCCTTTCCTGGCTGCCACACATATAATTTCAACTTCCCAGCCTTATATTTTTCCCTTAGCACATACCGTTCTTTCTCTTTTGAGACTGTCTCCTTCAGCAGAATGTAAGCTCCATGAGAACAGATATTTTGATCTTTTGCTTTATCCCCGGCTCCTGGAAGAACACCCAGAATGTAGAAAGGCCTCGGTAATTAGATGGACTGTTTCGACGTTCCCTGAATTGCTCCCAACCACAGAGGCCCTGTGCGGGTGGCCCATAGTCCCAATGACTCAATGGCCATAGGAAGGACTCAGTAGTTCGACGAATGAGAACTTTAATATAAGGGGATTTCTTATGGTGGTTGGGGTTCAAGGAGAGTCCCATCTCAAATTTTAAAGCAATTGAGGACACAGGAGGTAAGACAGGAGAGAGAGGAGAGCAGAGGACTTGGCAATGGCTGTAATGGTCAGGGTTGGGCAGGATGTGAGCAGCACTGAGCTTCCAGAATCAGACCAAGGCCTTGCTACAAAATTGCAGCCTCTGGACCCGAGGCATCAGTGTCCCTGAGTAGTGCCCCAGCCTCAGGGGATGTATGTGCATGAAAGTCCTAGCAGCTCTCGGTGAAGGTGTCCGGATGCAGGTTCTCCAGAGGAAGAGAGGGCGGGAGCCATCTGCTCCGGGAAGTCTTTCCCCTGAGGCGGGGAGTGCGGGTTGGGCCAGAGCTCAGGCCCGAGGAGGAGGGAGGCTTGCTGTGGGGGCTACTGCGTGGGAGGAAGCAATGAAACCCTTTGGGCTGCGGGCTGCGGGTGGAGGAGACCACACCAGGGCCCTAGGACATAGTTACCTAACCCGGCCCCTCTCTGGTGCCCTTCGTGCCTCCCTCCGATGCCCTCCAGGCACCCCCAGCATAAACCACCCACCTCCACCTCCCAGCCCCCCACACAGAGCAGGGAGATGGCCCATCCCTGCGAAGTGGGGTCCTCCTTCCCTTTATTCTTCCTCTTCTGCCTCTCTCTTCTCCCCATCTCCTAGCAAATTCCGTCCACCCTGGAGGTCTCCACTTCCTAGTCTCCTCCTCCCTGGCTGCTTAGCTTCCCTGTTACACGGGCCCCAGAATTCCGACTCTTGCACCTGCTCATCACACCTGACCTTACGAGTCCAGTGCAGACGCCTCTTCACTTGGTTGGAGGCTTCGGGAGAGAAGAGGCTGTTCCCAGCACCCAGGCCAGTAGGGTTCGACACATATTTGTTCAATAAGTGAATATTTGAATGAATGAATGAATGAATGAATGGTCTTTAAGACTCTGCTCTGTTGGTTAATTAGAAAATTGCATTTTTTCATGAACACTCTGGCAGATGTTCCATCCTGGGGAATAAAACCCCCAACTCTGTTCAAGTGTTGGGCAAGCCCAGGGGAGGCCTTCCTCTCCAGCCCCAAGGCGGGAATCATGACAGCAGATCCCTGGCCTCTTTCTAGGCACTGGCCCAGTGTTGAGCATGTGTCCTAGGTCTGGTCCAAAAGATGTAAGTGGGAATTGCTCCTGGAGGAGATATCCTTCCCTAATAACAGGGGGCCAGAGGGTGACCAACTTGTCTGGATCTGCCTGAGGCATCCAAGGGAGGCCTCCCACCCTTCAGTCCTGGACAAAGGGGGCTGGTTGGTCACTGCAGGCATTGATCACCGTTTCTTTCCCTTCAGAGATGCTGTCATATCTGCAGCTGGATCATCTTATGACCGTGAGATGACGAGTTTAAGGGTGAAAATCTAACTTGTCAGAAATACCTAAGCAGAGAAAGAGTCCTCTGTGACCTCACTGAGCCACACCAGCACAACAGGAACTTTCAACTTCTCATTTCTTACCACGTGCCCTCATTGATCATCTTGACATCGTAAGCCCGTCTTCGATGGGTTTGCCCGTTACTTGCAGCTGAAAGCAATCCTCACTGATACAATCAATAAGCCGTAGGGGGAAAACGCTGGCAAAAACGAGACCAGTTGGGTATAAGTAATACAGGGGGCGGGAGCTTGGGGTGCCCCAATTTCTACAAACACATCGGCCGACAACGGGAGACATTTGGATCCGGGTCTCAGGCTGGAAGCCGCTCAGGCATCTTGCTGTCACAGGCGCCTGCCACACGCCCCATCTGTTCAAATATTGTCAAACAGAGAAATCCTGTGTTGAAAAACTCTGGCACAATGAAACTACACGTCCTACCTGCTGCAACAGGCAGAACCATTCTTTGAGAATTTCCACCAAACAAATAAGCCTTCACATTTCATTGGGAAAACCGAGTATTCAGCGCACATAAAAACTGAGTCACCTGCATTATTTTGTCCCGTTGATGGGCACGTTTCTCAGGCGTTGAGAAAAATCCTCTGCCCTTCCCCGTCCGTTTAGAAACAAAAGTGCTCTCTTTATGTGTCTCTCATCACCCTTTCCTCCGGAGCCCTCAGGAGAGCTGCTTGATGGAGTGCTCTGAATTTCAGGGCCCGAGGGGGGGCTCCCAGAAACACGGGGACCTCCGGCATTCCCCCTCGCGTTCATCTACTGGGGGTGCCACACGCCCTTTGCCTCGTCTCCCGGTTAGAAGCCTCCTCTAGTCCTTCATTCCTCGGTTTCTCTGGGATGGTGCTGGTGGCTTCTTTCCCTCGGAAGGTTAAAGGGCAGATGTCAACTCACGGTTGGAATCAAAAGAGACAGATCATCTAGAGGATGCACTTTGTGATACGTTTCCTAAATGGAGCACAGCAGCCTAGCGGTGTGGTCACCCTCGGTGCTACGGATGCTCGGGGCTGGCTAGTTCTCTGTTGCAGGGGTGGTGGCGGGGGGGGGGGGCGGTCAAGCCTGTGCACTGTAGGATGTTATCAGCAACCCTGGCTTCTACCCACTCGGTGCCGGCAACACCCCTCTCCCCAGTCGTGACAATCAAAAGTGTTTCCAGATTGCCAAACATCCCCTGGTGGAGGCAGGGGCTTTGCTAAATCACCCCTGGTTGAGAACTACAGATTTAGGGGAACACAGGTGTTATGACACAGAAGTTACAAGGTTCCGTGAGGCTCAGCAACTCATCCTAGGGGTGGGGAACGGACATTTGGGAGACCTCGACAGTCCCAGCAGCGATGGTCATGGCCGGGATGCCCAATCAGCTCCATTTCCGGTGACTTCCGGGGGAAAGTGGGAAAAAGGAGAGGTCACTTTGGAAGTCCTTCTTTGTGTTCGATGAAGACGTCACCGTAAGTCCTGGCCCATAGAGTGTGTACCTGACCTTCAGCTCCCGTCTGTGTGATTGTTGACACAAGGGAACTGGACACCGGGGAGGCTCCTGTTGGCTGAAGCCTGAAGCCTCTGTTAGTCTCCACGATATCGGAGTCACAAGTTGGGGGGGGGGGTCCCTGCAGTTAGGGAGGAAGACCTGGGAGGGAGAACATGGCAAACCTGTCTCTGCTCTTTAAAGGGAGGGGATTCCAGTGGCTAAACGCCATCGGAACTTTCCTGTGGCCCCGTTATTCTATCGACCAACAGGCGTGTGTGTTGACTTCTGTGTGTCACTGATGTCACTCTAGTGTTGGGGCCTAGACCACACCAGGTTGCCCCCGGGAGTTCACAGGCCAGCTGGGGAGCCAGGATACATAGAGAGGAGGGGCCACCATGAACTACAGACCCATGAGGGACAGAGGGCCAGCGCTGGGAGTTTGCAGGGGAGGGTTTGGCGAAGCTGGAGGGGGCTGGGCAAGGATCCCCAGAAGAGGTGACAGCGGAGGTGAGCCCCACAGGCTTCACAGAGCTGGCAAGAGCATGAACAGACTGAGGGTAGGGGGAAGGCTGGGGCAGGTGAGACACACGGGCCTCCGCAAAGGGGCCAACATAGCGAATCACGATATCCTTCCCGGATAGAGTGGCTGAGCCTGGACAGAGCAAGTTGTTGGTCTGTCTGGGGGGCCGGAAGGAGATGAGGTAGACAAGGAGGGCAGGAGCAGCGTTGGGGAGCCTTGAGTGCCAAGCCAAGGAGGCTGGGGTCCTGATGTGCAGTCAGGGAGGAAACTTAGACCAGGGATTTGCACAAGATCAGGGTTTGCAAACACCGAGTGAGTGACCGAGTGAGTGGGGTCTGGGCCAGATGGCGGCGGTCCCGCTGGGGACCAGGCCCCAGATCAGCTTACACCAGCCCCTTCTCTCCCTAAGGAGCCACCCCTGCCCCTCCACGGCCCCCACACGCTCCCTGGTTGTGTTCCTTTCATTTTAATGGCAGTAAACAAAACACTCCTCCACAAAGGCCCAGTGTGTGGAAAGCAAGGGCCTGCACGTTTCTCAGCGTCACACCCCATTTATCCCACGTGAGAAGTGCACCCCCACCTGGAAGTGAGGAGCTGGGCAATTATCAAGAGAATGTGATCGATGGAGACAACCAATTGGGAATAATTAGGTCAAAAGCCCTTCTGTTTCCTAAGCACCACTTGGCGGTGGTTGAGTTTCTGCCGGAATCATCTGGAGATCGGCCTGGGCTCTGCAGGCCCCTGGGCATGGAGGTGTGGGCAGGCCTGGGAGCCCACACAGCCCCCGGGCCCCTCCTGGCTCTGGGGAGGTGAGGGTGGGGCCTCTGAGGTCTGGGAGGCAGCCGAGAAGTCAGCTCCCTCGTCCAAGAGTCAAGTCCTGGGGGCAAGTTCGGAAGCTGCCTCCCCTGGTCCCCTGGGCTCTTCGAGGTGCTAGCTTGCTTCTCTGGCCCTTGGTGCCCCCGACAGCTCCCTGGGTTTCCTTATACCCACCCCCCCCCCCCGTCCCGTAAGACCCGTGTGAAGGATGGGTTGGAGGGCATGTCTAGGGGATGGGTACCCAGGATCCCTGCTTCATTTATCATCTGGCTCCGTGTGTCGGTAGGAGTGAGGGGTGCCCAGCTTCCCCGCAGGAGATGCTGCTTTCCAGGGGGGTTTCTGGCCCCCAGCACTCACCCTATTCACTCTCCAATGTATACCAGCTGGAACCACCAACCTTGCACAGCTCAGTCTCTGTTCCCTGGGACCGGCTGTCTTTGTCACAACCACACAGAGATTTCCTGCCTGGGTCTGGAAGCCACGCTGGCCAGGCTGTGGGGTCTTGATGATATTTGCTCTGCAATGCCCTCCTGTGAGTGAATGGGCCACCTCATTCAAAACATGGTTTTCGGGGCCCACACGCCAATGTCCTAGAGGCTGAGGTACGAACATAAGTGAAACAGAGTCCCAGCCCTCCCGGAGCAGGGAGTGAGGTTGGGGACAGATGTGCACGCTCACAAGAAGAAATGCAAGGTGGCGAGTGTTTCACAGTGCGGTGGGGGCATCCTCCCACCTGGGGAGTCAGAATCAGCACCCCAAGAAGGCAGCCTGCGGGCTTCATGAGGACAGAGGGCGGGAGCCTTCCTCACAAAGAAGGAGGCTTTCTCGGAGAAAGGGTCTGGAGTTGCATCTGGGGGTGAAAAGCTTTTGTGAGTGCCTGGAACAGAGTGGAGCCGGTGGAAAGGGAAAGGGTAGGGGAAGGGGACCATTTTCCATCTCGGAGCCCCACCACCCAAACTTCAGATTTCCTGGAGAGAGACTGTGAGGGGCCAGCTCTGAGCCATCCTGTGACCAGCTCTTGGTCCAGGAGGGCACTCTGACCAGCAGCCAAGCTTGCACGTATAGACAGGGGCGGTTCCCCAGGAGAAACAGTCCAAGGTGCTACTGGCACCCTAGAGGTGAAGTGCGGTCATGGGGGGCCAGAGGGAGAAGGAGATTTGCGCCCCAGGCTGTGATGGCCTGGGGAGTAAGAAGAAGTAGACAGAGTGAGCCGCTCGTTGGCCACACGAGCAGGAGGGCCCAGGAGTCAGGAGACGTTGGTGGGTGACATTGGTCTGCCTAGTCCGTGGGGGTCTTCCCTCCCAGGATGGCTGTTGGTGTTGGCTCTGTTACTGAGAACGAGTCACTTTACCAAGGGCCTTTAATATGTTAAGAAGGGTCACAATTCCACGGGGCTGGTGATCTTTCCTCATTTTATGGACGAGGACAGTGAGGCTTGGAGACTCCAAGTTCCTCACCTAAGGCTAGACGGCTCTAAGGTCCATGTGATGCCACATGTCTCTGTTGAAACTATTGGATGCTCCTCTGGATGTGCTGTTGAACTCATCAAAGAAAGTGAATCCGTAAACTTGAATGTTCTGGAAAATGCCATGTTACCCTTTACAAGAACAGTGACCCACCTCATCTGCCTGGGGGCGCTGCTCTTCCCCCTGAGGCCCAGCAACGCTGCTGGGTATTTATAGGAGGGAGTCTCCCCTTGGCCAGGACAGGGGAGGAAAATCAAGTATGTGGCCAAGGAACCAACTGGGTTGGAGGGGTGCCTGGGTGGCTCAGTCAGTTAAGCATCTGGCTTGCTCAGGTCATGATCTCACGGTTCGTGGGTTCAAGCCCCGCAACAGGCTCCGTGCCGACAGCTCAGAGCCTGGAGCCTGCTTTGGATTCTGTGTCTCCCTCTCTCTCTGCCCCTCCCCACTTGCAATCTGTCTCTCTGTCTCTCAAAAATAAATAAACACTGAAGTTTTAAAACATGATTTGTCTTGGGGCGCCTGGGTGGCTCAGTCGGTTAAGCGGCTAACTTTGGCTCAGGTCATGATCTCGCGGTCCGTGAGTTCGAGCCCCGCGTCGGGCTCTGTGCTGAGAGCTCAGAGCCTGGAGCCTGTTTCAGATTCTGTGTCTCCCTCTCTCTCTGACCCTCCCCCGTTTATGTTCTGTCCCTCTCTGTCTCAAAAATAAACGTTAAAAAAATAAAAATTAAAAATTATTTGTCTTGATAGTACATTCACGTGGGTCAAAAATGAAAAGAATACAGGAAGGTCCGAAGTGAACACTCTTGCCTCCCTCCTCCCCTTCCCGGATCCTTCTCCTATTGTGTATCTTTTCAGAGTCCCGTCAGAAAGCATCATTTACAGACTTCCCACATTCGCCTTCAAGGCTGTAGGTCACCTATTCAGGAAACCCACTGTGTTTGGTGAATGTTGAATACACTCTTCAACTCAGAAAAGTCTCTCTCTCAGCCACGTGAAGGAGTTTTAAAATGCTATTCTGACGACTCTCTGCTCTGAGGGAAAAGCATTAACTTCATACCTTTGTTCATTGAAAAAATTGGAGGGAGATCTAAATGCTTGCTCTTGAAAACGTAATCTATCATCTCAGAAGAGACTCTGTTTCTTTAGCTTGGAAACACTGCTGTTTTGTCTAACCGTCAGAAAATCCATTAATAAAGCCCCATGGACCCTTTGCATTTGGAATTGCCTCTGTCATAACAAGATCCACAGATGCCCTGTTTCCTTCCCCACGATAGACACTTCTGTCACTGGTCCTACTGGGCCACTGCAGAAGCACCAGAATGGAGGAGGGCACAAGAGCTCATGAGCTGAGAAATCGATTGTTCTTTCCTATGAAGCAGATGAGCAGAATCTCCCGTCTCTTCATTTTTACAGGCTTGGCATTCTCTCAGTGAGAGGTGGCAATAAAACATTCTCAAAACAGGACCAGTTCTGAGAGTTTACAAAGGGCACATTGGGGGGGGGGGGCGGTGCATTCCTTCGGGAGGTTCTGGGTTTTTAACGAGCAGCAGGGTGCTCTAAAGAACTGGTAGAGAGTGAGGAACAGCCAGTCTTGTCGGCAGCCAAGACTCGGAGGCCACGGTGATCTGCGGGGCAGTTGAAACGCTGTCTGCCCCCCTTGGGGTGCACACGTTAGGAAGAGCCCAAGAGACCCTTCTAGAAAAGTGGAAAGGGAGTCCACCTTGCTTTGCTCAGGGATTCCAACAGGAAAGCTTCTGACCTTTTAGATTCCGTAACTCATAGGCTGGGGGTTGGCAAACAATGACTTGAGGGCCAAATCTGGCCACATGGCATGTTTCTATCAATAAAGTTTTATTGGAACAGAACCACACCCATCCACTTATATATATGAAGCAGCTGTGGTAGAGACCCCTGAATAGCCTGCAAAGCCCGAAATATTTACCACCTGGCTCTTTACAGAAAATGTTTGCTGATCCCTGTTGCAGGCAATAAAAAGGGGCATTCCTGTAAAGGAAAAGACGAGGCATTTTCTGGGCTGTGAGATTATCCGAGGAGCAAAGAGAAGGAGAAATATGGCAGGTGATGTCCCTTCTGCAGACTCCCCGGCTGGACTGTTTGGAGGAAGCTCCGGCCCTGGCTTGTGGTTGTCAGTTTTACCTGGGTATCTGGGGGACGGAGGCGGATGTTAGCATAAGAAGGGCACCAGGGCTGCCTCGGGGACACCTGGCGCCAGAGAACCCTCAGAGCTGCTATGTCTCCGGCAGAAACCCTACCGATGTGTGGCCTCTAACCTCGGCCACCTGGGGCTCCTGATGCCAATGCCTCGGACCAGGTCAGTCGCAGACCATCCCCAAAGAGGCTCCTCTTTGTCCAATCTGGAACCTCAGTGCCGCTCTGAGGGGAGCGGCCCTGCCCACATTCAGCTGAGGGTTTTACCCCCTGCCCGGGTCAGGAGGAGGCCCCTTAGGCAAAGAGCTAAGGGCTCTGGGCTAGCCACACCTATGAGCTGATGAGCCTCCCGTGATGGGGGTGATGTTAAGAGCATTCTGGTGTCATTACACTAACCGAGTCCTTCACACCATCGGGGTGCACCAAAGGGTTTCTGTCCGGGGAAGGGGGAGGAAGAGGAGACTGCCCGAGCTGTGACCTTCTTAAAACGCTGATGTAATGATTCCTGACACAGCGAAGAGCTCACGGTTCCGAGCCAAACAAAATGCAGTCTTTCCTCGATTTACCCCGTGGTTGCATTTCTGGAAAACACAGTGCAAAATTCCCCTTGCGCGCATATGGAGTTAGTTTCTAGGCTCAGACCCTCACGAGCAGGTTTTCACGTCCAGGAAAGGTGAGTGGGACAAAGGGCAATTTTCTGATGAGGGCTGCTGTTCTGTGCCTGCCTGGTCCCTGCCGCTGTCCCTTTGCTGCCAGGAGGCCCCTCCTCCTTCTGCCCCGATGGCTCCAAAAACGCCCTCTCCGATCTCCAAAACAGCCCTTAGGGGGCAGCACCGCCCCTGTGGAGAACCACCGTCTACCGGCTCCTCACTCCTGTGCCGGGCCCTGTGCCAGGCTGGGGACGCAAATGAAGCAAGCTTGGGGCCCAGCCCAAGAAACATGTACTCTCACTAGACGAGGGTTGCCAGACTTAGCAAATGAGAACATTGCCTGGGACGTACTGACACCAACAATTAGTGGTTGTCTATTTGAAATGCAAATTTAACCGGATGCCCTGTATTTTATCTGGCAGGCGTCCTGCTAATACAGAGACCATGGGGACATGATGGCAGTGCCAGCATAAGGACCAAAGGGACTCGGGGAAGAGGTCCGCAGGAACGGAGACTTGGGGACTGTGTCCGGCATTGGCGAGACCCCGGCCATTTGCGGAGTCCTTCGTGCATAGGGGCTCCTTGAATGCCCACACTAAGCCAGGGGGCACGTGGTGACCCCTGCTGGCCAGCGAGGCCACTGAGGTGCCAGAAGGACCCGGGACTCCTCCAAACACACATTCGATAGGGGCAGGGGAGGGGACGCTGACGCAGCTTTCCCCAGGGCCTTAGGCGGGAGCCTCTACCCCCCCAGGGTTGGGCAGGTGTAAACCCGCCACTGGATGTGGCCTCATGGGAGCATCGAGTGTCAGGAGCCTGGGTTAGAACTGGGATTAGGGAGAATGGGCTTAGGAACAGGGGTGAAGATCTGCAGGGCTGCGGCAGTCAGAAGCTGCCTGGAATGGGGGAAATTTGCTTTCAAGTCTTCTTGTGTCAGAGACTGAAGCCCCGCCCCCTGACCACCCCCCATCCCCACCCCCTCCCCGAGGGTGCGCTTGGGCTGAGGGGAGCAGTGCAAGCCTCCCCTTGGCAGGTGCCTCCAGCCCAGCCCAGGACCCGCAGTGCAGCTTCCCGGCCCTGTCATCACCTCCTTACCGACCCCGTCCTCTACAGGGATGGGACGAGGCCGGGACACGCTCTCAAGATGCTGTGGGACGAGCCCAAGCGTGAAGACTGTTCAGGAAGCCAGGTGCTGGTGAAAAGTTTATCCCCTTCCGGACTTAGGGTCTCCTGGGTTTCCCGTTGGCTCTGCGGAGACAGGATGCTCTCCTAACCGTGGGGTGAATGAGGGCACTCTGTGGGGTCCCCAGTGGCCCGTCTTCAGGACAGAGAGGAGAAGCTCCCGCTGATGCTCGGTCACCCAGGCAGAGGACAGAGAAGCTGCTGGAATCAGCAGGCCTCATTCTTAGCTTAGGCGTGTTCGTATTTGTACACGGCTTAACTGTACCGGCTTCCACTGAAACTCAGATGGCATATCTTTGGGGGGTGAGTTCACAATTAGTCCTGGAACGTTCTCTCAACTAACAGCAGCAGAGAACTTGTTCAAGACCTGCTGCGGGGTAACTGCTTCCTCACGCGAGGGCTGGAGGCTGAGGTCTTGGCCGTGAGCAGTTGAGCAGGACACTCAGGAGAAGACATCCTGTCCCGTGGGGGCCCCGCATCCTCAGAGTGGGTGCGGAATCCAAAGGACATTACCCTCAACTTCCAGGGGGAAGAATAAGGGAAAAAAAAATCCAAAAAACGAAAGTTTGAAGGAGAGGGAACTGCAGCAGAAGGTTCCATGGCTCTCTTTAGAATATTCAGGAAGAAGCCAGACTGGGTTTGTGGAAAGTCCCGGGTGTAGAAATAGAATTGATTTTGTTGGTTTTTTAAAATCATATCAACTTCTCCTCAATTATAAAAACATTATTTTAAGTGTATTTATTTATTTTGAGAGAGAGACAAAGTGTGAGCGGGGGAGAGGCAGAGAGAGAGGGAAAGAGAGAGAATCCTAAGCAGGCTCCATGCTGACAGCCAAGAGCCCAATGCGGGGCTCGAACTCAGGAACCATGAGATCATGACCTGAGCTGAAGTCAGACTTTTGACCAACTGAGCCAGCCAGGCGCCCCTAAAAAGATTTTATTTTATTTATTTAAAAATTTTGTTTAATGCTTTTTTATCTTTGAGAGAGAGAAAGTGCAAGCAGGAAAGGGGCAGAGAGAAAGGGAGACAGAATCCGAAGCAGGCTCCAGGCTCTGAGCTGTCAGCACAGAGCCCGATGCGGGGCTCAAACCCACGAACTGTGAGATCATGACCTGAGCCAAAGTTGCACACTGAGACACCCAGGCTCCCCTAAAAACATTTTAAATGCTGGTATATGCCAGCATTACAATGTCATACCTGCTGAAGAAAATTTGGGAAAAAATATAGGAGTAAATCCCAGCAAGAAAAAAATCACACATCATCTTGCTAACCAGAGTAACTTCTTTTTTAAAGTAAAAGGAATAACTTAAACTAAGCATTTAATGATTGAAACTTCTAAACAATGCCGGTCAGTCAGAGCTCTGTTTGTGAGGAGATAAGAGCCATTCGTCACTAATATATAGATGGTTTGTAAAAAAAAAAAAGAGATACAAAGCTGGTTTTAAAAGATTCTTGAGAATATTGAAGTCTCCTTTTAACCTTGCTTACCTCTTTTTTTCTTGTTAGACCCTGGCGGTTGCATAGATGGCCTAACGGTAAACTTTACTTCAGTTATTGTTAAAATAGTTAACAAGGAATGAAGTCTTGCTATATGGATCCTAATACAAGCCTTGATATTTCTTTTTTTTTTTTAATGTTTATTTCTTTGTTTGTTTAGAGAGTGCATGAGTAGGGGAGGGGCAGAGAGAGAGAGGAGAGAGAGAGAATCCCAAGCAGGGTCCCACACTGCCAGCACAGAGCCCGACGCGGGACTTGAATTCATGAACCCTAAGATCATGACCTGAGCTGAACTCGAAAGTTGGACGCGTAACTGACTGAGCCATCCAGGAGCCCCGGGCCTTGATATTTCAAAACTAGATGCAAAGTCACCCATTACCAGGGTGAGAAGAGCGGGGGAAGAAACAGAAGGAATTAATAGTCATTCCCCAGCTTGGCCAAACTGTAACCAACAGGCAGGACATATAAGCTTCTGAACCTCAGTTTCCCTTTCTGTAAAATGGAAGGTGAGCCACATCAGTGTCTCACCTGAGGATATCCATTAGAACCACCCTGGTGAGCTTTTTAAAATATGCATGTGGGGTCCCCACTCTGGGGGCCTCTGGCAATTGTGTGGTGGCAGGAGAGAGACAGGTCTTTGGCATTTTTAAAATGCTTCCCAGGCAGTGATATGCTGGAGTGGCTTATTCTAACTCGAGCCAATTTTTAAATTTTCGGAAATTTAGTGAGCTCATTGTTGAACAGTCATTATTAAAAATTAAAATACATCAACTGACAATTAAATGAATTCTATTTCAAACAAAGGAACAAATCCTCAAACCCATCACTTCCTAATTATTTCAGGACATTTTACAGCTGGCCCTCGAGAACACGGGTTTGAATTGTGTGGGTCTACTTATACACGGATTTTTTTTTTCAGTAAATATTTTGGAATTTTGTGGAGATTTGTGACAGTTTTTTAAAAAGTTATAGGGGCGCTGGGAATGCAAGCTGGTGCAGCCACTCTGGAAAACAGTATGGAGGCTCCTCAAAAAACTAAAAATAGAACATCCCTATGACCCAGCAATTGCACCAATAGGTATTTATCCAAGGGATACAGGTGTGCTGTTTTGAAGGGGAACATGCACCCCAATGTTTATAGCAGCACTATTGACAATAGCCAAAGTATGGAAAGAGCCCAAATGTCCATTGACTGATGAATGGATAAAGAAGATACGGTATATATATATATATATATATATATATATATATATATATATAGTGGAGTATTACTTGGCAATCAAAAAGAATGAAATCTTGCCATTTGCAACTACGTGGATGGAATTGGAGGGTATTATGCTAAGTGAAATTAGAGAAAGACAAAAGTATGACTTCACTCATATGAGGACTTTAAGAGACAAAACAGATGAACATAGGGGATGGGAACCAAAAATAATATAAAAACAGGGAGGGGGACAAAACAGAAGAGACTCATAAATATGGAGAATAAACTGAGGGTTATAGGAGGTGTTGTGGGAGGGGAGATGGGCTAAATGGGGAAGGGGCACTAAGGAATCTCCTCCTGAAATCATTGTTGCACTATATGCTAACTAATTTGGATGTAAGTTATTAAATAATTTAATATTTAATAAATAATAATATTTAATAAAATTAAAAAAAAATTTTTTGACTAAAAAAAGTTACAAATCACGCAGCCTAGAAATACCAAAAAAAAACCCCAAAACAAAAAAAAAAATAAAAATTAAGAAAAAGTTAGGTATTATTGTAAGAACACAGTATATAATACATATAACACACAAAATACATGCTAATCATCTCTTTACATTATCGGTGAGGCTTTGGTCAACAGAGGCTATTAGTAGTTAGGTTTTGGGGGGAGTCAAAAGTTACTGCGGCTTTTTGACTGCACAGGGGTCGGTGCCCAGGAACCCCAGGTTGCTCAGGGGTCAATTGACTATTACCTATGCTCAGCCGTGGGGGAGTGGAAACAGTAGAAAACAGCAACATGCTACTCCACATCTTTCCCAGCCCGCTTCAGTGAGTCATATGGGTCACGTAGCTTGAAATCAGCTACTGCGGGAGTATTTACACCACGGAGATGGGCAGATGCCATGACTCAGGGTTGTTTCCCCCCGGCGGTCCAGTTGTGAAACACGCCCAGCAAACACTCTCCAACATACCACTGTCCCCAGCGTGAGGTAGGGTTAATTCTGAACTGCACTCATACAGTGACCCTAGGTTCGTTTTTGAAAATATTTATTTATTTTTGAGAGAGAGAGAAAGAGAGAGAGAGAGAGAACACGAGCAGGGGAAGGGGAGAGAGAGAGAGAGGGACAGAGGATCTGAAGCGGGCTCCGTGCCGACAGCAGAGAGCCCGACGCAGGGCTTGAACTCACGAACCGTGAGATCATGACCTGAGCCGAAGAAGGATGATGCTTAACCAACGGAGCCTCAGGCTCCCCGATCCCAAGCAGGCTCCAGGCTGTCAGCGCAGAGCCCGGCGTGGGGCTCCGTCTCACGAACGGTGAGATCGTGACCTGGGTCGAAACCAAGAGCTGACACTTAACGGACTGAGGCTCCCAGGCGTCCCTTCATTTCTGAATCCTTTGATCTGAAGGTTGATCTGGATTTAAAGCCTCACTGGCTGAGACACTAGCGCCTCCTGCGGGGACTGGCTTTGTGGCCACGGTGTCTCTTTCTCTACATGTTTGCTCTGCTCCCCCCCTCCACCCCCCTGCACTGAAGAAGCAGGTGTGTTTGTGCAGGTCTTTGAGGTACCTTTAAAGTAAATAAGCTTGATAAAATCTTTCCTTTTCTCTTTTCTTCATTCTTCTGTTACTTGTATTGATCCAGGTCTTTCCACGGGCACAGAGTAGGCTGGCTGTGTTTGTACATTTCTGCAAATAGATAATCGTGGAAGCCTGTTCTATAGAAACAGGTTCTGTTACGATGAACCGTGGCCAAGGGGGTGGCCGGCTACTTCCTGTCCTTTGAGATTTTGGTGTTTGGAAGATTTTCACTTAAAACTCCTTTCGGCAACTTGGCCAGGCGCCTTTGTTGCCTTATTTGGAATGCATACCAGCTATTGTGGGGGAAATAATACCGGAAGAGAAATCAGTTCCCTCCTTGGCCTTTTATGGAAAGTTCAAGCTTGCCTTGGGTTGGGCACTCTCCTTTTCAGCCTCATGTATATATTTTTTGGCATGTGGGGAATGAGGCTGACGTGAATGGATGGTGCGTGAAGTGCTGTGAGCTTAGTTGATGCTGAGAGTGAGCCCTGCACGTCTCTGTCTAGGGTGCCTGATACACAGCATGTGCATTCTGAACCAACTGAGAAATGACATCCCAAAGATCACCTTTACAATGGATAAAGTCTAGGTGGGAAGATATGGCTTCTATCTATGGGCGAATAAGTTCCCTAAGTCTGAAGACCAAATTTGGCAGGGGTGTGGTGGATCTGGGCATGACTCCCCAACGGAGGCCCCCCACCCCCACCCCCGGAGGTACAGCTCACTTCTAAGAGTAAACCAAGGAGCAAGGCCTCTCACTAATCATGTCTGACTTCTTTCCAACATTCCAATTGGGAAGGAAGAGTGGGTGATGGGCAGAGGGAGCCAGAGTTGTGTTAATACACCCCCTCATCCTGAGGGGGCTGGCCTGGCCAACAGTTATCACCAGCACATGTCCTTGCCTATAGTGGCTCTGGAAAACTCCGTTATTTGAAAGCTGAGCCCTGCCTGTATTAGACCAGGTTTATAGAATGGGAAAAGGAGACCCATGGTCATTTCAGAGTGCTTTTCGGAGGAAAATGGGATACTGTAGTTAAAGCTGGCTATACCTACGAAGCCAAAAGTCCTGGCATTCTTTATCCATAAGTTACCGTACTGGGTTGACCAGTATCTCCGCATAATTCATGTCCACTTATAACCTCAGATTGTGGCCTGATTTAGAAATAGGGTCTTTGCAGATTGCAATCAATTAAGATAAGATCATCAGGGATTAGAGTGGGTCCTAAATCCCGTATGACTCCTGTGCTTATCGGAGAAGGACAATCTGGACACAGACACAGAGAGAATGCCACGTTGAGTATGAAGGCAGAGACCAGAATGCTGTCATCAGCAAGCAATGCCAAGAGTTGCCCATACACAGCAGACGCTAGAAGAGACAAGCAAGGATTCTCACCTCAAACCTTCCAAATGGCAAGGTCCAGCCTGTGGCCACCATATTGGCCCTTCTAGGCAGGGGGAGGTAGAGTTTCTTTGGTGGGAGAAGGTGAAGGAATGGCAAAACCCAGGTGTTATTAGACTTGTATGGGACGGGGCAGGGGTTGGGTGGCCCTGTGGCTTAATGTCTAGTTGGGGCCCCATGTCTCTGAGAAGCTTGCTACCACATCCCTGACTGGAGCAATTTGTCTGCAGAAACAGCTAGATTGTACCTGGGCTGCTGTGAAGAGTCACCAGGCAGGCCCCCACGGTTCATTTAGGACCTGTGAGATGGCTTTCCCTGAGTTTCACATGTGGTAGGTAGGGCTTACCCCCGACCTCCTTCCAGCCCAGCATCCCCCCGCCCCCAACTTTCTTCACAGGTTTGACAGGAAGGGAAACCTAGCTGAGACTCTTTTAGCTCCCACACAGCACAGGAGGGTTAGGAAGGAACTGTGTGGGGTGTTCCCATGAGGACCGAGCAGGTTTGGGGATCTCTGGACATAGTTACAGGATGCCCTTGTATCTTTCTAGATGCTGCTGAAGACCTGACCACTCATTCAAGTCGTCGGCCCGGCGCTCTGCTGTCACTCTTGACATTAAGGAGGGCTGGGGGCAGGAAACCTGAGCCGCAGGTCTTGCTAAGCCATTACCAAGTTTAATTTTCAAGGTGATGGAATGTTCTGTGAAGAGAAGCCTCCGTTCCTGGAGATTTAAGACCCTTTCCCTACAGCTGGTTTGTCGTAGGTGGAACCTGGGTCAAATTCTTGGTCTGGGGCGAAGCAGTGCCCGTTGGATCAACAGTGAGGCACACTGGTGGGCTGATGAGCTGCCCGTGGGAACCAGTCCTTGTGTGGAGATGGGGCAGAGATCAGCAGACCGAATCTGACCTCGGACATTCGCCTTCTCAGCCCCCCATGCTGGCCTGACTCTCTTCTCCACTTTCTCCTGTCTCCTCTGGGGAGTCAGTGCCTACTTGGTATCTGTTTTCCCTCCTCCCTCCTGACCACTGAGATACGGGCACATTTATCAGGTTCCCGTCCACAAAGTGTCTGACTCTCATTGCTAAAAAATGGCCATTCTCAAGCAGAACAGATTTTCTTGGCGAGTTCTTGCCTCTTTTGGTTAAAGGGGGAAAGTTGCATTTTTCTACCTAATCCTGTTGTGAAATATTCGCCTTCATTCGATTTATTCATTCAGATAACACCTCTCAGCTTTCCCATTTCTCACTTCTTATCTTTCATTTCTCCTTTCCAACTTTTATGACTTACATATGCCTCTGTCTCTCCCTTTAAATTTATTGCACCGCCTCCTTCTCTTTCCTCTCACACCTTTGCATCCACTCCGACAGTCCGTCGCGAGTCGTTGGCGGAACCCAGATGCCAGGATGCGTGTTCTGCCACCCCTGCCCTTCCTTGACCCCGTACAACCCATTGTTTTGATCAAAACACACCACCTTCTCAAGTGTCTTCACTCTGCTCAAAGACGATGTGCATTTTCGTGTTTACCGCTTCTGGAACGGATTGAAAACAAAGCAGGCTCTAACCTTCGTGAAATAAAAACCGCTTGCTTTGCCTGCAACTCTAGTCAAGGGCATTTACTCGAAACAACAAATATACACAAGAAGAACGATCTTGGCATAGCGTCTTTTTTGGGGGACGTTTTTTATTAGGTTGGCCCCAGAAGTCCCCCTCCCCCCCATCCACGGGGAAGGTGGACACAACAGGCAGACAGGACGTGTGAACACTGCGTAGCCCAGGAGTCAGGCGTGTGGGCATGCCGTCCCACAGGCACCGATCCTAAGCGAGTCAGCCAAGCCCAGATCTCTCCCCTTGCTTCTTGCTGTGTGTTTTGAATCAATTTAATAAATCGTGGGATTGGAGCATCTTACCTTGGTCTGTGAGCCTTTCTGTTCCATGACAGCCCGCCTACGTTAAGTATGGGATCATTCGTCCAACTGAGACCACAGACGTCGCACTGATGTTCCCCAGTTGTGTCCTGTGTCCTGCTGGCAAAGGGCACATTAGGGCTCTGCAGAGAAACAGAAACAATAGCATGTGTACTTATATATTGTGACAGTTAATTTCATGTCAACTTGACTGGGCTAAGGGATGCTCAGATAGCCGGTAAAACATTATTCTGGGTGTTTCTGGGCAGAGATCAGCATTTGAGTTGGTAGCCAGAGTAAAGACTGAGTAAAGATGGCCCTCACCAGTGTGGGTAGGCACCATCCCATCTGTTGATAGAACAGAAAAGCAGAGGAAGGGCAACCTTGCTTTCTGCTGAAGCTGGGACATGCATTTTCTCCTGCCCTTGGACATTGGCCCTCCTGGTTCTCAGACCTTTGGACACGTAATCATATTTATACCGTCAGTCACCCTGCTTCTCAGGTTTTCTAGCTGGGACTGGAACTACACCATTGGCTTTCCTGGACCTCCAGCTTGCCAATGACAGATCTTGGGATTTCTCATTCTCCATAATTTCATGAGCCAATTCCTATAATAAATCTCCTTCTATGTATCCATATATACCCTATTGGTTCGATTCTTCTGGAGAATCCTGACTAGTGCATAGATAGATAGAGAGAGAGACAGATAGGTAGGTAGATAGATAGATAATTTTAAGAACTTGCCTTACACGATTATGGAGGCTGGTAAGTTAAAGTCTCCAGCAGGTTGGAGACCCAGGAGGAGCTGGTGTTGCTGATGAAGTCTGAAGGCCATCGTGCTGGGGAGAGGTCAGTGTTTTTTTCTATCCAGGCCTTTGACTGATTGGGTGAGGCCCACCCACATCATGAGTCAGTAATCTGCTTTACTTTCAAAGACCACCAATTTAAATGTAAATCTCACCCAGAAGTATCCTCACAGAAATATCCAGGATAACATTGCACCAAATATCTGGGCACTGTGGCCCAGCCAAGTTGACACATAAAATTAATCTTTGTAAGAGGAGTGCTTTGCAAATGTGCTGTAGCACTGAATAAAAAAGTTCTGTGTTGAAATGGTTTAGGAAAGGCGAGGTTAAGCAGAATTATGCAGGGCCTGTTTTACTGAAGGACTTATCAGAACCTTTAATGGGCAGGATAGAGTATACAGTGTTTCGTAAACTCTGCCCATGGGATCCCTTCCTGCAGGCCATCTTTGGGATGGGTGTACCTCTGAACACAGTCTGGAAAATGTAGGGTTAGGCCACGCATAAGGAACCATGCCAGAAAGTCAGGAGGCCACCGAAGGAACTGACCTTGGGGACTCTTTGATCTTGAAATTTTGGCCTTCAGAATTGTAAGAAAATAAATTCCTGTTGTTTACACCACCCAGTCTGTGGTACTTTGTTATGAAACTAGCCAACAGCTCTACCTACCCACGGCCATCATAGAGATGTGCATGTCCGTTATGTAAACATAAGCAAATGTTTTCCCGTGTTTGGTGAGCTGCTCTGGTAAACCAATCAAACTCAGGAAGGAAGTTGTGGGAAGCTCTGATAGCCAGTCAGAAGCACAGGTAACGACGTGGATTTGTGACTGGTGTCTGCAGGGGGTGGGACCAGTCTTGTGGGATTGAGCCCTTTACCTGTGGTATCTGACGTTATCTCCAAGTGGATACTGTCAGAATGTAGTTAAATTGTAGGACACCGGGTCTGTGTCCGTTGAGAGGGAATTGCTTAGTGGTATTGGAAAACACACGTCAGAGCCATAAATGCAGGCAGTGGGAAGGATATGGCACCATTTATAATCACTGAGTGCAAGGCACTGTGCTAGCCTCTTTACATCTATTCTTTTACTTAAACCTGCAAGTATTTCCAGCTTCCTTTTAAAGACCAAAACAGAAACTCAGAGGGCATATGGCATTCACGCAAGGGCACACAGTTCGTGAGTAGCAGAGCTGGGACTCCAGCCCAAGCCGGCTCACCTCCCACATGGATTTGCTTCCTGGCCCACCATGCTGAATCACCCTGGGGCCCAGGACAAGTCTTACACACTAGAGGTACCGGTACTCGTTACACTGTTGACTGAACTTGACTCGGAGGACAGACTTTGCAAGATAGGGATGAACAATGAACAAGGATGAGCACACCAAGTTTTAGGTCAAGCTCTAGAATAACACGGGGCCTCCCAAGGGGCTAATGCTCAACCTTTCTAGACCCCGGACTTCAGCTGAACAACCAAGACCATATTGCCTGGCTGGTTTTGGTCATTAGGATGAGGTTCATGTGGGAAAATGGAAGAGAATGTGCTTGGAAAGGTTTCTTCTCCCTCCCCCTTACCCAGACAACAAAACAGTTTTAATCCTGATCTTCAGGTTTTATTTTTATTTTGGTGATGATCTTGTTGTCTTTCCTCAGACTTCACCTCTCCTTAAGAAGTCACTTCCTGCGTGGACTTCCCCTCACTTCCTGGGTGGGCTTCACCCACCGGCCGGCTCGTCCCTATGTTCTCCCCTCGCCTCAGGGCCTCGCTGCCTGCCCTCTTCACACTCTTGCTTTTCCTTCAGGTATCTTCCTGTTTCCTAATGCCACTCTCAGTCTGGGCTTTCTTCTGAATTTGAACACCAAGAGGCACCAGCGTGACCAGCAACAATGAGGCCTAAGAAAACAGGTCATTTGAGCCGAGAGACACGTCAGTGAAACCATCTTAGTATTTGATTGGCCTTTTGTTAAGAGAATAGTGACTCTTTAAGCCGGGCCTGAGAGAGACACTGGCCCCTTTTTAGAGTGGACAGAGTTGGGATGGCAGGTACTCGAAAGGGCAGGGTTGATAGCTGAAACTAGGTATTGCCACACGCCTCGACAGCCGGGGGGTCTCAGAGACATCTCGTGCAGCAGCAGGCTGGACACCAGCTGAGAGTCCAACAGCCTTGGGCGGGGGTGGGGGCGATGAGCAAATAAGGTCCAACGGGAGGACCGGGGGTGCGGAGGGCTCAGATTGGTGGAAAGGTCAAGCTGGGGATAGATACGGAAAGAGCACACACGACCCAGCCGGGCAAAAGTCAGGAGCCAGGGGGGCACCTGAACAAAAGGCTAAGTAAGATGTTCAAGGGGAGCCCGGAAGAGCATTCAGACGTGGCACCGGACGGGGTGGGCGGCACACCAACACGGTGAGTTGAACTTCTGGTTTGTAAATTACTTCTCTGCTCAGTTTTATCTTGAATTTGGAGTCTATGTGGACCGTGGAAGGTTACAGTAATTAGAGCAGGCAAGTTAGCTGCGAAGAGGATGGGCAAGGAGGTCAACCAAGGAAAGAAAGATGGAAGGAAGGAAACGATGAGAGACTTCTCTGCTTCTTAAAGAGCAGGTTGGGTGGTCCATGATTAATTCACCAGCTTTTTAATTAAGTGACTCTGATTGCCTGCAATCTAGCCAGATCTATTTATCTAGACTCTAGAAGATGTCAGCAAAACATACTCCTATTCTCACCTTACTTTGGTAGGAAGAGATGGTTCGATTGCTTTTCAATCGTTAAGTACGTGGGAATGCGATAGCAATTTTAGGATCCGCAGACTTTATCTTCATGTAGGTGAAGGCAAGATTAGATTCCAAAGGAAAGATAAACTCCACTGCATTTATGGACTGTGTGGGGGTCTCCCGGAGAGCCACTGAAGAAATGTCATTGCGTTCTCCACTGAGGAATTCCGGAGAAGCTTGTTGTCAGGGTCTAAGAGCTCATCTCGCCAGAAGGGCGGGTGATGTTTTGTATGCTCCCAAAGCAAGATGGCTCCTTCCTCTAGGGAGTAAGTGAAACCAAGTATGCATCACAAGTATAGGCTGCGATATTGTAAGGCTCGCGACCATAAACACCTATGAAATCATGAGAATTGCGTTTGGGAGTGTCTCTCTGTGCTGACACATGTCGTTTGTGCCTCCTGTGGGCAACATACCCGCTCCCGAGACTGTCTCCATTATCAAATACCACGCAGGGCAGGACCACCTGTTGGTGGTAAGAGTTGGTGGCCAAATTTGCTAAAGGATTAGTGAAGTTGCAAGACATGGTAACCAAAAACATGAACTCTGAGGGCAAACCACCTGGATTCAGACACTAACTCTGCCACTTACTAGATGTAAAGGACATAACCTTTCTGAGCCTCAGTTTTCTCATCTGTAAAATGGGGATAACGACAGTCCTATCGTATAGGGCAGTTGTGGAGATAAATAGTAGTGTAAGTACCTGGCATGCAGCATGGGCTCCATTCGTGCGGTCAGTTATTCCTGGCTGATTATTACAGTTTGACCTCACTAAACGTCAGGATCAATTCAAGTTGATAAATCCAAGGGGAAGCCAAGAATGGACCCTGAACATTGCCTAACGGCAAATGAGACAAAAACCAAGCAACATTGACCAACATTGGTAATCTGAGTTCATTTGCAAAAGTAGAAACTTCAATTCTATAAAAAAGAATATGGTATAGAGAATTCTGCAAGAAGATAACATGGTGATGTGTTCTAGTATTTTCATTCTTAGGGACAGACAGGACTGTCTGCTTTTCAGTTTGACTTTTCTTGCTAAATATGATTTTATTTCCGAAAACGATCTCAGCAGTAACTAAAGATGTGGGAGTGAGGGAGGGGTCAAGGGGAAGAGAGCATAGCATCGGGAACTGGGTCAGTAAAGTTATAGGGTTTTATCCCTGAGTCCTCTAGAAATGTAGCTGGTTGGTAAAACAATCCAGTCAAAGTCTTGTCATTTGGGTTATGTGGAAAAGATAGTTTCTTTATGTTAGAAACTATTTCACCACAAACACTATAAAGTTTCTATTGTGTTTTCATTACTCCAAATAGTTTCACACGAAAAGAATTCCAAAAATTTCAAATAGGGCTACAATTTAAGAAGTCACACAATATGATCAATGCCATCACAATACATCTATTCTTTGCAAAAGCATGTAGGGAAAAGTAGAGACATGACAGCAGTTCACTCGTTAAACATTTCATCTCCTAAGAATTTTTCATTTCCTATTTTTAAAGATGTTATTTAGGCATAATTAGCATAAATGAAGTGTACAAATATTAGGTGTTTGGTTCGTATATACTTTGGTAGTTACCACTCAAAACAAGATACAGAACATTTTTTTATCACACCAGAAATTCTCTCCCCGGTCGATCTCTCTTCCCCTTCATCACCTTCTGACTTATATATAGGTTTATATATATAGATTAATTTTGTCTTTATTTGAACTTCCTATGAATGGAATCAGACTGTATGTATTCTTTTGAGTTTGGCTTCTTTTGCTTAACATATTGTATTTGAAAATCGCCCATGTGGTTGGGTATATCAACAGTCTATTCTTTTGTTTTTTAAATTTTTTTTTAGTGGTGAATAGTATTCCATTGTATAAATATGCCATATCCAGTTCTAGCAACATTTATTACAAAGACTTTTCTTTCTCCATGACTTTGGCATCTTTGTGGAAAATCAATGGTCTGTCTGTATGTCGGTCCATTGATTGACTGCCTATTTTATTCAATTGATCTATATGCATATCTTTATGCCAACACCCTGCTGTCTTAAATATTGTAGCTTTATGATATACCTAAAAATCACATAGTGTAAGTCCTCCAAATTATTTTTTTTCAAAATAATTTTAGATATTCTAGATCCTTTTGGAATCACCTCATTTGTTTCTTCAAGAAAAGCCTGCTCAAATTTTTATAGAGATTGTGTTGAACCAATACATAAGTTTAGGGAAAAGGGGTATCTTCACAGTTTTGAGTCTTCCAGTCAATAAATATGATATATCCATTTATTTAGGTCTCTTTCCCTTATCTCAGAAATTTTTTGTAGGCTTTTTAAAATTTTGTTTATTTTTGAGAAAGAGAGAAAGAGAGAAAGAGAGCATAAGCAGGAGAGGGGCAGAGACGGAGGGAGACACAGAATCCGAAGCAGGCTCCAGGCTCTGAGCAGTCAGCCCAGAGCCCGATGCAGGGCTCGAACTCACAAACTGTGAGATCATGACCTGAGCTGAAGTCAGACACTCAGCCGACTGAGCCACCCAGGCGCCCCTAGAAATGTTTTGTAGTCTTTATGTAAGGTCTTACACATCTTTCAGTAGATTTATTCCTAAGTATTTGAAGTTTTGGATGCCATTGTAAATGGCACTGATTTTTTAAATTTCAGTTTTCAAGTTTATATTATAGGTACATAGTAATAAGACTGATTTTTTTATATTGACTTTGTGTCTTATGACCTCGATACATTCATGTAATTCCAGTGATTTTTTTTATTCATCCATAGGGTTTTCTTGATATGAAAAAATTAATAGCTGACTAGACAGTAAATAAATTAAGGAACTTAACCATTAAGAAACTTTCACCATCTAGTAATGGGCTTCTGCTTCCAAAGGTTTTATCGGTGGTGCTATTAGATTAGATGGGGATGATTTGCATAGAGAAAATCCTTCATGTCAATTGCAAGATTTCAAAACCATGTGCTTAAGCTTCTAAATAACCCCAGGCTTAAATGAACCCCAAGACTCTGTAACTCTTTATAATGTACACCTTCGTTCAAAGAATTTTCGAATTGCAGTCCCTATAGTGTTGATATCTAGTACTGTAACTTTCCTCCAATTCCTAGAGCATGTATTCCCTGCATATGCACGGTAGACACAGTTTGACATACCCTCCAAGTGTCATTTGGCAAATCTCTTGCTCAGTGTGGCATGGAGTGGGAGCAGCAGGACTGGAAATGACGACAGCCATCACTCAGGGTGCCCCAACTACGTGCCAGGAACTGAGCTAACACATCACCTCATTCAATCCTCTCAAAGAAGAAGTTAGGATCATTGTTAGACCCATTTTACAGACCAGGCAACTGACGCTTATATTCAGTTGCTTGCTAGGTCACACAGTTAACGAGTAGCAAAGTCAAGATCTGAGTCAAAGTTCTTGACTTTGGAGCCCTCCATGTTGACCAGTGTCTTCCAAAACATGTGCTGAAAAAGCAAATGCCAGGGGCACCTGGGTGGCTCAGTGGGTTAAGCGTGGGACTCTCGATTTTGGTTCAGGTTATGATCTCTCCGTTTGTGAGTTGGAGCCCCGCATCAGGCTCTGGGCTGAGTGTACAGAGCCTGCCTGGGATTTTCTCTCTCCCTCTTTCTCTGCCTCCCCCCCACCCCCACCTCAAAAATAAATAAGTAAACTTAAAAAAAAAAAAAAAAAAAGCAAACACCATTCGTATAGAAAAAGGCATTTAACCAGGCTTGAAAATTCTTGGGCTGATAAGGAGTGATACCAGCTTCCATTTATTACTATGTAATGGTTGAGGTGTGGCAATAAATTTCTTGTGTATCTGCTGACTGAATGAGGTTCTAGGAAGACCAAGGTCTCCTCTGCAATCCCTGGGGAGGGGTGCAGAGCTCCGCGGCTGGAGAAACAGCGCCAAAGCCAACCTCTGCAGAGGGCAGGTCACCCACGGCGCATGTCCGATGGGGCCACATCCAGCGAATTCGAATGCTGCGAGGTGCACGCTCGGGGTGCCCCCTGCTGTTTCCGGAGGGCGTCCGCTTCACTTGCGCGCACCCCACACAAGCCCCCTGTGCAGATGCGGATGACGCCAGGGCTGGAATTACGTGGCGACCCCCAAACCAAACCAAACCAAACAAACCCAACCAAGGGCAATAAAAGCCTGGGATAACAAGCCCGGAAAGCATCGGCACCAGAATTGCAAAAGGTTCCCCTGTACGCTGCCGATTACAGAATCATAAAGAGACGCTTGTAAAACAAAGCCCGTTGTGCTTCAGCGCAGGCCGAACTTGGCAGCCCTGTGGCTGGATCTGGTTTCACTGAAGGAGGAGGGAGCCCTTAAGAAATGGACCTGAGACGACCCCGCCAGACACCGTCTTCTGTAGATCCTTCCCGGTTAACTCCATAGCGATGCTTTCGTGATAATTTAAATTTTCTTGGTGTTGACCTTTACCCTTCATACCTTAGACTCGTAGGGGTGGGGAGAGCACTCTATAACTCCTGGTGACGGTCCAAGAAAGTGTCACTCACAGGTACCAGCGCTATCCTGGAATTTCCAGTCTGGAGAATGGAATTTGGCAGCGTCCTTGTACATCAATCAGGGTGGGTAACGGTGTCTTCTCCGGCTCCAAACGGCCTGCCATTCCAAGAATCTCCATCTCTTCCGTTGGTGGTTGGGTTGGAAGTTCACTCCTTTGCAGGCATCTCCTTCTTCCACCCCTGGAAACCCCCCCAAGCCTGAGGCTTCCTCTGAACCTTGGTTCCACAGCCTTAGCTAGGGAGTGAGAGTGGATACTGCTTGGGGCACCTGGATGGCTCAGTTGGTTAAGCGTCCAACTCTTGATTTTTGGCTCAGGTCATGATCTCACAGGTCAGTGAGTTCGAATCTGGCATTGGGCTCTGCATTGATGGTGTGGAGCCTGCTTGGGATTCCCTCTCTCTCTCTCTCTCTCTCTCCCTCTCTCTGCCCCTCCCCTGCTCAGGCACATGTGCTCTCTCTCAAAATAAATGAACTTTAAAAAGGAGAGTGGGTACTGCTTGCTTCTAGACATTGAAGGACACATTTTTCTCAGGATCTTGTGTACCACTGGACACAATTGACCACGTCGCACGCAAAGAACATAACGGAGAAACAACGGTTGGCAAACCTTTGCGATACATTGAATAAGCTCTGTGTTACAAAGCATATGTAAGAGGAGGTTTAAAAGCACTTTCATTGTACTCCCTTACAGAGTTTAACCACACTTGAGAGTTACTTGTGTTAATATACTTCAGTAAGGGTGTTACAGGGAATATGCTGTGCATTGCTATTCTCTGAATGGCTTATTTTTTCCAACTTGAATTGTTTCTACATTGGGCCAGGAATCTTATTTTCACAAACCCCCTGAGAATATGTGGCTTTCTATGCAGCGCCATTAAAACGCTCGGTAAAAAAGTAGGTGTTTTCTCTAGGAGCTTTTCTTTAAAATGTTTTGTCTTCCAGCACCTCCCCTCTTCCACTTTCTGTCGTGAAACTTTTCTAGCACACAGAGAACAAGAACAAATGGTATCATGAGCAACCTGTGTACTCACCATCCAGATGTAACAATTATTAACATTTTGTCCTAGGTGCAGCAATGCGGGTTTTTGTTGGAATCTAAAATTACAGACATTACTACAGGGATGTAGTTACTAAGCATCTCTGAAAAATATGGATATATTCCCCCATAGCCTGCACTGCCTCCATTGTCTTGGCTGGCAACACACTATCTGGTTATTTCCTGCTCGCTGGCGTTTACTTCTCAAGGATTGGGGAATTCCAGGCTACACATTTTTTGCCCAGAACCCTTCACCACTGACGTTGTGCCTTTCTTATCGCGTCATGGCGGTGCCGGGTTATCCCACTCTCAGCGGCTTGAAGCTTGATGGCTTGCTTACGAGGGCGCCCACGGATCTCTCCATCCATTACAAAGCCATCTTTTTTTACTCTTTTGATGAGCAAGTCATTCGTGGGTTATGAGATTCCCCATCACCTTCCAGCATCCGCTGATGATCCTTGACAAATCACTTATTTCATTTAAGGTTACAAAGTGGTGGTTTCCTAATTTGATCATTGACTGGATCATTCCTAGCTAGCATCCTTTCATAATGAAGGGTTTTCTCTCAGAATCAAAGCTGTTTGGTAACCCTGACTGTAGAGCCTAATACCTTCACTCCAGTTACCAATTTTTAGAGTAAGTTGGCTTATTACCTGGACCCTTTGAGATACAATAATTCACTGTTCTTCTATTGTAAATGCCGTATTATTTGTAGTTTACTGGCGTAAATGGCTTTAGCATACTGGTATAACTCCAGGCGTAAAAGACACCAGAGCACCAGTGAATTCAGTAGGATCACTTAATTCGGAAATAAACAAAAGAAAAAGTCAAAGTGGTTGATTAAGTTGATTGGTTATTGGATTCAAGTGGCAGTCAATTCCATAAAATGGCTTGTCCGGTAGCCTCACAGTGACCCAGCCCCAGGGTGAATTTTTAAAGGAATAATCGGAAGGGTGTGTTTCTGAGAAGAGGGAGGGGGTCGAGAAAGATGGGTTTCCCTCACTGTTTTCCGTACGAGGATTTCAAGTTTTGCGTTGTCATCAGTCAACCATCAGTTACTGATGGTAACTTCAATACCATCAGTATTGAAGTTGCTACAATATTATTGGCTATTTTCCCCTATGCTGCACATTACATCCCCATGATTTATTTATTTTATAACTGGAAGTTTGTACCTCTTGATCCCCTTCACCTATTTCACCCGTCGCTCCACACCCTCTCCCATCTGGCAGCCAAGTTTGTTTTCTATGAATCTATTTCTGTTTCATTTTTTTCTTTAGTTGCTGTTGTTTTTTAGATTCCAAATGTAAGTGAAATAATATAGTATTTTCCTTTCTCTGTCTGACTGATTTCACTTAGCATAATACCTTCAAGTTCTATCCATGTTGTTGCAAATGACAAGATTTCATTCTTTTTCATGACTGAGTAATACTCCATTGTACATATATACCACATCTTTTTTTTTAGTGTTTTAAATGTTTATTTATTTTTGAGAGAGAGAGAGAAAGAGAGAGAGAGAGACAGACAGAGCATGAGCAGCAGAGGGGCAGAGAGAGAGGGAGGCACAGAATCTGAAGCAGGCTCCAGGCTCTGAGCTGTCAGCACAGAGCCCGATGCAGGGCTCGAACTTACAAACCGTGAGATCATGACCTGAGCCAAAGTTGGACGCTCAACTGACTGAGCCACCCCAGCGCCCCACATTTTCGCTATCCATTCATCTATCGATAGACTCTTAGGTTGCTTCCATATCTCAACTATAATAAATAATGCTGTGATGAACATAGGGGTGCAGGTGTCTCTTTGAAATAGTGTTTTCATTTTCTTCAGATAAATACCCAGCAGCAGAATTGCTGGATCATATAGTATATCTATTTTTAATTTCTGAAGGAAAATCCATACAGTTTTCCACAGTGGCTGCACCACAGTGAGGCCTTTTTTTTTTTTTTTAATTTTTTTAAGTTTATTTTTTATTTTTTTAAATTTACATCCAAATTAGTTAGCATCTAGTGCAACAATGATGTCAGGAGTAGATTCCTTAGTGCCCCTTCCCCATTTAGCCCATCCCCCCTCCCACCACCCCTCCTATAACCCTCAGTTTGTTCTCCATATTTATGAGTCTCTTCTGTTTTGTCCCCCTCCCTGTTTTTATATTATTTTTGTTTCCCTTCCCTTATGTTCATCTGTTTTGTCACTTAAAGTCCTCATATGAGTGAAGTCATATGGTATTTGTCTTTCTCTGACTAATTTTGCTTAGCATAATACCCTCCAGTTCCATCCACATAGTTCCAAATGGCAAGATTTTATTCTTTTTGACTACTGAGTAATACTCCATTGTATATCTATCCCACATCTTCTTTATCCGTTCATCCATCGATGGACATTTGGGCTCTTTCCATACTTTGGCTGTTGTCGATAGTGCTGCTATAACCATGGGGGTGCATGTGTCCCTTCGCAACAGCACACCTGTATCACAGTGAGGCCTTTCTTGCAGGAGGTCAGAGCAGCACATCCCATGTCGTACCCATGGCATTCAGGACCCTCCGTCTGGCTCGCCAGCTGCACTCCACCCCCATGCCCCACCCAGACTGGGCTTCCTGCAGTTCCTTGGGAAGCCCAGTCCCCTCACACATCCAGGCCTGCTCACCTCGCCCCTGCCGCTGCACTTGGCCTTCGGTGTCCAGCTCCAGGTTCTGCAGTCCTGGAAATGCTTCCTGGAGGCATTTCCTACTTGCCTTTCCTCAAGGTCTCTGATTTTCTCAGCTGTCTCCCCAGCTGAACTGTGAGCTCCCGTGAAAGGGGGGAAATCGTATTTCTATCCGGATCTCCCTGGCCAGCATTGAGCTGCCACATAGTAGGTGCTAAGGAAATGTCCTCTGAGTGGAACAAATGAATGGAAAAACAAAAACAAAAACAAAAACGCACGGCTTCGGCTCATCCTAGGGAATGCATGGACTTCCTTCTCCCTTCCAGAAGGGAAACGGCTCAGCTGACTTCCTCAAACCACCCTGGGTAAAATACACCTGGGACTGAGACGCGTGGAGCCTGGACAATTTCAGGCTCAGAGACGAAAATGGTTTGCATATTAAGAATAGCCAAGGAGGAGCTATGTGGGACCAGGGAAGGAGACCCAGAGGGGACTAGAGGCGGGGAAGCTGATCTCCGTTTACAAAAATGCATTGTAGTAAAAAGCTTACTGCAGCTGAACCAAGTAAACAGACCCCTCCCCCGCACCCCCGAATGAAAGTAGTCGTGTAATCGTGCTATGATTAAGGAATGCTGTGAGCGAAATGCTCCAGAATATGTGAATAGACATAAATCAGCAATTCCGGCTTCGAATGCAACATTCTTTAACATCCATTAATCTGTGGTTGGCTCCTTTTGAGGCTCCGGGGCCCCTCTGGGCTTCTCTATCTCTTAATTGAAGCGGTGTGCCTTGGAGAATTATTGCTTTCCTACATCAACTCTCCCTTCCAAGGGTGGATTGCAAAACAAACACAGGAAAAAGAAACTGGATTCAATTTCTAGGCAAGAGCTTTTTCTGAGCGCGTCTGTGTGAATGGGCACCCCCCCCCCCACCCCAACCTGGGGCCAGGCAGGCCTCCCGGCCAGGCTCCTAATTGCTGGTGAGTACTCCATGTCGGGCCGTCTTTCCCGGCTGACTCTGGGGTATCATGTGGCTGATGAAACCCAGGGCTGCAGATCAATTCACAATGGGATGAAGAAGTTCTCTGGGAAATGTAGCTCCAGCGTCTTTAATATTCTCCTTCTCCTTTTATCCCAACCTACACGCCCCCGGAAGCTTAAGAGCTTGTAATCAGCTCCATGGCTGCAAGTACCTCTCCCTTCCCCGCTGGCAGACAGATGTCTTCCGGCCTCTCTGCCCATCACCGTGAGTCCCCTGATTTATAATCCTGAACCCAAGGAGCAGGCCCTGCTGAGGCCAGACCGTCACCTGGCCTTTGGAATTAATTTGGAGGGGAACAAGGAGCCCAGGGTAGGTGGGCCACCTCATGTGGGCTTGTGCTGCGTCATTGTGTGAACAAGAAGATGCTCTCGCACATGGCATTTGGAAGGGTTGGAGCCCAGGCCGACTAAATCATGCAGAGAGGGCAACCGTATACAGCATCTCATACACCGTAACGGGGAAAGCTTACGCGGGCAGGATAGGGTGACCATGTGGTCCCAGGAGCCCCCATGGACAACAGAGTCACTGCTAGTGTCCAGCACAAAAACGAAAAAAAAAAAAGCCTTGATAAAAAAACACAGGGCAAAAATTATTTGGTTACGCTATGATTTGCCTTTAAAGGGCTGGGTGATATTTGACTAAGTTCTCCTAAGTCACAGTCCTCTTAAGTTCTCAATTAAAAAAAAATCATATTTTTTTGTTTACATTTGTTTAGCAAGCACTTCTAAAGCACCTACTGTGCACCTGGAGTTTTACAAATATTATCTTACTTCCTCTCTCTAGCAAATCCGTGAGATATCTTTCTCATATACCGATTGCAATTCAATAGTGATATTATTTTGTTTTTTTAATTTTTTAAATGTTTATTATTTATTTATTTATTAAAAAATTTTTTTTTCCAACGTTTTTTATTTATTTTTGGGACAGAGAGAGACAGAGCATGAACGGGGGAGGGGCAGAGAGAGAGGGAGACGCAGAATCGGAAACAGGCTCCAGGCTCCGAGCCATCAGCCCAGAGCCTGACGCGGGGCTCGAACTCACGGACCGCGAGATCGTGACCTGGCTGAAGTCGGACGCTTAACCGACTGCGCCACCCAGGCGCCCCTATTATTTATTTTTTAGAGAGAGAGAGAGAGAGAGACAGAGGGTGAGCAGGGGAGGGAAAGAGAGAGAGAGGGAGGCACAGAATTCGAAGCAGGCTCCAGGTTCCGAGCTGTCAGCACAGAGCCTGACGCGGGGCTTGAACCCACGAGCTGTGAGATCATGACCTGAGCCGAAGTCGGATGTTTAACCGACTGAGCCACTCAGATGCCCCTTCAACAGTGATATTATTAAGTACATAGGATATCTCCTATATGTGTGTGTTAAACTTCCTCCAACAAAATGATTTAATCATTTCATATCAATTTACTGATAGGTCTAGTACCATCAATGATGGAAATATGACTTACTACGTCACTTAGGTATGATGGATATAAAATAGAAAATGAGACACATTGATGTGATCACAGATCTCAATGCTTTTCTGAATACTGATGACTTTAGGTTTTGATGGTTTTCAAGTAACCTTATGGAATCAAAGGAAACTGAAGAATAAAAAGGAAAAAAGAATTATGGAAAGCACGTTCTGGAATCAAAACTGGTCTTGACCACCGGCAACCAGTGTCTTTAATCAGCTCACGGCTGCTTGTGACTCTGCCTTTTGGCTCTTTGGGATTTTCCATTGGTTCTGAGCAGCTGCAGGAGGGGAATGAGGGAATTTAGTTACAGGACAATCTGTAAAACAAAACGTAATTGCTTTGAAAGACTCCACATCACTGCTATGGTAAAGGCCAAATTGTTGCAAATGTGCTGTGCTTTCTGAAGGTCTGGGGCTCTGCACTTCCCTCTTGAAGGGTGGGGGGTTTCAGACAGGCTTCAAGGGGTGCTGGAGGCTGCCCAGTCCAGACCATGGACATCTCTTCCCATCTCTGCACTCAATGACATTGGTAGCTTGACGTCAGCCCTCGTAGAAGCATTTACACCACAGAAATGGGCAGATGCCTCCCCCAGAACCAGCTGAATAGTACACCACCAGGAAAGGAATTCTGAAACTTTATGGATCTTTCCAGCAAGACAAGGTTACGTATTAAAAGAAGCAGAAGAAAAGGTGATGGGGGGTGGGGTGGGGTGGGGATGGAAACCATAGGATTCTAAGAAGATTGCAGGATTGGTTCTGAAGAACCAGTGGCTCTGGTGTTCAAGAAGTTTCCATTGTCAAAGTCAGCCATGGCAGTCCAGCCTTTTTTTCACATCATACCCCTCAGACATGACACTGCCTCTGTCTCCCACATTTAAGGGCCCTTGTAATGACATTGGGCCCACCCAGATAACCCATGACAATCTTCTTATTACAAGGCCAGCTGGTCAGCAGTCTTAATTCCATCTGCGACCTTAACTGGCCCTTGCCATGGCCCATAACACATTCACAGGTTGTGGGGGTCAGGACATGGGCAACTTTGGTGAGAAATGACTTTCCCTATCACAGCGACACATATCACCTAAGGTCTTCAGTGAAACACCCTGGAAGTGACCTTAGAACCACATCTATCCTTTTCTGGAGGCACCTAACTGAAGTGACTAAATCCAAACCAACCCCAGCCTCTTTCCTCAGTGACAGCCAAGGAAGTGTAGGGGTGAAACCACATCTGTTCTAGATACCGGGAATGGGTTTATCTGTCACTCCTGCAGGCTTAGGGTCTCAGATCAGAGGTGCTAGTGTTTTCCTCCCCCCAAAGGTTACTCTATCCAAATTTTAAAAAATTATGTCCCTAGTTTCTAGCTCTGCTTGGCTTAGATATAGCTGGAAGTTCCCTGGTGCCTGCTACTCCTGCACACATGTTAAAGCCCAGTACACAGCAAGCACACCCGACTTAGAGAACCAGGGGTCCTTCCTGATGCACATCATGGTTGCATAATGGAAGACTTATGTATGAACACAGCAGAAGGGTAATTGTGCTGGCCTCAGGGGACTGAAACACGGCCCTGGCCCTTGGTGTCCTTTCCCAACCGGCATCATCTTTGCCATTTGCAAGGACTGCACGGGATGGGGTGAAGCCAGCTGGGGAGCTGTGGCGGCCAGACTCAAAAAACATGGCCCTAAGCATCATCAAACATACTTTCCTCCCAAGGAAGGAGTATAGTTCCTTAGAGTTTGGGGGATCAGAATTGAACCAACATCTCTCTCTCTCTCTCTCTCTCTCTCTCTCTCTCGATAACAATTCAGATATGGTATAATAACATCTGGGGGAGTGGATTTGGGGATTATCAGTTTCACTGTTGGGAATGGGTCCCAGAGGAGACCACGCAGAGGGAGACCCAGCCTAACAAATTATTGAACGTCTTTGTGTTTGCAGAGCCCTGTCAAAGGGCCCTCTGTCTCACCCATGTCTCTGCCATCCCCAACATAAGGCCTACCCTCCCACAAACCTCTAAGCCACCAAGTCAGCCAACATTTTCTAATAATTATTTCCTACATAAAATCAACAAGGGGAAAAATTCCTCTTCAAGTACATGTCTAGATGATTACATTTCTCTTTGACAGAGAATTATCAGTGACGGCCCCATGGCTCATAAGACTGTAGAGATTGCAAACCTCTGATTAATGGGGTAAGACAGATTGTTGATATTCATGGAATTCAATATTCCAACCTCAGACCCATGTTTACAGCACATTGACTTGCAACTTTGAAAAAGGCCCTGCTTTTTTATGTTGGGTTATTAAGAGAGTGCTCTAGAGCGAGGAGCCAGGCCAACATATCTAGTTGGGTAGCCTAAACCAGACCATGCATCAGGGTAGTGATTTAGGATTTAAAACCCAAATAATGCATGGAGATACTCTGGCCACAATATTTTTTTCCCATTGTTCCTGCAACTGGGCCCAGATGCAACCCTTCAAAGTCCTGTGTGATCAACTTTTCAAAACAGCATGGCATCTTTCTTGTTCGAACAAGTAGTGGAGAAGGTACCCCATGGATCCTAGGCAGCAATCTTTATTTCTTCACTTCTTTTGTTTAAAAAAAAAGACAAAAACAAAAAAACGAGCGAGTAAAACATGGAGCTCGTCACAAAGTGTGACTCCCCCAAAGAATGATAACTTTTCATTCCGCCATTTGTGCGGCACCCAAGCTCATGGTTAGATGAAGGTGACCGCTTTCATTCCCATCATCTTGTTATGGCTTCAAGATCACGCTGTGTTATTATTTGTCCCATCTTGCAGAGGAGCTAAATGAAGAACAGAATGAATAACTTACCCCAAATTACCCATGAAGTCAGGGTTATTAGAATTCCCAGGCCAGTGGGCTCACCACAAAACTGCCCTGCTTGACAGATAGACAAGCCAAGCACAAGCCACCTCTCCGTCCCTCGTGATCACCGTCTACTTCCCAGGTGGGAAAGAGGCCAGATGTAATTTGCTCATGAAAAAAGAGCAAGGAGTGGGTAGGGGGCCGTTTGAGTATTTTAAAGATAGGAGAGAAAGTATTTCTTTAGAGTTACTAAAAATTATTTTTTAAAGCAAAGCTGACGAGTAAATCATAAATACAAGATGACACATGGGCTGGAAGCTATCCACTGTGGAAGATTGGTGGGGCTTTACAGTAAATGGATCCTTTTCCTCAGGAATACTCCAGAAGAGGTATTGTTATGTTTTTAGAGCCAGAACGTGGGGGAAAAGTTTAGTATTTAGCTGAAGGATGAATCAGAGCAGAATCACGAAGGGGGTAAAGGTTATCCTTGTGCTTTTCTTATTTCCCCTCGCGTTCCACCTCTTTGCTGCAGCCTAATTCCTGTCCTTGGGTCTTCCTGGTGACCCATGTCTGTTAAGAGTGAGGCACTGCAGGTCCCATGGGAAGCCCCCTTGTCCCAGATTTCCCACCCCCCTCAAACATTATCCATCCCAGCCCTATTCCTTCAGAGTTTCTGTTTCCTGCATGAAAAATTGATGTGAGTGGATTAATCAGAGAAATTACCCAGCGAAATACATTAGCTAGGCGGTATGTCACCTCTCACAGATGATAATAATGACTGAGATAATAATAATGGCACTTTCATGCATGGAGAGATTTAAGAGTATCAGGGAAAGAATGCAAAGAAAATGAAAAAATGACATTTAGCTTCTGCCTTTCAAAATAGGATTTCGTGGCCAAATGATAAACTTGGAAGTCAGGTGTTTTTGAGATAAGGGATGTCCTCGACTCTTTTCTATCCCACCGTCCTACCAAGAGCCAGGTATGGAAGACTAAGCCATAGAGTTTTATGTTCAGAAGGGAGGAGGGAATGATGCCGGCTCCTTTTAGCCCTGGAGGATCGTGGGATGCAGGCGGCTGGCAGCAGGAGGAGTTAGTAGTGAGATGTGTGGGTCCCAAATCATCTCTCCTGGCAGAGACCCAGAGAGAGAGACATGCGTTCACTAAGTTGAAGAAAATACAGAAGGTGGAGGGGGTCCGTGAGCTCTCTGTTTAGAGGACATCGCTCTGCTGGGTAGTTCCTCACCAACATAGAAGGCTCCAGAGAAACCAAGAAGATGGAGGAGATTTGACTGGCAGAGAGAGTCTGGTAGCACTAGACCGAGGCCACTTGATGACTCAGCTGGATGGTGAAGGGTTCGCCAAGTGGCTCGGGATGGTGGGCACCGTGCTACCTGTATCAGAGAAATGTCCAGAGGTAGGTGGAGGCCATGGCAGAATCCCTATCTCGAACCGTGGGACGGGGCCACCTGGTCCTTACTAGTCAAGATGGTTCATGAGCCTTGAACTTCAGCTGGCCAACTCCATGCCAGTGAGAAACAGCCAGCCCCTCCCATAGACCTGTACCAGGTAGCTTCCCCCAACGCCTCCAGGGCACATAAGCCATCCTCCTACCTCTAAACGCCCAGATATCACCTCAGAAGGGGCAACAGCATGAGCATGGAATCAGACGGGTCAAGTTAAGCCTTTGGAGACTGTTTAAATTTTTTTTTTTTTTTTAATGTTTTTTATTTATTTTTGGGACAGACAGAGACAGAGCATGAACGGGGGAGGGGCAGAGAGAGAGGGAGACAGAATCGGAAACAGGCTCCAGGCTCCGAGCCATCAGCCCAGAGCCTGACGCGGGGCTCGAACTCACAGACCGCGAGATCGTGACCTGGCTGAAGTCGGCCGCTTAACCGACTGCGCCACCCAGGCGCCCCTGGAGACTGTTTAAATCAGTGCCACTTGAGTGGGTCTGAGCACTGGGGCGGCTCCCCAAACTGTTGCCACCATAGGATGACGTAAGTATAAACATCTTGAGGGTAGACATTCAGAAGTTCTTGTTGAGGTAGGAATGATTTCATGTTTATTGAAACAATCATAAAAAAATGCCTTGTGTTTTGTGTGTCCTTAATTAAAGTTTATTTTTAGTAAGTCATTTCTATTGGATTGTATGGAAGTATCTGCAACTAGGTGGAAATTAAAAACAACAACCAAGAGAGTTCTTTACCACATGCAGCTTGAGAAGCCCTGGGTTAGGGATGGAACTAGGTTTTCAACCAGAATAAATGCATTTTCCCCCCTTCAGCCCAGTGAATAGAGACTTGTAAAGGGAGATCAGATTCGTTTTGGGGAAAAAAAAATAAAGCAAGTTTGCAATGTTTCCTGTGTGTCTGAACCATAACAAGAATGAACGTTTTCCCATTTTTACCCCCACTGCATCACCCAGGCCTTTCCTTTGGCCCCAAGACATCTGGTCCCTTGGGGGAGCATATCTGTGGTGTGGCTCAGTGGAGGGCCCTGGCTGTCCTTGACCTCCTGGAGAATACCTCTCCCCAGGCTGTGTCAGCCCCATGGGTGATGTCCTCAGGGGTAACCAGTGTGGGGCTTCAACACAGGCGGGCTGCAAGGTTTGACTCTAAGGTGCAGAGTTGGTCCAGCTGGCAGAGAACGTGACAGCGCAGTGAGGAGAAAGAAAGAGACTTGTGTCCCAGTGAAGTATGACTTCACAAAACAGAGAGACCAAGTTCTGAGTTCAGGGCGCTTACATTCCAGGGTGCCGTGATCATGGTCTTGGCTTGTCCACAGCAGTCATTCCAAAGACAAATATCTGTTTACAGATCCTATACAGAAAAATCCACAGCTACTAGACCGGTCATTACGGAGGAATATTCTTGAATTTTGAGAATGCCTCACTTTCAGATAGATGTATTTATGTCTGAGTCCCTTAAATAGCTACCTCCCCAAATGCATGCGAGTGATGTGTTGGGGATAATTAACTTCCCCAGAGTGAGGGAAAACCTCACACACACACATACAGTAGGACCCTCTTCAGCAATCAGACACTCAAGAGATGTTTGGCCAAAATTGATGTAAGCCAATGGGGATAATGGTCCCCTTTACTGACACTTTCTTCAGGAAGACAGCTCTGTGTAAAGAGAATTCACACCTGATACATCTCAGTCGTGTGATGCTGTTCTGTTGTAAGTGCTTTGACATGGGTCATCCCATTTAATGCCACCCTCACACGGAGGATAAGACCGCTCAGAGTCCAGATAGGGAATTTCCCAAAGTCACACTCGTGGAGGGTTAGAGCTAGCCTTCCAAATCGCATCTGCTGGACTCAATAACTACTGTCTTTCTACCACATTCGTGGCCCGTTGGCCGCAAGACCCAAGCAATGGGACTTGATCGAGTGGCCTGCAGTGTCTGTGGCCACCTTCTGTAGACTTCCGCCCTTGATCATCTCCAACCCCGGTCAAGTCCTATACAAACGGGAGACTTTCCCCACCCGTGATGGAGGCCAGCTTGACCAGAAAACACGGGAGGACACGCTGGATCAGTTGAGGACTCCAGAGAAGCAAACAAGTCCTTGTGCTCTGGGAATGTAAACTGGAAGACCAAGGGTCCCCTGAGGGGCAGTCGTCCCTGCCACTGTCATCTGCCAGCCCATAAACATGGCGGCCACACTCAGCATCAGGAAGCGATGCAATGAAATCATTCACACCAACCAGACAGCTGGGACTCCTGCAAAGTGGCCTGTTGTAAGGCAGAGATTGGGGGCTGATGTTTTTGGAGCTCCCTGGAGGTGTGTGCACCCGCACGCACGCACGCACGTACGCACGCACGCTGACCTACAGAGAAGCGGAGGAAGGCTGCCTGTGCGTTCAACCTGCAGTCTTGGACGTTTCTGTTGAAGCGAAAAACGCCAGGTGGGACCTGCAAGTCTTTGGAGACCGTCACACACACACTACGGATCAGCCTTCACTTAGGAAACAGAAACTGCCCGTAGCCCATGGAGTTGTAATGAGCTGACTTTTCAGACGGCCTGGAAAAGTTCTTCGCAAACTGCACATATATCCATCACCCCAGCGAGCCCCAGTGGGCCCGGCGCTCCTTTGGTTTTATAAACCATTGCAAACGTTTGAACGTTGCAGAAAACTTATGACCTTGGAACACGTTGCCTGTTTTCTTACAACTTAATGAGACTAAATCGTTGATAAGTTCTGTTTTGAAGCCTAATCATTCACCCCCAGGCAGGGTGCAGGGAGCCAAATCCTACTTTCCACGGGACCGATTCCTGCACTGAGGGCTCGCGAGGGTCATCAGCCCACGGCCCCCTCCTCTGGCTTGTATTCTCCAGTGATTTCTGGCAAAGCCAAGGCGGTTTTAGCCTGATGTATCTTGGCAATTTATTTGAAACCCCTCCTAATACATTCCAAATACTGGAAAAGCAGCACTCTCCCGTCAGGCAGCGTTCTTACGGGTATTCTAGAAATCGGCATGGTTAGGGCCCTCAGAGTTAGGCAGTGGCAGAGGTATTTCTTCATTCATTTGACAAGTATCCACCAGTGGCTCGGGGCCTGCCAGCCCCCTGGATGCCCCGGGGGACCGTCGGGATGTCAGAGACGCCGACCCTCGCTCTCAGGAGGCCCACAGTGTGCTGGGATGGCCAGCAAATGAGGAAACCATTCTGTCAACATCTAGGGGCCTGGAGAAAGGCATTTGTGGCTGTGATTTGGGGGAGGCTTCGGAATTGGAGGGGTCTTGGGGAGACACGTCAGATTTTACAGATCCTTCCCAGGTAGCCTCAGGCCCCTAGATGCTGCGGAGGTAAAGCCAGAACATAATCGGTGTTTATTAAGTGCCTCCTCGGTGGTAATACATCCCGTGGGGAAAAAAATGTGCCTCCCCCCCCCCCCCGCAAGCCCTCGAGGGGCTTACAACATAGTTGGAGAGGTGGGCATCCACAGGCCTGTGCTTCTGGAAACACGGTAATGCAGGGGTTAAAACACCAGAGTACCGGTTCTCAGTCTCAGATCTCAGTTCACCATCTCAGCTGTGTGACTTTGCACCAGTTTCTTAACCTCTCTGTGCCTCACTCCCTCCATTTGTGAAATGGCAACACTAATAGCATGTATCTTCTAGGAGCGTTGTGAGGAGTGAGTAAGAGAAACATTCAGAACAAGGCAGGCCTCCGTACCTGTTCTGTGTAGCCTTTTATATTACCGCCCTGGTCCTTTGGTCCTTCTTTGGAGACAGGGCCTGTGTTGCTGGGGCACTGGGCCCAGGTTGCAGCAGGAGGCACTCGGTGTCCTTACGGGAAGGAGGGAGCAGGAGTGGCACTATAATTCCCGCGGGAGGTGCAGAGAGAGGCAGTGATGGCTTCTGGGCCAGGAGAGGCTTACGAGCAAGGTGTGGTCCAGCCACAACACCCTGCCCATCTCAGACACAGTTGCCTCCACTGTGGCAGGAGTGAGAATAGCTTCCTCTATTAGCTTCTGTTGACCGTCCCTGGGTCCTGCTGGCAGCTGACCAGTGAACCCAGTGTCCTCTCCGTGGTGGGGGAGGTTAGCGGACCATGAAGGGGAAGGGTATTCCACTCGATGGCCCCGCCTCTGGCTCATCACGGCGAAGCCTGGACCTGCCCCAGGAGTCACCAGAGCAAGCCAATAGTGGGCTCAGGGCTCCCGGGAGCGGGGGGGGGGGGGGGGGGGGTGGCAGGAGATGGAGAGAAAAGGCTCCGGGGAGGTGGGGTTGGCTGTCAGGGCTCCCCAAGCGTTGCCCCAGGAAGGAACACCAAGCAGAAAAGCGCTCGCAGGTGCATCGTGCATGAGCCCAGGAGCGGAGCCTGGGCCAGAGACCCCCCAGGTGTCTGTCCCATAGGAGGGGACCCTGCCTCACCTGCGCTGCCAGGCCTCAGCTGTGTCGAGATGCACCCACCTTGCCACCCTCACCTTCACCTTCCTCTCGCCCCTGAGCCAGGATCCAGTGAAGGAAGAAGTAACACCACCACAGGCTCTACCAGTTCCTTGGGTCGGCTCGAAGGGAGTCCTTTGGATGGACGGGGTCCTCTGAGGCCACAGCAGCCTGGAGGCACAGTGTCTCTGTCACAGCTTAGCAGCCTTTGGAAGAGTCTGGGCACATCCAGCCCATGCTGGAATAGCTCCTGTGTGTCAAGTGCCCAGGGCTGGGCGTGTTTTACCTCAGCAGCCCCCCCGGGGGCCGGGGGGGGGCAGGACGGCTGAGTCGTTCTAGGTAGAGACCGAGGCAAAGAGGGGGTCTCTGCACCCCCAAAGCCCAGGCAGGTAACATGCCCGGGAAACAGCCCGTGAGCAGCAGCCAGAATCCGTCAGAAATCCCATAGCTCAGAGCGGGAAAGGCGCACGTGCAAGGCTTCCTTCCACTGGCGAGGTCAAGGTCTCAGAGCCGAGACTGCGCTGTTCCAGGCAGGCATTCCGATATATCCATTTCAGCAAATACAGGCGTCCTTTCCAGCCCGTGGGTCTCTGTGTTTCTGTCTTGTTGTGTGATAGGGGCTCACATTTCGTTTACTCCGTAAGTCAGTAAAAACCGGCGTGGCCAAAAGCCGGGTTGGTTCTTTGGCTCTGGTGAGCCTTAATCTAATTCATCCATGGCCACCCCGAGACGGCTGAAGTCAGAGCATTCTGGGCAATGATCTGCAACAACTGTCAACAGCAAACCCTTTTAGGATAATGAGGCTCGCAGCAGGTCAGCTCGGCTTGGCCACGAATGCAGCCTGGTGCCCACGGGTTCACCCACTCAACACGACCACCGGCTTCCTCTTCCCCACGGGGTGAGGGCAGGGATGCAGAAAGCCCGCTAGTCCGTTAACACAGGCAGGAAAAGCACACGCACCTCTGAGGTTGCCGGAACCATTCTTTATTGCTTTTTAAAGAGCAACAGTGGATGCTTTGCTGCTGAGGAAAGCAACTACCAGTCTCCAGATCTTTTTTATGACTTGGGAGGATTTTTCTTCTGCGTGCGTTTCAGACGTACCTTCTGGTTTTCCTGCGTTTGGCTCATGCCGGCGGGCTGCTCACGGAAAGGCCTCGTGACTCGGTGCCAGCTCTGAAGAACACAGTCCATCATTGCGACTGGTTCGGAGTGGATGACTGATGGATGGAGTAACTTTATCGCTTCTCCCGTTTTTTACTGTTAGCAAACGGGAGAAATCCCAAGTGAGACAAGCACCCTCCCGACAGCCTCCCACCCGCCCCCACCTCAGCAATCCTTTTAAAATGATGAAACCGGCCGCTGAGAGGGATGGCTCGTCCGTGGCCCGGGTGGCAGGACTGGCAGGGCTCACGCTCGGCTGACGGGGCAGAAATGGTTGAGCTGAGTGGCTGTCTGTTTCCGAGATCTCAACAGTGAGAATTTCGCTTGGCATCATTTTTTCTTCCCATGTGATGCTTGTCCCCCGGTGTGAGACAAGGTGCATCGGGGGGTCTCCAGGAGGGGTCACTAGGACATGGCTTGTTCAGGGGCTCCCCTTCCCTCCCAGGTTGTCTCGGACCCAGATCAGGAAAGCAGCCTCCCTGACTGCTGGGACCCGTGTCCTCTCCAAATAACGTGCTGGCCACGACCCGACAGCGTTCACGGTGTCTCTGTCCCCGGGACCCTGCCCGAAGCTGGTTTGTGGGCCGACGAGGGCAGACCGCCCAGGAAACTGGGAGGCTGGAGAGCAGCGTGCTAAGTAGGGGTGGGCCAGCTGTGGTGAGAGGATGAGGTTCCAGGGACAAAGCCTGTCCCCAAAGGTGTCTGCCCGGACATCTCCCCGGGGCCACATCTTCCTCCCCGTGGAAAGGCCCAGGGGAGGTCAGCCAGGTCCCAGCCTGTCGTGTCTCTGGGTCAGTTTCCGGGGGCCACCAAAAAAAGTGCTGCAGACGCGCGGTCTTAAACAACAGAGAGCTGTTTTCTCACGGTTCTGGATGCTAAACCAGGGCTGGTTCCTTCTGGAGGCTCCGAGAAGAGTCCATTCCGTGCCTCTTGTGCAGCTTCTGGTGGTCCCCAGCAACCCTCAGCTTTGGCTCATGAATGCATCACTTCCATTCAAAGACCCTTCTCCCTCTGCCTCGGTGTGTGCCTGCATCTCCAAAGAGCCTCCGTCCAAGGACACTGGTCATATTAGATTCGGGGCCCACCCTGCTCCACTATGACCTCATCCTAACTATTTATGTCTGCAAAGACCCTGTTTCTAAACAAGGTCACATCCTGAGGTTCCGGAGGACATGAGTTTGGTGTGTGTTGGGGGGGGGGGGGGCTGGAGCTGGCGAATTAAATTAAGAATGTGCAGATTATGGCCCAGGGTCAGCAGGAAGCCCCCTCAGCATCTAAGCTCCCACTGGGGGGAAGTGAAAACCATGGGGTCCTTTTCTGATTGAAGGGCAATGTCCATACACCCACACAAAGGAAGTAAAGTCACAAGATTTATTACTGACACATCCCAGAAACGGGGGCGGGGAGAAGGTTCGCAGTGAGCCAGGGGAAGGGGGGGGGGTCCTCTGTCCCAGGTCCCAGGTGGGGAGGATAGTAGACAGCAGGGTAGCAAACGCTTATTACTTGTCAGGTGATTGGGGCAGAGGTCACAAATATTCATGGGCGAAACTCTAAGTGGTTATTTTATTTTATTTTTTTAATGTTTATTTATTGTGAGAGAGAGAGAGAGAGCACAGAGAGAGAGCACAAGCAGGGGAGGGGCAGCGAGAGAGACTCCCAAGCAGGCTCCGTGCTCTCAGCTCAGAGACCAACTCGGGACTTGAACTCACGAACCATGAGATCACTACCTGAGCCAAAATCAAGAGTCGGTTGCTTAACCGACTGAGCCACCCTGGCGCCCCAGATAAGCTGTTTCAAAAGCTGCCCCAGGACGATGAGAAAGAATGAAATCATGCCATTTGCAGCAACGTGGATGGAACCAGAGGGTAATATGCAAAGTGAAATAAATCAGTCAGAGAAGGACAGATATATGTTTTCACTCATATGTGAATCTTGAGAAACTTAACAGAAGACCATGGGGGAGGGGAAAGGGGAAAAAGTTACAGAGAGGGAGGGAGGCAAACCTTAAGAGACTCTTAAATACAGAGAACAAACTGAGGGTTGATGGGGGGTGGGGGAGAGGGGAAAGTGGGGGATGGGCATTGAGGAGGGCACCTGTTGGGATGAGCACGGGGTGTTGTATGGAAGCCAATTTGACAATAAATTATATTTAAAAAAAAAAAAAAAAAAGGTGCCCCGGAGAAAGCAAAGTGGGAACTTCGGGCAGAAATCCTAAGCTCAGGCCCTTACCGACATGTCCAGACTCAAGAGTGTGAGCAGGGCCGTCCTGCTATAAAATGTCAGGGCAGCAACTCCAAACTGCTGTTGTCTCATCACAGGGGACACCTGTCAGCCCACTCCGTCTCTTCAGGGAAAGTGGCTGGTGGCATATTGCATCTCCCACCAGCACGGTGGCTGTTGTTGGCATAAGGAAACAAGCAGAGAGAGCGGGGCCGGGACCTCTGAACAGGTCACCCAGAACTGGAGAAGGCCAGATAAGGACCGAGTCCTATAGAAGGGAGGTGGCAAGAACCAGGTGGGAGCAGATGATCCAGGGCCGATGTTGGAGAAGAGACTGGAAATGGGGACAGCTGTGTATAAAGGGCAGCGATGGGACAAGCACTAGGCACCTAATGCCATGGACCCAGCTTTCCAGGGACCACTTGAGAAGTCCCAGCAAGGGGGAGGTGAGGCTACCCCTTCTTTGCTCTCTCTGGACGGGATGACTCTTAGCAAACTCACCTTAGGGTGAGTTGAGGGTGCCCTCAACTGGCAATGATTAAAGCTCTGCCTCGAGGTGCTTTGACGTAGTCTAACTGCAAAACCAGTTTGTAAACGTCTCTACCTACTTTCCATCCAGTGAAGAGAGAGTTTCTTCTACCTTTTGGGTCCCAGTAAGAGGCGCTAAGCTGCTGTTGGGGTGACAGTGGCCAAGCCTCCCGATGCAAAGACAGCATGTCTCCTCTCTCTCAAGGTCACCTGTAAAACACTCAATACATCTTCAAAAGAAAATTACTTGTAAGTCACTGAAATTTACATAGAGGTTGGGACCATCTGGTGCTTGGGGGAATTTAGAAAGGCAGTGTCTTTAAATGAATCAGAGTCCCGAAAGCCAGCCTTCAATGACGAAGCTCGTTCATTCTTTCAGCCGCTCACCATCTACGGGCCAGGCGGCGTTCTGGATGCCGGGGACAGAGCAGTGAGCCGTGCAGGCGGGGGTCTTATTGTAGCTTATGGTCCGGGGGAGAGAGGGATGCTAGTGAATGAGAAACGCGCATGGGCGTCAGAGAGCCATGCTCAGGGCAAAGTGAAGCAGGGGGAGGAAGGGAGTATGTGAGCGCCATGAGGCCAGGGAAGGGTGGTAGGTGGGAAGCCGGCCAGCGAACTCCCTGGGGTGACACTTGACGAAAGACCCAAAAGGGGAGAGAGAGCTCACTGAGTGGAGTCCAACCGTGGCTTCAACATGCTTACCTGGGGGCAGGTGACTCCCTCCGGCGACGGTGAGAGCCTACGGCCCCACCCACTGTGTGCTTACGAGCAGTCTTGAGGTTGGCTGGAGTCTTGGAGAACGGCCACCCCCCCCCCCCCCCGCCCCCACGCCCTGCTCAGCCTTGCGCTTGGTTCGACCACCAGACGCCACGCCCACGCCACCTGCCCTTCCTCTGGGAAACATTCTGGAGGAGTCGGTCTCTGTAGAAAGAGAATGAAAGAAAAATGTCCTCCAGGGTCTCTGTGGGGGTCTCCTGGGGAGGCCCGCACACCTGCCAGCGGGCTCTCCGGCTCCAGCCGGGGCCTCTGCGTCTCCAGGGCGGCTCGTCTTACCCAGGAGCCCACACATTACTTCTACTCATCAATTCACTTTTCAACACCAAATATATCTTTCTCATTTTGCAGCATTTTCTTACACCTCTACCACTTTTGGCTTCAACAAGAATTCTTGGTAGCTGAGAGATAGTGTGTGTGTGTGTGTGTGTGTGTGTGTGTGTGTGTAATGAACACCTGAAGGAATATAAAAATCTGGCTTGAAGCAAACACCCTTTCTTCTGGTCTCCATTTCTGCTCTTGCTGACAGAAACTGTGGCAAGATGGACAAGTTAAAAAAAAGACTCCAAGAATTAATCATCTAGGCCTGGTGACACATGATCAAGTGGGAATCCCATTCCAGAGACATTTATCAAGCACCTTGATAATTGAGGCATTGTGCACGGCTTAGGGATTAAAAGGAAGAAAAAAGTCTTGCTCTTGGGGGCCCACAACCTGGTTCGGTACCAGACATAACAAGGGCACAATTGCCATTGCTTAGCGACTGGAACGTGCCCAGGGCATTATGGGAGCCCAGGAGGGGGCATCCAATGCAGTCCGGGGTCACTGTAGTCAGGGTGGGCCTTGCTTTTGTAGAGAGGAGAATCCCTCGCCCCTCTCAGGTGTCAACCTGGAAGGGGGTTTTTCGTTTGCCCCTATCATCCGGGAGGATCTCCTAGCTCCCCCGCTCCTGAGCCCCCGCCACCTGCTGACCAACCTCAGGAGGTAATTAATTCATAACCGGAGCATCGGTGAGGTCTGTCTTGCTCCATCGGGACCAGCTGGGAGAGGGGACAAACGGAAGAAGCTAAGGTGTGGTCAGGGTACCTATCCAGGCGTGCCCTCTGGCAGAGGCCAGGCCAGGCCACACACGGACCCCACCCCTGGCAAAGTCACAGAAGGTCCCGAGCTGCCCAGGCCCACTTCTTCCACATCTTGGAGGCTCCGCCCACCTCGTCTGCTCTTCCAGGAGTGACTTTACACGTTTTTAGCGGCACACAATTCTGGCTCAGGGCCATTTCTGTTAACTCATTTTGTCACTTGGTCAACAGATAACTTGTCGAATTCCAAGTATGTGCCAGATGCTGCTCTGGAATCAGGCACACACACGGGTCTCAGACCCTGCTCCCACGGAGCTTACAGACCTGCAGAAAGACAGACATTTATCACATAATTGCACACACAGTATGAAGATGCATCCCTTCAAGTGCTAGGAGAGAGAGGTCCCAGGACCGGACAGCCTGTAAGGAAGGGACTTGACCTCCTAGGGGAGTCAGTGAGTGCTCTCTGGAGAAGATCAGCAAACATTAACTAGGACAGAGAGGAAGGAAGAGCGGGCCTGGTAGAAGGAACCGCATGTTCAAAGGCCCTGTGGTGGAGGGCAACCTGGGAACTATGAGGAACTAACAGAAGGTCCTGGGAGCTGGAGTTGAGAGGCCAGGGGGAGCATAGAGGATGAGGAGAACACAGAGGTCGGGGGGGCCTTCGAGCCCCCAGCACAGCAGCCTCTTCCCTGGACCTGTTGAAGAATTGGAAAAGAACTTGGAAAGAAGCCAGGGGCTCACCGCTCTTCTGTCACCATTTACAGCCCATCGTAGCTATCTCCTCTGGAAGATCAGGCGGAGGGCACGTGACTTCCCTGGGGTTCATGGCTACTAGCCGTCGGGGCAAGGACTCAATGTCAAGGCTGGGGGCTGCTCCCCCCGCCCCGCACTGTGACGGGTTAGGCTGCACGTCACCCCCACGCCTCGCTGCCTGGCCCTGGGAGACCCGCTACCCGAGCTGAGGGCTCATTAGCGTCAGAGGCTTGGCATGGGGACCATCTCATTTAACTTCACTCTCCCACAATTGATCCATCATGCCGGGACTAGACGGCCGCCCCTCCACGTGTTTCTGATTCCCTTAATGGCCCCCGCGCTCTGTGAGCCCCAGTCGGTGTCTGACAGGCTCACGGTGCTCTGGAAAGCCCTTTGGAAGGTTCTTTCTGGTCTCCTTACACAACCATTTTAAAAGCTTTTCTTTTCTTAATAAGAATTTTGGGTTTTCCGACCCTTTGAAAACAGTCAGGTATTCCATGTTATTCAAGTGTACTCTCTCAAGTAGGTAAGACACGTATACGTTATAAAATATAAAAGACACAAAGGGAAATGTGGTGAAAAGGAAGTGTCCCACCCCGGCCCCAGTCCCCCAGCTCCCCTCCCCAGACACCCACTAGTGAGCAGTTTCTTACGGTGTTCTGGCATGTGGTACCCAAATGTACCATAAACCACCAAACCTATGGTTTTTAGAACACTTTTCAACTTGAAAATGCCAGTTTTTGCTTTATTCAAACTCAGCTCCCTAGCAACTTTTTAGCTCGGAAAATACTCCTTTTCATTTAGTGTGAGATTTCTCCCCCCTGGTACTTTTGCCCTTTGGGGCCCACCACGCTTTGCTGTGGGGGCCGCCCTGTGTTCCGTAAGACATTGGGCGGCACCCCCGGTTCTACACACTAGACGTCAACGCAGCACCACCCTCCACCCAGTTATGACAACCAAAAATGTCCCCAGATATTGCCAAATGTCCTCAGGCTGGAACGGGCAACACCCCCTCCAGATGAGAACTACGGACTTGTTGCGGTTAGGGACAACGCACTCTCCGTCTCTGAAGAAAAAGGGTCTGGGGGACTTGCAAAGACTCAACGCGCCAATAAGAGTAAACACAAACATTAAAGACCAACTCTAAGTTGAAAATTATTGAAGCTTGGTGATGGATACGGGAGGGTGCCTTACGGCACACTTGTTACACCCTGTGTGTTTGAAGGGTTTTTTTTCCTAATAACGAAGATAAATGTTTACATGATGTTTAAAATTACTCATCACAAAAATGATTGATGAGTAAGTTGAGGCAAGTACGGCAGAGGGGAAGGAAAGCAACGGCAGTAATTAGAAGCTGAACATAAAGTACAGTGTGTGCCTACGATCTCGTCTCTGTTGCTGGGAGGGGATTGGAATCTGAGATTCGTACAGTCGACCCAAAGGTAGAGCGTGCTCAGTTAGAAGCGCCAGTGGCGAGGGATAAAAAATAAGCCAGTGGCTCAAAGCAAGCAAAGTTCTTCAAGGAATGAAAGAAATAGTCTGGGGCAACTGTCCTGACACAAAATCGGCAGATACACATTCCCTGAGCTCCTCTGGAAATGCTGAATCAGAGTCTAGCCTGGGGCCTGAGAATTTGTGCTCTTAATGAGTATTCTTTAGAGGCCAGTCAATAAGGCAAGAATAGCACGGGATTTTAGTGAAAGTAATTCTGCAAAGAATGAAAACAATGCCCTCCCATATACAGGTCTCGGAACATCTGGATTCATCCAAGAATAAACTTCGGAGCGGCCACAGGACGGACAGCCTCAGAAATATTATTTCTCTCCAAATTTTACACAGTCCAAGGTTACAACCTCTATTTCCTGGAAGGCAGCTGCTCAGGGGAACCCATTTAGGCTGGCCCCACTGGCTCTAGCAGCTGGAGGGAGGGCTCAAGGCTTCCTGGAAAAACTTCCCATCCCCAGAAGAGCTCGCGGTACCCCTCCCCCACTCAGGCTCCCAGCAGGGCTGGCTGACCTCTCTGGAGGATGCTCCCGCAGCAAGAAACCCCGCCTTTAAAATTTCAAAGTTTCAGGCCATGATCATTGTAACCAGGAAGGAAATCATTCAACTGTTCACTGAAAGGATAAAAACATCACAATAAAGTACCAACAGAACCCTCAGCTTCTGGAATATACCTTCCCATTGATATCTAGTCAAACACATAGTAGAGGCAGATAGGGACGTAGTTTTAAATACTTTGGCCTATTTTTTCTGAACATTTCAGAGACAAAAAAGAAAAAAAAGGAGATTGAATGATCCAAATCCTTGAAGACTTGGGCAACTTTAAGAGAAACGTGGACACAAGATGCCCATCTACTTAGCAGACCTGCAGTGCTGTGCCCACCTGTGAGCTCTTGAAGGTGGTACATTTGATGGTTGTCTCTGATCTTCTGGAAGGATAAGGATTCTTCTGGGCTCCAAACATACTGCATTTATACCTGATACTGGGGTGCAATACCTAATTTCTGATGAAGAATCATGTGTGACAAGCAGCCTCAAAGACTTGGGGACCTAAAGATTGAAAGCTCTTGGGGCGCCTGGGTGGCTCAGTCGGTTAAGCATCAGACTTCAGGTCATGATCTCGCGGTTCATGGGTTTGAGCCCCAAGTGGGGCTCTGTGCTGACAGCTCAGAGCCTGGAGCCTGCTTCGGGTTCTGTGTCTCCCTCTCTTTCTGCCCCTCCCCTGCTTGTACTCTGTCTGTCTGTCTGTCTGTCTCTCTCAAAAATAAATAAATATTAAAAAAATAAAGATTGAAGGCTCTTTACCCAACGTAAGAATGACTCCCTGCATGTACTTATTACCTCATTTCTACCCATTCAGCCTTAAAACTCCAACGCTCTTTAAAATACTGCATTTGAGGGGTGGCTGGGTGGCTCAGTCAGTTGAGCGCCCAACTCTCAGGTCATGGCTCAGGTCATGGGATTGAGTCCCACATCGAATCGTGGGATCGAGCCATACTGAGCACAGAACCCACTTAAGATTCTCTCTCTCTCTCTCTCTCTCTCTCTCTCTCTCCCTCCCTCTTCCCTTCATCCCTGCTCAAATGCTCTCTCTCTCTCTCTCTCTCTCTCAAAAGTCAATTACTTAATTTAAAAAGAAAATAAAATACTGCATTTGAATCTCTACTTGTTAAAAATCAATTCTTAAGCCTCCAAAACCTGAGTAACCCCAATCACGGACAAAGTACAGAAGGTGATGGAGAGTAAAGAGAGACATAGCAGGAGAGAGGGACCCTGACTCCTGCCTCGCTCTCCAAGGTTTAAGAAATGCCTCAAACCCCTGGGCCCCTTGAATGGGTTTGAGGCTAGAGAGTCATTTACTTTTCAATTACCAGAAGTCATGCAAATTTTTCTGCCGGCTATCCCCAACCCTACAGGCTGGCCTGATATTTGCAATGCCTCTAGCGAGCAAAATGGGACCCGTTGCAGTAGCTGGGACTAATAGCAGAGAGCATTGTGGTTTTGCTATTAAGTTACTCTCAGCAATTAGTAAATTTATTGTCCTAATTGTTTCCACATGGCTGCTCTGTGCACATGTCTTGCCTCGAAGATGCCCTTACAGTCTTGCCCCTGTCATCATATTTCAGCATGATCGCTGCCCATCTCTCCAAACTGTCCAACCCCATCAAAAGCTGATTTGCAGTCAGGTCAGCAGGAAGGAGGAGTAAGAGTTCATTCCAAAGTCCACGGCATATTTGGATAAAACGCAGAGAAAGTATTTCGTTGTGGCTCTTTGGGGGTCTGAGAATGTACTTCAGAGGGAGACAATCGCTAGCTGCCTGTGGCTAATGCACAGCGAAGTCCAAATTCTCCCCAGCCTCGAATCTGCTGCCCTTTCAAATCCCAACTCCAATCCTCCACGGAAACTGTCAGGTGGGGGGGGGTGGGGGTGGGAATGGCTTTCTGGGGCCTGGGAGAACTTTGTTCTAGGCTCAGTGGCTGAGTGAGATTTTGAGGGTGCACAGACTCCAGCCAGACCTGCCTACGGATGGGGTCAGGATGCCCCTGGTTCTACATTCAGGGCCTTGATTCCCTGGCACCCTCTGCCAGAGAAAGGTCACTGTCCTTGGCATTGCCATCCTCAAAAATTGAGGTGGATGGCCGCAGAGTGGGGTGTTGGGTGGGGACTGTCCGGGACATGATGTGTGTAACAGTGGCTCCTGGAGGGAACCCATCACCCTCCGGGCTGGCAGGCAGCACCCTTGTAATGGAAACCCGGTTGGCAGGAGCCGGGAGCTGGTGTCACTCCTGTGTTCTCGAGTGTCACCCGCTCGGGCCCCAAACTGAAACCCAGCCAGAGCAGGTGCAGCCTAGCATCACAGGTGGAATCAGTGACACAGGCCCCCAGCTCCAGGCAGCTGGCGGATATTTGTGTGACTCACCTAGCAAATGGCCCCTATAATCACGCATTCTTTTGCCGCTTTAGGAATCAACTAGAAATCTAGGCAAGAAAGCAGGAGATGTAATGAGGTGGCCCTTTCCTTTTCAGAGCTTTAATGCATATTAGGTTATCTCGGTCTCACCTCACATTTGGGAAGGAGAGAGAAACCATACATAGATAATTTATAAAGTCTATATAATATATAAAACTATGTACGTGTATAAATCATAGCTTAGCATTTCAGAGTGGGGGTTCAAGTCCCGGCTGGATGATTCACTAGCTCCGGGGCCTTGGGATCCACTCAGTTTCCTCAGATCGTCGTCATAATTGCATAAAGCGAAAGTGTTAAAGCACTTACTCTGGTACCAAATGCAAGCTAAGTGCCTAGTAAATACTATCATCAAATAACACTAAATTACAGTAAGGATCTAAGAATTGCTAGGACAGGGCTGCATCTCCTGAGCATCTAGAAAACTCCAACATTCTTTTATGGGCAATTGCTCTTATCATTTCCCCCCCCCCCCCCAACTATGTTATTTCTGTGTTGTCTGCTCCCCACCCACCCAAATGGAGGCTCCATGAAAGCAGGGACTCGTTCACGCGCTGCCGTGGCCTCCCGCCTCCCCTCTTACACAGAGCTGGCACATAATAAATGCTCAATAAATGTCTGTTGGAAAAAAATGAACGGCAAAGGGCAGAGAATGCGGGAGCAGCTGGTTGCTCTCCTGGCTCCTTCGTGGAAGTTGGGGTTCCTTCCACCCCAGATGGCACCCCCCCCCCAGCCCCAGCAGATGGGTCCCTCCGCCCTCCCCGGGGGATCTGGGGTGTGTTGCAGCCTGCCGGGGTTTTCACATTTCTCCTGCCGGGCGGGAGAGGAACCTCGCCAGGCTGTGCTAATTAATCGTGTTTTATGCACACACATTTGAACCTGAAATGGAGAATGCAAATGTATTCCCAGCCAGAAGGCCATGCATTTCGCGCGTGCTGGCACAGAGGTCGGCTCCCAGGAGGGGAGGACTCCCCAGGGTAGCGGCAGGGCAGCCACGGGGCGGCGTGGGCTGCGCGAGGGCGGGCACCTGCCGCGGTAATTCCACCCAGCTGCGGCGTCAATTATTCATCCCGCGCCGCGCGCACGGCCACCGGCCACCTGCGGGCCGCTGTGCTCCCAGCGCCGGGGGGGCCCCCCACGGCTACCCGCCCCCCAGGACGGAAAGGGGCGCCGCGGTGCTCCAGCCACAGACCCATGAGCGGCCATGAGCCGCTGTGAAGACGCCCGGGAGGGGTGAGTTCGGGGGTGCCCCTGGGCGTGGCCATCCGGGCACTTCCTGGGTGCCTCCACTTCAGCCCGCGGGGCGTTCTTCTTAGCGACACTTGGAGTGGAATCCGGTTCAGGCCCACCCTGAGGGGCTTCCAGCGCCCGGGGTCCCCGGTAGGCGGGTTGTGATGTAAGAGGGCTCTGCCTGGCGGTCTGTCACAGGAGGGTCCGCTGATCAGAGGACAGACACAAAGGAGCTCGTGGGTCTTTATTGTCATTGTGACATCAGAGAGGTCTGGAAACTGTTGTGCGAGGTTTGTTTTTCCGGAGGCAGGTGAAGTCCGAATTTTCCAGGCAGGGCCAGGGAGGGTGGGCATGCGTGAAGTTTATGAAAATATGTTAGAATGCCTGCAACTCACTCTCAAATGGTACACACACACACACACACACACACACACACACACACGGAAAGAATCACAAAAGAGATGTACATAAGACAAAACGTGGAAGTCAGTGGATACCAAGAGAGCCAGCACAATGGCACTATTAAAAATAAAACCAGGGGCACCTGGGTGGCTGGGTCCGTTAAGCATCGGACTTCGGCTCAGGCCATGATCTCATGGTTCCTGAGTTCAAGCTCCGCATCAGGCTCTGTGCTGACAGCTCAGAGCTTGGAGCCTCTTCAGATTCTGTGTCTTTCTCTCTCTCTCTCTCTATGTGTGTGTTTATACATATACATGCAAATATACCTAATTACAAATTGATTTGCTCTTGAAAGGAAACAAACAGGGTATGGTTGATTGGTGGCAGACACCGGGCAGCGGGACCCTCTGAAATCCTGTCCCTTTTGCATCACGTACAGGTGGGAGGGGGCAGTGGTTGAGGCAGAGAGTCTCTGAGGAAGCACTGGGGATCAAGTGCGGAGGAGGGAAGAAGGGAGGCAGCTCCGGGAGAGGCGGGGGAGGAGAGCACAGGTGCAGAGGCCGCAGGAGGTGGGCCAGGGTGGGTAGGAGGAGAACGACTCAAGACGTGTCTGTGATGACGTGTCTGCCCCTCCCTCGCTCACACTCTGTCTTTCAAAAATAAATAAAGATTAAAAAAATGTTTTTTAAATAAAACCAAAGAGGGGCACCTAGGTGGCTCGGTAGGTTAAACAACTGAGCTGACAGCTCAGAGCATAGAGCCTGCTTCAAATTCTGTGTCTCCCTCTGTCTCTGTGCCCTTCCCTCACTTGTGCTCTCTCTCTCTCATTAAAAAAATTTTTTTAATAAAAAAATTAAACAAAACCAAAGAAAGAAAAAGACCTGTGACCTTGACCAATGTCCCTGATGGCCCATTCTCCTGGGCATTTGGGCTTTTTTCAGGTTTTATATAGAAGGCCTTTCTTTGTACTTTATATTACATTATCATTGACAAAACTTTTTGTCATATTGATCACTGGCCCTTAGAGAAGCTATGTGGCAATAAAAATTCTTTTAAAGTAGAGAACGAGGATAGTTTTCTTTCTCCACATAAGCCAGCATGCTTCCTGTTATTAGACAATGAACTCTGTAACACTCACCTTCCCCTTTTTGCTTTGGCTGCTGGGAAGCTCAGAGTCAAGTTTGTTGTTGTTGTTTGCTTGCAATTGTAATAAGTTCTTGCAGAATGAGGACTAGGATATGATTATTTCCATCCTTTTGTTACTTGGCTCTTGTGCTTTCACACACACACACACACACACGCACACCTTTTCAATAGTTTTCTTGATCTGTGACTTCTATTGCAAGACCTTTCAAATCATCTTTGAAAAAAATGTGGCCAAGCTAACTGTGCAGAATTTGATACATGGTGAACCCTCAACAAGTAAGGGAGGAGGCACGGCCATTTGCTTACACCAGAAATCTAGAAGTCACCCTTCTCAACCCTCACATGCAACCCATTAGCAAAGCCTGCCTGCCAATTCCACCCACTTCCCCCGTACTCCCCAATCACTGTCCTAGTTAAGGAATGTAGGAGTCACTCAAACTACAGCAGTAGCTTCTGCTCTTGCCCACGTGCAGTCTGCTTGCTGCAGGGCGGGGTTTTAAAACCTCCGGCACGCCTATGTCTATGCACTGCTTAACATTATTCAGTGGCCTCCTACCCACTTAGAATAACCCAGATCTGCTGATTGCCACCCACAGGGTCTGGCCCCGGGTCATCACAGACACCGTCTTGAGTCGTTCTCCTCCTACCCACCCTGGCCCACCTCCTGCGGCCTCTGCACCTGTGCTCTCCTCCCCCGCCTCTCCCGGAGCTGCCTCCCTTCTTCCCTCCTCCGGCACTTGATCCCCAGTGCTTCCTCAGAGACTCTCTGCCTCAACCACTGCCCCCTCCCACCTGTACGTGATGCAAAAGGGACAGGATTTCAGAGGGTCCCGCTGCCCGGTGTCTGCCACCAATCAACCATACCCCGTTTGTTTCAAGAGCAAATCAATTTGTAATTAGGTATATTTACATGTATACACACACACATATATTTGTTTGCTTGCTTGTTTCGTTGTGTCTCCCAGTAGACCTTAGACATCATGAATGCGAGACCCTTGTCTGATTTATTCACAAATGTAAGTTCTCATCTGGCACAGTGCCTGGAACGTAATAGGTGCTCATTAACTGTTCTCGAATGAGGGAAGAAATGATTCGAAGCTCGTTCTCGGCATCCCTTAAATTGATGTGAGCAGCAACAGAGCCTCTCTAGCCAACAGTTGGGGGGGGGGGGCAGTGTAGGATGCGTGGCTCCGAATTCACGGCTAGAAGCGTGGGTCACAGCGTCACTGGTCAGGCACAGGTGAGGAGCATGCGCCGTGTGGTGGGTGGAGCCAGGGGGGAGGAGCCTGGGACTTTGGCAGCCTTCGAGGTGGTGCTGGTGGTCAGTGATAAGGGCTTGCAGCTGCTTTCATTTGTGTCTATATTCGGGTGTGGGTGATCTCCATAGTCACGGGGGGCGGTCCATGAACGTCTTGGTGGTGGCTACGTGGCGTATATACTTGGAACGTGCCCTTGAAAACTATGGAAATAAACAGGTGTTGATAGTGGTGGCGTCATTTGGAGCTACAGCACCCTGATTCCGGTGCATGTGTCTTGTGGGACCATTTAGAGGCAGCTAAATTTAGGTGCTCCATGTGAGTTGGTGCGCAAAGCATGGAGGGAATGTGGTCTCTTTCCTAACTATGGTGGCCATTGGGCACCACCACCCTCTGAAATCCTATCCCTTCCTGCCATGCTGCTCCAAACACATCCTCCACACGTGACAGTAAATTTGTAGCACTTTCCCTTTCTTGCCAAGTTTTTCTGTTTCTTGAACCCCTAACGTTTATCCCAACCGTTTAAGCTTGGGGTACCCCTTGGTGGGGGGGGGGGTTCCAAAAATGATTTGCCATCAGGTCTAATATATCTTTGGATCTATACTGTAAGTGTTGGGATTTTGTATAACTCTGCCCAACCTACTGTGAAGATTTTCAAACACATAGCCAATAGCAAAGAATGCTACGATGAACAACTGGAGACTAGCCCCGTGATCTAGCAATTACGCATTTTGCCATATTGGCTCTCTCTTTGCATGTATGTATTATATATGTGTATATGCACACATTTGTTTTGCTTATCCATTTAAAAGTAAACCGTAGGGGGTGCCTGGGTGGTTCATTTGGTTAGGCGTCCAACTTCGACTTCCGCTCAGGTCATGATCTCACCGTTTGTGGGGTGGAGTCCTGCCTCTGGCTCTCTGCTGTCAGCACAGAGCTCGATTCAGATTCTCTTGTCCCCCTCTCTGTCTGCCCCTCCCCTGCTCGAATGCTCTCTCTCAAAAATATATAAACATTTAAAAATAAAATAAAAGTAAACTGAAAACAATCATGACACTTCACAGGAAATATTTCATCATCCCAAGGACGTTCTCCTGTATATCCACAATACCCTTATTGTATCTATTAACATTAACTTTAACATCATCTTACCATCCAGCTGATGTTCAAATTATCCCAATTGCTTCAGAGTCTCTTCTATAGCTGGAGGGTTTTTGTTTGTTTGTTTTTCCCCTTGAACCAAGATCCAATTAAAGGTCACCGTGAAGGTTGTTGTGACTATTTATCTCCTTCAATCCAGAACAATCTCCAAGACTTTTCGTTATGGTTTTGACTTGGGAACTGTCCAACCCAGTTGTCTGATAGAAAGCCCCGTGTTCTGTATTTGTCCTGGCTGTGGATTTGTTTCTGGTTAAGCAGCATTAGCAACTTTGCTTAATGTACAAACCCGTGCCTCTGCCAATGATCAATTTCCTCAAGATATGGTACTGTGTGGGTTTATTTACAAAGTGTCTATGCTTAAAAAGTATTTAAGGTAGTTTACAATAGAATAGAAAGTCTGTTGAATAAAAGAGAAAATGTTTTTTTACCATGCAGGAAGATGGCAGATGGGTTGGAAGAGGCAAACATAACCGTAAACACACATTAGGGGCGCCTGGGTAGCTCAGTAGGTTGAGCATCCAGGACTCTTGATTTCGGCTCAGGTCATGATCTCACAGTTCATGGGATTGAGCCCCGTGTCCAGCTCTGTGCTGATAGCACAGAGCCTGCTTGGGATTCTCTCTCTCCCTCTCTCTCTGCCCCTCCCCTGCTCGCACATGCACGTGCTCTCTCTCTCTCTCTCTTAAGATAAATAAATAAACTTAAAAACACCACATTAATGTGGTTAGTGTAACCTAACCATGAGATTTGATGTTGAGTTTTCTGGCTGCCAAAGCAAAAATGAAAAAAAAAAAAGCCAAAAAGTCATCTTCAGGAGAAATATGAGCTTTACCCATAGTAGATTGTAAAAAATAATTCGTCCAGGGGATCCTTAGACAAATGATATCAAAGAAAATAATGACTAGCATCTTTAACAGCTTCATCAGTGATTCAGGAACCTTCTTCCTTGAGCTGCTTCTGTAATACACAAGGTCAATGCCAAGGACACAACATTAAAATGTAATGCAGTGAAGTTGTTTTTTTTTTTTTTTTTTTTAATGAGTCCAGTCTAGGTAAGTTGATTTCTTGATACAAGGAGAGAACTGGCGTGCCCTGAGGACGGATAGACAATAGACCACCTGGCCTTGGCTCTTGTCCTCAATCCCCCCCTGTGGACGCCAACTCCCCTGGCCAGGTCCCCAGGAGTGGTCAAGTCCCCACTGGACCCTGGGGATAGAGACAGAACGAGTGCAAGGCTGGCCCCAGAGATGAAGCTGAGAGAACCTGACCCCTGGACTCCCAGCACCGACAGCCCCCCACCCCTGCTCCTGTCCCACTACCTCTGTGCAAAGGTAGCCACACCTGAACTTGCAAGCCCTACCAAGATTTTCTGATGATTTTTTTTTTTGTCTGTGCAAGTGCCGAACCCAGGCTCAGAACAGCACAGCCATGCTGCTTTCCCCCTCCCCTGGAAAACACTGAGAGAAGGTTCTTGAATCTTGAACGGACTCCCGTTCTCCACGAGGAGGGAGGACCTGTCTGGCTCTCTCAGTGCCATCCTGCCTCCACCTCCAGGCAGGTTACCAGGGTGACTTAGCTGTAAAGTGTACTCCTTGCAATCACACAGTTCAGTATGTCCATTCAAACTTTGGAAAGAGTCTGCCAAAAAACCCCCCCAGAATACGTGTTCTTTCAGATAATAACTTTCAATTGGATGCCGTTGTGACAATGGAACACCCAGGCCAGGGCAGACACGTTAGGGGCTGCTTCCGGCCTAGGGTGTCGGGCGGACGTGGCCGGGACCGCGCTGGGCTGCGAAGGAGCCTGTGTGGCATCTTGGTGGGACGGTGCTATGGTGTTTCAGCCGCCCCGGCCTCTCTGCAATGCATTTGCACCCAAAGCACGCTGTGTATTCCTAAGAAAGAGTGAGCCGAAGGACCCGTGGGTATCAGCCACGCTGGAAGATGTGGCACTATAAGCTGCCCGCCAGCCATATGTTTTTATCATCCTGTACTTGTCAAAGAGCTTTGAAGTTTGTGATCTTGCCCCGGGTCCCGCGGGACTTCTCTCATAACTCTTCAAGGTTGACCTTGTGTTTTTTCACACCGAGAGCCCCCACACCTCCCCCGGGACTCTAGTATTCCTAAAAAGTAGGGATTATGTCTTTAAAAGGATTAATTTCCATTAGTGTAACTTCCATTAATATAATACAATTTTTTTTCATTTCCACTAATAGACTTTTTTTCTCTAAAAGCATCCCTTCACCCCAGTAAACTGAACTATCGTAATTTTTCTGCGTTCGGCTCTAGCCCTGGGCTGCAGGTGTAAGTCAGGTCTTGCCAGGTTGTTACCATGGCGTTATTTTGCTGCCCAGGATCCTGTCTATTCTCTGTCTCTGGCTTTGGCTGCCCATCAGTATTTTCCCACACTGGTACAACATACAGCTAGCCATCACTTTTAAAGGTTCTGCGATAGCCAGGAGACGGGGGGCTGTGGGGGGGGGGGGGGCTCAGGTTGCTTCGCTCTCTCCTATGCGGAGCACAAAGCTGAATCCACGATTATAAACCATGAGCATCTTGAAACACGGGGTTAAGCGGGTAGTGCACTATCTCAAGAGGTGAACTGCACAGAAACTCCCTCTCAACAGCGTGGCAACAGGAGAGGCCCTTCCCCAGGCTGACTGTCCCCAACCCTCTCTGTCCAGCTGGACTCTGGCACCCCCAGTTCCTCCTTCCCACATTTGCTAAGGGAAGGTGCGGCCAGATGTGCGGTCCCGCCTGAGCTAAGCCCTGCTCGATCACCGACCAGCCCCCCGCACCCGAATGTGTTTTCTGTAGAGCTGTTTGCTATGTTCTGGAATTTCAGACCATGCTGAATTTCCTTGTTTTATGGCTCGGAATTTCAGGAGCAGCACCACAGATGTTAAACGTGTGAGTCTCTTGGCACTAATAAAATAAACCCTAATCAAACAGGGGTGTCGTGACTCCAAGAGTTAGATAGCCCTTAATACATTGTGTCAATCACCATTACAGATGTTGCAAGTTGAGTCATTTGGTAGCATAGTAACTTTATACGGTCCCCGAGAGCCAGCTGTGAATATTTAAGGGGGAAAAAGTCCTTTTTTGTTTCTCTGCAAATATATTTCCAATCATAACTTAAATATTTTCTTTAGTCAAAATACTGATTTCTCTTTCTCACCATATTCTCCAGAGAAGCCCTTACTTTCCTTTTTTCACCTCCACCAAACTAGCTTATGTATTAGAGATCTTGCAAGACTTCGGTTAGAGCCTGGCTTTAGGAATGCTGGAAGCACCTATTTTAAGGCTAGTGTTCTATCCTCACAGGTTTAAGTACCCTCCCCCCCCCTTTGTTGTGAAGTAATAGTATTTCTTGGGGGCTCAGAAAATCCCCAGTGTTAGGATGGGGACACTGAGGTTATGTCAAGGTCACATGGTGGCACTTGGGCAGAACTTGACTCCTGACCCAGTTGCTAGTATGTTACGTTCGAGCATGTACCAGAGCTCCCCTGTGCAGTGAAAATGCCTTTTGCGGTTGGACAAATGAATTTTTTTGAAAACAAATATTTTAATGTAGTTTTCATAGCTGCCTGGAAAGCCTAAAGGCAACAATGACTTCTCCATGAATTATTTTACGTACTTCCTCCTATACCTATACACGAGAAGACCATGAGAAACCCACATTTCCTCATTTGTAAAATAAGGGAGTTGGACCCGGTGAACCTTGCTTTTTATGGACCAGGAATTCCGTTTCTCCAGAATCCATTTGACTTTGAAATACCAAACCTAGTCAGACATAATGTAATATTCTCAAGTGCCATGTGTTCTAATGAAAAGTAAATAGATTATCGGTTGCATTTAAAAATATATATATATATTCTAATTACATAGGTAATACAGAATATATTCTCCTTAATTAAAAAAAGTCAAGATTACAGAAAAAAAAATTGAAGGGCACCCTGCCCCTCACCCCCATTTAATGCCCTCCTGCCCCTCCTAGAGACTCTTATTGGTTTGGGGTATATGTATAATAGAGACCTTTAAAAATGCATTTACTGGGGCACCTGGGTGGCTCAGTCGGTTAAGCGTCTGACTTTGGCTCAGGTCATGATCTCACGGCTCGTGGCTTCGAGCCCCATGTCCAGCTCTGTGCTGGCAGCTCAGAGCCTGGAGCCTGCTTCGGATTCTGTGTCTCCCTTTCTCTCTGCCCCTGCCCTGTTGGTGCTCTCTCCCTGTCTCTCAAAAATCAATAAATCTTAAAACATTTAAAAGCAAAAAAAAAAAAAAAATGCATTTATAGACACACACATACATATATTGTTTTTAGTGTTTTTTTTTTTAAATGTAATTTGTTTCACATCTTGTTTTCTCGGTCACCAGTCTGTCTCGGAGCTCTTTCTGTTTGTTTCTAGAGATGTAGCTCTTATTTCTTTATCGGGGCTGTTGGAAGATTTGCTTCTGGCCTCCCTGCTCCGGGCCTCCTCCTTGCCTCCACCAGGTGCATTGGTAACACAGCCTCCTCCCACTGTTCGAAATATTGCCCCTTTCCTAGCTGCCCCTTCCTAGCCCCGGTGGCCATCCTCCCTGCCGGAGGGCTCTCTGCCCCTCTGCCTCTGTCGGAATCCAGCCTTGTCGGCACCGTCCCTGTGATCTGCACGCGTTTCCTGTTGTTACTTGCGTCTCTATTATCGCATGCGCTTCCCTAAATTATAGGTATCGTTAACCCAACCCTAACCTAATACATATTTTTCTACCAGACTATCTCTGTGAAGATGGGGATAGCGTTTATGTTATTGATCCGCCCAGCAACTCTGCTCAATGTCTGGCACATAATAGGTGCTCAGTAAAAGGGTGGTTGGCCTGCTTGAGGTGGGGCAAGTGAGCTTGTCAGAAGACAGTTGCACAAAGTTGAGGGCAAACAGAAGGCGGCAGTTCTGCAGAGCAGCCTAAACAGCAGGGGCCACCGCGCAGGGCGGGAGCGGGGCAAGATTGCTTCAGAGCTCCCCCAGCTCGCTTTTTCATTAGGGAGACTCAAGGCTGCTATTTTGTTTGCAGAGCACAGTCTGTGAATGAAACGGAACCTGCAAACCAGCTTCCCAGTTTCAGTGCTTCTGTTGCTGTTAAAAAGAAACTAACTCTATCTATGAGGGTTTTTCTTTTCTTTTTTTTTTTTTTTTAAATTAAGAAAGTATTCCACATCCCTCCCAAACCTGCCTTGGAGCTACAGCCTGCTGCAAAGACTTAATCTTTAACCGAAATGGAGGGGGAAGCATAAACCAATCACGGAAATGCTAACCTTTTTAATAGTCCTATTAAAGCCCACCTCTCTGGGAGTCGGCCGCTCACGTTATCTATAGGGCTGGATCCTTGGGAGACAGATTTAGCAGGCGTGCAACTTCACGTTAGCAGAGTGAGTAACTATGCATTAGGAGTTTGCTCTGCATACAGCATTTCCCTCACTACATTTATTTCCTGTATCAGGCAATGCTATGATTTTAGACTAACAAATATAAACGAGGGATAAAGGAAAATAGGGAAAAATTTCCACCGTGGTTCATTCCTCTGAACCCCACACAAGTGACCAAGGATGATGTAAACGAGATATGAATCTGATGCCTCACCTGCAGGGGAGGAGGTGGCGATGAGATAAAGACACAAAGCAAGCCGTGCCTTCTCTCTGTGTTGGAAACCGCCATTAAATATAAGTACAGCTCGGGGAAAGTGGGTTTTTTATTTTTTGGTTGAAGCAAACCCCTTGTATGAAAAGATACATCCTTTCAAACATGATTAATATGTCTTGCCTGTAGCTTTCTGCTCAAATTATTTGTAATTCTAGTGAGGAGAAAGCATTTCTTTCTAGCCAAAACAGCCGTCTGGATGAATACAAATGAGTTTATAAAAGGCTTGAGTTACTAACGGGGTAAACTCCCGGGCAGGTGACCTTCTTTGTTTAAGTTCTGTGGCCGAATGCTGTCAGCTGCAGCCTGGCTTACGTTCTCCTTGGACTTGGTGGAGGAAGGCCATGGCAAGGTTGTAGCTCCCTCTGTAACAGGCTCTGCCTGTGCTGGAGAGGGGGGAGAGGAGGAAGGAGGAAGCCATTTCCAGAACATCTGCAGTTTCCCACACCTTCTGCTGCCTCTAACATGCAGATTATTTCACTGAGGAAAGTTGATTTGCCATCAGTCGACCTGGGGCCCCGGGTGAATCACCCATCTTCAGGGCAGGGAGCGATGCCCCCTGCAAGGATGGGACGGCTCGAGGGTCCCACGAGGGCCCCCACCCAGCTCCTTAGCTCTGCCCTCCTGTGAGAATCAGACAGGAAGAGACCTGTAGCCCAGCAGGAAGAGCAGAGGCTGGGAAGTAGCTGAGTCACCTTCTTTCTGAGAAGGGAAAACTCGGAATGTTCCAGAAAGAAGCGTTCCCTAGCACTTGGCATCACCAGTGTGCAGGGGTTAAAAGCTGGAAATCCGATATGTGGGTTCAAGTCTCGTTCAGACTGTAGGACTTGGGCAGATTAGTCTTCCTCTCTTGTATCACTTGTCTTTACTGGAAAAGTATGGTGGTAATAGCACTTGCCCCAAAGGACAACAGAGGCAATTGAATGACTTACGCGAGGATACTCTTACCACACTGCCTGGCCCACGCTAAGGATTGAAGACGTGTTTGTTCTCACTCTGCATACTCTATTAATAATGTTATCATTCCTACTTACTCGTCTTTAACAATAATTACAGGGAGTGTTAGCCAAAAATATTTACCTCTAAGGGTGACATCAAACAGGGAAGTTGAAAACCAAGGGTGAGCTTGGTACAGTATTGACTGTATTGGGTCAAACACTGAGGGATGATAACTAATATTTCAAGAAGTAAAAATTCGAAAACAACTTTGAACAAGAATTCAGTGCGTTTGAGTAAGTCTGCACGATCCGGCTGGACTTTTTTCCAGCAATTTTGGTCACCTCAGCTCTGTATCACACCGGTGTTGGGAAAAAGGACGTCCTGGTGACAGACCAACATCGGGGTGTCTGAGAACCCCTTCCCAAACCTGACCTTAAATATCTTAAGCAGCAAAAACAAACCTTTCTTTCCCTCTAAGCAACAGAAAACAAGCAATAGAAGAAAACAATCGGAAATTAAATTTAGCTGTCCCAGTGAATGCCGTAACAGTGATGCTTCCTCTTCCTGCCAAACACCGTGTTGTTTCTCCTGTTTTTTCCCCAGAGAGTTCAGAAATGATTGCATGATAAGTCATTTATCTTCAGTGCAGGTACAACAAGGCTGTAACCACATATTACCCCAAATGGGGAATTCACATCCCATTATTTTCCATTGGTGAGTAATGGACGGGAAATGGGAAATGTCACTACAAGGCTGGCTGGCCATCTGGCCAAAGCCGCTCTATGAATACAGCAGCTGATCTACGTGGAAATATTAAGGCAACAAAGTCTGAATCTGTTCTGCTTCTCCAGGGAACCTCGGTTCATGCATGGAAGGAAGGCAATAAAGTCCAATTATTCTAGACGGGGCTACACAAGGCGTATGAAAATTATCTCATGTAGGGTAACTCTAAAGCTAAGTATTTTTTAAAGCAGCCATCAGTCACTCTGAGTAACAAAATCAAACAAACTGATCAATCTCTGAGGAACTACCCATTAATCAAGAGACGGTGCTGAGATGTTGGCAATTTTTCATCATTCCACGTGTAATATTTTAAACCTGACATGCTGACAGGGTGGTCCAAGAATATGAACTTACCACGTCCAAAAGGAAGGACAGTGAGGCTTCGTGGTGTTGGCCCAGTTGTGCCCTGCACCCTCCCGTTTTCCCCTTTAAAGCGTTGCTTTCGTCTCATCTGGGACGCACAGTTCCTCTGGTTGACAATGACACTGTTTTTTATTTTCTCTTCCTCAGTGAAAACACAAACATCCCAACAGGCCCGATCAGATTTTCAGTTCTCTGAGTCTTTGGTGGAGTCAGTTCATTTCTCGGGGTTCAGCTTTATCATCTATAAAATAAGAATCTCAAACACTAGGTTGGGGGCGGTGACAAACTGTGATCCGTGGGCCGGGTCTGGCCCTCTGCCTGTTTTTATAAATAAAGTTTTATTGGAACACAGCCACGCCATTTGCTTCCTTTTTGTCATGGCTGCTTTCACACCACGACAGCAGAGCTGAGCAGTGGTGACAGAGACTGTATGGTCAGCAAAGCCTAACATGTCCACTGTCTGGCCCATTACACTAAAAGTTTGCTGACCCCTGGACTCGGTGATCCTCCTATAAGTTCCTTCCAACTCTGAAATCTATGATTCTGGGAGGAAAGAAAGAATACGAGGCTTTTGGGTGCCTGGGTGGAAGGGACGGCCCTGAGATGGAGACGAGGTCAGAGAGGGGAGACTAGACGGGCCGAAATTCCCCTCACGGTATGCTTCCCTCTGGCCCAGGGGCCATGCTTTGGGAGCCCACAGTGGAAGTGTAATGGGCCGGGCCAGGGGCCCCAGTGCTCCATTCTGAAAGCCTGACCTTCCACAGGCAGGACAGCTGTAGCTCATGGGTCAGACGTGGTCGGTGGCACTTCACCGGGCAGCACCTGATGTAGCCCCGAGGGCATCTTACTCCGGGCATGCCACGTGTGGCTGCCCTGCCCAGCCTTCGCTTCCCTGGTCAGGGAGTCCCCATTCGAAGTCTCTGCCCAGTTTCCAAAGCCCCCTCAGCCCAACCTCCCTGATCCCTCCATCCCCATGCTGGCTCCTCTGGTGCCACCTGCAGTCCCTGTCTTGCCCGTGAGCTTCTCACCCTCCTCTCACCCCACCTCCCCGAACACGGTGCTGCTCCCTAGCTCCAGAACCTTCTCTCTCTCCCTGCTGTTGGCTTTGCTGTCTTCGTCTCTCAAGACGTGGCGCCATGGCTCCCCTCCAGCGTATTCCAGCAGACCGACATCTCATTCTGTGCACTGAGGTTTTGGCTCCATGCATGACTACATGTTCTTGAGGGTGGGATCTCTGTCTCCCTATTTCTCGTGAGGTCACGGGATTGAGTCTTGACTAGGGAGTCAGTGTGTAATTGAGTTTTGAGTGGTCTGGCCAACCCTACCTTTCTTCTCCACGAGCACGTCCCACAGAGCACCTGCGTGTGACTGGAGGGTCCGCTCAGCTGTGTAAAGGTCCACGGAACAGCTGCGTGGGCGACAAGAGAGGAGAAGGCTCCCAAAGGGCCCGGGACTCCATGGGTGTGAGTCAAGATGGCCCAGCAGTGGAGGGAGGGCCAAGTAGAAAGCACCTGGCACCTGTGCATCATGTCCCAGCATGCGCCCAGTATGACCTGAGGAGAGGGGTGCATCTCTGGACCCTCACCCTGGTGCGGGTGCCACTGTATGTCATGGCCTGGGGCAGAGGGCGTGGGGTGGGGCAGGACATCTCCACATGGGTTCTATTTCCCGTCCTAACAGGAACCTGCTGGTACACTGGACAGTGACCGGTGGCTATGTGTCTGCACGTAACGTTCGCACAACAAGTGGCTGGCTGCATTTGCCCTAGTGGGCCCAGGTCCAGCAGGGTCTGGATATATAAGCCTGGCTATCGCATGGCACCCACACTGCCCATTTCCCTGGTTTCTGGGCCTCCGCCAGGGTCATGTGATGTCTCGTTTGCAGGGAGGAGAGCCTAATTTCTCAGAGTACCTGACTCCCCATTTCCCTGTGCAGGTTGAAATTCGGGGCAGATGAACGTGGCCAGCAGCCTGCCCTGCTGCAGCAGACTCATCTAGAAGAGGGCTCCTTGTGCTCCTAGAGGGCGGTCGGCCCTGGTACCCAGGTCACGTGTCTCCCCATTCTGTCCTGTTACTGCTGTAGCGTCTGTCGTATAGGACGGTGCCTAATCCACTTTCCACCGAAAGTGGGATACTTCCTAAATCATCTTACGATGGGGTTTAAGTCCTAAGTGCAATTCGTTGTTTGCAAAAGTTTAGGTGAACACAGATCATCTAAACAATTTAGCTTAAGGATGTCCCAGTTTTCGCACACACACACACACACACACACACCATGTGTTCATATCCAAATGAAATCTCAAGAGGACGATCAGTGCTTTCTAAAACCTGGGACAGCCATGGCATGACGTACAGGCAGCCAAGCTATTATTTGAAGCCGTCTGTCTGCTCTGTACAGTCAGAAGGACCAACACATGCAAAGGGTGATGGAGCCTGTAGCTGTCTGTCCGTGGGATTCCTGGGTGCCCTCAGGATCATTCCCTGCTCCCTGTAGCTGGGAGGGTAGAGGCACAAGGTGAGGAAAGTGTCCATTCAGGACACCGAGTGATGCTGGGCAGACCGAGGTGGGGCGCGGAGGGGGACAGCCCGTACCAAATGCCCCGGTCGGCCTCTGGCTTTGGATGTCTGCCTGCCTGTGTGCGCACCGTCCCAACTCCCCCTTCCCTTCCCGAATTCCTTCTGCTCCCAGGAAAGACCACGCATGAGCAGTACGGATCCGTGGCTGGCCAGTGTCCGAGCAGCAGAGGCAGGGTCCTCGCTGCTTGTGACCTGGTCACAGAGACAGACGTCCTTACTGTTTGTGGAGGACCCAGCAGATGACCGAAACAGGATGGGAAGAAGTCATCTTGGGCGAAAGCTACACTCCTCTCAAACTCAACCTGGAGCACAAAAGGCCAAAGTTCGGGAAAGAGAGGAATGTCAATACTTCCCTTCAAATTTGAAATCGTGGTTTGTAATTTATGTGTTGAACTCCGGGGACAGAAGCATCTTCTTGGACTGTGCTCGGGTTACCCTCCCCCACGCATCTGTATCCTGTTCTCTGGAAGGCACCATATATCACCGCGGCCTCCAGAGGCTGCTGCATGGCGTTTGTGAAAATGAGGGCAGCCGGAATGGGCAGGGCTACCCTTCTGTCTCCAAAGGGGCTGCGGTGGGAGCCGGAGGAAGTTCTGGTCTCTGTTCCTCAGGCCTTTGCCGGGCCTGGGGCAGGAATGTTTGCAAACCCCCCCCCGCCCATCCCGGGGAGCCCTCAGTGCCTCCCCAAGTTAACCAGAGCTGACAAGGAAGGACACGGGTGCCAAGTCAGGGTGCACGATTTGGGTTTGAGTCGGTCCCCTGGGGTTCTGACGCTTTATTTCAAGACAGGCTCCGAGTCCACCAGGGTAATTACATATATTCTCACATAAAGTGGGGTCTGGAATTGGGGAAAGGAAGGCCAGGCTGGCTGAGCGTGGGGTGTGGCTGCCTTGATTATATTGGACATGAAAAGAAGACAGATTTTATAATAAACCTAGGTGCCAGAGAGCCTGCCATTTTCTCCATTTGGGATCAGTTTAATCCACAATGAGGAGCACAGAGATTCTGCTTGGCAGCCCAGGCCTTTATTTTTAAAGTTACGACATGAATAAACTCCCTATAATGATTTGATAGGGATATTTTTAGCTGACATTTTGCTGTCGATAGAAAATTCTGACGCCCGAGGGCATGATAATGGCCACGGGCCTTCATGCATAAAACACTAAACATTCTCCAGCGTGATTTTCAGTTGGGAAATCATGGCAATGCTTCCATTTCCATTGAGAAGTAGGGGGTGGGGATGGGGAAGAGAAATGCATTCCTGAGTCCTTACCCTGCTGCTCCCCGTCTCTGGTCTTGCTCCCCCCCCCCCAGCAGTTTCTCGGCCACAGGGGACGCTTCGCCCTCCTGCCTGCATTCCGGCCCCCACCCCAGCAGTGACCACCAGCTTTGGGCCTCCCTCCCTCTGCTGATCCCAAGACATCTGCCCACACAGATGCACCTCTGATGCGTGGAATATTATTTCCTTGGCCCAAAAAATTCCAAGCCATCTACAGGACTCAATTTCAGGATTTTCTTGGAATGTTGTGAAAATTTGTGTCTTTGCCATGGGAACATTCAGAAGTAGAGGTCTGCGTGGCTCTAGTTACAAGATGCTATGTCTGAGGTTCTATTTCTGTGCTAAATAGATATTCAGCAAACCCCTTAACTCTCCCTCCTGTGTATCGGGAAGCCGGGAGGGGAGGAAACCACCTTTAGAAAATGTTTCCACCCACCGCCTCCCTTTGTTCTCCTTTCTTCCCTCCATGCCCCTGCGAGCTGCAAACCAGCCGGGGCCATGTGATTCCAGGCTTCTCCCAAGCAAGCCCAAGGTAGCCGAGCTGATGCCAGGAGCCCGTTGGAGGTCATAGGCAAGTTTTTAAACTTGGGTACTCAGTGCCTATTAAAAAAAAAAGTGGATTTTCCCCTTCCTTTCTGAGATGACAGCTTTTCGAGCAAGTCTGGCTGTCCCCCAAGCCACTGCCACTCTGGCCGCCTGCTCCGTGGGACTCAGGAACTGGAGGGAGCAGCTGTTCCAGTGCCCAGCCTCTACCGCATCCCACAAGAGCCGCTCAGCAGAGCCGTGAGCCTGCTCCGTGGGGAGAGGTAAAAGGAGGGCAGTGTTTTGGTTTTTTGTTTTGTTTTTTAACGTTTCTTTGTTTTTGAAGGCGAGAGAGACAGAGGGTGAGCAGTGGGGAGGGACAGAGAGAGACACACGCTCCACCGACTGAGCCACCCAGGCCCCTAGGAGGGCAGCGTTTTAGGAGACATATTGGGTCTTCTGCCAGAAGACCATCCACTCTAATAAAAGTGGATGACTTCTTTTCTGCTCTCTGCCTTGGGCCTCTGGGATGGCACCTGTGTGCACACGAATGGCTGGAGGGTGGGGCTGTGCCGGCCTCGGGAGGAGTCGTTCTAAGTGGCGTCTTTGTGGCTTCTGGCGGATTGTTTAGAGTCTGTATGGAGTCCGTGTCTGTGGCAGGTGGAATTGTGTCCCCCCAAAAGAGATGATCAGACCTTAACCCCTGATAGCTGGGAGTGTGGCTTCCTTTGGAAGTAGGGTCTTTGCAGACATGATCCAGTTGAGACCAAGTTATACTGAGGAGGGTGGGCCCTAATCCACTGGCTGGCATCCATATGAGGAGAGGGAAATTTGGACACACAGCACACAGAGGGAAGACGGCCACGCGAAGACCGGCGGGTGCGGAGACTGGAATGTCGTGTCTATAAGCCAGGAGCACCGAGGATTATGGGTGAGCACCAGACACCAAAGAGGCAAGGACAGGCCCTTCCCTAGAGCCTTTAGAGGGGGCGTGGCCCCACCAACACCTCGATTTCAGACTTCCAGCCTCCAGTACTGTGAAAGAATATACTTCTATTGGTTTTATTCTCAAAACAAATTTTTTAAAGTTTATTTATTTATTTGAGAGAGAGAGAGAGAGAGAGAGAGAGAGCAAGCTGGGTATGGGCAGAGAGAGAGAGGGAGAGAGAGACTCCGAAGCAGGCCCTGCACTGTCAGCACAGACCCCGACGCGGGGTTCAACTCCCCCCAACCATGATATCATGACCCGAGCCAAATGCTTAACCTAGTGAGCCACCCAAGCACCCCTGCACTTCTATAGTTTTAAGCCACCTAGTTTGGGCTGAGTTGTGACAACAGCTCCAGGTCTCTGAGACATTGTCTCTGATGCCTGTGGCTCTCGCATTGATTCACACGTCCTCTCAGGACTCTGTACTCTGTGAACTCTCTCGTGGGGAAGCACGGAACTGAGCGGTTGGGAGCAGTGTAGAAGCCGCTCTGGCCAATGGCGTCAACATCGGCGGGTTTCCTTCCCCGGGAGCAGGAAAGGCTGACCAGAATGAGTTGAGGGAACGGATGGAACAGATTTCTACATCCCACTTTCTGAAGAGTTGCAGTTTGAGTCCAACGGCTATCATTGGGTAAAGAGCCTTCTTGCTCAGGGAGGCCAGTCCTTTTTTTGTTTTATTAAGGCCTTCAACTAACTGGGGGAGGCCCACCCACATTATGGAGGTAATCTCCTTTACTCAAGGTTAAAAGAATAACGTTTGACCAAATGTCCAATCACCGTGGTCCAGTCAAGTCAACACGTAAGATTAACCATCACAGTGATTATCTGGATCGCTATTTATCAATGGATGTGCCTTTGATGTTTGGGGCAGGACAGCTTTGGGTAGGTCTGTCCCATGCATCGTTGGATGTTTCAGATCCCAAGTCCCTGTCCACATAACACCCATGGTATTCCCATTATGGTAACAACAGAAATTATGCCCACACACTTCTGGATGTCCCACTGGGGACTGGTTCTGCCCAAGCTGGAGAGCTGCTGACCCAGATTGAGTGACTCTGCAGTAACATTCCCCAGTGCTGGGGACGTCAAGATTATTGGTGGGCTTCTCAGGTCTTGACATTCAGACTACACTTGGTATAGCCATTGTCTAATCCAGGGGCTGGCAAACTCCTTCTGTAAAGGATTAGATCGTAAACATTTTAGGCTTCGGGACTAGGTGGTCTCTATCAGAACTAGTCAACTCTGCAGTGTAGGACAAAACCAGTGACGAGAATACAAAAGTGAGTAAGTGTGACCATATTCCAGTAAAACTTTACTTCTGGACACTAAAGTTTGAGTTCCACATAAGTTTTCGTGTGTCATGAATTATTCTTCTTTTGATTTTCCCGCACCCATTTAAAATGTAAAGAGCATTTCTATCTTACAGGCAATGTGAATTTAACTCTCTTCCTTGGCTTCCCCCATGAATTTACTGTGAGTTCAGCTAATAATTGAACAGAGACTTCAATAAATGTTTACCAAATTGAACCAAGTGGGATTTGAGCAAACACAGTGCTTTTCAAACTTTCTCCCTCAGCAGAAACTTTTTGGAATTCAAATCTTATAGCAACCCCCATGTTTGAAACGAACATGGTATTTTATTTGCAAAATTTTATTTTATGAGTTCAAATGGATGACGTTTGTATCTTCTGATGAATACGAAAATCAAGAGCAAGTTCCAGATGGCTGTGTCCAGATGCTCTTTGATTAAACTGCTGGATGCTTGAAAGAGGAGAGAGAGGGAAGTTTCTGTTCCAAAGCAGAGCACTGACAGTATCTAATGGTAGTTTGTGTTCTTATTCAGAAACATCAAAGTGATGCATGATGCATCGGAAACTTAAATAAGTAACAAATATAAAATGATTGGGCACATCAGACGTGTTTTTACACAACTAGGTCGGGGGCTGTGATGACAGCAGGTTACAGTTAGGCTCCCACAATTTTATCTGAGTGGATAAGAGTAGGTTTGAATTTTTAAAAGATTAGGGTGGGAGATACAAGCTTCTTAACCCCTGGCATATTTGTGATATATGCGAACTCCCTCAGAGAAATGCTGAAACTTGATTCCTGAGCGGCCACAAAGAGAAAGCAAGAAGGAAGCCCAATTTAACACACAGGTGGTCTCCAGTGTATAAACAGGGTATTTTTTGACTATCTGAATGCTTATGATGTTTTTATTACAGTTTTCCATTATTAATTTATTTGTTATTTAATTTTAATAATTCTAAATATTATTTTAATTTTTAAAATTGTAAAATTGGGGCGTGTGGGTGGTTCAGTCGGTTAAGCGTCCGACTCTTGATTTCAGCTCAGGACGTGATCTTGCAGTTCGTGAGTTCAAGCCCCGCAGAGTTCAAGACTCTGACAGTGCAGAGCCTGCTTGGGATTCTGTCTCTCCCTCTCTCTCTGCCCCTCCCCTGCTCATGCTTGCTCGCGCTCTCTCTCTCCCTCCCTCCCTCAAAGATAAATAAATAAACACTTAAAAGATAAACAAATAAAGTAAAATTGTGGTAAGATTTATGTAACATCAAATTTACCATTTTAACCAGTTTTGAAGGTACAATTCAGCAACGTTGAGTACATTCACAGTGTCGTACAACCATCAGCACTATCCGTTTCTGGACTTTTTCATTATACCAAACACAAACTCTGTACCCATTAAACACTAACTCCCTGTCCCTCCCTTCCCAGCCCCTGGAAGCCACTAATCCACTTTCTGTCTCTATGAATTTGACTCCTCTAGGTACCTCCTAACCATGAAATCACACGACTGGTCCTTTTGTGTCTGGCTTCGTTCACTCAAAATGTTTTTGAGTCGTAGCATATATCTGAACTTCAGTCCCTTCAAAGACTGAATAACACTCTGTTGTATGCATATCCACATTTTGTTTCTCCATTCAGCCATCGGTGGACATCCGAGTTGTTTCCACCGTGCGGCTATTGTGGCTAACGCTGCTGTGAACATGGGAATCCGAGTATCTGTTTTGAGTCCCTGCTTTCAATTTGGGGGATATATATCTAGGAGTGAAATTATAGGATCATATGATATTAATTCTATGTTTAATTTTTTGAGGAGTCTCCATACTGTTGTCCATAGTGGCTGCACCCATTTATGTCCCCCCCCGCCCCCAGAAATGACCAAGGGTTCCACTTTCTTTACAACCTCACCAACACATTTGTTTTTTTTTTATTTTCCTCTTATATATATTATATGTATAATTATATATATATAGTAGCCATCCTACTGGGTGTGAGGTGGGGAAATCTTTTTAATGAAGTTGGAGCTGAGCGTTTGGGGCCTCTGGAGCACAGTCACGTCACTTTAGAGTGCCACAGAGTAGTTTGAAAGCGGGGGCTGGGTTTTGTACCCCTCTCAGAGTTTGTGATTTAACAGTAAGCCTTCCTTGACTTCGCTCCAAGAAGTGAGCAAGGTGATTGATTTCAAGCTGGAGGTGAGACCAGGAAAAGAAACAGATACCTCCATGCAGGGTTGAGTGTTCAGAGCCCAAGTAGAAACCAGTCACCCCCTCCTTAGGACCAGGTTTAGGACCAGAAATCAGCCCTCTCCTCCCTCTCTCCTTCTCTCCCCCTCAAGCAACCACAGTAAGTAAGACTTCATTTCCCTGCCCTCCCTTCAGGAGCCCCAACACACTAAAAGGAATTATCCCAGTGTAAAACATTTTAAATCAATACCAGTTTAGGGGCTGGAGTTTAATTCAGGTAGACTCCTCTACAAACCAATCAAAACCATCATCACTTCTGGGGAAATTTGTGGGGGGTCCTGGGAACACCTGCAGGAGGCCGACTCCCAGCCTTTCTCGCCTCTTCCCCGGTGCGTGCGGCTGCAAGCCACCTCCAGCCTGCTCAAGTCCACTGCTGCCTGGCCTGGGCTCCGCAAGGCTGTGGTCCTGCTCTGGGCAGCCACCCCTCCAACCCCACACTCAATTCCCACTCTTGGGAATCTGCTCAGGTCCTCCTTTCTCACTCCTCCAGAAGCGCCGAGGGGCTCTCTGCTCCAAGGAAAGGAAACGTTTCCTCCAAGTAGCCTTTGGCTGTGATGGCTCTTTTGGCCTTCCGAGTGCAGCTCCTCCCTCTGTTAGGAACTTGTATCAAAACCCCCAGGGGCCGACTTTGGGGCTATTTGTCTGACGTTCCCCTCACCCGCTGACATGCCAGGGGAATGGGTCCCCCGGTCTCAGGATGAGTTCCCAGGCTCCTCCCAGCCCAAAGGGTTCACGACTCCTTCTCTGTTCTGGAGTATGTTCTACTGCCCGGGAGGTGTGGTGCTGAGGGCCCAAAGGTCCCCTCAGAGGTGCCCAAGGGGCTTGAGGCCCCAGACAGGTCTCCAGCTGACTGATAAGTCCATCAGGCTGAGTGGGTTGCAAGTAATGGACAGTCCCACTTCAACCAAAAGAAAAATGTGTTCTCTCACTGGAGCAGAAGTCCTGAGGCAGGGCAGCTCTGGGTAGCTTGATTCAGTGGCTCCATAGCGTCTTCAAGGACTCCAGTTTCTCTGTCTTTCTCCCAGCATCCTCAGTGTTTGGCTTGGTCCCTGGGGTAGCTTCCTAAGGCGCAAGATGGCTGCTGCATGTCGTACTGCACGTACTGTGTGCCAATACTCAATCCAGACACTGCGATATCCAGTAGAAGGAAGGAGCACTTTGTCCCCTTTGCTCCTCTCTTTAAGAGCAAAGCTTAACCAGCAGCCCCCTGGGCATTCCTTTAAATCTCACTGGCCCTGATTATCTCATATGGTCAAGCACAAGACATCATTGCAGAGGGATGGGAACCATCACTATTTGGCTTTCTTCAGGTGTGTCCAGCGACATGTGCACCCATTCCTGAGCAAAGCCGGGTTCTGAACACCAGGAGAAGGTGGAAGGGGCAGCTGAAGAGCTTACAAGACCACCGCACTAACCTTTGGGGTCACCCATTGGTGTTTCTCATGTACTTGCTTTGTTACATTTTTCCACTCTTTTCCTTTTTTTTTTACATAAGAAACGTATACGTATTTTCTTGTTCTAAATAATTTACCCCATACAGAAGTGTGTGGAGTAGAAATATGAAAGGTGTCTTTCACCGCCCTCCCCCAACCTCGCTTCCCTCCCCACCCAGAAGGAACTTCTGTCTCTACATTGGTGTCTCCTCTTCCTATCCCCTTTATGCATCTGCATATATGCATATGTTCATTACACACATAGGTGCTTTGCTTTCCTTTTTACGTAGATGGTATCCTGTTCTGCCAATGGCCTTTTTCCACTTGGCTCTCAGTACTTCTGGATCCACTTGATTCACTGTAATGACTGAATATTATCCCTAAGGGTAGATATTCCACTGCCTTGTATCTTAGGTAGCTTTTCCATCTTGGGCCTTATCTCCCTAGCTAGAGTATGAATATCCTGAGGGCATATTTTTCTTTCTACAGCCAAACACTTAATATAAAATGTTCCTGCAAAGTGAAAGTCAATTAATAGCTATTGATGAAAGGATCCTCTCTCCCTTGCCACCTGAGTTGTCTTAGCACCTCTGATGGACTGACAAGGAGCCCTTTTCTGAGCCAGTAAAGGTACCCGGCACCATGGTCTATCAGTTTGTCATTCTTTGGCCCATCGACGAGTGACAAGTCAATCTACGAGCAAGAGAAAGTTGGTCATCTTCCACTGGTGCTTTGGTAGCGTTTTCTGGGTACAGGATGGCACAACATCTCCCTCTCCCTGAGCAGGCTGTCAATTCAGAGCACTTTGGGCTACTTGCAAAGTTATACATTATCTCATTGTTCAGCTCACATAGGAGCATCGGGGCAGAGTTATTAACAGCCCACACTTCCTGGAGAACCATTTCAAGGGCTACTAATGGTGTTCACAGACTGTTGAGCTGGAAAAGTTATCCATTTGCCTAGACACACACACTCATAATAACCCTTTCCAGGTTTCTTAAGGCAGTCACAACTACATAAAATAGATTACAACTGAACCTATTCTAGACCCTTTGGTGGGGAGAAATTACTTCAATATGAGGTTATCACCTGCAAACAGACCAACCAAATGAACCTCTCAGGGCAATCACTCTTTAAGCAGATGTTGGCATCCAGACCTGCTGATAGCATCAGCGGATATCATCTTAAGCCTTGGTGGGGCTCCTTGTACTTCTGAATCCACGAGCTTCCTGTAGTAGCCGAAAAAATTACCATTGTGAAAAAGCAAAGAAATGAAACACATGTCTCCCAGATGTGCTCTTTGCATTGGGGAAGACTCTTAAAGCTCGGGCCTTAACAGGAAACTTGGGACGATGAAAAGAAATCAAGCAATAGGAATGAAACTGAAATTAGTTTATGTCCCTCAGCTGATAACACACGAGGGGAAACTGTTTGATCAATCATTTTAATTAATATTGATTATGAAAACTCTGGTCCCACCTACTCAAAAGCCTACACGTGAATTAGGGAAATAGGACACCCATATGAAATATTGGACACCACCACCAGGTGATATGGGATCAAGACTAAGTAAATGCCTATTGTGGGTTTAGAGGGAAAATCTATTGAGCTGCAAGGCTGTGCTTCCCAACAGGACTGGTAACCTGCCTTGTTATACTCCGAAAGGATTGTACTTGACCCTCCACTTGTATAAAAAATACAAGCATTTCTCTTTGGGAACCCAGCCTGCATTTCTTTGCTGACTTGCATGTCTCTGTGTGCGTGTCTTCATCTGTTGGGGTTGGAGGATTCCCAACCTGCCTCCCTCTGTTTCTACCACCTCCCTGACCTTGAAATAGTCATGACCATTGAAGACCTTTATGACCCTTCTCCCCTCACCTACACCCACCATCTCACCCTAATTCGTTGAGAAAACTATTGCTGGCAGATAGAGAAGGTCGAATCAAGAGAAAATCTAGACACCACTTGCTAAAACAGGGTAAGAGCGTTCATAATAAGTAGGTCAGAGCCGATATGAGGGATTTGGCTGGGGGTTACCATACAGGCTCCACCTCCATGCCCTGGTATTGGTGTCCCCAATACCTCATGTGGGTATTTCTGTAAACAAATATTTTTTTAGGCCAACATTGGATTATATGGCTGCAGATCTTGGAATTCAAAAGGGAAAGATGAAACCTTCACAGTAACTTGGGAGTTTTCTTTCAAGTGGAGTTTTCTCTACAGAATGTTTTTGCTTTAACTGGTAATTAAAGATGGGCAAAACACTCCTGAAGAAATGGGCTTTCCTCCTCACCAACCCTGTCTCTCCAAGAGAAACAGGCACAGGCAGGGCCATGGAACTTACCCTCCCAACGAAAGCCAACTGCTCCTGATAGTTTATGGTCTGGTCCATGTCAATTTCTCATGTGTTACCCTTTCTAGGGGCTGCAAGGCCCAGCGATCTGGACACAGGCCAAGAAGTCAAGAACTGTTGAAGCCAACGTCTCCACTCTCCTACTGACACCAGCGACCACCCAGCCCAGCCCAACCATATGGCTTCTTGTTTTCCTGATGTATGAGGTGGGTAGAATGCTCTCCCCCTAGAAGAGGACTCCAAGGGATCAATTAGTTAAAACCTGTAAACATGTATCATTATAATTATTATTCCAGTTTCTAGTTAAAATTGAACCGGCCAAAAGGAAAGAAAATACCGAGGCTGCCTCTGAGGGCAGCTCTCTTTGCTTTTCCGGTATTTCTAGTCTGGCTGGTGGAAGAATGTCCTGAGCAGCTCTATGCTGGGGGCCTGAGAGGGAGCCGTGCGCACAGCATTTGAGGTTGAGGAGGCCAAGAAGACGATCGAGCCCTGGATATTACGGGGTTCTGGCTATTCATACCACCCTCTCTAGCCAAGGCTGGACGGCTCCCGTGAACCCCAAGGGTGAAAGCGCGTCTCAGGCAGGGCTCTGACTGTGCCCCTTTGGCAGGATGTGCAGGAGATCGGTAAGCAGCCTTGGTTTCTAGGGTGTCGCTCTAAACCAAAACCTCTAAGGCAGTGACTACTGTATTCCTCAAGATAAGAACCTCGGGACTCCCGACGTTGTTAGAGAAATTTTCAGCGTGGTGGGGGCAGCCTCCTTTCAGCATTGCCTCTGCCTTTCTCCTTATTTCTTCATGGAGACTTTCAGATGACACCTCAGTCACCTTACCACAGCTCTCCTTCTTCTCTGGGTCTGAAAAGTTCCATGGCATCCCCACTCCTACTTTCCTGTGGACACCTCCGTGCCCATCTACCCTTCTCTGGCTTAGCCCAAAATGAGGCCCGGGGCACGGGCCACGCATCTTCTGGCCTGAGCAGCTTCTGGCCCCAGCAGCTTCCGGTCCGAGCATAGCCGGAGCGTGGCCTCCTCTCAAGATGGCCGTGCCGCCACCGGAAGTGTACGGGGCCTAGGGCCCTTCCCCCACCCGCAGGCCTTGGGGGATGCGGTTAGCACAGCGGCCGTGCCCGGGGCCGGGTGGAGACGAGCTAATAATTCCACACTGTTTAAACGGTGGTTTTAAAATATTTGTTCAGTATTTACTCAGAGGAAAGGCTGAGTGCTCTGAATAAATCAAGGAAGGGCCCAGCAGGAAGAAAGGCCCTTGGGGGCAGCTTCAGCCTCTGCCCTCCGCTCCAGAGACTTTATTTCTGGCTCCCAATTTGCAGCCCGCTTGCAGCAAAACAGAAGCCCGGCAATTAAGGGCACCGGCCTGTGTCAGAAGACACTGTTCTGGCTCTGGGAACCCCTCACTCCGGGCCGCATTCAAGAATCCTTCCCTGTCCCCCGCTGTTCCCCCCAAGGGCGGTAGTGGAAAAGACTATTGTCTCTCTGTCTTGCCGTGTTCTGGTTTTTCTATGATGGTGCAGGCGTTCCCCTGCTCCTGCCCAACGTGGCTGATAGAACAGGGCGTTTGGTCTCTTTCCAAGCACACCGGTGTTCCTGCGGGTGGTGGCCCCCTGCCGGCCTGCCCCTGCCCGCCACCCCTGACCAGGCCCCCCCCAACACGGTGTCGGATAGACCGTGACACAGAAGGCGAGTAGAAGTTAGGAAGGTTTGCTCTTCACGTCTTTATCAGCTTGAGTTTGGCTTCCACCTGGACGCTCCCTCACCCCTGGCCCCGGTCGGCTGTCCCAGGTGTGCAGTACTGCTTGTGAGGCTGCTTCGGATCGCAAAGACCCCCACCCGGTCCCCAGGGGCTCGCCGAACCTCGCCCCCAGGTTCCTGTACCATTTCGGAGAAGGCAACCATTGCCGCCTGGACACTGGGTTTTCGACACCCAGCTTAATATTCTTCCTTTGTCTGAGGCAAGTCCAGAGTGATCACTTAAACATGTTTTTTACCTGCAACAATGAGTCAGAACCATTCCCTAGAATATGAAATAAGTGGCAGAAAGAAAATCCCAAGGAGAGTAAGCAGTGTGTTTTGCAGAAACACCAAATCCACTGAAAGACTCTTCAGTTTAGAGGGTTTATGGTGCAGTGCGTTGGGCTGAAGGCTCCAAGTGGACAAGGTGTCTCCCTCCCCAGCTCTCACTGGCTGAGATTAGATCCATGTATAAATATAGTAATTACACACAACTTTTAAGAAAATTATTTCCGAGACCGGTCATATCACAGTGAATCAGCACCGTGACTATGCAGGATAGAATGAAACAGGAAATGTGTATGCTCCTCGTTTGTGAAAGTTAACAGCACTGCTGGTAGCCAAGACGCTCCCTCGATTTGTGAAGCAGGACCAGGCAACCCTTCTTTCTTTAAAAAAAAAAAAAAAAAAAAAGTGGTTTTTTTTTTTTTTTTAATGTTTATTTATTTTTGAGAGAGACAGAGTGTGAGCAGGGGAAGGTCAGAGAGAGAGGGAGACACAGAATCCGAAGCAGGCTCCAGGCTCCGAGCCGTCAGAGCAGAGCCCGGGGATCCGACTCACAAACTGCCCAGGTCATGACCTGAGCTGAAGTCGGACGCTCAACCGACTGAGCCACTCAGGTGCCCCAACCCTTCTTTACTTAAATAACCAGCCCCAACCCCCTTTCTGCCCATTCTGTGTCCACACAGTAATTCAACACTCAGGCCGTTGTCTCTGGACTCTCTTACCTGGTGATGGCCTCAGATCCTGGAAGCCTCAGATCCCCTGCCACACGTTCCCCTGGATTTGATGGGGTCCCCCCCAGGCTGATACTGCCTGTTACTAGAACTATTCACCAGCCATGGGTGAGAGCAATCTAGGAGTTGCGTTTCTTGCTTTTGTCGATGCCTCTTGACCTTTACAGCATGACTGACTTTATGCGACCCCTCGTTTCACGTTACACCTTTGGCTGACCGATACCTGCTGCCATTTCCGGCAGTTCTTGCGTCTCTGGGACGGGCACCTTGTTCCGTGTTAAATTAATACATACTGTTACTTAAAAGAGAAGACAGAAGCGTGTGATGGCGGATACAAAACTCCTTCTCCTTTGTCTAGAGCCTTTGCTTCACTCCCCAGAGGTAACCATTGTGAACAGGTGCTTATACAGCTTCCAGAAGCGCTCTCTGCATGATCAAAATGCATATGCTTCTTGTTTCACACGAATATGATCGCGCTGTACCCATTGTGCTCAACTGGCTTCTCGTACTTAAAATTGTGCCTTGGAACTCTTTCCACAGGGCTACATAGAGGAGCGCTGAGCCTTTTAATGGGGCGCTCTCTTCCACTGTGCGGGGTGCCATTGGTTAACTAGACTCTCGTCGAGGGCCATTTTGGTTTCATCCAGTTTTTTTGCCAGCAAAAAGAATCAAAGAGTGTTGGATGTTGCATCATGTGTGCCTTTGCTTGCTGTAAGAGAGTACCTGTAGGGCAAATTTCTAGCAGGCAAACTGCTGGGTTAAAGAGTATTCACAATTGACGTTTTGATAGTATGATAGCATCAACAGGGCATTTTTTCAGAGAAGCAAAATTGTCAACTCGGCTATCCATACGTGGAAAGCCATGATGCTCTAAGCCACGTTTCCATCAAAGCCAGCTGGTTTGGACCGGGCCAAGCCAGGAAGGAGTTAATGCACTTCTCTCACAAAACTAAACACATAAGATTTGAGCAATTCTGAGTGGTTGTGTGTTTTCTTTTCACTGTGGCCCCCCGAGTTCCTCTTATCCCAAGGTCAGTTTGTTGTGTGTGTGCATTTGGCAAGGGGGGCAGCTTAATGGTGATGGTGAGGAGTCTCTGAGCCTCGAAGAGCTCGTGGGGTTCTAGGGTGAGCTGCCGACCGTGGGCTCAGAGGCTGCGGCTCCCCGAGGTGCGCTGTTCTTTGGATTTCTTTTTACCCCTCCAGTCATTCTGTGTCTCACAATCAAAGTGCCCGTTCTTCAGCCCTTTTTGACCTATGTTGTCCACTAGAAAATTAGTCAGGAGTTTAATAGGGTTGTTGTCCTGGGGTCCCCCTCCCGCTACAGCTCAGGTGGGGTTTCTGCAGTCCTTCCCAAGCTATTTGGAGTGAAAGACTGTTTTTTAATACTTTCCAATGTGTTACGGACCAGTACTTTGGTAGAATACTAGATATACTGAATTACTAGAAAAATGACATCAAAAATACATACAAAATATGAGTTCAGTTTCTTTCTATTACACTTCACAGACATAAAAATGACTTTGTTATTTTGCTATAAAAGTATTTTGAAATGCTGAATCTCAATTTCTGTTCCCATCTCATTGGAGATCTGGAGCAGTTTGAGCAGCAGTACTCTATGCACTTTTCCAGAAGCTTTTGCAAGCTTCCTTTTGACCCAAAGCCTCTATTATTTTGCTGGGAGAGTGATTCTCACCCAATAGGGGGATCATCCAGGTTTTCATCCATGGAGGCCTTGGTTTAATTCCCAGGGTTTACACTGGGCTTGGG